>NC_051067.1:36217835-36832835 GCF_004664715.2 Peromyscus leucopus
ACAACATTAAAGGAAAAAAAATTCTTTTTTTCTTCTCCCAGAACAGTGGTTCTCAACCTGTGGGTAATGGCCCCTTTGGGTGTAGAATGACTCTTTCACAGGGGTTGCATATCAAATATCCTGCATATGAGATGCTTATAATTTCTAACAGTAGCAAAATTATACAAATTATCAACAAAATAACACTATTGGTTAGATTCTCCACAACATGAGGAACCTTATTAAATGATTGCTGTATTACGAAGGTTGAGAAACGCTGCCCTCTCAGCTATATGTTGCAGGCATTTTTTTGGTGATGGGGGAGATGTTGTGACATTTTCTCCTCCTCTGTGCTGGCATTTTGTCTGGCTTGATCTTATACAGGGTTTATACATTCTGTCACTACTGTCTCTGAGTTCAAATGTACCTCTGCCCTACTTTTATGGGAATTGTTATTTCCTTTAAATCATACACCACTTCTGGTTTACAGTCTTTCAGTTCTATCTTCTGTTTGGACCGCTGTGGCTTAAGAGTAGGTGTGCACTGAAGATATCCCATTTATGGATGCACAGTGTGAAGTCTCTCACACACAACCTAATATATATCTAGTATCTCTATGTCTATCATCTACTGCTACAAAAAAATCATAGATATGAGATGACTAATGCTTTTGTCTATAACCATAGCAATGTGAGCAGATGTCATCGTATTGGTATGCTCACATAGCAGAATAATTGTGGTATATCTTTCCCTAGAGCATATGATTCATTTAGTCTCATGTTCTTGACCTTTTTAACCGTGACAATATGGATTCCATTGCATAGAGCAGTCCTTGTCCAAACAAAAGTGGTTTTTCACTTCCACAAGATGTTTTCAATTGTAACATTGTGCAGTTCTTACAGACAGATCATTAATGTTTAAGTAATGTTCAGTAGCTGGCTGCGATTAATGATTACTTGTCTACTTTGGAAACTATACATATAGAAACTCCAGCCGGGCGGTGGTGGCACACGCCTTTAATCCCAGCACTCGGGAGGCAGAGCCAGGAGGATCTCTGTGAGTTCGAGGCCAGCCTGGGCTACCAAGTGAGCTCCAGGAAAGGCGCAAAGCTACGCAGAGTAACCCTGTCTCGAAAAAACAAAAAAAAAAAAAAGAAAGAAACTCCAGTAAAATAAACAATAGCCAGTAGTATTGAACCTATCTGCTACAATGTTTTCACATTCTTTTTAAAAAAGGTTAATGATCTATTGAATGGTAGGGTCTTATCATGTATTTGTGGAGGTGACCCAATAGTATTTGGCCTGTCTGTATGTTGTATTTTGAGCTTTCTATGGCCACTATTTGGCCAATTACTCTGAAAGGTGTAATCTATCCCTGTAGTAGCATTTTATATAGTAAAATTCTGTGCCTAGTTATCATCTCATACCAACATTATATAGTAACTCTAATTAAAATTTTATTTATGTTTATACTTCAGGAAGCTTCTTCAGTAGTCATTTCATATTAGTTTCTTTTTTCATTTTTTATTATTAAGAAATTTTCTATTAATTTTTTATACAACCACAGATACCCCCTCTCCTCCCTCCTTCTGCTCCGTAACCTTCTAACCCAACCTATTCCCCATTCCCACCTCCTCCAAGGCAAGGCCTCCTATGGGGAGTAAGCAGAGCCTGATAACTTCAGTTGAGGCAGATTCAAGCCCTTAACCCTGCAACAAGACTGTGTAAGGTGTCCCACCATAGGCACTGGGTTCCTAAAAGCTCACACATGTACCAGGAATGGGTCCTGACCCCTCTGCCAGAGAGCCCTTTAAGCAGGTCAAGCTATACAACTATCTCTCCTATGCAGAGGGTCTAGTCCAATCCCATGGAGGCTCCACAACTATTGGTCCAGAGTTCATTAGTTCACACTAGTTTGGTTTGTTTGTCTCTGTATGTTTCCCCATCATGATCTTGATACCCCTTGTTCATAGAATCCCTCTTCTTTCTCTCCAACTGGACTCCTGGAGCATGGCCTGGTGTTTGGTTGTGGACCTCTGCATTTGCTTCCATCATTTACTGGATGAAGGCTCTATGATGAGAGTTAGGTTATTCACCAATATGATTACCAGACTAGGTCTGTTCAGGCACCCTCTCCACTATTGCTAATAGTCTAAGATTGGGTAATCCTTGTGGATTCCATATGGTTTTTCAAGAATACTTTACTACTGGTTATCCCTCCCCTTCTCTGCCCTGCCCTCCCATCACCTGTGGGGATTGATTGCTCCTTTAGGGGAATTTTTCTTATATCCCTTCATAATAGAAAAATCAGCATCTTTTCCTGTTTAGATTACTGGAAAGACTAGAAAGGATAGGATATCTCACAACATTTTTTAAGAAACATAACAAGTAACAAGCAACATTATTCTAAACAGAGAAAAATTCAAAGCATTTCCCCTAAAGAAGGAACAAGATAAGGATGGCTTCTTTGCCCATGCCTGTTCTATGTTGTGCTTGAAATCCTGGCTAGAGCAATAAGTCAAAAAAGGAAATAAATGTTATAGAAATAATAAAATAAATAAATCACTGTATTAGTATTTAACTACAATATGTTTTTATATAAAAATACCCTAAATACCACCAGGAAACCTAGCAGGATACAAAATTATCACACAAAAATCAGTATTCTTCATAAATACATATGACAAATACACTCAAAAATAAACCCAGGAAATGAAGTCTGCCATAATAGTCAGAGAATACAAGAAAAAAAAACTTGCCAAAGTCTAACTAAGCTACTGAAAGAATTTTATAATAAAAACTTTAAGATACTGAAGAACAGAGTTGAAGAAGACATCAGAAAAAGAAATGTATCTCTTGTGCTCATTGTTTGATAGGATTAATATTGTGAAAATGGAAAAACAATTTATATATTCAGTAAAAACACATTAAAATACCAAAAGAAGCAGGCAGTGGTGGCACATGGGAGGCAGAGCCAGGCAGATCTCTATGAGTTCAAGGCCATATCAAGTGAATTCCAGGAAAGGCTATACAGAGAAACCCTGTCTTGAAAAAATGAAAAAAAAAAGAATTATTCATGGAAAGTGCAAAATAATCTTGAATTTCATATGGAATTGATATAATCAACAAAAAACTAGATAGCTAAAAATATCCTGAACAATGAGCTTCTGAAGGTTTTATGATTCTTGATATTTATGCTCTACTATAGAACTATAAAATAAAAATACCATGGTATTAACAAAAAAAACATGTTAATCAGTGGGAAAAAAATGGAAGACACACTTATAGGTAAACATACCTATAGATATCAGATTTTGGACAAAAATGCCAAAAATATATACAGTAGAAAGGACTGTAATTCACCTAATGGTGCTAGTCAAGCAGGATCACTGCATGTACAAAATGAAAACAGAAGCACAGTTCTCAACCTACATTAACATAAACCCAATCCAAGACCTGACACCATGATTCAGATAAAATAAAAAGTAGGGAATAATCTTGAACTTGCCGGCATAGAACAGGAATTTCTGAAATGGATTCTGATATATCAGATGTTAAAACCTAAAATTAATAAATGGAACCCTCCAAAATAAAAATGTCTGTAGACTAAAGGTGCTGTCATCTGAGTGGCATAGTAAGCCATAGAATAGGAAAAACATCTTTATCAATTATGTCAGACAGATGTCTAGTGCATACAATATTACTCAGACGGTACATAGTGACTCCACCCCCCCCAAAAAAAAAGAAGGAAAGAAAAAAAGAGAGGAAAGAATGGGATATGGAACTATACAGAGATTTGAAAAAAATGTGATTAAACAATGAAAAAATGGGGTATGGAACTACTTAGAGATTTCTTGAAATGGCTGAAAAACTCAGGAAAATGTTAAACATCCTTAGCTATCAGTTAAAGGTGAATTACTTTGATATTTCATTCTTCCCATATCAGAGTAGTCAAGATTAATTAAACAAATTACAGTGGATTGTGGTGAGGATGTGGAGAAAGGGAGTAGCAGTGGGATGACAAAATGGTACAGCCATTATAGAAATCAGTGTGAAGGATCCTCAAAAAGATGAAACCTGATCTGCCACAAGATCCATCCATGTCACTATAGGCATAAACTCTAAGGACTCTCCATCTTATCACCAAGAATCTTGCTCAGATATGTTCCTTCTTGCTCAATTCATAGTATCCAAAATTAAAAATAATCTGAGTTTCAATCAACTGAAGAATGGACACTGATAAAAGCATGGTATATTTACACAATACAGTAAATATAGCATTATTTCATTCTTAAAAAAATGGATTTTCAGGTAAATAGATGAAGCCAGAATCAAATATCTTGAGTGAGGCAGTGAGATGTTATGGATCCAGAAATACAAACATTTATGTTTTTCCTTTTATGTGAATGTTAGGTTTTATACAGTAGATATGTGTATGTTTTGCTTAGATTATAACACTTGCATGTTTTATATCAACTTGACACATCAAGATGAAACATGGAAGACAGAACATAAATTCAGGAAAATTTCCCCAACAGCAATCCTGTTGTGCATTTTCTTGATTGATGATTGATTTGGGCAATGACCATGGTGAGTGATACCCTAGAGCGGAGAAAGCAAGATGAGCAAGTGAGAGTGAGCAAGTCCATTAGCAGCACACCTCCATGGCCTCTGCTTCAGGTCCTATGGCCAGGTGCCTGGCTTTGGATAACTGCTGTGACTTTCTTCAGTGATGGACTGTCAAAAGGAGTTTAGTGATGATATAAACTTTCTTTCTCCATGTTGCATTTTGGTCATGGTGTTTATCAAAACAACAGAAACCCTAAGACAAAAACTCACAAATCAGACCAAGTGAAAGGAACCCTAGAAAGTAAAGAAAATTAAATTATTTAACTATTGATGAATTGTCATTCTCTTGAGAGTAAAACACACACACACACACACACACACACACACACACACACATACACACACAATCACAGATAGGTTCTTAGCCAGCTTTGTCAGTCACTTTTCTATTGTTGTGTCACCACACCTGAAATATCATTTTAAAAAGATAAAATGGTTATTTTACCTCCCAGATTCAGTGGCATCTCTCTGTGTTCATCTTACACTGGGTCTGTGCAGCACAGCTGTTGTCTATGGCAGAAGAATGGAACAGGAGGCCTGTTTCCATCATGCTGGTTGGGAAGGAGGAAGGAGGAGACAAAGAATCATGGAGGCAGAAACAGAGTGAAAGAATGAGATGAAGACATACAGAGAAAGGAAGGACAGACACAGACACAGCGACAGACTTGAGAATCACCATACATGCCTTCAAATTGTACATTCAAGCCCATAACATCCTTCACTTAGGTACTTCTTCACTGATTTGCCACCACGTTGTAAGGATACTACCTTCTCTGGATGATCTCTTCATCACTTGAGGGTTTGGTGACATAGAAACCAAAATTCTGGAAAGAAGGAGGATCTATTATGTGAAGTTAATTAAAAATGTTGACAGCAGAAATTGGGAACTGAATGTGAGTTTGGATTTCTTTCCATTTGTAACTTTTATGTATCATTTATAGTTTGTCTTTATTTTATGAAATAGATGAGTGACTTACTACACATTAATTATCAGCAATATGAAATTTTTATCTGCTATACCATAGGAGAGTCCTTTAAATACTTTTAATTATTTAATAATTTCACAAAATAGAAATACAAGGAATATTGTTCAATTTGTTTTAAGAGATCAAACCTACTGACATATAAACTACCACATAAATCCAACAAAGAGAGAATTACAGACCAATTTCCTTACATAATATCTGACTGTGGATCTCTGCACTCACTGCCATATTTTGCTAGAGGAAGGCTCTCTGATGAATTTCTCTTATGAACATAGATGCAAAAGTTCTCAATAAAACTTGAAAACTTAATCTAAGAAAAGATAAAAATATCATATAATACAATATAGCACAGTTCATCCTAGAGATTCAGGGATGGTGCTACATATGTAAATCATGAAATCTAATCAATCATGTAAACAGATTGAAAGTCCAAAAACATATACATGGTGTGATCATTAGGTGCAGAAAAGGCCATTGACAAATCCAACATTCCTTCATGATAAAATTTAGGGGATATTAGACATAGAAGGACAAACATCAACATACTAAAGGCAGTTTACAGCAAGACCAAAGCTAATAGAACCTCAAAACAATCCTATTAAATCAGAAACAAGAGAAGTTTATCCACTCTGTCAATAGTAATTAAATATATTACTTTGCGTGTTAGGTAGAACAATAATACAAATGAAGATAAACGAGGAGATGTGAATGGAAAGAAAAAGTCAAAGAACCTTTACTTGTAAAATATTATAGTACATGTAAGTGACCTTAAAAAAATCTCAGCTGGAAACTGTTACAACTCATATATGTTCATCAGAGTAGAAGGATATAAAATTAACAAACAAAAAATTGGTGGGCTTCTTAAATATGAATGTCGAACTGACTGAGAAAGAAATCAGGAAAACACCTTTTACAAAACTATCTTGGTGTAACTCTAACCAAACAAGTAAAAGACCAATATACATATATTGAACTGTTACTTTTCAATTTAAGACATTAAAGAAGGAAATTGAAGAAGGTATCAGGAAATGTAAAAGTCTGACATCATTAAGCAAAATTCTTCACAAACTTGAAAGAACAATTTTCATCTTCATGTTGAAGTACACAAACTAACATACACACACACACACACATGTACATGTGTGTGCGTGTGCACGCGTGCAAAAAAAAATTCCACAGGAAAACTAAAACAATCCTAAATAATAAAAGAACTTCTGGGGATATCACAATACCCAATTTCAGGTTTTACTGTATTACTATAGTAAGAAAATTAGGATTATAACAGACACATTGATTAAATTAACTGAAATGAAGACCCAGATATAATTTAGCACACCTATGGACAACTGGTGCTTCATAAATAAAAGAAGTCTATACTGGGAAAAAATCCAGCATCTTCAATAAATGGTGCTGGTCAAACTGAAAAACTGAGTCGAGAAAGTCACGCATATATCCATACTTATCACCCTGTACAAAATCCAATGCTAAAGGAGTAAATGGCCTCAACATTGGGTCAGATACGCTGAACAGATAATGAGAAATTGGGGAGTAATATTGAATGTATTAGCACTGGAAAACTTTTCTGGACTGAACTCTATTAGAACATGCATTAAGAATATACATTCATTCAGACAAATAAACAGGCACCAGAATGAGAAAATACTTCTGATAGCTACTCATCTGAAAAAGTATTATATCAAATATATAAACATTAAAAAAGGACATCAAAGAAACAAATGATCCAATTAAAGTGGCATACAGCTCTAAACAGTATTTTTTTTTTTTTTTTTTGGTTTTTTCGAGACAGGGTTTCTCTGTGTAGCTTTGCGCCTTTCCTGGAGCTCACTTGGTAGCCCAGGCTGACCTTGAACTCACAGAGATCCGCCTGGCTCTGCCTCCCGAGTGCTGGGATTAAAGGCGTGCGCCACCAATGCCCGGCCTCTAAACAGTATTCTTAACAGAGGAAACACAAAGGGCTGAGAAACACTTAAAAGAAAATTTATCATATTTACTCCTTTGAGATATACAAATAAAAAAATTTTTGGGATTCCATCTAACACGAGACAGAGGAGCCAGGATCAATACACATGATAGTTCATTCTAAACTTAGTGTAAGAGGAACACTCATACATTTCTGAGGGGAATGCAAACTCGTTGGCTACTATTGATAGCAGTGTGGCAGTTCATCAGGAGTTTATATATTACCTTTTGTGCAAATACCCTAAGAATGTGCATCTTACTACAAAGGTACTTGCTCAACAGTTTCATAGATGCTCTATTTATAACAACCAGAAAGTGGAAGCAGACGAGATATGTTAATAGACAAAAGAATAAAGAAAATGTGGTACATGTACATTATCGACTATTACTCAGGTGTTAAAAAAATGCCATCCTGAGTAAGATAAATCATACCCAAAAATAAAAATATGGTAGGTATTTGTATACATTTTGATGTTAGTTGTTAATTCTTTGATATGCAAGCTACAATTCATATAACTAGAGAAGTTTGGTATAGAGTAAGGGTGTATGAGGAGGTTTGGATCACTGTAGGAAGGGATATAGCATTATTACATATGGATGGATGGGAAGAACGATATTGGAACTGGAGTATCAAAAGGGGAATGGAGGAAAGAGGGGACAGGGACAGAATACAGCAAGAGACACCTAAATTTCAGAGCCATTTGAGGGATTTTATGGAAATACAATTGGGCTAAAACTTCCTTAAATGTGTTTACATATGAAGTTTACAAAAATGAAGTCACCAACTTACAAGGGATGCTCAGCCCTGGACGTTTCTTGTCATCAAATAAAACTTCCAACTGATTCTGGTAATGGATTACATCTAACTGAATTATTGGCCAAATGGACTCCATGAGAAATCCCAAACAACCCAGGCTATCACTAAGGCTATTGTTGGTCCAGTTTCTGAAGAAACCTACATAGCTTATTGAACATGGAGAAGTTGACCTGGTGCCTACCTAAGGCCTTCACTTCTATGGGGTTAGTAATGTTCATAAAACTGTAAGGTACTTTGCATGCTTTGATAGGAAAAGTTTCCTTTTCCACATTAGGAAAGGAAAATAGAAAAAAATATTTATTATACATCTATAATGATTACCGTTGGGTTCAAAGAAAGGAAACATGATTCAAATTTCTCTTATGAATATCTATTAAGAACTGATTTTCTGACCAATTCTGAATATTTAAAAACAGGTAAGAAATAGAATGAAAGGGTATAAAGGGAGGAATCCACAGAGATCAGGAGCTGTTGCTGCTCCACTTTTGAGTGGCCCTGATGCCTGTGACACTGCACAGGAAGGGGGCATCATTCTTTGAGCAAATTTCCTTTAGCAAGATTCTCTGAGGGTTATGGGGCCATCCAGAGAAGTTTAAAAGGATGACATTCAAGGTAAAGCTCTTGGGTTGAGAGCAGAATCTAGCCAGGGGATGTACCCTAATTAAGATGCTATCATTTGATGTTTCCCCAATGGATATGGTTGGACAACACTAGTGTGCCTAAAAGAGAATCACCTGGTACTCAGGAATTTTACTTGAGCCCCAGAAAATAAAACTCATCAGTTATCGATTTAATATATAAGAATTTTACATTTGTCTGTATCTTCTGAATTCTAAGAAATTCATAGGCATAGGTATTCGGAAGGGAAAAATGCAGAGACACTGGAACAACATAAAGTCAGCCTTCCCAATATGTGGCCTTAATTACTGGAGGAAGAATGAAGAGTGTAAAAAAACCTGCATAGGAGATGAAATAATGTCAGGACCACAGCAATCCAAACAGTAGCTCTGCTGAAAATGACCCTAAGGAGGACATGGCTGCAGATGCAAAGATACTGGAGGAATTTTAGAGCTCTTTAGTACATCTTTCCTAATACATTTTGAAACATGTAAAACAAATGGCACTGAGGGGGAGTGCAATGGCATACAACACATATTGGATGGTATTGGTCTGATACTTTATACACAGAATGGTTGCCTCTGTCCCCAGATGTCCATCTTCTTGATACAACAGATTTACTGGGTAATAACAGTCCCTTGCCTGATTTAAAATAATTTTCATAGATCCATTCACTATGATTCTAATATAAACAGCCTACTGACTTATTTGGCTTTCAAACTCCACTTATTTTGAAATTTTTTAGAACATCACTAAAAATCGATAAAATTTCACATTGATTCTGGTGTTACTGAAGAATGAGATTCATTTTATAAGACGAAGTCCGTTATAGCCATGCATGCATAGAAAAGACAAACTTTTAAAGGCAGTGGTTAAGAAACGACCATGTCAGTAGCACATTCCAGGGATGAGCACTCATTTTACTTTCTTAAAAACTATGCAGCCCATATGGAGCTTGAGATAATTGTCAACCTTATTAGTATCTCTTTTCAGGCAGTGGCACTGGTTATAAAAGGCAAAAAGGCAAATGTCTTCATAAGATGACTTCAAGTCATCTTATGACACCCAGACCTGACCAGGCAGTGTGTCAATTTCTGGAACTACATACTGACTCTAAACAGCAAATGGGCAGGTATTATTGACATTATTACTGGTCGTATTTCGTTATCACTTTCTTTATCCACATTGGTGTTCAAATGTGTGTGTGTGTATGTGTGTGTGTGTGTGTGTGTGTGTGTGTGTGTGTGTGTGTGTGTGTGTGTGTGTATGGGAACATGTGTGGTTTTATGTGCATATGACTTTAGATGTGAGAGGTCAGCTTTTGGTAATGTTTCTCCCGTGACTTCTATCTTGATTTTTGAGACAACATCTTTTACCTTTTCTTTTTCTGGAGCCGAGGACCGAACCCAAGGCCTTGTGCTTGGTAGGCAAGCACTCTACCACTGAGCTTAATCCCCAACTCCCATCTTTTACATTTCATCTGGAATTAATTGCATATTTCCTTACATCTGACTCCCTAGTGCTAGGGATACCAAGAGAGAGTAGTACCATTTCCTTTTTCACAAGAATTCTCAAAATGGTCTTAGGTCCTCGAACATTCAAGGAAGGGATTCACAGACATGAAACCCAGACAAAGTGCAAATCCTTCAAAGGATTTAATGATATCATGTAGAAAATAGATGAGTAGAAAATGTTAATGAATAATTGTGCATTTTAAGTATTTTTAGTACAGAAGGGGGACTATTATATACATTTTGTAATGTGTTACTGATCTTAATGAGGTATTTCCATATCCAAGTAGGCAGATGGCAAACCAACAAATTGTTTCTTGAAAGTAGATATGGATTTAATTAAAGGATGATGGAAGCAATAATATCAATCTTTCCACTTTGCAGATTTTTACATATTCTTAGTGCTTTACCTGATGTATCCTTCATACTGCATGGATTCTGCTATAGTAAGTAACCTGATTCTTTTATACCTCTCAACTATATGTATTTTATATTTTATATACTTTTTCTGAATCTTTATCTTGATTATTATGTCATCTATTGTGTTAAGCTGCAGAAGATCTAGGCAATGTCTGTCATGAGTAAAGGAGTGTCCACTCCATCAAAAACGTGCTCTCTCAAATTACTATGCAGCACAGCTACTTTCTATTGAGACCAGTGCTGTGTGAAAGTGTTGTTAAAGAACCTTAGAGAAAGTTGGGTTTGCAAGCAATCCTTGACCAGCTTAACAGTCCATGAATTGGAGAGTTTAATATCACTCTTGCAAATGAAATACTTTGAAATTCATTTACCATTTAAAAAAATGCCAAAAACCTGTAGAAATGGCTCACTCTGCTGAATATGGTCTCAAGTCCTTCCAGAAGTTCATGATTCCTGTCCTTTACATTGATGGCTCTTTTCAGCATATTATCAGAAGCTCCTGAGAGATTGGCCACTGCAGACACCAGATATTTCAGTGATTTTGTATGATGTCCTTGTTCTCTGACAACGGCATCTTCCCTCATCTGTTGGTTGTGAAATTACCACACACCATATGGTCTCATAGAACTCACACAGCACAGCAATCCTCTGCCTAACTTCACTTGTTTAGTGAAACCTGGGAAGATATATTTTGTTTCGTGGACTTTCTCATGGTTCTCCAGAGCTCAGATGGAAAGATGTGACACATGCTGAGCATCCTGTCCGCTAACCACCTTCTCTTGGCAGACTTTAAATCCTGGAAGAAATTAGATATTTCAATTTATTAGGCTTCTAGAATTGAAAGAAAAAAAAAACATAACCACAACTTGAATGGATTTGATGAAGCTTATATTCTTAACAGAATATAACTACATCAAAATAGAAAAAAGATTTTTTAAAAAAGAAACACCTTCTCCCTAAATTCTTCGCTTTACATATTCAATCTGGTTTATTAGCTTCTGACATTTTTCCTTCTTTACTATTGTTTTTCCTTCCTAAATGATATTGTTTGAAAAGAAAGCACTAAAAAGTATTCAACTTCCAAGTCATTTAGGTTTTTTTAAAGTGGTATTCCTTTATTTATATAAAGATTAAGGACAAGATAGAAGGTATAAGTTAGAAACTAATATGAATTTACTCGGACACAAAATTTTAAAAGGTAATTATCACAGAATCAAGGATTTTTTTTTGAGTTAGGATTCCTCTGTGTAAAAGCTCTAGGTGTCCTGGAACTCACTTTATAGATGATGCTGGCCTGGAACTCACAGGGAGTTCCAGAGAGTGCCTGCCTCTGCCTCTTGAGTGCTAGGATTAAAGGCATGAATCACTACTCCTAGGCCACTAAGAGAGCTCAGCCATTAAAGCTAGGCTCACAACCAAAAAATGAATCTAGGTATTAAGACCAAGCACTGGTTTTATAAATTACTAAGAATAGTTAGTACACATTTAGTTATAGAGGAAAATACCTCTCATATATATTCTTTATGGAAAATTCTTACTGCTTTATCTACTTGAATACCTAATCTGATGTTTAGTAGTCATTCTTCAAACACACAATGACTGTTATTTCTCTGATTTTAACATACTCTACATTATTTTTCTCAGTAATTAGAAATCTATGTTTCCATTTTCAAGCCCAACTTTTCAATAAGCTTTGCCAATATTCTTCAATATTATCCATAAAAGGGATGAGTGTACATCTTAAAATTGAAAGCTAATCTAGAATGCAACCAGGTCTTAAAACCACATCCATGGTGACTGGTGCTTTATTCATAATAGGCAGAAACTGGGAAGATCTAAGAAGTCCTTCAACATAAGAAAGGACAAAGAAAATGTGGTACATTTACACATGGAATATTACTCAACTGTTAACAAAATAACATATTGAAAGTGAAGACAAATGGATGGAACTAGAAAACAAAACCTAATGAGCTCAGTAACAAAAAGATAAATGTGGTATCCATGCACTTGTAAGTGGACATAGTCATTAAGTAACTCATAACCAAGCACCAAGCTACAATCTGTAGACCCAGAGTAGAAGTTATGTAAAAAGGAAAGGTCTGGAGGAAGTGCATTGATCTTCGCGGAGGGAGAAATAGAATAGAATTTTATAGGCAGAACTTAGAAAATGTCAATGGTGACTATTGGAGGAAGGAGAGTTAATATTATAGAGGCCAAGAGGCTACCCATGCTCAAGCAGATGACCCTAACCCTGTGACCCAAACAGGCCACACTACACAGATTCCACAAGGTAAAATCAGAAGATATAAAGTTGGAAGAAAATAGATAGGAAGATATGAAGGGAAGTAAAGGGGAAGTGGATTTGAATAAAACATAATTTTGCCTAAAACAAATTCTTAAACAATGAAAAACTTCATACTTTCTGTTGTTTCATTTTTGCTATAAAATTGTAAAATTGCTGTAACAGTTTCTCTACACCTGTGTTTGGAAAAATACAAATAAATTGATTTTTCTTCAACAAATATGTATAGAAAATATGTACATTCACTATCTTGGTTTAGGTAAAGCTATATGTGCAAATGTAGCTTTACCTAGACTAGAATGAAAGTTTATAAATTCAAATAAACTACTCATTTTTCTAATCTACACCATGAGCCACCCCCAGGTAAGCTCATATACCTTTGATCTCTGCTGTCAATAAGCAAGCTGTGGGCCTGCTTTTATGCACATGAGACTTTTTTCCACTAGCTTATGAATTAATATCCACATTTCTTCCATGGTTTCCTCTTGACTTCTTGTCCTTTCTACACAAGTCTTTTCTGCTGTGAAAGACTTTCATGTAGGAAAGGCATTTCTAGGTACTATTGGGTATTTTAGAAAGCTCCTGGGAAGGAGTCAGCGCCCTAATCTAGTTACCAGTGAATATACTCTTAAGTCTTTAATAATGAAATTTCTTAGAGTGCTGACTCCTTCCCAGGAGCTTTCAAAAGTGGTGCAGTGGGTAGGGGCTTGGTCCTGCCTCAGTTGAATGTACCAGGCTCTACTGACTCCCCATGGGAGACCTTGACTTGGAGGAAATGGGAATGTGGAGAGGGTGTGGGGAGAAGACTGGGGGACAGGGAGAGAGAGAAGGAGGTATCTATGGTTGGTATGTAAAATGAATAGAAAATTTCTTAATAATAAAAAAGAAAAAAAACTTGTAGTGCTTTCAAGTTTTGCAGTGACAAGAATGGAGTATTGTTTGGTAAGAAGATGGTTAAAATCATTTACCCTTTATAATGTTTTTACATATAATTTGAGAATTGTATATAATTTATTTGATTATATAATTACTCCTAGAATCTTCCCCATGTTTTACTTCCCAGTTAAAAGAGTAAAGGAAATAATGAACTAAATCATAGAACTCAATTTATCTATAGTAACTACTCCTAAGAGTATGATTTATCCTTGTTTGGTACATAAACTCAATGACACCACACTTAAGAAATCTGATTATTTTTCACCAAGAAGCTATGTCTTGCAAAGAGTTCCCTTGTGATGGGTGAAATATTGAGTAAACATCCCCTCCCCTGTGATGGGATTTTGTCTGGCTTGATCACATGCAGAGGTTGTACATACTGTCACAATCTCTGTGAGTTCACTTGTGTCTTTACCCTGCTTTTCTGGGAATTGCTATTTCCTTTAAATCACCCAACACTTTGATTCTTATAATCTTTCAGCTCCACATTGGGCTTAGATCCCTGAGGCTTGAAGAGAATGGTGTAACAAAGACATTTCTCTGATGAGGGAACATTCCAAAGTCTCTTACATCCTACACAGTGTCTAGCTGTATTTCTCAATGTCAGTTACCATCTACAGATAAAATAAATTAATTGAATGTGGGGTGATTAATACACTGTTAATGGCTGTGGCAATATGCTATAGGTGTTGTTTCATTGCTATGTTTACATATCACAAACATATGTGTTCCATCTCATAGAGCAGTCTTTGAGTCCAATCAAATATTTGTTTGTTGCCACAGTAACATTTGTGCTATATGCAACAGTGGGTGTAATAGGCAGGTCATTATTGTTGTTCTTAGGGTCAATATCTGCTTAAGAGAGATGACTTATTTTTGACTCTAGTAGGACTTATAGCAACTCTAGCATGAAAACACTAACCAGTAGTAGTGAAGTTTCCAGCTGAGTACCCACTCTATTTTTCCATGTTCTCTTACAAAAATAAATGTTAACTTCAACAATAGGGTCTTGTCATCTTTATTAGTTATGTTTGGCAGAGGTCTAGTATACAGAATATTTAAATCACTTAAAAAATTTTTGAGGCAAAAAAGTAACTCCATCAAATATATGGGACATGGGACTACATAGATATTTCTCAAAAATGAAACACAAGTAGTTGAGGAACACTTAAAAATGTTCTATATCAGTAAAATGTGAATTAGAACTACCTTTATATTTCTTTCTTCATCATTAATAATTGAAAAAATTAATAAAACAAATGACAAGAGATGGTGATAAGGATGTGGAAAAAGGAATTACTGGTAAGAGTGCCAAGTTGTATAGCCATTAAGGGAATCAATGTGGAAGATACTAAAAAAGTTAAAAATAGATATGCCACATGATTCACACATACCACTATGGGTATAGGCCCAAAGGCCTCTACATCTTATGACCCAGATACTTGCTAAGTCAGGTTTTTGATGCCAAAATTAGCAACAGCCTAAATGTCAATCAGTTGAACAATGGACAACAAAAATTTGCTACAATTACACAATGTGGTATCATTCAGATATTTAAAAAATTAAAATTAGAAGTAAATGGATGGACCCAGAATCAATCATACTGACTAAGTCAGTGAGGTACCCTATATCCAAAAAGACAAACATTTTATGTTTTAATTATATGGGGGTATTAAATTTCATGCTCTATATAATGTGTTTTTTATTTGACTTCTGTGTTAGCCTGTTTATGTCACTTAACCCAATTTAGAGGAATTATGGAAGTGAGACCATCAGTTGAGGGAAAAGCCTTCAGCAAACTGGTCTGTGGACAAGCCTGTACAACTTTGCACACATACCCATGAACACACAAGAGACATAGAAACACATGAGACCATGTCAATATCAAAACCTTCACTTCCATTACTTCTAAATTTCCAACAAATATGTATAGATGTGAAAGCCAGGATGTTAGCCTTACACAGAATAATATGGGAAATTCCACAAACTTAATGGAAGATCACAGGGATAATGGATACATCTTTTTATGATGGTTGATATAGACTAAAGTTGTCTCTGTGCAGGAGGATTTGAGAACCAACACAAACAACGTGAAAAAAGAATTGGTGTAGATGTAACCAATCGTCTTATTAAAATAAGAAACACAGAGCCAATGTAAAAGAGAAAGCCGAGAGGTCAGAGCTCAGAGATAAAATCTTACCTCCTGCAGTGCTCCTAACTTCCCCGAGAGAGAGCTTCTTCCTGTTTGTCTTTAAATAGTCTTTCTGTTCTGCCTTCTCATTGGTTGTAAACCCAACCACATGACTGCCTCGTCACTGCCTGTAAGTACCGCCCTCCAGGTCTTAAAGGCATATGTCTCCAATACTGGCTGTATCCCTGAACACACAGAAATCTACCTAGCTCTTCTAACCACCACGCTCTTGCTATGGCTCTAATAGCTCTGACCCCAGGGCAACTTTATTTATTAACATAAAATTAAAATCACATTTCAGTACAAATATCACCATAAATTGGTCAAGGAAAATGAACTTTGTTTTCTTCTTTATCTTCAGACTGAAGTAGGGGAGAAAGTAAAGTATAGTATTTTTCCTCCCATCTTAGCTGTGGATGTCCTACAAATGTCTACAATCTGTAAGGCACAATATAGGGTTATATTTTTTAGGGTTAAGAGCTATCACTCTACATTGATCCTTCTATGTACCTCAAAAACACTTTTGTGAGGTAGAAGAACCACACACACCCTTGAATTTAAGAGTTCTCTGCATAGACAGATAATGGAAATGTATTATTTTTGTTTGGAGATAGCTATTGACCCAACTGCTACTGAGACATTTTAATTTGTCTATGAAAAAAGGGACAGCTAGCCAAAAGTTGGAGAACAGTCACTCTATTCATAAAGTAAATACAGCCATTAGGATTCAACCATATCATGACTGCTAAGTAGGAGAGGCTTTGGTTGATTCAAGTATTGAAGCAATCAAGATGGTCTGTGGACAAAAAGGATAAAATAGGATGTCTTTGGAAACTAAATGGCACAATATTAGCTTTAGGTCAAGCAGTTACTAAGGCATTTAAATATATATTTTGATACTTTCCCTACTGAAATAAGAATACTAAAAGAAATTGAGTTATGTAGACATATGTTTCTATAATATTGGGGGAAGTTTGCTTCATGGTGGATTGTAGGCAATTGTAAAAAATTGGCGATTCTAAGATAGAAATTACTTATTCAGCCACAGGACCTCTTGAGTAAACAAATTTGGTCAATAAACAATCTGTAGTCACCAGACCTATCTAGTACATGTCACAACATTCAAGGCAGCTACAAGAGTAGTAAATGTAGCAGAACAGAACAACATGTGTTCCTCCTTGATTCCATAATACATCTAAGTATCTCCTCAAATGCTGTCTAGTTAAAGGAACAGCATTGTGCAAGATTCCTAGATGAGGAAACTGAGGTTCAGACAGGGTAATGGTACATCATAGAAAACGAAATAGTATACTTTGTCCTTGATTTGTAGATAACCAATGTGTGTCTAATAGTTGACAAGTATTATACTACATTAGACTTTGTTAAAGTTTATTTGCATCCTTACTGATTCTCAATCTCCATGCATTCTCTTGAAGCTCTTTGACGTTTGTAATGATTCCTTGAAATAGGGCTATACTCTAAATGGCTTACTGACTGAGAAATCAACTTGAAAAACAAAGATAGAGGGAAAAATATTCAAACTTACTCATCAAACATGGGAGGATAAAGCCAGGTATTTATAAGATTATTGAAATCCTAGTATCACAGGAGAACCAGGATATATCATATATGTGATATCTACAAACACATACACACATACACACATACACACACACATGCTGTAACTGTTGTTGGTTGCACAGTAAAGCTAAATAGGTAGACTGCTGAAGGAACTGCATATTTTGGTACTTCAACGTGGAAATTCACAGCTTGTAATAACAGAGGATCAATTACAACGTGGAATGTTTTCCATAATGCCATCAGTCACTCTGTAGGGTATTTTAGAATAATCATCAAAATTGTTATAATTCAGTGTCTCAAATAGGTTATTTATTCCTGTGAAGAGACATCATGACCATGGCAACTTTTATAAAGAAAAATGTTTAATTGGGACTGGCTTACAGTTATTGTCATGGCGAGAAGCATGACAGCATGCAGGCAGATATGATACTGGAGAGGAGCTGAGAGTTCATATCTTGATCTGCATGCAACAGGAAGTGAATGTTAACTGGGCATAGTTTGGGCACATATGGGACCTCAACGCCTTTTCCCCCCACCCCCGACACACACAGTGAAACACTTTCTTCATACAATGCCAAACCTATTACAAGGGCACTCTTCCCAATAGTGCTACTCACTATGGGCAAGGCATTCAAACACAGGAGTCTATGGGAGCCATACCTATTCAAAACACCACACTCAGGGACATGCTTAAGCCATCAGCAAGCCTTGCAAAATGTGGCCAATAGTGAAACCATGGCACATGATTTATTTTCTCAACCAACATGAAACATTGAACTAACATCCTTAGACATTGTCAAAAACTATTTCCTGGTAAGGTTATGATTTTCATCAATAGGGCTATAAACAAATTTTTTTAAACTAATGATTTGTGCTTTCCAAAGTACCTTCTATACATTTATGTTGGTAACTGTTGATAGCAGGCACTATCACAGAATATATTGCAGAAAACATTTTACAATATGCCTAGTTAATCTAAGAGACTTCTGCTATTAAAAAAAAAAGCTGGTGAGATGGCTCCATGACTGAAAGCATTTATTGCCAAACCTGGCAACCTGAGTTCAATCCCTGGGACTCTTGGTAGAGGAAGATTGACTTCTTCAGATTGTCCTCTGCAATGGCATAATAAATTTTAGTTTATAAATAAATGTAAAAGAAAATTATTTTTGTCAGTGGTGTGACATGCCTTTAATCCCAGCTTTTGGGAGACACGGGCAGGTGGATCTCTGACTTTGAAGCTAGCTTGGTCTACAGGTAGGTTCTAGGACAGCCAGAGCTACACAGAGAAATCTTGCCTCAAAAACTGAGAGAGACAGAGACAGAGACTGACTTATACTTAGTTAAAATGCCTAGGTTGGAAATTGTTAGTTGTTAAGACAGAGTCAGCTGATGTTTCTAAAATTATCGAAATATTTATTATTACCTCAAACATCAGGCTAGAGAACACTGAGGATGACATAACAGACATAAGATCTTGAACTAAGGCAAAGTATTGGGGAATAAGTCTTTTCTCCTGCTGACATGAAAATAAGTAAGCAATGAAAAGTGAAGGCCTTGCTGATTTGGAGAATGACTTGAATTCTATAGATCATTTTAAGGAAATGCAGCATGACACATATAGACGTATTACTGTGATAAATGTTAAGAGGATGTTAATACTCCCTGAAGGAAGAATGTCACTGATCTACAGACAATGATTCAGTCTGCCCCCTGATCTGCTTGGCTATGGCTACAGTGTAGCATGAATCTTAAAAGGTCTTATTAATAAAAATAAACTCCGTGCCAGTTATTGGGGTGAATGCTGGAAGATCAGAGAAGCAGAACAAGCCACAGTTTCCTCACCTTTCCTGTTCCTCAGCTGATCCTGTTTCCTCAGACTGGAAGCCTCTGAGTCCTCAAGCAGAACAAATTTCTGCTATGAAATTCTATGAATGAATTTCAGATGAACTGCTGTTAAAAGCCTAAAAGTTTAACCAGGCTCTAGTTTCTGGTTTACAGGCCTTTTATATGTTTCTGCTTCCTGCCATCACTTCCTGGGATTAAAGGTCTATGGCACCATGCCTAGTTGCTTCCAGTATGGCTTTGAACTAACAGAAATCCAGATGGATCTCTGCCTTCAGAATGCTAGGATTAAAGGTGCATGTGCCACCATTTTCTGGCTTCTATATCCAGTGGCTGTTCTGTTCTCTGACCCCAGTTAAGTTTATTAGTATTCACAATATATTGGGGAACACATTATCACCACACTACAGTCTGGTAGTATATATGGGAGGTGGAAAGTTGATTGAAGGCAGAACTCAGGTAAGCAACTTTGTTGAATTGAAGACCACACTAAGGTGGATCTTCTCAGAGATGCAGCTGATTTTTGATTCTTCCAAGCTCCTGTGAGTAGCTATTCATCCATGTATCTCAAAATAAGCCTTAATACTGCATACATGTTCAAGGATATGTTTGGAGTATATATTTTCTTTGGCATAATCTACTGTGTATTGCTGGAGAACTGATATTTGGTCTTGCTTCCTCTATAAAAGAGGCAACACAGAACTGAAAAAAAAAAACCTTACACATTCTACTTGATCAATTAAGCTTGAGATCACCAGTTTTCAAAGGGAATTTCTTCTTGTGCTGTAGACACATGACAATTCTCAGTTATTTTACATTATCTTTATTAACAAGGTAGTAAAGGGGGACAGTGTTTCTGCTGTCTAAGAAACACAAGCTATTTAATACATTCCACTTCAAGCTCACCTTCTAGAATAACAACAAAAACAACAACAAAATAATACAACTCAAAAAGATGGGTTGATATTGTTGAGAAATTAGGCTTTGTTGAGAACACAAGTAAATGAATGGTCTAATTTCCTCAAGTACAGAGATAGGAAGTTTTAATTCATTTGATTTCCCAAGAATTGCGTATGTATTTTCTCAGTAAATTTAACCTAAATAAACAGTCATTTGTGAAGCTGAATGTAGATGATGATCACAGGCTTGTGTCTTTAGCAATTTGGAATTTGTCAAATGACAGTGAAAAGAAAAGCAGCCTAGAGCCATTAAATCAACTTAAGTCTTTCAGATTTCAGATAATCAATGACCTAAGACTTATACATGCCTTAGGACTGATCAAAGATCCATATGTCTGCAAAGCTGGAGTTCTCCTACAGCAAGTATAAAATGGGGGGAGTCTCCTACATTTCAAACTGTGTACTGAGGAAATGTAAGTATTTTCCCAGTTTAAAAAAGCTTATTTCCTCTTCAGCTGAATCAAATCAAATCATGTGGCAGAGGGCTCTCAGACCAGGCAGCATTCTCAGATAAATTAACTCCTGGATCCTCATTTGCATAGATCATCTCAAATTCTTTTTTATGAAAACCTGTTGTTACTGGTTTCATATCTGCTCCTTTGGGAGCAGGTGACTTCCAAGACAAATGCCCCTGTGTTTACTGAAGACCTGTATTATTGTGTGGTTGAACAGTCTCATACTGTATATATCTTATCAGCAGATATATACTATGAATTTGTAAGTAATGTCCTTGTTTCTGGGTTCTTCTTTAAAAGGGCCTTCAGATACCAATCTAATTAAATTAGAAGGAGTCATGTATCCATTTTCAAACAATGCACTTGTATAGATAGTAGAAATAATCATATAGTAAAATGTGGAATGACCAGAATGTGAAGTTCAACAAAAATCTCAAAAAGTGGTAGAGAATGAAATCATATTTTTTTCTATAAGTTTAACAATAACGACTTAGACAACTTATTTTGAGATTCTTCTTGGAAGTGTAATTTCTTGACCATCCATCCAAAGGTTCTGTCTCTATGGTCATTGATCTAAATCTATCAGATGCAGGAGAATTGAACTTAAGTTAGGTATATGGAGAGAATAAAACTAAGGAAAATTGAAACACACAAACAGAGAAACATAAAAACAAAACAAAATACATCCTCATAAACTAAGAATTATAGTTTAATGTTAGTAGTGAGAGTCTTAACACAAGAGAAGAGTGGGTTTAGACAGGGAATAAGTTCTCTTCTCTCCAGGGATGTAAATGATTGTTTTGGGTTTTGTCAATGAGGAATCCACAAAGAAGAATTATTTTCAAAATTAGAAATCATGATGTCCCGAGATTTATAATGAATATAAATTATCATTATCAATTTCTCAACTAGTTTTTCTATCATTTCTTATTTGTTATTCACAGCCTTACAAGTGTGTGGTCTTCCTAGGAAACCATTGTTCTTTTATACATTTTCTGATGGTTAGAATTAAATAATTTGTATTTTAAATAGTAAACAACTGATACAAATATATCCTTCAATTAAAAATATATAAAAACATTGAATGATATTTTGTGATTTATTCATCTACTCATTTCTAATTTATTCTGTAAAATTGCTTTCCATTATCCACTGTTGAGTTCACTAATATTAATAAACTATATGATTATCATGATCTTTATACACAACTGATATAAAGACTTGGTGATATTTAAGTGCAAAGGCAGAAATATGTCATTTATATTTAAGAACGCACATTGGTTTGTACCAATCAAATGTACATATTAATATATGGACAAGTAATCACAAGTTTATGACACCCATCTCAAATCCTAGGGAAAGAAGATACACATAATATAAAGGTTATAGAGTTTGCATGCTGACTAGTGGTATCTTTCTAAACAATAGTATTTAGGAATGGGTGAGAAAAACAAGGAATAGTAAAGAAGGAAATAGTGCAGAATGCCACTAAACTAGACTGCATATATATACAAAAAGACAAATTAGGCAGATTACGTTTTTTTTTTCATTACTTTGTCAATTTTAATGTAGTTTTTTTGCATTAACTTTCTTTTTTCTTTTTTATTTTTTTCCCTTTTATTTTATTTTACAATACCATTCAGTTCTACATATCAGCCACGGATTCCCTTGTTCTCCCTTGTTCTCCCCCTCCCGACCCCCTCTTCCCCCCCCCCAGTCCACCCCCCATTCCCACCTCCTCCAGGGCAAAGCCTCCCCTGAGGACTGAGATCAACTCAGTCCAGGCAGGTCCAGTCCCCTCCTCCCAGACTGAGCCAAGCATCCCTGCATAAGCCCCAGGTTTCAAACAGCCAACTCATGCAATGAGCACAGGACCTGGTACCACTGCCAAGATGCCTCCCAAACAGATCAAGCCAATCAACTATCTCACCTACTCAGAGGGCCTGATCCAGTTGGGGGCCTCTTGGCCTTTGGTTCATAGTTCATGTGTTTCCATTTGTTTGGCTATTTGTCCCTGTGCTTTATCCAACCTTGGTTTCAACAATTCTAGCTCATATAAACCCTCCTCTTTCTCGCTAATTAGACTCCCAGAGATCCACCCGGGGCCTAGCCATGAATCTCTGCATCCAGATCCCTCAGTCATTCGATGGGGTTTCTAGCACGACTATTAGGGTGTTTGGCCATCCCATCACCAGAGTAGGTCAGTTCCGGCTGTCTCTTGACCATTGCCAGCAGTCTATTGTGGGGGTATCTTTGTGGATTTCTGTGGGCCTCTCTAGCCCTTTGTTTCTTCCTTTTCTCATGTGGTCTTCATTTACCATGGTCCCCTATTCCTTGTTCTCCCTCTCTGTTCTTGATCCAGCTGGGATCTCCCGCTCTCACAGGCTCTCTTTCCCTCGACCCTCACCCTTCATTACTCCCACTCATGTCCAGGTTGTTCATATAGATCTCAGCCATTTATCCGTCATTGCGTGATCCTCATGTCTTTAATTAAGATTCATGAAAACTCTTCATGCTGTAGGCATATAAGTGTTTATTCGATTCTAAAAACACCAATAAAATCGAATCATTTAATTTTTTTCAGGACTTAAAATTTTTCAAGAGAAGTTGGTTCACAAACATGATGCCCAGGATATGCCACACTACTCCTATTCATTCTCTAGAGAACTATATGGAATTCCATGAAACAAAAGTAGTTTTCCTCCCTGATTTGTCCAATAAGTGAATTTGTACACAGGGTAGTTTTACTGAGTGTGATTAATAAGGCCTTTAGGTGTGGTAATCTCAGACTCAATAGATGGAGGAAGAAGCAACAGTCAGAGAACAATCGATGCCAGCTGACATTCTCAAAGAGTTGAAATTGTCAATGTAGAAGATTAACTTTACCAGCACCTTACCAAGGGCATTCTTCTTATTATCCCTGGGAATTTGTATCTCAACCAAAAACCAACTTGTGGTTGACTATATTCATATTCATTTGGAGTAGATGCAAATCCAGTTGTGTTGTAGTATAGTACTAAGGGCTCCACCTTTGGCAGCATGTTACCAAACTGACCAAAGTAACATTTCTTCCTAAATTCTAAACTTTTTTGATCTGACTTCTATGTTCTTCATTATTTTTACAGTCCTCCCGAACTGGTCTGCCTTCTCCTACATCTTAACTGAAAATTGGCTGCACAAAATTCTCCTCTATGGACTATATCTACTTTCTAAGGATGATTTCTGTTTTGATGAGGTCTACTATGCTATGATCTCTTACCTCTGAAAACCTACCTAAATATGTGTGGTTAATTTAAACAGAACTATGAGTGAGTACATACCATGTTTGTCTTTCTGAATCTGGGTTACATCACTCAGGATAATTTTTTAGATCCCTCCATTTGCCTGCAAATTTCATGATGTCATTATTTTTCTCTGCTGAGTAGTACTCCGTTGTGTATATGTACCACATTTTATTTATCCATTTTTCAGTTGAAGGGGATCTAGGTTGTTTTCAGGTTCTGGCTATTACAAGTAATGCTGCTATGGAACATAGCTGAGCATGTGCCCTTGTGGTATGATTAAGCATTAGGGGAGCAGGAGATCCCAGCTGGATCAAGAACAGAGAGGGAGAACAAGGGAAAAAAGAACATGATAAATGAAGAAACCATGGGAATAGGAAGAAACAAAGTGCTTGAGAGGTCCCCAGAAATCCACAATAGACTACTGGCAATGATCGAGAGACAGCCTGAACTGACCTACTCTGGTGATTGGATGGCCAAACACCCTAATTGTCATGGTAGAACTCTCATCCAATGATTGATGGAAGTGGATGCAGAGATCCATAGTCATGCCCTAGGTAGAGCTCCAGGAATCCAATCAGCGAGAAAGAGGAGGGATTGTATGAGCGAGAAGTGTTGAGACCATGATTGGAAAAAGCACAGGGACAATTAGCCAAACTAGTGGAAACACATGAACTATGAACCAATAGCTGAGGAGCCCCCGACTGGATCAGGCCCTTCTGATAAATGAGACAATTGATTAGCTTGAACTGTTTGGGAGGCCCCCAGGCAGTGGGACTGGGACCTGTCCGTAGAGCTTGAGCTGGCTGTTTGGAACCTGGGGCCTATGCAAGGACACTTTGCTCAGCCTGGGTGAAGGGAGGAGGGGACAGGACCTGCCTCAACTGAATCTACCAGGCTGAGCTGAATCCCCAGAAGAGTCCTTGCCCTGAAGGAGATGGGAATGGGGGGTGGGCTAGGAGAAAGGCGAAGGGGGGGGGAGAGAACAAGGAAATCCATGGCTGATATGTAAAATTAAATTAAATTGTAAAATAAAATAAAATAAAAAGAATAATGTTGAATATTGATGAGGATTGCCTGGGCTCTAAAGATTACTTTTGGTAGAATGACTGCTTTTACTATATTAATCCTACTGATCCATAAGCATGGGAGATCTTTCTTTTAATATCATCTTCAATTACTTATTCAACTTCCTCAAGAGACAAACACTATTCTGTATATTTTTCTGTGCCTGTTTACAGGTTGTCTGTTCCTGGGTGTCTGACCAGAAAGATTTTCCTAATTTGTGAGATTAAGCTTAATAAAACAACCTGTTCTCTATAACTGTGCACACACACACACACACACACACACACACACACACACACACACACACACATACACACACAGATTTAGAAATGCCTGAAGTCATAAAAAAAATCAAAAGACCCATTTACATTATTTTTACTTAGTTATCAACTATGCATCAATGTAAAAGTTACAACCTCCATTTTCAAATGGAACACCATGGCAAATCTACCAAGTTAAAGGAATTCCCTGAAAAATAACCACAGGAAGAGCTTGTCATGAGTTTTCCTGATGGTTGATTTAGAGCAAAACTGTCCATTCTATAACAAGTTTATAAGATTTTCTCAGAAATTAAGGAAAATAAAATTAGTAAAGGAAAATGAACTTGATTTTGTTTTTTACATTCTGACTGACTAGGGGAGAATGCAAACTGTAAATTTTTCCTTCCACCCATACCTGAAGAAATGTTACAGTTTCTGAAACTATGTAGGACACAGTTCAGATTATATCTAAGGCTGACTGTGATACTGAGAATCTGTCCTTATCGTGAGGATTAAGAGCTGTAGACCCCTTATTGTGCCTGCTCTCTACTGCAGGCATATTTTGCAGGATATTTGAAATTCAACCACCATTAGCTTGCAGAGTTCTAAACTGGATAGACAGGGGTTAGGAAGTTTCCATTTCTTTTTGGAGATTTTTACTGAGCTGAAATGCTATGAAACTGAAAAACACACTCTAACCTGTGAGAGGAAAAAGGGGGACCGTTTGAGAGCCAAAGAGGGGCACACAGTGACTGTGTTCATAATGTATACTCAGAAATCATAACTTAAACACAAGATGATATTACGATAGAATAAGCTTTCTATGATCTAAGTATTAAAGCAAACATTTGGATTTAGAAAAGAAAAGGAAGTTAAATGGCACAATATTTATTTGAACTCAAACAGGTCTGGGGGCATCAAAATATATTGTATTAATTTTCCTCTAGGAAAAGAATACTGAAAAGGAATGAGTTATACAGTTTCATGTTTATATAATATTGAGGGTTGGCTCATTGTGGAATGTATACATCTCATGTTAATGTAAGTCATGGTAGATACCAAGATGACAACTGTTCGGTCATTTTTGAGCTGCCTGAGTAAAAAGACTTGGTCAATATGCAACCTGTAGTCTCAGAACCATATAATGTATGTTACAACAACTGAGTTGGAACCAATAATGTGATGGAAATCTCAGAGATGATGCTATCTTTGACTCTTGCAGAATCCAGAAAATAGTCATTCATCTTTGTACCACTGAGAAAATGCTACCAAAGCATATTTGTTCCAGAGCGTATTGTCTTTGATACAGTCAGTTTTATAACTCTGCAAACTGTTATTTGATTGTGCTTCCTCTGGAGACATGGCAACATAATGATGAGATCATTTTAGGTTGTATTTGCTAAATTAACTCTGAAAACAGTGGCTTTCAAATGAGAATCACCCTTGTTGTACACACACATGACAATGCTTATAGTTATTTTACATTGGTGTATATTAAGAGAGAAAATATAGGACAATGTTACTAGTATCTAAAAAGCATCAGCTGTTTAATACCTTCCATTGTAAATGTCCAGAACAAAATTTAATACAACTCAAAATGGTCTACTTATATTATTGAGATTTTAATGTTTATTGAGAATACAAGATTAAATGAATGGCCCAATTGCCTTATGTACAGAAACAAGAAGTTATAATTAATTAGTGTTCCCAGGTCTAGGATATGTGTTCATAAATAAATCAACTGAAATGAGCATTCATTTATGAAGTCTAATGTAGACAATGATAGGTTTGTATCTTTAGTAGTTTGGAATATGTCAAATGAAATGCTAAAAAGAATCCAAGACTGGTACCATCAAACCATCTGGTCTAAAGTGGTACATTCAAGGGTAACGAGTGAGTTACAATCATAAAGTTCATTTAGTGAAAAGTAAGATGGTCATAAATTCTCAATACTCTCAGACGTGTGTGCAAAATGATATGAAGACTGGCTCAGATAATCAAAACTTCACCTATTTGCAAGTTTAGTTCGCCCAGAGCAAGTCCAGATTGTGGGAAGTCTCTAACATTTCATACTCTGTTCTGTAATGGGAAATGTAACTTTTACTCTTTATTTTCCTAGTAATAAAAGTGAATACCCTCTGGCAATATAGAAAACTAAATCATGTAGCAGAGGTGATTTTATCACTACAGTAATACAGTAACTCTTGAAATTGGGGGTGCTGATATTCCCAGAAGTTCTTTTATTACTTATGATTATTTTAGTTATCCTATGCTATTTTGTGTGTGTGTGTTTGTGTGTGTGTGTGTGTGTGTGTGTATTTCAATATGAAGCTGAAAATTGTTCTTTCAAGTTTGTGAGGATTTTCCTTAATTTTGGTGGGGATTGCATTGAATCTATAGATTTATTTTGGTAGGACGGCCATTTTTATTGAATTAATCCTTCTGATCAATGATGATGTCAGACTTTTTCATCTCCTAATACCTTCTTAAATCTCCTTCTTTAATGTCTTAAATCAAAATAGTTCAATATATGTATATTGGTCTTTTACTTGTTTTGTTAGAGTTACACCAAGATAGTTTTGCGAAAGGTGTTTTCCTGATTTCTTTCTCAGTCAGTACGACATTCGTATTTAGGAAGTCTACCAATTTTGTTTGTTAGTTTTATATCTTTCTACTCTGATGAGCATATATGAGTTGTAACAGTTTCTTGCTGAGATTTTTAGGGTCGCTTATGTGTACTATCATATTTTACAAGTAAAGATTCTTTGACTTTTTCTTTCCATTCATATCTCCTTGTTCATCTTCATTTGTCTCATTGTTCTACCTAAAACGCAAAGTAATATATGAAATTATTATTGAGAGAGTAAATAAAATTCTCTGGTCTGATTTAATAGGATTGTTTTGAGGTTCTATTAGCTTTGGTCTTGCTGTAAACTGCCTTTAGTATGTTGATGTTTGTCCTTCTATGTCTAATATCCCCTGAATTTTATCATGAAGGGGTGTTGGATTTGCCAATGATCATTTCTGCACCTAATGATCACACCATGTATATGTTTTTGGACTTTCAATCTGTTTACATGATGGATTAAATTTCATGATTTACATATGTAGCACTATCCCATTTAGTTTTACGATCCCCTGCACATAGACAGCTTTGCTCTAAGCTCACCATCAGAAAAGTTAATGACCAACTATCACTGTAGTCGTTTTCATGTAATTCTTTTGGGTTAGTATTTTTTTTTCTTGTGTTCTGATGTAAGACTAAGGCTGTAACTGTTAACATCCATGCACTTTTGTTGAATAGGTGTACACACACACACACACACACACACACACACACACACACACACACAAACACACCCTTTGGTTATGTGATGCTCTAAGGTGTTTATATATATTTATGTATGTGTTTTTGTTAGTATATTTCTTATTATTAAATAAAACCCAGAGCCAGGTATTGGGTTAAAACTAGAAGATCAGAGAAGCAGAATGAGCTACAACTTCCTCACTTCGCGAATTCCTCAGCTGATCCTGTTTCCTCAGATTGGAAGCCTCTGAGTCCTCATCCAAATGAATCTCAGCCGAACTGCTGCTCAAAAGCTTAAATGCTTAACCAGGCTCTAGTTCCTGGTTTTCAATGCCTTATATACCTTTCTGCTTTCTGCCATCACTTCCTGGGACTTAAGGCTCTTGTTATCATGCCTGGCTCTTTCCAGTGTGGCTTTGAACTCACAGAGATACAGAGGGATCTCTGCCTCTGGAATGCTAGGATTAAAGGTGTGAGTGTAACCGTTTTCTGGCCTCTATGTTTGTCTAGTGGCTGTTCTGTTCTCTGACCCCAGATAAGTTTATTAGGGTGCACAATATATTAGAGAATACAATATCACCACACCAAAGCATATTTGTTCCAGAGTATATTATCCCTGGAGCGGTCAGTTCTACATCTCTGTAAACTGTTATTTGATCATGTTTCATGGAGACATGGCAACATAATGATGAGATCATTTTAGGTTGTATTTGCTCAATTAACTTTTAAATCAGTGGCTTTCAAATAGGAATCATTCTTGTTTTACAGACACATGACAATGCTTATAGCTATTTTGCATTGGTTTATATTATGAGGGAAAAAAGAGGACAATGTTACTAGTATCTAAGAAGCATCAGCTATTTATTACCTTCCATTGCAAACATCACCTTCCAGAACAAAAATTAATATAACTCAAAATGATTTACTTACATTATTGTTATTTTAAGGTTTATTGAGAATAGAAGATTAAATGAATGGCATAATTGCCTTATGTACAGAAACAAGAAGTTATAATAAATTAATGTTCTCAGGTCTTAGATATGTGGGCACAAATAAATCAACTGTAACAAGCATTCATTTATGAAACCGAATATAGACAGTGATAGGTTTGTATCTTTAGTAGTTTGGAATATGTCAAATGAAGTGCTAAAAAGAAACCAAGACTGGTACCATCAAACCATCTGGTCTAAAATGGTACATACAAGGGTAATGATTGAGTTACAATCATTAAGTTCATTTAGCAAAAAGTAAGATGGTCATAAATTCCCAATACTTTCACACATGTGCACACAATGACATGAAGACTGGCTCACATAATCAAAACTTCACCTATTTGCAAGTTTAGTTCTCCCAGAGCAAGTCCAGATTGTGGGAAGTCTCCAACATTTCATACTCTGTTCTGTACTGGGAAATGTAACTTTTACTCTTTATTTTCCTCACTCAAATGTGGAATGGGCACAACAAGCAGTTTCATGAAATCTCAACAATATGTAAAGAATGAAATATTTCAAGTTCTTGAAGTTTGTCTAGAATAAGTTTAACAATAACAACTTGATTTCAAATACTTCTTTAGATACCAATTCCTAAAAGAATTCCTGAGGGTTTTTTTTTTTCCATATGAAGTTTAGTATTCTTCTTTCCAGGTCTGTAAAGAATTCTGATATAATTTTGATGATGTTTGAATTGAATCTGTAGATTGCTTTGGGTAAGATTGACTTTTTTATTATGATGGTTCTACCTATCCTTGAGCATGCGATTTATTTCCATTTTTTATATCTTCTTCCATTTTTTTCTTTAAAGATAAAATTCCTGTCACAGAGCATACTCTTTCTTGGCTAGAGTTACCCCAATGTATTTTATATTTTTTATTGCTAATATAAAAGGTGATGTTTCTCTGATTTCTTGCTTGGCCTGTTTATCATTTGTATATAGGAGGTCTACTGATTTTTTTTTTAAGTTAATCTGGTATCCTTCCACATTAGTAGTGGAAGGGATGGAGCATAAGAACATGAGACAACAGGATGGTTGGGATGGGGGAGGGATGGATTAAAAGAGCAATGAAAGAGATGGGTTGTTTTTTGTTTTTTGTTTTTTGGGTTTTTTTTGTTTGTTTGTTTGTTTTGGTTTTTTGAGACAGGGTTTATCTGTGTAACTTTGTGCCTTTCCTGGAACTCACTCTGTAACCCAGGTTAGCCTCGAACTCACAGAGATCTGCTTGGCTCTGCCTCCCGAGTGTTGGGGATGTATTTTTTTTAAAGAAAAGTATTTTTTATTTATAATATTTCTGTTAAATACCAAACACAGATCCTCCTCTCATCCTTCCTCCTGCTTCCCCCATCCACACCCACTCCCCCGACATTACAGAAGGGTAAGGCCTCTAAGAGAGGGAAGAGGGAATATGAGAGCAAGGGAGATGGAGATCATGATAGGGAAATCTACAGAGACAACTGAACCAAGCTCTTAGGAACTCGCGAACTTTAGAGCAACAGCTATGGAACCTGCATAGGACCATACTAAGCCCTTTGTATATGGAAGTCAGTTGGGTAGCTTGGTCTGTTTGAGGGGCCCCTGGCAGTGAGATCACCATCAATCCCTATATCATGAACTGGCATTCTAGAGCCCATTCCCTATGATGTGAAGCCTTGCGCACCCTTGATGCAGGGCAGAGGGGATTAGTCCTGCCTCAACTAAATGTACCAGGCATTGCTGAATCCCCATGGGAGGCCTTACCATTTTGAAGGAGGGGATAGAGGTGTATGGGGAAGGGGAAGATGGGGGAGTGGAAGGAGGGACAAGAGTGGTATCTGTGATTGAGATGTAAAAAGAATAAATAAATTCTTAAATAAAAAAATAGAAAAGAAATAATTCCAGAGAAGAACTGTGATGTCCTGGGTACACCGATTTCAGGGGTTCAGTCTTTGTGGGCATTCATTACCCATAGTTCTGAATATATTGAGTGCAGGAAAACTGCATTGTAGATAGTTGTGTGGAGAGAATATAACCAAAGTAAATTGAATCTACATAAACATAAACAAGGAAAAATAAAAACAAAAGAATGACTCCCAAAATATTAAATGCTAAGAATTATGGTTTGAGGATTTAGCAATGAGAGTATTAATGTAATACAAATATTGGTAGACTTCCTAAATATGAATGTCGAACAGACTGAGAATGTAATCAGGAAAACACCATTCACAAAACTACCTTGGTGTAACTCTAACGAAACAAGTAAAAGACTAAAAATATCAATTTCTCTAATTTCACCAGAAATTAAGTAAAAAAGAATTAGTAAATGATAATGACCTTGATTTTCTTCTTTACCTTCTGCCTGAACTGGGAGAAAGTGCAGAAGGTAAATTTCTCCTTCCTCCCATGCCTGGGGAGGTCCTATAAATTCTGAAACTATTTAGGACACAGTTAAGATCATATCAAAGTCTGACTGTGATGCTGAGTAATTGTGACTACCTTGAAGGTTATGTGACCCCCACATTGTCTCTGCTCTGATGCAGAAAACCATTTGTAGGATATAAGAAATTTAAATACCATTGATCTGCAGAGTTATACTCTGGGTAGACAGAGGATAGGAACTTCTCATCTTTTTGGATGTTGCTACTGAGTCAAACTGCTACATAACTAATGGATACATTATAATATGTCAGTGGAAAAAAGTGATAGTTTGATAGCCGAAGAGTAGGGCACAGTCACTTTTGTTAGAATATAATCAGATATCAGAAATAAACCAAAGGATGATGATTACTATAGAGAGGTTATAGATGATCCAAGTACTTAAGCAATCAAGATGGGCTGTAGGGAGAAAAAATCTGTCCTTGGAATCTAAATGGCACAAGAGTGACTTGAGGTCAAGCAGGTACTAAGGTATCAGAGTATACTGTGATAATATCTTTCTTGTATCAAGAATATTAAAGGGGATGGGCAGTGGTGGCCCATGCCTTTAATCCCAGCACAGGGGATGCAGAGGCAGGTATGAGTTCAAGGCCAGCCTGGGCTACAGAGTGCATAGCCAGTAGTAGTGAGTAGTGTGTCTACAGCAAAGACACAAAGGTACACAGAGAAACTCTGTTTTTAACCCTGCCCCCCCCAAAAAAGTAAACTTAAAAAAAGAGTATGAAAGGAAATGTGTTATGTTGATTTATGTTTATATAATATAGAGGATTACTTCAGGGTGATTTATAGGCAAATGTATGTTGTTGTAGGTAAAGGGAGATGTTAAAATGGAAATTTTAAAGTCATTCTTGGGCCCTCTAAGTAAAAAGATTTTATCAATAAACAGGCTGTAGTCACCAGACTTCTGTAGTTTATGTCTCAGCTCTTAATGGAGCTTGAGGGTGAAGTGAAAGTAGTAGACCCTAGAAGGATGTGGTCCTACTTGACCCTGAAATGTACCTAAGCATCCCCTCAAATTCTTTCTTAAATTTTGAGGGACAGTAAAATTCAAAATTCCAAGATGAGGCAAAATGTTGGTAGATTATAGAGGGCTGGAATAGTTTCTCCTGTACATTCTCACATAATCAGCTTTCTCCCTTAATAGTTGATAAACATAGGTGTTTTTCATACTCCAGTAGAACTTGTTATAACTTTATTTGTATTCTTACAGATTCTCAATATCAATAACATTTTGCATTAACTCAAAACTGTGCACCATTTCTAACTGCTCCATAAAATAGTCCTATGCTCTGAATGTCTTTGTAAAACATCTTGAAAAACAATGAACACAGTAGTGAAAATAAAATTATACAAGGGGCTCATCAGGCCCAGAAAAAGAAATGCCATATGTATATGTTAATTGAACTTTCAGTGTCAAAGATGGTTTCTTCTCTAGATATTTTTCCAAGAGGTACATGATACCATAACTTTATCTACGCTGCTGCCTCTATTGTTATTTGCACATCAGAAATAAACACATAGTCCAATTGCTAAAGAAGTTGAATATTTTGATCAGGAAAAATCAAAATTTTGAGCTTCTATGATATAGGATCTATTGCAACTTGAAATCACTTTCATGGTGATCCTGGTCACTATGTAGCAATTTCAGGATAGTTGTCTAAAATTGCTATAATTCAGTGACATTATACAGCCATCATCAACATTGATAGAGTGTAGTAACTAGGAAAACCATGGCACAGCAGTTGTCATTGCAACCAACAATTATCGGCTATGTTCTAGGTCTCAAGACACATAAAGCAATCAATATCTTATAGTTTAAGACAGCTAAACTAAGGTGCCTAAAATCTCATGATCTGCATTTATAAGTAGAATTTTCATCAATGGGTATGAATTTCTTGTTAAAATGCCTTCTAAACATTTGTGTTTAGACCTGTTGATTATTGGATCTGTTACTGAGTTTGTTGAGATAAATATTCTACAGTGTTAATGGTAGACTTGTGTGGAGATAGGGTAGATTATGGAAAACATTTATCATCACCAGAAACACTAGGGGACATTGCAGAAGACACAACAGACATATAAGACATTTAACTAGGGAAAAGAATTGGGGAATAAGTCTTTTCTCCTGCTTACCTGAAAATGAGTGATGAATGAACAGAGATGGTCTTTCTGATTTGGAGAATGACTTGCATTCTATAGATCTTATGGGGGGAAAGCAGTGTGACACATATTGACATATAACTGTGGTAAATGTAAAGAGGATGTTAGCAAACCCTGAGGGAAGAACGTCACTGATCTATAGATGTTGATTCAATCTGGCCCCCAGCTTGGTCTGGCTTTGGGTATAATCTGGTCGTATATATGGGAGGTGGAAAGTTGACTGAAGGCAGCACTCAGGTAAAGCAGCTTTCCCGAGTTGGAGTTCGTTCTGTGGTGGATCATCTCCAAGATGCAGCTTGCTTTGACTTTACCAAGCTCTGGTAAGTAGCCATTCACTGGGTATTTCTTCGAGTCTAAGTAATCCTTAGTGTATATTTCCCAAAGACTGTTTTTAGGGTAGTTTTTTTTTTTTTTTTTTTTTGGTGTGTGTGTGTGTGTGGTCTGCTCTGAATTTTGGAGGGAACTGATATTTGATCATGCTTAATCTAGAGAGAACTCAACACAGAGCTGAAAGAACTATCTATATTCTAGTTGCTTGATTAAGTTTGAGCTCAGATTTTTCAATAGGAGCTTCCTTGTGTTACAGACACAGGCAATTCTCAGAGTTATATTGTGTTGTCTTTATTAACAGGACGGTAAAATGGAACATTGTTACTGATATGTCAGAGCCATTAGATGTATAACATCTTCCATTTTAAAAGTTATAGTCTAGAACAAAAGATAATACAACAGAACTGGGTGGCTGTGGTACATGCTTTTAAACCCAGCACTTAGAGGCAGAGCCAGACAGATCTCTGCGAGTTCCAGGATAGACTTGTCTACAGAGCAAGGGCCAGGATAGGCACCAAAACAACTCTAAGAAACCATGTCTTGAAAAACCAATGATAACAATAATCATAATCATAATCTTAGAACTCAAAGTGTTCAATTTGCATTTTAGAGAAATCAGGGTATATTGAAAACACAATATTAAAGATGTAGTCCAATTGCTTCAAGCACGGAAATAGGAAGTTATAATTAATTTGTGTGACAAGCTTGGATAACTGCTCACATAAATCAATCTGAATAAACTATCCAATCACCCCAGTCTTAAGTGATATGTACAAGGAAAATGAATTAGTTACAATAATAATGTATTTAATAAAATGAAAGAAAAAATAAATTTTCTAGAATTTCAAATATGTGCAGATAATGACTTGAAGACTGTGGTTCATGGTTAATCAAACTCTATGTGTTTGCAATCTTGAGAAACTCTTTTGGAGCAAATGCGAACTGTGAAATTCTCCCACATGGCAAACTTTTACTGGAAAAATGTAGCTATCTCTGTATTTTACCAGTTGAAAAAGTGAATGCTCTAGTAAGGTATATCAACCCAAATCACATAGCAGAGGGCCCTCAGAACACATTCCCAGCTTGCTTAACTGTTGTAACCTGATTTGTATAGATCACCTTATTGCCATTTCTCTGACAGCAGGGGTGTGTATGTTGCTGATAGTGTCAAATCTGCTCCTTTGGGAGGATGTGGCCTCCAAACCAACTGGCACTGTGTCCACTGAAGACTTGTATGATCGAGTGGTTGATCAGTCTCATACTACATATTTCCTGGCTGCAGATTTATACCATGAATTTGTAAGTAATGTACTTGCCTCTGGATTCTTTTCTAAAAGTACCTTCACATAGCTAATCACTAATTAAATTAGAATGAGTCATGTATCCAATTCCAAATAATTCAATTTATAGGTAATAGAAAGAATCATATAGCAAAATGTATAAGGAGCAAAATATGAAGTTTCATAAAATCTCAAAAAAGAATTCAATGATATTTCAAATTTTCCTTTACTAACTTTAACAATAACAACTTTGAACTTCTTAGTTGTAATTTTGATTTCCTGGGCACGTATCCATGTGTTCTGTATTCATAAACATTCCTTACTGACTGATCTGAAGATAACTAGTACAGGGTAACTGAAGTTAGTTGGGTGGAGAGAAAAAATTTAAGCAAATTGAAATCATGTAAACAATAAACATAATAAAACAACATAGTTACAGATAAGCTCATAAATGCAAACAATCCCGGGTTATCATTTTTAGTAATGAATGTCTTAGTGAAATTGAAGGGCTACATTAGACACAAAGTATATTCCCTCTCCCCCAGTGATTTAACTCATCTATCAGGGCCTGTCAGTGAGGAAACAGCAAAACAAATGTCCATTGAATATTGAGCATATGGATTATAAATCGCTACATTTATAGGGAATATACTTTGGCATTGTTGTTTTCCATTACTAGTTTTCTCATACCTCTCATTCTTCCTCTAATCTTCTAGCTGCACAACATTGCTAAGAACACTTTAACTCTTTTAAATTTGTTGATAGTTAGAATTAAGTGATTTGTATTTTTTTAAGAAATATCTTATGTAAGTACTTCCTTCGTATCATTAGCACAGAAACTTTGAATACTTGTGTGAATTCTTACTTCACTCTGTGCTATTTCCTTAAAATGCAACTAGAATTTAATGGTTAATTATTGATTGTAATAATATTTGTGAATCCTACATTTATCATGAACATTTTTATTGTGCTGGCACTTGTTGATATTTGAGAACCAAGTTATAAATGAACAGTTCTTATATTAAAATAAAGGTGTGTGCCATTGAAAAATAATTATTTCTATGACACTCATTTTAAAAATCTGATACTTAAAGATGTAAGTAATTAGATGTTTGGGTGCATTTTAGTGCTTTATTTCCAAACAAAGTATTAGCAAGTACAATACAAGGGAACAGTAAAGAGGGGGAGAGATTGAGAGGACAGTTGAGTAGATTGCATGCAGAAAGGAAGGAAGGGTAGGCAGATGGTGTTTCCATCATTCTACTGCTTCAATTTTTGTTCGTAAATATCAAAAATGTAGGGTTTATCAAACATACAATGTTAGTTTCTACTCAATTCTTAATCCTCAGTTAACTAAATCATTTCATTTCATCCAGGACATGAAATATTTCAGGAGCAGTTGGTACAAGACCAGAATGCCCAGCCTATGCCACACTGCTTCCATCCACACTCCACAGTCTCGTGATGAAGCCCATGAAACAAAAGTAGGTTTCCTCCCTGTTTTTTATTAAACAAGTTATGCTATACAAAGGTAACTGTGCTGAGTGTGGTTACTAAGTCAACAAGAGGTGTGGAAATTTCTGATCCAATAGATCAAAAAAGATGCGGCTGTAAGAGAACAATCACATCATAGAGCTGATAACCTTAGCACTAACTAAAATGCCTGCCAAATCATAATGTCTCAGAATTGTAGTTGTCTCATAGAAAACTATTTTTACCAATACCTTCTGCTTTTCCTGGGAAAATTTTGATCTGAACTAGACACTCATTTTAATATATAAAGATACATATAGAGTAAATGCAAATCCCTTTATGTTTGTGATATAACACTGAAGGATTCTCCTCTGGCATCATGTTACCAAACTGAGCAGTGAGTGTGTCCTTTCTTCTTATTTTTCTAAACTCTCCTGGACCTATTTTTGTTCCATCCTTATTTGTGCAGTCTTCCCTGACTGATCTGCCTTATCCTACCTACATCTTAACTGTACAAAAGACTCTTCTCTAAAATATATCATGTTCCTCTGGGTGACTTCTGTTTTGAAGACATCTACATAACTCTGAAGATCTAATGTATATGTGTTATGATCTCTTCATTCTGGCTACTTGTCATAAACATCAGTTTTATTTATATAAAATTAATACATAGAGGAATTTCACAGACATAATCTATTCTCCAGTCATGCTGGTATTACCAACACAAATAACTCATATACAAGATATTCTCATGAATAAAGTGTGGTTATCATAAAGAAAAAAGTAACAGAACAAAATATACAGATTACTTTTCTACACGATGGGAATAGCACACTGATGACACTGAAATATTTAATTTTGAAAAATAGTCTCTGATAATAGTACTTTTAAGAAGACAATGAACTGTGGTTCCAAACAGTACACAGAAGTCATTTCCCTTGCATATTAAGTAAGAATTTACACTAAACTTCTTTCATGTCATGTAATCATTATCATTCTTAATCTTTTTGTCTAACGCTACTAGGAATATGTTGGTTATCACTATTGGTGTCTCCATTTATTCATAAACAATTTATTTAGATTATAGTTGAATTACTCTCCATTCTGTATTTCCATAAACTGTAAGATTCCTTATAAACATCACAGTAAATAGCTAACTAAAGAATTTATTTTGTATGATTCTGACATTGTACTAACAATTACAGGGCAAATTTCCACTCTGATTTCTACCAATGTCTTGAATTAAAGCAATTCTTTATAATAATTTTTGTGTATATGTCAATAATTATGCATCTCCTCTAGAATCAAAGGTATCAGAAATCATAGAGATAAAAGAAAAAGCAGGATTTTGGAAAGCATTTTTTCTGAAGTCACCTGTTATAATAGTCTACCATAATATAAATATCTTAAGTAAGTATATGAGAGATCAATTTGATTCAGTAGTATAGAAATGATTTGAAGCATTAACTCCTGAGATTATTGGCATCAAAGTAATTGGAGTCATATTTTGGACAACTTCTGAGCCCTGTAAACCTACTTTTCTCATAGGCAGAGCAAGAAATCAAATAGAATAGTTCAAACAACTAGGACAAATGGTAGAATGTAAATGAAAAATGAAATATGATCATTTTGAACAGTCAAAATTATTAAGACCCAATTTGTTTTATTTAGCAAAGTAGAATTCAGTAGCTGAAATTTTATTTTCAGGTAATACTTAAATATTTTGAAGTCATTAACATATATTACTACTGATAAAAATACACTGTAGTTTGCCTCCATTGTGAAAAAAAGCACAAGTATCTATCAACACAGCTGTATGTCACTTAGTTTAAGGTGATATCTAATGATGTTTTCCTAGACTGAAGACCTTCTCAAAACAATGATCAATATTTCCCATGCCTGGGAAGAACCGCTGAAACACCTGATTTCTGCAGTACCCTCCCTCCCTGGAGCTTCTGATAAGATGCTGAAAACAGCCAATGATGTGAAGGACAAAACCCATGTGCTTCTGGAAGGAATGAAGACCATACTCAGTAGGGTAAGCTGTTTCAACATGTGTCTTTGTTCATCCTATGTATAAAGTTTGTGAATTATGTAAATCAACAAGAATTTTGAAATACCAAAATACAAGGTCACTTAATAAGCCCTTAGAACAGTGATCTCTGTAGAAAATAGTTCTGTGTCTCATAGTCATTTTGACAGTGGCTTTCCTGGATGGGGTGGACACTACAGCCTAATGTGCAGAAGATCATATAACAGTCACTGCCTGGATTGCCTGCACACAATACATTAAGTGAAATATACTGCTCATGTTCAAGGATTCAACAGAGGGTATACAATGTAGAATGGATTTATCTGAAATGAAGGAAAGGATCAGGACACTCTACCAGAACTAATATAGTATGAAGTACACATCAGGGAAAGTGCTGAGAACATGTAAAACACCCCAAAGTGAAAGTACTGATACTAGCCTTTCATTGTCTTTTAGTTAATTCCATATTTACATTCAAATAGTGCCTCCTGGTTCACTATCTGTCTGCTTGTGTATGGATTTGTCTTATCTAAGATCAGTGGCATGTCAGAAATTATGTTTTGGTGTCTAATGCTTTTACCCCAATTTCTAGGATTTCTCATTATAAATTTATAGTCCTCTGTGTTTTACAAAAATTAATTAACAATTTATACTGAACATGCACTGGAAGATGTCTCTTGTCTGTAAGTGCCTTCCTTCCATATGAGGACCTGAGTCAAGTTGCAGGATTTGTGTCAAATGGGTGATGTGATGTCTTCCCTTTGTAGCCCTTGGACTAGTGGCTCAGACTTAAAGAGATTAGCAATGAGTTGCAGGTAAAAGAAAGAGCAGATTTCTCAAAAATCAAAGTAGGCTTCACTGGAGGAACTTTACCCAAAATTGACCACTGACCTCCAACCATGTCTATTACACACACACACACACACACACACACACACACACACACACACACACACAAACATACAGAGAGAGAGAGAGAGAGAGAGACCTATGAGGGGATAATGTGACTAACATCTGTCCATTTGATGTTTAGAGCCAGCATGAAGTTGAAAAAGATTCGTACCCTGTCTGGTCTGGACTGGCAGACTTGCAATCATCTGATGAAGACACTCACCTTTTTGCCTTTTATAGCCTGGTCCGCTGCCTGAGAAGGGACACTCATAAAATTGATGCTTTCCTCAAGCTCCTGAGGTGCCGAGAGGTCTTTAAAAATGAGTGTTTTTAAGAATGAGTGCGGCCTGTACAACCCTGCAATGTCCTGCTGACATGAGGCTTTTTGAACAAGGACTGTTGTGCTTTTATTTCCTCTCAGTGCATCCATGGCTATAATGGATCTCTTTTATACAATAAAATGCAATTCTTTAGAAACAGCAGATTTTACATGAAATTCTAAGAGTCTTTTGTTTCATTTAATATAATAAGGATCCAGGCTTTTGTGATGTGCATGTAAAAATCTGATCTTTGACAAGTGTGGTTGATGTATTGTGCACCCCAATGAAACTTATCTGGGAATCAGAGAGCAGAACAGCAACTAGATTAGACATAGGAGCCAGATAGTGGTGGCACAGATGCCTTTAATCCTATCACTTGGGAGGCAGTGATCTGTCTGGATCTCTGTGAGTTCAAGGCCACACTCTGGACAGAACCAGGCATGGTGGCACATACCTTTAATCCCAACACTTGAGATATATTGCCTTTGCTACCAAGGATTTGGGAAGCACAAATGCCTTTAATCCCAGCACTAGGAAGAAAGTGATGTCTGGGCAGAGAAAGGTAATTTGACTTTAATCCCAGGAAGTGATGACAGGAAGCAGAAAGGTATATAAGGCATGAAGACCAGGAACTAGAGGCCTTTTAAGCAGTTCAACTGAGATCCTCAGGGGTGAGAACTCAGAATCTTTCAGTTCAAGGATTTGTGGAAAAAAGATCAGCTGAAGAGTTGATGAGGTGAGGTTGGTTGTGGCTTGTTCTGTCTCTCTGATCTCTCAGAATTCACCCCAATTTCTGGCACTGGGTTTTTTATTAATGAGACCTTTTAGAAACTCAAGTTACAATATTAATTTAAACATTGAAAAATGTAGTAGGAAATAAGAGTGAAACAGATCTATATTTCTCTAGTGCCCATCTGCCACCTTAATTACTCTAAGGACCTCCTTAGAAAAGAACCTGAATTTACCATTTATGTAGCTCAGAATTTGAGATTATTTTATGACTTTAAAAATGAAAATATAAAACAATGGGTCATGGTTGCACATGCCTTTAATCCCAGCACTTGGGAGGCAGAGCCAGGCAGATCTCTGTGAGTTCGAGGCCAGCCTGGGCTACAGAGTGAGTTCCAGGATAGGCTCCAAAGCTACACAGAGAAACCCTGTCTCAGAAAACCAAATATATATAAAACAAACAAGTCTTTCCCATATTTATAGACACAGGCAACAGGCCAGAGGACGTGGTGACATGTTTCTCAGTGGTGATATTCAAATTGGAGTCTGAAGTTTTCAGGCAGGATTAAGAGAAAGCATAAGTAATATGTAGGGATACCAAAGGGAAAGCAGAAAAGATATTTGAGAAGAATTAGCAGTTACTCACTTTTACACGAAGATGGCTGTGTGAAATAAATTTCTAAATAAACAAATGTTATACTAAGATCAATATAATGGCTGATGCACTCAGTCAAAATAAATCAGTAGAATTTCAGTGGTAAATGAAGATGAGAATATGAAAGCAGAGTTTCAAGATGCGGATCGTTTAGAGCTGGACACCTGAAAGCATGATGGAACACTAACAAATAGGAAGATATCACATCTAACAGTTCTTCTTGAAGATTCTATGATATAACTATTCTGATTATGTACAAAACTCTGAGGTAGTCACATATACAGCACTTTAGAGAAGTAGTAAATAACTATAAATCATGTTTCCTCTAAATGGGTACTGATAATTTCCTATGATATTATGATATACACATCACTCCAGGGTAATCCCAGGAAAAGCCTAGTTTTTAATAGAGGATTCATAATTTCGGCAGGAAAAATCATTGTTATGTGGTAAAGGAAAATGGATGTCAATGTAAGTATTGAAGGCAATTTGGAGACCGAAAGAAATACTTTAGATGTGGAAAATAAAATAAAATTAATCCAGTTTTGGGGTTTGTGGACCAGTGAAGTTGGTAGACAAGGACTGAGTCCAGGAAAAATTTGAGATATCATGAAGTCGTTACCCAAAAAAGTCAATGTAAGAAAGTCAGCTTGGCTAAAAGGAAAGAAACAGAATAGCAGGAACATCACTAGCCACAACTCTAGGATAAAAGAAGCAAAGATTAAAAGAGACCAAAAAACTGAAGTCTAGAATAACTGAGTAATGGAAAATCCAGAAGACAGTGAGATAAATAAAGCTTGGTGTAAATATTCATGAACTTTCTTTTCCTGTATTTTATTATTCTATTTGCCAGAATTACTATAAACAGTCTTAGGTTAATAAATAATAAACCAACATACTCACAAGGATTTACTATGGCTCAGTATAGCAGAGTCTTCAGTGATAGGGTTTAAATATCGTGTTCTAGAGGGTAACCTAGAGCAATGGCAATAACCTGTATTGTTTGACAGTCTATGAGGCTCTCATTGGCCAACAATTTTGATAGAAGTGACCCATTCCTAACAAGGTGCATTTACTTGTTACCCTGTTGTATCTAATATGGATATTGTTGTCCCACTGTAGGATAATTCCATTGAGCTTTTTAAAATGTAAGCATATGCTTATATTTTAGGAAACTACTATAGTAAAAATTTTCACATTACTTTTTCTGAAAGCCTTTAGTGTTAGTTATCTCTACCTGTATTTCTTTTTCTGGCCTGCCCTACAATCCCTCACACCATTTAACATTTCTTATTCCATTATTTCCTTAACCCTATCATATATATCTGCATTCTAACTTCTCTCCCTTGAAAGAAACCACTCTCAGCTGTCCATGGACTATTACTAATTTTTGGACATCTCTGAGTATTTGAAATTGTCTTGTAGCAGTTGCTTCTAAGAACAAAAGCTTGTATCTTGCCAGGAAGCCCATTGAAACACAGGATATTTACAGGAAAAAGGAAGGGATGTTCAAAGGGAGGTGAACTTTCTGTCTCAAAGGGAAACATTATTACAGGAAGTATACAATTCAAATAGCTTTAGGATTTCCATGAAATTGACCATATTCCCTAAGTACCTTCATCCACAAGAGTACATAAGCTGGAAAGCAAAACTATCTATGGAAGACAGATTGGACAAGCTACTTGAAATAATCAGAGAGGAGCCAGATTATGTGTAATAATCACAGACCAGCTGAACATTGTGAAGAGCTCAGACAAAGTGAGAATTCTGAAGATGATACACTCCAACCCATTGAGCTGCATGAAGGTTGGATAGTATGCTTCATTGTTCCAGCTTTTGTGAAATGTCGTCCATGCCAGGATTGGTTATGGCAGTTCTTTCTTTGATTCATTTCTGCTCCTGTAAGCATCACTTCATAGAGATTCCTATAGGCAGCCACAGTGAAACTAATTCATTCACCAAGTTGTCTTTGTCCCTACTTTTATCTGTAAGTAGTGAGTAGATATCTATTTGTAAGGAGCCGCCATTCTAAGATGGCGCTGACTTCCTGACAGCCTAGTTGTAAACAACTCCATATATGGCTATGCTCTCGGGACTACGTGTCCTGTGACCTGCGCATGCGCGGGTATGGTAATCAACCTTATGTCCTCAGCCTATCCCGTGGCTCTCCGTGCTAGCATTCTGGCGGGATCCAATCACGGACTGACCCGTGTGCTTGAGTCCTCATATAAGCAGCTGCAATTTAGTTCTCAGGGCCCCTCACCTCCCGTTCTCCCTTAATCAAGAGGCGCTCCAATAAAGTGTGATCTGAGAAGAATCCTCAAGTGTTGGTCGTTCTTCCTCGCTGGTCGAAGAGCTCGCCGCATCTATTCATGTCTCCCTAGGAATAATGCCACACAATACAAATGAGATACACAAATCTGAAAATTCAAAACTAGTATTCACAAATAAGAGAAATGAAATGTATGCATTTTGGGGTAAGGGTTAACTCATTAAAATTATTGTTTCTTGTTCCATTTATTTACCTGAAAATTTTACTTTTCTAAACTGCTAGATAAGATTACATTGTGCCCCAATTCAGGTCATCTCTCCCCATACTCTCTCTCTCTCTGTCCCTTTCACCCCGACCTAATTTGGAGAGGTGGGTGCTGTGGGATGGTGTGTATGTTATATTGCTCTGATTGGTCAATAAATAAAACACTGATTGGCCAGTGGCCAGGCAGAAAGTATAGGCGGTACTAACAGAGAGGAGAATTGAGGGAACAGGAAGGCAGAGAGAGTCACTGCCAACTGCCACCATGACAAGAAGCATGTGAAGACGCTGGTAAGCCATGAGCCACGTGGCAAGGTATAGATTTATAGAAATGGATTAATTTAAGCTATAAGAACAGTTAGCAAGAAGCCTGCCATGGCCATACAGTTTGTAAGCAGTATAAGTCTCTGTGTTTATTTGGTTTGGTCTGAGCGGCTGTGGGTCTGGCAGTAGACAGAGATTTGTCCTGACTGTGGGCAAGGCAGGAAAACTTTAGCTACAAAGGGGGAGATGTGGAAACCTAGTGCAGTGCAAAGATCCTGATATCTATGAGGGCAGTCTTAACAAGGACTTCTAGCAATGAAGAATATGGAGCCTTAACCTGCCGTCTTCTCTGTCTAGGCAAGTTTTCCAATGTTGGGACTGGCATATCAAGCCAGTCATCAAACCTTCAACCTACAACCTGTCCTGCTAGCAAGATGTGCTGGGGCAATGATGGCTCAGAACTTGTTGGAGTGTCAAACCAATGACTGGTCTAACTTGAGGCCGACATTGTGAGAGTAAGCCCATGTCCATCACTGTATGGATGTACAAGATCCTGAAGATGGATAGCTCAGAGACCTAGTATAGAACCAAACAGGGCTGGCAAAAGTGAATACAATTAAATTTAAAAGTCATGGAGATGTTCCCTAATGATATTCTACTGTATTCATAGATCTATGCCTACCCTAATCATCATCAAAGAAGCTTCCTCCTATAGCTAATGGGAGCAGATGCAAGATCCACAGTCAAATATTAGGCAGAGGTCAGGCAATCCCTTGGAAGATAGGGAGGAAGGACAGTAGCAGCTAGAAGGGTCAAAGACACCAGGACATGGCCCACAAAGTCAACTAAGAAGGGCCCATAAGGGCACACTGAGCCTGAAGGGAAGATGGAGGTGCCTGCCTAGGTCTGCACTCAGTCCTCTGCATTTATGCTTTGATTGCTTAGTTTTAGGTTTTTGTTGAACTCCTGAAAGTGGGTGTGGGGTTTTCTCTGATTCATTTGCTTGCTCTTAGGACCCTTTTCCTCTTATTGAGTTGATTCTTCCAGCCTTGATTGGTGTATTTGTGGATAGTCTTACTAAATCTTGTTATGTTTCCTTTTGGTTGAGATCCCTGTGAGGCCTGCTCTTTCCTGAAGGCAACCAGAGGAGCAATGCATCTGGGGATAGTGGAGGTGGCAAGGAAACTGGGAGGAGTGGTGAGAGGGGAAACTTCTGTTGAAATATTATATGAGAAAAGAATGAAGAGAAAATTATACTGTCTGAAAATGCCTAATTTTCAATATTCACACATATGTTGATTTACGTCTAAGCTGTTTCCATGTCTTGGGTATGGAATAGAGCAGCATTGACATGGATGAGTAGATATCAGTATTATAAGACATACAGACCTTTTGCTATATGCTGTAAGAATTGTACAGTAGCTTCATGTGGGTTTTCATGGGTTTTAATGTTTCTCTCTGTCTCTGTCTCTGTCTCTGTCTCTCTCTCTCTTTCTCTCTCTCTCTCTCTCTCTCTCTCTGTGTGTGTGTGTGTGTGTGTGTGTGTGTGTGTGTATGCAGAATGCATTTCAAAGTTTCCATCTGTGTTGTGGCTTTTAAATCTACATGCCAGATCTGCACATTCATTTTGAACAGTTTGATGTCAGGTGTCTTGTGAAGTCACACTCTGATCTCTTTTATGTTGGGGACTAGCTCTGAACTAGAATTATTTGCTTCTGGTTAATTTGAGTGTTACTGGGATTTATGTATTTCCTATATCTGTGCTCCACAAACTCCCTATTTCTTGAAGTCCACCAATGTTCAGGGTGTGAGTGAAGGCTAGATCTATTGTATCTGACTATGGTATCCAACTAGGAATAATTGTGTCTAGCTCCATCCACTATCTGTAAATTTCATTTTCATTAATTGCTGAAAGTATTCCATTGATTAAATCAGTGATTCATGTGGTGATATATTGTGTACCCCAATATATTGTGTATCCTAATATACTTATTTGGGGATAGGAAGACAGAGCCAGTTTCTAGATTAGAAATAGAGGCCAGACAGTGGTGGCACACACCCTTAATTCTATCACTTGGGAGGCAGAGATCTGTCTGGATATCTATGAGTTAAAGGCCACAGTGGGAACAGAGTCAGGCAGTGTTGGCACATACCTTTAATCTCAGCTCTTGAGATCTCATGCCTTTGCATGGAAAGCACACATGCTTTAATCCCAGGAAGTGACATGACTGGGTGGTGAATGGTATATAAGGTGTGATGAGACAGGAACTAAGAGCAGTTCAGCTGAGAGCCATTCGATTAGGAATCAGAGGCTTTCAGTCTGAGGAAACAAGATCAGCTGAGGAGTTGGTGAGGTGATGTTGGCTGTGGCTTGTTCTGTTTCTCTGATCTTTCAGCATTTATCCCAACATCTGGCTCTGGATATTTTCTTTTATTAAAAGACCAGTTAGCAATTCATATTACAGATTCACAACCTGTGGGTAAGGGACCCCTTGTGCATCAAAGACACTTTCACAGGAGTGGAGTATCAGATATTCTGCATATCATATATTTATATTGTAATTTATAACAGTATCAAAATTTTAGTCTTGAAGTACCAGTATAAATAAATATGGTTTGGGTTCACCACAGCATATTGACCTAGATAAAGGTAGCATCATTGGGAAGACTGAGAACTACCGACCTTTTCAATATCCATTTTTCAGCCGATCAATATATAGGCGGTTTCCATGATATAAATAGGCCATAGAACATCATAAATTATGTATAAGTAGGTATCACTATAGTCAGGCATAGAGTCCTTTTGCAATATGCCTAAGGGTGTTATAGCTGGATTATGTGGAAGAACTATTGCTAGCATTTTAGGGACCTCCACTTTGATTTCTACAATGGCTTTACCAAATTGCACCCCTACCAGCTCTGAATTATAGTTACTCTTTCCCCAATAATAAGTGCATGCATTTGTGCTCAGCTTTTTAAATTTTACTTGTACTTATTTTTTAAATTTTATTTTGTATGGTTGTGTATTTCCCTGAATTCAGGCATTTGTACCACAGATCTACAAAGACTTAGAATTTAGTAACAGTCAGTGGAATCACCTTGGATGGATATCACAGATCACTGTAGGACACTAAGGGGGTTAGCCACTGAGTCTGGGTCTTCTGTAAGAGCAGCAAATCCAGTTAACTTCTTAGCTACCTTTCTGGGTGTAGTTGTTTTTTTCTTACTGTTGTTATTATTCTGCTGCAACATGAGATCACAAAGTTTAATTTGCTTTTTCCTGGTGTCTAAAGATGCTTAACACTGAAAAAAAAAAAGCAGTCTTCCTCAGCTGTTTGTATTTCATCTTTTCAGAATTTTCTGTTTACTTCCACGGCCTCCTATAGTATTGCTTTTTTGTTTACAGTAAATTTAGAATGCCATCTGCTAAACCTCTGTCAGAAGGATACATGGTAAAGAGATTTTTCCACATTCTGTAGGTTACATTTTCACCCTAATTGTATTGTTCTTTTCTGTAGAGATGCTTTTTGCTTCATGTGGTACTTACTATTTGTCAATCTTGGGTCTAATACAGGAGGTACCGTGATCTATTCAAATGGGGAAGAGGGTGTCTTTCAGTGCCTGAACCTTCAACACTAAGCCTTACTTTCTACTTTGTCAGGATCTGATATTATGTTTCATGTCGAATCTTGTGAGGTGTTTGGAATTGAGTTGTGGTAAGTTGGACACATAAAGAGATAATCTTATTCTTCTTAATGTAGCTATTAAATTTAACAGGAGTATCAATGGTTCAAGATACTGCCTTTCTCCAATGTGAACTCTCTTTGTCATATAGCAGGTGGTTGTTGAAGTTTGAGCTTTTAGTTTGCTCCTCAATTCTAATAGACTGCTTAATGAATGTGTTTTTATGTCAGTATCATGCTGATTTCATTATTACATCTCAGCATTTTAACTTGTATTAAGGATGGTGATTCTTTAAGCACTTTTCATTGTATTGGTCAGTACCTCACCTATCATTGGTTTCTGTATTTGCACATGAAATTTAATAGTATTTTTTTTACAAGAAATGTGTTTGTAGTTTGATTGGAATTATGTTGATTCCTCTGATGATTTGAATAGGATGGCTGTCTTAAAATATTTATTTTCTAATTCATGGCGTACTTGAGACAAAACAAATGGACTGACAGGCTAATAGTGACTGAAACCTTCATCACTATTGGCTATCTTGATAGTGCTATTGCTTCATAATCATGCCACCAGAGATAAATGTAATCATACACATTGTCAACCTTGGAAGGCTTTGAGGTACAATAATGGCCAGGTTGCTAAGAGAGGCCTACTGGGGCAGTAGTGATATAAATGTCATGGGAGTAATCAACCACTTGCTTTCTGGATTTCAGCCCATCTTTACAAGACAAAACCTATACCTGAAACAGTTGTCAGGGACACAGACTGTGGCTACTCAATTTGTGGGTCTGTATGGAGAAACTATGACAAATGTTCTACTAAAAGCATATTGTGCCGGGCGTTGGTGGCACATGCCTTTAATCCCAGCACTTGGGAGGCAGAGCCAGGCGGATCTCTGTGAGTTCGAGGCCAGCCTGGGCTACCAAGTGAGCTCCAGGAAAGGCGCAAAGCTACACAGAGAAACCCTGTCTCGAAAAACCAAAAAAAAAAAAAAAAAAGCATATTGTATTTAACTAAGTCCTAATGAGTCATTTTATACCATCTCTTGATACATATTTCAAATAAAGCATATGATGCTTTATTTTTGTTTTTTTAACATCTTTTTTTATTTTATTTTATTTTATTTTTATTTTACAATACTATTCAGTTCTACATAACAGCCACAGATTCCCTTGTTCTCTCCCTTCCTGCCCCCCACCCTTCCCCCCAGCCAGCCCCCCATTCCCACCTCCTCCAGATCAAGGTCTCCCCCGAGGAATGGGATCGACCTGATAGACTCAGTCCAGGCAGGTTCAGTCCCCTCCTCCCAGATTGAGCCAAGTGTCCCTGCATAAGTCCCAGGTTTTAGACAGCTAACTCATGCAACGAGCCCAGGACCTGGTACCACTGCCTAGATGCCTCCCAAACAGATCAAGCTAATCGACTGTCTCACCTATTCAGAGGGCCTGATCCAGTTGGGGGCCCCTCAGCCTGTGGTTCATAGTTCTGGTAATTAAAACACAGGTGAACAAATGGTTAAGGTATAGAAAATGAATGAGTGCATAGTGGTCTACCCTAAGTGGGACATCTATATCATGCCTCCTTCATCCCAAACCTCAGAGATCATTGAGCATGACCAGTAGTAACGAGTAGAACCTGGGGTCATGGATAACTGCAAGAAAACAGTGTTTGCTGGAATGAATATGAAATTTGCAAATATGAACTATAATGTTTTAACATCGTGTGGAAGAATTTTACAAGGTCAAGCCATGCAAAATTCAATGATGGAAAAAGGAAGTATGCACTAAATTACAGCAATAGCTGAAAAAATGTAAGCAATTGATAGCTCCTAGGTGAGTTAGTTAGGTATCATCAGTGTTCTAACAACTAGTATGTCTAATTTGATCCCAGGGATGGATGCACACATTAGTGTATATAATTGGTAATATTTGGACTGATTTCTTTTTAGTGAGGACACAAAGCTAGGTGTAGCTGGAGTTTTTCTGGTCCTGCCTGGCTCACAGTCAGGACAAATCTTTCTCACCCGCCAGTACCACAGCTGCTCAGACCCAACCAAGTAAACACACAGAGACTTATATTGCTTACAAACTGCATGGCCATGGCAGGCTTCTTGTTATCTACTTCTTCTATCTTAAAGTAACCCATTTCTATTAATCTATGCTTTGCCATACCTTACCTTACATCTCCCTTGTCATGGCGGCGGCTGGCAGTGTCTCTCTACCTCAGCCTTCCACTCCCGCTCTTCTCCTCTCTGCTAGTCCTGCCTATACTTCCTGCCTGGCTTACTGGCCAATCAGTGTTTTATTTATCAATCAATAATCCACAGCACCTAGGTATGGCTATGTGTGTATGGATTGGGTATATGTATCTGTGAGCAGTGACTGGGGCATGAAAATACAATATTTGAAAATATATTTTCCTGCAATATATTCTGATTTCAGTTTCTCCTTCCCAAAATCCTCCTCTCTTGTTCACCTACCCTAATCAGCACACTTTCTCTTTATCATTATCCCTGAGGGAAAGGATTGATGAAGACAAGCCATTTAGAACTGTGTTCTGAGGTCTTTCACACTATGGACATTGTCCAGTTGTGGGTCTCTGCATTTATTTCCATGTACTGCTGGAGGAAGTTTCTATGATGATGGCTCAGCAAGAAAATGATTTAAGAGTATTGAATCTGGTACATTTTGGACATACCAAAATAAGATAGATAATGAAATTATTGTCTCTGAATTTGTCAAGTGCAAATGGACTAGACACTGTTTAGGTATTTATTGCTTATATATATTATATATATATTTATTATACTTACTGTATATAGTTTTTCTTATATTAGTTATAACTTTTTCCTTTTTTCTTCTTATTAGAATAGAAGGGGAAATATGATGATATTTTATTTGTGCTGAAATGTGATTTTATTTGTATGTTAATAAATAAATTTGCCTGGGGGTCAGACCTAATAGCAAGTCATTAGCAGAAGTCGGGCAGTGGTAGCACACACCCTTAATCCGATCACATGGCAGACAGAGTCTGTGTGTTCAAGGACATAGTCAGCTTGGTGACATATGCCTTTAATCCAAGTACCAGCCATAGAGACCTGGAGGTCTGTATAGACAGGCAGTGATGAAGAAGTCATGTAGTTGGGTTTAGAACCAATGAGAAAGTCTCTTTTTCTCAGGGGAAGGATGGCAGCAGCAGCGGGTGTTAAGAAGGTGGTCTTAGCTGTTGGCTACTGCTTTCTGATCTCTGGGGTTTTAACTCTGCATTTGGCTCTGTGTTTCTTATTTAATAAGACTGTTTAGAATTGCATCTACAGGGTATGGCAGAATGTCATTAGAAGTCTATTTATTACGAAGTTCCTATAGTAGAACAGTAGTATTTGGTGTTGCTCTAGGTCCTTGAACTTTCTTTCTCAGGTGCTTGGCTACTCAGGAAGTTTTGGGGATACATTTCCTTTCAGAGAGTGGAGCTTTAATCCAATCATGTAATGGTTGATTGGTCTCACAAGATTTATGGCCACTATTGGACGAGCACATCTTGCAGGCATGTCATGATTGTAGATATACTGTTTTGTAGCTGGGTTGAGTTTACCTTTTTCCCTTGGCAGCAGGCAGTGCAGTGTTTCTTCCAGTAACATGAATACTAGTCAGTAGTCATAAAGTCTCTAAATATGCACCAGTTCTACTTCTCCATTTTCAATGAGCTGAATAAGTGTTGACTAAACTAAGCAATAGGGACTTAGCACTAGTTTGTAAAAAACAACCAAATAGTCTTTCCAGTAGCTTTGCTTGTTTTGGGGTTCCCTTGGGGAAAGTTTTTTGCCAACAATTCAATTAGATGTAACCTGTCCCTGGAAATGGAGACTTTATTTGTTGACATGAGATATCCAGTTGAGATTTTTGACTTACCATTATTTGGTGATTCCATCCAGAACTTCTTCATATATGTATATATGTTAGGAAGCTTCTACTCTGTTAGACTCTTCAAGTGGCAGTTTGGCAGACCCTCCCAGTCTTCTCTCCCTGACTACCCTTTTCCTTCCTTTCCTTGATTGATACTCCAGGTCCAGAACCCTCCTTGCTGCCATCCATAACAATTTATTCTATTTTTTTCCTAGTGTGATACAACCGTTCTCCCTATTCTCTGACTCTATCACTAACCTCTGTGGTTAAATGTAAGTTAGTCTACTTATCAAATATTTAATCACTAACATCAAGACAGGAAAAATGCAAACCATATTTGTCTTTTTGTTTCTCGGTTACCTCATTCAGAATGCTTTTGTTTTAGCTCCATCTGATTACATGAACACATCATGATTTTATGTTATAAAAAGTTGAATAATATTCCACTGTGAACATGTATCACATTTTCTTTATCCTTTCATCTATTGATGGACAACTAATCTGGTTTTAGTTTCTGGCTATTGTGAATAGAGTATCAATGAACATGGTTGAGCAAATGTCTAGGTAGTGGGTTCTAGAGTCCTTTGTGGATATGTCCAAGAGAAGTATAGCTGGATTTTAGGTTAATCTAGTCATAGCTTGTAGAAGATTTACCACAGTGATTTATATAGTAACTGTATTAGTTGACCACTTTTACTATACTACTCCTACCAATCCATGAGCATGGGAGATCTTTCCTTCTTATATTATCTGCAATTCTTTCTTCAACTCCCTAAAGTTTTCATTATGTAAATGTACTACATTTTCTTTATCCATTCTACAATTGAGGGACATCTAGGTTGTTTCAAGTTATGGCTATTACAAATAAAGCTTCATGAACATAAAGAACTCAAAAAGCTAGACATCAAAATACTGAACAATCCAATTAAAAAATGGGCTACAGAGCTTAACAGAGAATTCTCTACAGAAGAACCTCAAATGGCCAAAAGACATTTAAGGAATTGCTCAAAATCTTTAGTTATCAGGGAAATGCAAATCAAAATAACTCTGAGATACCATCTTACACCTGTCAGAATGGCTATGATCAAAAACACTGAAGACAGCTTATGTTGGAGAGGATGTGGAGCAAGGGAAACACTCCTCCACTGTTGGTGAGAATGCAAACTTATACAACCACTCTGGAAATCAGTCTGGCAGCTTCTCAGAAAATAGGTAATCAATCTATCTCAGGACCCTGCTATACCATTCATGAGCATATACACAAGGAATGCTCAATCTTACCACAAGGACACATGCTCAAATATGTTCATAGCAGCATTATTCATAATAAACAGAAGCTGGAAACAACCTAGATGCCCCTCAACTGAAGAATGGATAAAGAAAGTGTGGCACATATATACAATGGAGTACTACGCAGCAGGAAAAAAAACAGAAAACAATGATATCATGAAATTTGCAGGCAAATGCATAGAGCTAGAAAATATCATCCTGAGTGAGGTAATCCAGACTCAGAAGGGCAAACATGTTATGTACTCACTCACAAAAGGATACTAGATGTAAGGCAAAGGATAACCAGACTATAGACCACAGCCCTACAGAAGATAGTTAACAAGGAAGACCCTAACAGGAACACATAGATAGCTCAGCAAAAGAGAAATAGATGAGACCTACTTGAGCAAACTGGGAGTTGGGGAGTAATGGAGGGCAAAGAATGAGAGATGAGTACATAAGGAAATGGGAGGTTCAAGCTGGAACAAGGACAGAGTGGGAGAGCAAAGAAAGAGATAACATGAAAAATGAAGACATCATGGGAACAGGAAGAAGCAGGGTGCTGGGATAGCTCTCAGGAATCTACAAGGGTGACCCCAACTCGGACTACTGGCAGTGGTCAAGAGGATGCCTAGACTGGTGTACTCTGGTGACCAGACTAGTGAATATCCTAACTGTCATCATAGAGGCTTCATCCAATGACTGATGGAAGCAGATGCAGAGATCCATGGCCTGGTGCCAGGTTGAGCTCCAGGAATCCAATCAATGAGAGAGAGGAGGGATTCTGTGTGCAAGGGATGTCAAGATCATGATGGAAAAATGCACATAGATGACCAGCCACACTAGTGAGCAAGTGTTCTTAGGGGATGATGGAGCATCCTTTGAGTATATGCCCAACGGTGAGTTAGCTAGGTCCTGAGGTAGATTGATTCCCAATATTTTAAAGAACTGACAATTTGATTCCCATAGTGGCTGTACTAGTATACACTCCTACCAGCAAAAAAGGAAGATTGCTGTTGCTCCATATCCAAGACAGCCTCAGCTATCACTTGCGTTTTTGACCTTAGCCATTCTGACAGGTTTAAGATTGAATCCCAAAGGAGGTTTGATTTGAATCACCATGATTTCTAACGGTTTTAAACATTTCTTTAAGTATTTCTCAGACATTTAAGTTTCCTCTGTTGAGAATTCTCTGTTTAAATACATACCCCATTTTATATATTTATTTAAAAAATATTTTTTTATTTTATATACCAATCCCAGTTCCTCCTTCCTCCTTTCTCCCACTCTCCTCCACATCCCCAACCCCACCCCCATCCACTCCCCAGAGAAGGTAAGGCCTCCATTGGGGAGTCAGCAAAGTCTGACATACTAAGTTGAGGCAAGACCAAGACCCTGCCCACTGTGTCAATGCTGAGCAAGGTATGCCAGCCTAGGGACTGTGTTCCAAAAAGCCATTTCATGCACCCAGGATAAGTCCTGTTCCCACTGCCAGGTTATCCCAAAATAGGTCTAGCCACATAACTGTCATTCACATTCAGAGGGCCTAGTTCAGTCCCATGCATGTTTCCCAGATGACAGGCCAGAGTCCATGATCTCCCATGAACTTGGGTAAGCTGTCTCTGTGTTTTTTCCCTTGGGATTTTATGTCTACTCTTGAGTTCTTCATATATTTTGGATATTAGCCCTCTGTCAGATGTGAACTTGGTGAAAATCCTTCCCCATTCTGTAGGCTGCCATTTTGTCTTATTTATGGTCTCTTTGGCCTTACAGAAGCTTTGAGTTTCATGAGGTCCCATGTATTGATTGTTGTTTTAGTGCCTGAGCTATCAGTGTTCTGTTCGGGAAGCTGTCTCCTGTGCCAATGAGTTCAAGGCTACTTCCCACTTTCTCTTCTGTTAGGTTCAATTTATCTGGGTTTATGTTGAGGTTTTTTATCCACTTGGACCTGAGTTGTGTGCAGGGTGATAGATATAGATCAATTTTCATTATTCTACATGCTGATATCCAGTTAGTGCTGCTCTATTTGTTGAAGATCTTTTCTTTTTTTCATTGTGTATTTCAGCCTTCTTCATTTAAAAACAAGTGTCCATAGGTGTGTGGATTTATGTCTGGGTCTTCAATCCAATTCCATTGATTAATCTGTCTGTTTTATGCTAATACAATGCAGATTTATTTCTATAGCCCTGTAGTACAGCTTGCAATCTGGAATGGTGATACCTCTGGATGTTCTGTTATTGTACAGGATTGTTTTAGTTGTCTTGGATTTTTTTGTTTTTTCATATGAAGTTGAGTATTGTCTTTTCAGGGTCTAAAAGGAATTGTATGAAATTTTGATGGGGATTGTGTTGAATCTGTAGATTTTTTTGATAGGATTGCAATGTTTACTATGTCAATCCTACCAATCCATGAGCATGGGAAAGCTTCCATCTTTTGATATCTTCTTCAGTTTCTTTCTTCAAATCCCAAAGTTCTTTCAATCAAGTCTATTACTTACTTAGTTAGATTTACCCAAAAAAATTTAATATTATTTGTGGTTATTTTGAAGGATGTTGTTTGCCTGATTTGTTTCTCAGATCATCTATCATTTATATATAGGAGGGCTACTGCTTTTTTTATTTAATCTTTTATCTAGCCAATTCACTAATGGTGTTCATCAGTTGTAGGAGTTCCCTGGTAGATTTTGCGGTCCTCTGGACCATCAGAGTGCCTCTGTTAGGCTTCTGGTGGCCTACATGACCTCTGAAGTTCTACGTGCCAGTGTGATCTCTGATAAAGCAGGGGGCTTTAGCTATAGTTGTGGGCCAGGATCAAACAGTATACTTAGATGTCTTAGTAACTCTCCAAACTAAAAGCAATTTCTTTTCTTTGCTCATCTTGATTGCTTTGATATTAGGATCATCCAAAGTGTCCCTTAGTGTAACCATCACAATGTTGTTTAGCTCTGATTGACAATAGTATAATTCGAACACAGCAAAAGTACTCAATCTTTGACTATCAACCTGTTCACAATTTTTTCACTTACATTTTATACTGTGTCTAATTGTTATGTATATGATCAACAGCTATATCTGAAAAGACAGAAGATTCAGTTCTTTATATACCAAAAAAAAAAAAGAAAGAAAGAAACAGAAAGCAAAAAAAATCTCTGCAGAAAAAAAGAGTGTGTGAAAGTAGTTCTCAATCTGTGGGTCATGATTCATTTGGGGGTCATATATTAGATATCCTGGAAATCAGATATTTACATTATAATTCATAACAGTATCAAAATTACAGTTATGAAGTAGCACCAAAATACTTTTATGATGGGGAGTCATGATAACATGAGGAACAGTATTAAAGTTTTACAGCACTAGGAAAGTTGAGAACCACCGGTGTAGGGATTTCTTAAATTCCACAAAGATGTCAGCAGAAAAGAGCAGTGTCAGTCTTGGGCCCACAGGTCCTAACCCTCAAGAAAAGTACAGTTTACCAGAATTAAATTTAGTCTTAGGTATGATCTAAATTATGTCCTACAGAATTTCAGGCATTTTATGTTGTTCCCACACCTGTGTGGAAGGAGAAAATTACACATTTTCTCTTGCTACTTTAGTCAGAAGGCACAGAACAAAATCAAGTACATCTTCCTTCACCAACTTTCCCCCTGCTTCCCAGTTGTCTCTGTGGTTATTTTCAGGGAAATCATTTAAGTTGGTTAGATTTCCTTGGTGATATGATAGGAGACTAAAGTTGTAACTGTTACATCAATGCATATTTAAGGAATAGGTTAAAAAAATGGAAGTATGTCCTCTAATTTTGAGGTGGTCTCAGCTTTTCTGCCTTTATGTATGTGTGCTTGTGGGTATTTGTGCACAGTTATAGAGACTAGACAACAGCCATGATATCATTCTCAGGATATTCCTGTTTATCTTATTTTAAAAAGTCTTTGTTGACCTGAATCTCACTAATTAGGATAAATTGGCTAGCCAGACACACAGGGATCTTCCTGTGTCTCTCTGTTTGGTTCTAGTATTCCAGTGCATATCACCATGCTAGGCATCTTTATATTAGTTCTGGGGATCAAACTCTGGTCTTTAAGTTTAACAGGAAAGAGCTTCACAGAGTCCTTCCCCCAGCCTACTGAAGAAAACTAAAGGAAACTGTTATTGTTAGATTTCAAGAGTTATAGAATAATCTCCTGGTCTTGTCCTTGATAGGCCCTGTCTTCTTTTGACAATGTATAAAGAGTGAATATTTGATAATTGTTTGAGCCATTTGTTTAATGGATATTTTTCTTATGTCACTGAAAATTTCAGGGTTTTCTGTCTTATAAAAATAGTTGTGATTCAATTTGGTCTTGTATGATATTTTAGCATTTAGATTTTGTTTAAATCTTTGACTTCTCAATTTTTTTGTAAAAAAAAACATGAAATCTCATCTTAGAAAGTATACTGTATGGAGGAGTACTATGAAGTCAAACATCTATTATTAAGCCTTTTCTTTCTTTTTTTTTTTTTTTAAATTTCCAGAACTGATCAAATTCTTCCGTCTTGGATGGAAGTTTATTAAGATGAATGTCAAAGGAAATGTGAAATAAGATGTACTAATGGAAGGTGAAAAACTCTGTTTCTCTGGAAAGCTCTTTAAGGTCAGGCAGTAAATAAGACCCTGAAATTTATCACATTTCTGATCCATGGCTGAATATATATGCTGCAAAAACTACAGGGAGGCATTTTCAGACAAGCTAGCTCCCTAAAAGTCAACCCAGGCATGCTCCATAGAGAAGACATAGAAACAGCTGAATGGCCTAGATGAGACTCAGACCCTTCAGAATCACTGGAAAGTAGATCACCCAACCTTTTGAGCTGCTGACAAATTGTACAGTGTGCTCTTGGTTTCTTGATTCCTGAGTTTCACACATGGTGGGTGAGCTTTGTTTGCCAAAATCTCTTTTGTAATTTCTTCTCTGGTATGTAACCCTTCACCCATACTCCCATATTTAACCTCAGTTCAATCATTGGTTCACCAAAACATATTTTTATCATGTCTTTACTTTGTTCTACTATCATTTGTCTAGCTTGTGTGAGTAGATGTGTGTTTATGTCCCCAAAGGATTGGTGCCATAAAATAATATCTCATGATGACATGCATGATGGTGTCATGCTTCATTTGCTATATTGGAGTTTAAAGATTCAAAAGATTAAATTACGTGTGTGTGTGTGTGTGTGTGTGTGTGTGTGTGTGTGTGTGTGTGTGTGTTATCTTCAGATGTGAACTTGAGGTATCTTCTTTCTTAGAATGCTTTTCACTTTACCATTGGACAAATTCTCACACAATGCATAGGGTATGATGTTTCCAGTAGGCAACTGATAGCATATACTTGAGTCATAGATATAGAATAATCAAACCAGGGCTGACTTGGAATCTTGATGCTTACTGAAAAAAACTGTAATATTATAGGAAGATTTGATTCATGACACGATAGGGGAGTCACCAAAGCCTGACACAGACACAAACATTATGAGCTCTTTTTTTTTAATGTTTTCATTTAGTTTATTTTACATCCCAACTACAGTTTCCCCTCTCTCATCCCCCCCCCATTCCATGCCCACTTCTGGTCCTTCTCAATCCACTCCTCCTCTGTTGCTGTTCAGAAAGGAGCAGGCCTACCATGGGTATCAACAAAGCATAGCATATCGAGTTGACATAAGACTAAACACCTCCCCATGTGTTTAGGCTAGGTAAGGCAATACAATATGAGGACTGGGTTTCCAAGAGCCAGCCAAAGCATAAGGACAGCCCTTGCTCCCACTGTTAGGAGTCCCACAAGTAGACAAAACTACACAACTATCAAATATATGTAGAGGTATTAGGTCAGTCCCATGCAGGCTCCCTGGTTGTTGGTTCAGATTCTGAGTTCCTGTGATCCAGGTTAATTGCTTCTGTGGATTTTCTTGTGATGTCCTTGACCCCACTGGCTCCTACAATTCTTTCTCCCACTTTTCAGCAGGTTTCCCCAAGCTCAGCCTAATGTTAGGCTGAGAGTCTCTGTATCTGTTTCCATCAGTTACTAGAGGAAGGCTTTCTGATAACAATTGAGGTAGTCACCCATCTGATGCCAGGAGATGGCAAGTTCAGGATAACTATTCACTATTGCTAGGATTATTACCTGGGGGTCATCCTTGTAGATTCATGGGAATTTCCCTTGCATCAGGTTTCTACCTGTACCCAAAAAGTCCCTCACCACATTTCCAGTCATTTTTTTTTCAATAATCTTCCCTTCCAGCCAACTCCAACCCATTCCCTCAAGTTTCCATCCCAACCCACCATCACCCACCACCAGTCTACCCAGAAGGTCTCTTCTATTTCCCCTTCCCAAGGAGATTCATTCATCCCCCATTGGGCCTTCCTTGTTTCCTAGGCTCACTGTTTGTTGATTGTAGTATTGTTGTCCTTTACTTCACAGTTAATACCCAATTATGAGTGAGAAAATACCATGTTTGTCTTTCTGGGTCTGCGTTAAATCATTCATGATGATAATTTTTTTTCTAGTTCCATCCATTTGCCTTCAAATTTCCTGATGTCATTATTTTTAACAACTGAGTAATATTGCATTGTGTAAATATACCTCATTTTCTTTATCCATTTTTTGGTTAAGGATGTCAAAGTTTTTTCCAGGTTGCAGCTATTATAAATAAAGCTGCTGTGAACATAGTTGAGCAAATGTCCTTGTGGTATGAATGAACATCCTTTGGGTATATGCCCGGGAGCAGTATAGCTGAGTATTGAGGTAGATTGATTACCAATTTTATGAGATACAATGATGTTGACTTCCAAACTGTCTGTAGAAGATTGCAATCCTACAAGCAATGAAGGAGAATTCTCCTTTCACCACATCTTCTCCAGCATAAGTTGTTATTTGAATTTTTTATCTTAGCCATTCTGACAGGTGTAAGATGAAATCTCAGAGTCATTTTGATTTGTACTTCCCTGATGGCTAATGATGTTGTACATTCTTTTAAGTATTTCTCTCCAATCTATGATTCTTCTGTTTAGAATTCTCTGTTTAGGTCTGTATCTCACTTTTAATTGGATTATTTGGTTTTTGTTATCTAATTTCTTTAATTCTTTCCAAAATTGTACAATGTAGAAAAGAAATCATCTTCAACAAATGATACTGTCGTAACTAGATGTAGCCATGTAGAAGAATGCAAACAAATCCATGTCTGTCACACTGCACAAAACTCAAGTCCAAGTGGATCAAAGACCTCAACATAAGTTTAGTTATGCCATAGTCCAGCTCCAGATGAGGGCAGAGTCTGAAGATGGGTGGATAAAAGAGCAGCTACAGAGGAATCAGACATGGGAAACCTCTTAGTTACATTTTAGAAGAGATGGACAGAAAGGAAGCATACAAGAGTCATGCCTAATGGGACAGGTCCCAGCAAAGGATGTAAGGAGTCAGTGGGGGAAAGAAAGTGAGCCTGGCCGTGATGCTCAGGAGAATTTTTCAGCTTGATTGTCTAGCAGCTGGAGTGCTTCTTTATTTATACAGAATTCAGTAAGCAGGGATATATCCATGATATTCCAAAACATAGATCATATCAATTTTATTTTAGGACATGTGTTTCACTTCCTTTTGATCATCTTTTAGTCATCATTAATAAACTAGGACAGAACAGAGTTATCATTTCCAATCATTTTCCCTCAAGTTTCACATCATTAATAAACAGAGTTATCATACTTACTCATTAACCCCATAACCCAATTTTAGGAATCTAGAAGCATATGGCAGCTTGTTCTCAGGGTGTTAGCTTTGTTTGCTTCAAGGACACTAGACCAAAACAAAATCTTCAAGCCACCTGGGCATTTTGCCATGTCCCAAGCAGTGTATTATTAACTCTTAAGGGTCAGAGTGCTCAAAAAAAAAAAAAAAAAAAAACCTCAGGCCAAAGCTACTGCAGTTCTAATCCTGGCATTATGTTGTTCTTTGGTCATATGACATTACTGTGATCTGCATGTGCTAATTTTTATAAAAAAAAAAAAAAGGAGGTCTTGACATCTCATTATTTTTATCATCTCTCCACTCCATGCTTTGCTTACCAATATGTCTCTATGTAGGGCAGAGGTATATGCCACATAATTGTCTGAGTGTACAATGGGAAGAGGCTTTTAATCTGAACTGTGGCCAACTCTTCTAGCCCACCGAATCTTGTTGACCTTTTAAAGTTTACTTTGCTTTGAATATCTTGTTCTTCTGTAAGTATTGGCATAAAAGCACATATTTTGATTGATCAATGGAATGGAAGACCCAAACATAAGTCCACACACCCTCAGACACCTGATTTTGATAGAGAAGTATACACTGAAGAAAAGACTCTAATTCAAAAAATTCTTCTTGGTCAAATTGGATAGCTGTATGTATAAGAATGAATATAGAACCAAAACTCTCACCCTACACAAACTAAACACGAAATCCATCAAGACCTCAACTTAAATCCTGATATTCTGAATCACATAAAAGAGAAAGTTGAAATAAGTTGAATAATAAAAAAATAAGCTTGAATTTACAGGCACAAAATTTTAGAAAACAGGCTCTGATAGAGCAAAACTTTTTGTTTGGTTGGTTGGTTTTGCTTTTTGTTTTGAGACAAGATTTTTTTGTGTAGCCCTTGCTGTCCTGAAACTCCCTCTTTAGAGGAGGCTGACCTCAAACTCAGAGATAGACCTGCCTTTGCTTCCTGGGTTCTGGGTAAAGGCGTGTGCCACCATTGCCTGATCATACAGTAGATCTTAATACTAACAATTAATAAATGGCACTTCATGAAACTAAAATCTCTCTACATCAATGGCACTATCATTTGAACGACATGACAGCATACAGAGTGGGAAAATCATCTTTACCAATTACATATGACTGAGGAATAGCACACAGAATATACAAAGTATTAAAAAAACAAGCACGCAAACAAAAAACACTGAAAAATGGGACATGGAACTGCATAACAATATCTCAACCACAAATGATTGAGAAAATATCAACATCTTTATCATCAGGAATATGTGTATTGAAACTATATTATTTCACCATTCTACCCTTTTAAAAGTACAGTGAATAAAATAAATTACAGCACATGCTGGTGGAGATGTAGGGAGAGGGATTACCAGAGGGAGTATAAAGTGGTAAGTCCATTGTGGACGTCAGTGTGGAGGATCCCCCAAAAGTTCAACATAGACCTACTACAAATTCATCTGTACAACTATGGGCATAAGCCCAAAGAATTCTACAACTTATGATTCAGATACATCTTCAGACATATTCATTGCTCCTCTATTTTTAGTAGCCCAAACTGGAAACGCCCAAATATTTATCAGCTGAATAATTGACAACCAAAGTGGTGTATATTTACACAATGTGGGATTATTCAGATGTTATGAAAAATGTAATTCAAAAATAAATGGATGAAGTCAGAAATTACTGTTGTAAGTGTTAGATTTTATGCTGTAGATACATAAATGTTTTATTTACAAAAGCATGTTGTACTATTTTATGTCAACATGACACGGTCTAGATGCATTATGGAAGAGGAAACATTGTGTGAGAAAAATGTCCCAACCAGTTCGGCCTGTGAGCTAGCCTGTTGTCTATGTTTCTTAATTAATGATTGACATGGGTAATGCCCCAGCACTGGGGATATGGGGCAGGTGAGATGGAGGTGCTATAGGAAAGAAAAATGAATAAGCCCTAAACAAAATTTCTCAGCCAATCATTTCTCTCTAGAGGGAATAGTAGAATATTTGTTTATTTTAGAGCATGGTGTTATCACACAGTGGATTGGTAGGGAGTGTCTATAACTCTCAGATCATTCTTGGGGTTAAAATTAGGGATACATGGTTCAAATTTTTCTCATGAGTGTCTGCTAAGGAAAGTAAAAAAGTAGATGTCTGATACACTCTAGATGTATAAAAACAGCCAGGAAAGAGAGTTGTTAGAGACTACGGATCCACAGGGATCTATGTTGTCACTGTTCCCCTGCTGGAGTCAGCCCTGTGCCTGTGACAATGTGTCAGTTAGTGGAGACAATTCTTTGAGCTACTTCTCCAGCAGTGTGCACTCAGGGTGAGAGGGCCATGCACAGAGGCTACAGGCTGACATGCGTAGCAGAGCTCCCCTGCAGACAACAGGACCTAGCCAGGGGACAACTCCTAACAAAAGTCACTGTCCTTTGATGCTTCCCCACTGGTGTTCTTGGGACACCACTGTGTGCCCAGAGAAAAGTACCTGATTCTCAGAGGGATTTGACTCCATCCCTAGTCAGTAAAACTCTTCAGTTAGCAAAATTAACATATCAAAATTTTACATTGATTCTCCCTTCTGAATTTTGATAAAATCACAGGAATCAACATGCAGAAGAAAGAAAAGGCAGAGATATTGGAAGAACATATACTTCCATGTTCCACTGCTGTGCAGCCTTAACAACTGGAGGATCGAGGCAGGATGTTGAACACAATGCATGTAGAATGAAACGTTATCAGAACCACAGTAATCCAGACGTGTATGTAGCTAGAGTTTTCCTGGCTGGCCCACAGTCAGGACAAATCTCTCTCACCTGCCGGTCCCACAGCTGCTCAGCCCCAACCAAGTAAACACAGAGACTTATATTGCTTACAAACTGTATGGCTCTGGCAGGCTTCTTGCTAACTGTTCTTATAGCTTAAATTAATCCTTTTCCATAAATCTATACCTTGCCACGTGGCCCATGGCTTACTGGCATCTTCACATTCTGCTTGTCCTGGCGGGGGCTGGCAGTGACTCCTTCTACCTTCCTGTTCTTTCTTTTCTCCTCTCTGTTAGTCCTGCCTATACTTCCTGCCTAGCCACTGGCCAATCAGTATTTTATTTATTGACCAATCAGAGCAACACACTTGCCATACAGAACATCCCACAGCATGTGTGATCTTCCTAAGATGGCCCTAAGAAGGATCGTGGTTGGAAATGGGTGCTGGAGGAATATAGAGCCATTCTTTTCTAACACATCTCAGAACACATAAAATTGGTGGTACTCCTAGAAAATACATAGCATACAACTTGTACTGTCTTATTACAGTGAAAATTTGTTCACTGAATGGTTTGTCTTTGTAAACTATCCCAGATGTCCATTTAAGGATCTACTTAGTAGTAGCAATCCCTTTCTTCAGTTTTAATTAATTTGGTCTTTTTTATTTACTTTGATTATAAAGTAAGTTGCCAGTTGTTTTATTGGCTCTGTAAACAGCAAACTTGTAAAAAATTTTTTCAAGAACATCACAAAACTAAAAATTGATTGTATATTAAATGGGCACAGGAAACTAACCAATTTTCACTTTGTATTGAGCATTTCTAAAGAATGAATTTTACTTTATAAGAAATTCATTGTAACAATGCATGCATCCAAAAATAAAAATTTTGGAAAGAATTGAAGGTCTGGTTCACCAAGGGCCATTTCAGCAGAATGTTGCAGGGATGTGCATTTAACAGTTACTCTTTTTTTCACACTTTTATCTTATTTTTTTTTGCTTGAAAGCAGTTTTTAAAATTTAAATACATTTTTATCATATTCTTCCCCTCCTGAAAGTACTTCTAGATCCTCTCCCTCTCCCTACTCAACTTTAATTTATTTCTTGAAAAACAAACAAAAACCTAATACAACAAAGTCCCCTCAAACCAAGAAAGCAAAATAAATCAACACCTAAGGAAAAAAAAACACCAAAATGTAACAAATAAACCAAAATGTAACTAAATAAAAGCACACATTAAAAATATCTGTGGAGTCAATTATATGTTAGTCAACTACTCTTGAACAAAGACCTGTTCTGAAATGAGAACATTGGAGAAAACTGATTTTTCCTCTCCCAGAAGGTAAGTGACAGTTCAGTTATTAACCTTTATTGTAGTCACAGGCTTCATTTATTTATCATTCAGTTTATTAATATAACAAAATAAAGTATGTTAAGACAAAACCAAAACTATCACATTGAGTGAAGTTGGACAAGATAGATCAATGAAAAGAAAAGAGCCCAAGATAAGGCAAAAGAATCAGAGACCCACTCATTCCCATATCCAGGAATCCCATTAAAAACACTAAACTGGAAGCTGTAGTATAAATGCAGAGGATCTGGTACAGACCCGTGCAGGCCTTGTGCATGATACCTCAGTCTCTGTGAGTTCATATGAGCTTTGCTCATGCTGATATAGGGAGCCTTATTTTCTTGGTGTTCTCTATCACCTCTGTCTCTTAAACTGTTTTGCTTTCTCTGATGCAGGATTCCCTGAGCTCTAAGTGGAGGGATTTGATGGAAATATCACATTTAGGGCTGATTGTTCCAAGATATCCCAGTATCTTCATAATGTCTATCTGTGGAACTTTGTATTTTTTAGTCATCTGCTGCAGGAGGAAGCTTCTCTGATTAATAGTTACCCTTAAAGATGATTCGGTCTTTTAGGATCTTGAGGTAACTTTCAGCCTTCTGTGTGTCCCTTCTCAGACAGTGGCAAAGGTTATACATATCAAAAAGGTGAGTGTCTTCATCTGATGACTGAAATTCTCTCTGTCCTGACCAATGAGGATAGTCACCTATAACTCCAGGCTGGGTCTGTGCATAAAATAGATAGGTATCATTGACATTATTAGCATTTGTTTTTCCTTTCACTTAATGTGTATATGTGTGTATGAATGTGTATGTGTGTGAGTGTATATGTGCATGCATTTTCTGGTCAGAGGTCAATCTTCAGTAAATATCCTCCTGTGACTCATAACTTGTGTTTTGAGTTTACTTCTTTCTATTCTACCCAGAATCCACCTTAGATTTCCATATGTCTTCCCCTCTAATGATGCCCTTATGTGGAGAAGATACTACACCCCCTCTTGACAAGAATAATGAGATTAAATCAGATCCTAATATAAATAAGAACAATATTTACAGAAATGAGACATATCCTCAGGCCAGCGGATATTCCTTGTAAAATTCCTTGTAAAATTAAAATTCCTTGTTCAGTAGAACATAGAGGAGTGAAAAACTAGTTATAAATCATGGGTTTTCAGATACTTGGGCCAATGCCATAAAGGGATTAGTCATCAAAACCTAGAAGTCTGATGAATTTATGTATTTTGGGTGTGCCATTGATCCCAGATGAAATATATCAATATACAAGTAGACAGAAGGAGAGCCAGAAAGTTGTACTTGACTGAATACATAGATTTGAACCATAGGAAAATGGAGGGGTTAGTGTAATTTCTTTCAGTTCAAGGAATTTTGCACATTCTCAGTACTTTCTATAATGTTCCTTTCATAACTCATGGTTCTAGTAGAGTGTCCTCATCTTCTAAATTTAAATATTCTTTGTTCTATGCATTTTTCTGAATCCTTAGATATGATTAACATATTTTATTTAGAGTTTTAAGATACAGGAGAAACAGGAAATTGCTATCATAAGATCTTCTACATTAAGCAGGGCTGTCCACCTCACCCAAAAAAGCCACTTTCCAAATTATTATGAACAGTGGGTTTTTTTGTTGTTGTTGTTGTTGTTAAAACCAATTTATTATGCCATTCTCAGTAAGCACCTCAGGTTTTAGATTTGCAAGTGATCCCTTGCTTACTAAATTGTCAACTAATGTAAAACAAAAATTTCAATCTTTCAAATGAATTATTTAAAAATTCTTTTCTCATTGTACAAAACACCACTTTAATGTATGAAACAAACAATGAAATGTGAAGAGGCAGCTTAACCTGCTGAGTATGATCTCAAGTCCCTCCAAAAGTCCTATAATTCCATTCTTCACGTCATTGATTCTTTGCAGCATATTATTAGATGCAGATGCTGTTGGGAGAACGGTTGTGGCAAGCACCAGGTGTATAAGAGGATAATCCCAGGCACCCAAAATAATAATGACTGCTTTCAGAATGTCTTCTGTCTAAGGAAGAATGATTGAACATCACATTAAACAAAGTGAGATTCAAGAAGGTAGATATCTGCTGATTTTATAAAAGATGGTAAACTACAGTATATGTTTGTTATTAATACATATGTTCATACTATTTACACATTGAAGAAATGTAAAATTTTAGCCAATGTACTATAGTTTGCTCAATGAAACTAGTCAGATATGAACAATTTTTTCTACTGACAGGTCAAAGTAATTTTCTTTTGCTTTCACTCTACATTCAACCATCTGTCCTTGTGGTAGCTTGAAAGAAAATAGCCCCCAAGGGAAGTAAGTAGCACTATTAAGAGGTATGCTTTGTTGGAGTAGGTGTGGTGTTGTTGGAGGAAGTGTGTCACTATGAAGGTGAGCTTTGAGGTGTCATTCATGCTCAAGCCACACTTTCTTTAGCCTTTGGATCAAGATGCAAGAACTCTCAGCTCCAGCACCATGTCTACCTGCATGTTGCCTTGCTTCCCACCATGACTATAATGGACTAGACTTCTGAACTGTAAGCAAGCTACTATAATTAAATGTTTTCCTTCATAAGAGTTCCTCTGGTCATGGTGTTTCTTCATTAATAGAAACTCTAAGACAAATATTCCTTTTTATTCCTAACCCACTCTGTAAGAATGCTAGGATTATTGGGACTCAGGAAATGTCTTCAGGACCTGGTTTTACATAACATAGATACCAACACTGTCAGGGACAAGTGGTCCACATAATTTGCACACCAATGAATCAAACTGACCTTTCATGTATTCACTTTGGACTTACATATTATGGTCAAGTGTTAAAACAATGACACATCACTGGAAATACAGCTTTCAAAACCATATTTCTCTACATCTACATGACTCCTCATTATATATGTTCACATAAATTTTTATGGTAAATCAAATCAAACTCTGCTTGACATAGAGAGTCAGAGGAAAGACACGGAACTATGGTCTCGTACAGACCTCGTCAAACAGGGGTCATCCTGGGAAACAAGACAGAGTATGAAGAGGAGCTTCTTACATAGCCGATTTTCACTTATGCTGTAAGAGAAGGCAGAACAGTCGGGGAAGGCAGCCCATAATGTAGAAATGGCAGTGGGACAAAGAAAGTCTTAAAAACAGAAACTAAATGACACAATGGTTAGTTAGGTCGCATGCTACTAGAGAAGGAGCCTTTAGTATTATACTATATAACTGCTGTATATGCATTTCTTGCCCATGTTTGTAAATGTACATTCAAGTATAAGTGTCCAGTTCATATCAAAGCAGCTTCCCAGAGAGTAATAAGAACAATCCTACCATGGTGATGCTAAAAATTGTCCTTGGAACTTCTGAATCTGCTGTAATGTAAGTTGGCACTGGCCTAGTGTGTAAGTTATCCTCTGTGAGATGTGGTTGATGATTTGCTGACTGTTGCTTCTTCCTCCATTCTATTGATCAGAGATCACCCCTGTTTGGATTCTAGGATGTGCACATCTTTACTTGTTTCAGGGAAAATCAAGAAGGAAACCTACTTTTGTTTCACGAAGCTGCTTAATGCTCTCTGGAGTCCAGATGGAAGCAGTGTGGCACACGCTGGGCACCCTGTCCTTTAGCCAACTTGCTTTGGCAAATTTTACATTCTGGAAGAAATGATATCATTCAATATATTGGACTTCAGAATTGAATGAAAACATATATGACCATAGCATCAATGTACTTGATAAGGCTTATTAAAAAAAAACACAAGAACTTCATAAAATTAAAACACAGGAATAATGAAAATTCATTTGTTCATTATTTCTTCCCTTTAGATATCCAATCTAGCTTACTGATCTCCCAACCTCTAACCCTTCTTTAATAGTCTCTTATTTTTTTGTCCTTTAAAATGTTATGGTTTAGAAAGCAAGCACTAAAAACCACACAACCTCCAAATCAAAAACTTACAGTTTTAAGTATAGCTTTCCCTAGGATTTGAGTTGAGTGTTATAGAATAATGATTATGTTTACAATTTCATGTCTTATTTTTCCATTGACCCAAATGAATGTATTTCCTTTAGTTAGTAATTATAAATTTATCATTTCTCTAAAATTCTGCCATGTTTTTGTTTGTGTAACACCATATTCATGGTGAAAGTACAATGCAGTAATGTTGATAGAGTCAAAATATAAAAATAATCTGGGCTTGGTTTAAGGATATACTTAGCAAGGAGTGAAAAAATGCACAAAATATTATTTAAAGTTCATATAGTAATCAGTTGTGGATTATATTTCCTTGGGTTTTTTTTTAATACAAGTTATTTAATATTAGTAATGAGAACATTGGTAGAAGGCTAATGGGTTTCTGGGAATGCCACGCAGAAAGATTGTAAGAGAACAGAGAATGAAAGAAACACTAATGAGTGAAAAACACAATGGGAATGTGTACTCTTTACAGCTCTAAAGACAAATTCTCCTGATTTCTTATCTTGTAATTTCCTCCTTGAGAGAACCCAGAGATCACATGTCTCCATTAGGAAGGGGAGGACAGATTTCCCTTCTATACAAGCTCTCTTTTGGAATGAGATGTTCCCTACTAGAAATGCCAAACAATATTTCTTGGCATTTGCGAGTTTCTGAGCAGCTGGATATCACCTCCCCCATTTACATGTTTCAGATTGTTTTACTTTTATTCTGTGCATACAATTCACTGCAGTGTAGTTCTCCTACAGTAAATATCTTCAGAGAAGTGAGTGAAGAATTTCCGCAGAGGCTGGACCTTTCCACAAAAGACCGAGAAATCACAGTTCCTTCCTATAATTCTTCTGGCATCGAATATCAAAAGTGGAAGTTCAAATTATGCTCTTATTTTTAAAGTCTATTAATTGAAAAAAATCATTTCATTCTTATAAAACTTTGAGATTTTATAAAACCTCCCAGGTTCTCTGATTCACATTTTAGCATCTCATTCTTCTATTACCTATAGATATTTATCATGTCACAGTCAGTTAATGTTGATTTCTGATTTAACTAGTGGCATTTTCTGAAGGCTTCACTAGAGAAAAAGCAAGAAGCAACTGAGGAACTTACAAACTCATGGTATATATCTGCAGATATGTCATAGTTGGTATGAGCCTGTTCAGCCACATGATGATACAGGTCTTCAGTGGACAGAAGGAGATTGGTTTTGGAGGACACATGCTCCCAAAGGAGAAGATTTGTCAACAGCAGCAACAGACGCATCACTGCTTTAGGAGAAATGAAATAAGATAATTTATTCAATTGAGTTTTCAACAGTTAAATTGTCTGAGAATGTTGTCTGTTCTTTGGGCCCTCTGCTACATGATTTAATTTGATGTAGCAGAAGAGTCAATATGCTTTTTAAACTAGGCAAATACAGGAAAATAAATACATTTCTCTGGTACACAGCTTGAACCAGAGAAAATTTTCTACAGTTGGGGCTTGCTAAGGTGAGCTTCCTAACTTTGCAAACACATGGAGCTTTAATTAACCCTAAGCCAGGTTCTTCAAGACATTGTCTGCACATGTCGGAAAGTCTTAGGATTTTATGCTCACTTTCATAATAATAATAATAATAATAATAATAATAATAATAATAATAATGTAAATAATCTTGACAGCTGTAACTAATCCATTTTTTATAAATACCCCTTAAGTGTTAAGATTATTTGTTAACTCAAGAATGCTTTTCTTTTTTTTCATGTCATTTGACATATTGTAAATTGATAAAGACACAAACCTGCTATCATCATCTACATTAGGTTTCAGAAATGATGCTTATTCAGGCTGATGTATTAAGTAAGCAAATACATATCCAAGTCCTGGTGACCAAACATAATTAAAACTTCCTCTTTCTCTAGCTGAATTAGACAACTGAATCTTGTAGATTCAGTAGACCACTGAATTTTGTGCTCTTTACAAAGAACAATTTCTCAGTAATTCAAATTGGTCATTTGAGTTGCATTATTTCTTGTTCTAGAAGGATACTATGCAAAGGAAAATGTTTACTAGAAGGTACCCCTTAAACACCTGTCGCACTGTCCCCTTTTACCTGTCTTTCAATAAAGTGAAAACCAATGATTTCAAAGTTGATTGAGCAATGGCAGTATAAAACATTCTCTAGTCTCTGTTGCCTTGTCTCCAGATGAAGCACAATCAAGCACTGCTTCTTAGAATATACAGCACTGATCACACCATAGAAAATATGTTCTCCAAACAAGTCTTCAAGAAATAAAGCATGCTAAAGCTTAGGGGAGCATGATGGAGGGCTACTTACATGGTTCAGTAGAAGTAAGCTGCATCTCTCAGAATTGACACCACAATGGGGTCCCCAACTCAGAAAAGCTGCTTCACCTCACTGCTGCTTTCATTCAACTTTCTGCCTCATATATATATATATATATATATATATATATATATATATATATATATATACACACAAACAGATGTGCTCAAGGCCAAGCAGAGCTGGGGGACAGATTGGATCAATGTCTATAGATCAGTGACACTCTCCCTTCAGGGAATATTGACACCTTATTTACCTTTAACACAGTCCTATCTCTATGTGCTGCTTTGCTTTTACCCATGTTATCTAGAGGCTTCAAGTCATTTTGCAATCTCCAACACCATCTCTGTTTCATAATTACTCATTTCCAGATTGGCAGGAGAATAGACTTATTCCCTCATACCTTGCCTTAGTTCAAGACCTTATGTCTGTCATATTTTCTCCAACTATTCTTGAGTGATTCAAGTGATGATAAATGCTTTCAATGCTTGTATGAGCATGGACCACCCTATCTCAGTAAGCATCAATAATCGTAGACATTTTAATCAAACACAAATATCTTTCTTTAACCATCAACACTGGAAATTGTTACTCTCAAAGGAGTAGGTAACAGTTCTGGTAACCCACAGATCTGAACAGAAAGGTTTAGCAGGCACAATGACAGGCACATCACATCCATTTAACAAAAATCTGATCATATCCTTATTAATGGAGACCATGACGTCCTCAAGCACTGTTATTTCTTTCTATTTGTTTTTCTTACTATCTACAGATATAACCTTGTGGTGATATTTTATTTGTGCTCTAATAAATAAAGTTTACCTGGAGATCCAAGGAAAAAGCCAGCCACTATATTAAACATAGAAGTCAGGCAATGGTAGCACATGCCTTTAATCCTAGCATTTGGGAGGCAGAGATTCATCTAGATCTCTGTGAGCTCAAGGCCACACTGGAAACAGAGCCAGACATGGTGGCACATGCCTTTAAATTCTAACACTAGTTGACCATAAAGGTCTGGAGGTCTGTACAGACAGACAGGAAATGACAGAGCTGGGCAGAAAGAGGAAGTGATGAGGCTGGGTGGAGAGACGAAGTAAGATGGCAGGGACAGAAAGGATTTAAGCTTCAGTATGCAGGAAGTGGCTCTCTCTCTGGAGGCTGAGGTGTCAGTGAGGTGAGGTTGGCTGTGGCTTGTCCTATTCCTCTGATCACAGTTTTCAACCCAATATCAGGCTCCAGGTTTTTTTTTTTATGAATAAGACAGTTTATCAATTCATCTTACATAACCTCTGGATTTTCTTGTGTGAGGTGACACACAAGAAATCAAATCAGCTAAGAGTTGATTGCAGTTTATAACTGTTGTGTGTCACTGCTTCATTAGCTGATAAACTTTGCCAGGATTGCCTTACCATGCTGCTGAGCATAACAATTGTTGATAATTATCCTGAAATATTCTACATAATGACTTTTGGTACTATGGAAGCCATTCCAAGGTTTGGGAAGTTTTACACCATTATAAGCTCAATTTTTAAAATTTAATTTTGCAGCTAAGTTTCCTTCAGTACCTTCAGTAATATGTTCTATATATTTAGTTTTGCTGTGGAATCAGCAACAGTTATAGAAGCATATGTAGATTAGGAGCATCACGTGCCTCCTTTTCCAAAATCTCCTGTGTAAGAAACTGACCCAATGCACTAGCCATTTATTTAATTGATTTATAAACATCAGGCATATCTTCTCCTATGTCTGGTGTATATATATGTACAAATTTTTAAAGTGTTAGATTTACTGTTTTATTTCCAGATGCATTTTTCCACTAATAAGCAATGTAGGAGATAGAAATGTCATGGAAACTTATACATGGTGACCAATTTCAACAGAGTAAAAAATTGTCATTTGATTTTGATTCTGTAGAAATAGTTAGAGAATTTTAAGAAAGTCTCCTACAGTGTAGTTTGTCCTCAAAGCATGTAACAACTTTTTCCTCTGGAGTGCAAGTTGATTAGCTCAATATGTATGGAAAACACTGCACTACTTAATTTTCTGTAATCTGCTATCGTTCTATCTGAACCTGCTTCTTCATCTTATCATATTGAGTAAAATGACTGCAGAGGAGAATTGCTAAAGCCAATTTTTAAAGATAGCTAGGGATAATACATGGTTGTATCCTAACACTTTCAGATTGCTTGGCTGATAGTGTACTGTATAGAAGCAACCCATTTTCATCGTGCTTGATTTATCCAATCCTACACTAGAAATTTGTCTCATAGAAATGATCTAGCTTTCAACCTTTTGGGAAGACTGGATGGATTTGTTAATAGTGACTTCCTTCTTCAATTCTGAAAATCTTGGCCCATATTAACTTTCTATACTTTTAAGTTATTTTGCCATTTGTATTATTTATAAGCCTTGAACCTGTTATTTGTGACAAAATTTGAAAACATGATGATGTAAGTGTAATATTTTATATTAAATTAACAAGTGAAATGTTGACAGATTGCTTTTTCAGACTTTGGCGTTTTTAAAAAGTTAGTTTTTATTCTTTAAAGAGACCCATTGCACCCAAGCATGCACTGAAAGCTACAATACTAACAGAAGTTTTGAAGAAACAGACGTTTAAGGACCATCTCAGAAGTAAATGGAATGAATGTGGACTTAGCAGTTGTTGTTATGGATAATTCTGCATCTCAGGAGCTTGAGATAATTGTCAACTTTGTGGGTATCCCTGCGCAGGCAGCGAATCTTGTTATAAAGAGCCAAGTCTCTGGATTCTTCATCAACTCCCTGCAGAGATGGAAGTTGTGACCAAACAGAGTAGATCGCATTTCCTCTGGCTTCAGGATAGGCCTAATTAGAAAACAGATAATTCCAATTAGCATTTTTACATCCTTATTTCTTCTAATTGTTAAATTCATGTTTTGGGGAAAGAACAATGTAAAATTTTAGCCATAATTAAGCAAGTTACAAGAAGTCTCTCAGCCATCTAAATGTTTGAACCAGAGTATACAGATACGTTTGGTATTAGGCAAGTGGTCTGAGCTGAAGTTTGTCTTGTTCATGTGGACAGATGATAATCACCATGTCCTAGGCTTTTACCAAGGTATGGTGAAAGAGAGAGTGTCTGCTTTTATCCAAGGTGTTTGTCTGTTTCAACGACTTTGTACTTTGTCACTTCTGATAATGCATTATTTGCCATCTTACTGTTTTGAACTGAATTGCACTTATTTGAAACCTTATTGAGGAAGAATATGCTTGGTACCTCATTATGAAATAATCACGAAGTCAGAATGTAGCCTCACAGAAATGAAGATAATACCTCAAAATCAGAGTGTTTACTACATATGTTGCTGTTTTAATGGTTTTATTTACATTTGCATATTTGTGTTTATTGATCAGAATTGCATTCTTTCATGAAAATTACAAAAATGTCATATGTTAACATATACACCAAACAGCTAGGAAGAAATATAAAACAATTAGTATGTCTATACTCCTACTTTCTTTCATCAAATGTATTTTATTTACATGATTTTCAGAAAGCTGATTAGCTATTAATTTCACCAGCACTAATAATTATCTTAACTGGAGAAATTCAAACTACTAAATCAACTTAAATATGTCAAATGATTTGGGTCTATCAAATGCAATGACTTGAGTTTGATATAGGAAACTCAAGTGAAACAACATGCAGAATAAACTGCATTTTGTTCTATACATGATAAAAATAAGGAATATTTTAGAAAAAGTATGCCCCTTTTGAGAGTTTCTGGAACAGTATTGATGACCCATCCATATCTTTCCAGTTTCCTATGGACGAGGGCCAAAGTTGGCAGGAGGGTTTCTAATTTGATTTTTATTTTCTTTTTTCTTCCTTCACACTTTAATTCTCTGGTGTAGTTGTAGAAGGGGAATCTAACCAGAATGTCAATACATGTATATGACATTTCTTCAAGAAAGCTTTATCTTGTCAATTCTATAGTCTGTTTTCCTTTCATTGTTGAATTTTTAACCATCCATTCCCAAGAAAAGGCAAGCCATTTGTGAATTTGTAAGAAGCATAAGGAAGGCCACACCTAACAAATATCATAATTGAATTTTAAGATTCAAAGACATTAGATTCTACTCTAGTAAGAATTTGGTTCTTGCTTCAATAGAACTCTAAAATGTAAAATGCCTAAACTTTGTTCTTGCAAACAAGAGTTTTTTCAAAATTTGTTTCTCATTGTAGACACCAGATTTTGCATGAATAAGAAAAGCAATCAAGTTTCAGGGAAGTGCTCACCTGGCCAAGTATCTTCTCAATTCCCTCTAGAAGACGCTTATTTTGTGCCTCGATCTCTTTGGCTCTTGATAGGAGAGCATCAGGGGCTTCATGAATACCATCTACTTCAGTTATTAGTTGAAACAGAGGGTCATTCCAGGAGTGCACCAAACTGAGTATCAGGTTCAGAAGGACTTCCGGCTAAGCAATCACATTGAACAATAATTAAAGCAAGTGAAATACAGCCGAGTTAGTGACATATGGCTTTTCTTCATAAAAGTGGGATTAAAATATTTGTTTTATAACTGTGTGTATCAATATGTTTCTAGACCACAAATATATAGAGAAGTAAAATTTAACTATTGGCATATACTTTGAAAATTCAACCAAAAAAATGACTTATTTAAATGACTACTTTTCTTTATGCATTTACATATGTGTATGTGTGTGCATTTGTGTCTCTGTGTGTGTATGTGTGTAGTGTGTGTGTGTGTGTGTGTGTGTGTGTGTGTGTGTGTGTGTGTGTGTGTAGTATGTATGTACAGGCTTTTGGAGGCTTGGAGACTAGAAAGCAAAGTTAGGTGTCATTGCTCAGATGGAGTCATCTTATTTTATGAGACATGGTATCTCCCTAGCCTGAAAATTTCCCAGTAGGCTACGCTGACTGGCTAGACTGTCTTTACCTTTCCAAAGCTGAGATTGCAAGCATGCAACCTCAGGTTCTATTTGCTTGTTTGTTGTTGTCAGTGATGGTAGCTGTTGTGAGTTTTTCGCTTTGTTTTGTTTTGTTTGTTTCTTGGCTGACCTAGAACATAGGTCCACCTGTTTCTGATTACTGAGTGCTGGAATTAAAAGCACACACCACCCTGACCAGCTACACTCATGCTTGGCTTTTTAAAGTAAGGTTTAAGGAACAAATTCAGGTCTTCATACTTACGTGGAAAGAACTTAATTTAGTTATATCTCCTTAGCATTTAAATTACCAGTTTTTCTACTAAGATACAAATTCTCTGTGCTTGATATCCCTCTGAAATTCTACCATCTGCCCTCATGGTCAGGTTTTTTCTATTTCATTTCTGTGTACGCCCATAACAAACCAAAGCTTTGGTGGCACTCAGTACTTACAAGAAGTCAGCAGGTTCTGGGAAGACCACAGGCAAGATAGATACTACCCCTAGAAATGACCAGTGGCCCAAATAATTTTCACACTAATGAAGGAGACTGGTTATTATGTGACTATATTATTTTTATCTTCTTTAGAATATTAAAAGACACAATAAGAATAGCATGATACCCTTTCCATCACTTTGAGAAGAATGGCCCATTGTTTGGTTTGTACATATGAAGAATAATGACAGAGCACTGTATTTAAATAAAAGTATGAATGAAAACCATAATGGAGTTTTGAACACCCAATGTTAGCTCACTCCACAGATAATACATTAAACTCATGCTTGGTTTGAAATACTTGCTGTACAGCTGTCTGTTATGTACTCAAATGGTAATGGAAATGATGAGTAGAGTACAATCCAAGGAACGTTACAATAGAAGAGTATAAAGCATATGAGGGAAAGGAATAGGACCAATGGTAGTGGCAACATAGGCTCCTGGGAGCATAATAGCATGTGAGTAAGAGTTAGAGCTTGAGTTAGATGAAGCCAGCACTCCTTGTCTACTAGTACCAAAACTGCTACAAATGCAGTATTACCTCTTGGAGCCCAAGTCCCTCATCTCAACAGTGAAATAATAATACATTGCAACATGAAACTTTTTGTAACGAAGAATTGGAGCAATGTAAATTGTATGCTTTGTGGAGAGTATAGCAATGGAACATCTTTCACCAAATATTTCCTTTTCATCCCTTGTCCTGCTATTTCAGTTTCTCTTCAGTTACCACTATAACATTAATGAGAACAGCAAGAATATAGAACTCAGATGTGACTAATAAAGTAGAGAAACTATTGTACTTTGGTACAAAAAAAACCCTATTGTTTTGTTATTATTTTTTTTGTTTCTTGGCTGACCTAGAAAACACACACACACACACACACACACACACACACACACACACACACACACACATATATATATATATATATATATATATATATATATATATCACATAAATTTATATACAAATGTACTATATATAGAGAGAGAATGATTGGCTGATTGATTGGTTGAGAAAAGATAAATGCCACTAGTGTTGACCAAGTAGTCCAAAACATTTTTTGAGACAAGGTATCTCTTTGGCTTCTCTCAGGCATAATCATCTTGTGTATATATTTTGATTTCAGTTATGTTGAGATTGGTTAAGACATGGTTTACAAACTTAATGATTAAACCTGCTATAATATTAAGATGTTATTAATATAAGAGACCCCAGTCACAACTGTGAGAAACACAATAAAGTATTTTTCAGATACTGCTTGGTGAGGAGACTTTCAATTAAGTCATAGAAGAAGGCAAAGGAGTCTGGGAAGAATCCAGATGTTGTTAGAGAAGTAGAAGTAGAACTAGGAAAATGAAAAGTTAAGAAGTGAAATTGCAGCCGTCAGTAATGGAAGCTGTCAATGGAAGAGTTCCTGAAATGTAGAAAAAATGCAACTGAGTTTGCATTTCTTACATATGCATGAATGTTAATTTATCCACAACCATGAAAACATTTCAAAGTTTCCTACAGAATAACATATGTAATGTCATCTTCATGGACAGCTCATGACTCTGTTACAAAGTTATTAAGTATGACATTTTACTCTTACCCACTCTACACTGTATATTTATTTTGGTAAATCACTCCTCCTGTTTTTTTTTTAAACCATGATTATTGTACCTAACTCAGTGCTCTAATAACCTGGAAAACACCAAAACCTCTGTACTACCTCAATTATGTTGGAAATAAAACAGGGTTAGAACTCACAGGGACCTGCTGGGCTTGTTCCTTGTCTTCAGGGGTAGCCAGGGAAGAAGTAGGGCAGTCATTGATGGCCTTGGCAATAAACTCATGGTCATGAGCATACTGTTTATCCTGGAAATGATACAAAAATCTTATTAGTAAAGTTTAAGAATTAAAAGATATATAACCAGAATGTTAAAGCACTTGGTGTATATTTAAGTTTAAATTAGCATAACACTTGAAATTAAGGAAGTATGTAAACCTTTTCCTACTTATCTCCCAATTATATCCAATTTTTTTCTTACATTCAATGTCTAATCTTCCAACCTATTCTATACTGTCTTGTTTTCTTGTCCCAACTTCTTATGAATTATAATTTAGAAAATAAACATTAAAAATACCTAAAATATAAAAATATCTTTTAAGTGTTATTTCTCATATTTGAAATAAATACCATAGCATGTGTTATCTATATTACTTTATTTATTGTTTCCCATGGCTTCAGATTGATATGATTCTTTTTAAGTAGTTATTATAAAACACAGCTTCATTCAAGTGCTTCTGAATCTATATATTTGTACAGTACAAAGTTCTTCATAAATACTGAACATAATTATGTGTATTGTGAAAAAGTAAACTGCAAAATGCTAGACATACATCTTTGAAAAATGTTAAGTGCTGGCCAGTGGTGGTGCACGCCTTTATCCTCACCACTCAGGACACAGAGCCAGGCAGATCTCTGTGAGTTCAAGGCCAGCCTGGTCTACAGAGCAAGATCCAGGACAGGCACCAAAACTACACAGACAAACCCTGTCTCAAAAAAAAGTTAATTAAAAAAATATTTAATATATACATTGCAATTAATATTAAATCATTTGTGTAATTTTATTATTTATTGTATAAGATATTGTTATAAACTAAAAACTAGTAAAACTGAAAATTTAGAAGAATTTCTAGGAGGATTTCAAAAGTAAACTATGATCAGTCAATAACTGAATGAAATGCTAATGAGTACAGAGAACATTATGGATTCATATTTATTGCTAATGATGAACCAATTTCTGGATATCCACTGATGTACTAAAACTGTTCCTGGTAACAGTCCTGTAGATTAACTCAAAGAAATAATGTAAGTCCTCTAAAAGACCCTCATCAGCATGAGAAGAACTTTCTCTGCTTCTGAACTAGCCTTCCCCCTGTAATTGAAACCATGCTCTGAAAGTTTGAACAAATGACTTAGCATTTGGGGCTGTCTGAGTGGTGCTTATTTTTATTTTCTCTTCTTCATATGGTTTTAGTTTAGGTTAATTCTAGTCCATCCACAAAGTTTACTCCTTCCATGCTTTTTTCCCTTCACTGGGCATCTGCAAAGCACTAAGTGAAAAATGCTGCTTCTGGAGCCTGACCCTACACATGCAAGACTGGGAATTTAGAAGTCTTCTCCAACTACACTGAGGGCTCTACTTTACATCTCTAATTTAAGTTCAGAAACATGATTTAAAAAAACTGAAAATCATTTCACTCTTGTAAATCATAAGATTTCATGAAATTGCTTCATTCTTGTTGCAATTTTTATCAGCTAACATTTTTTTTTCCCGTGAAGATGCAGTATTTGAAGTTTGGATCTTTGTTTAAGTTCAACTGCAGCAAAGAGACCCTTTTGAACAGATGCCAGATTTGAGTGAAGTACTTACAATTTCAATGAACATATCTGTAGACAGCTTATAGACGTAGCGAGAAAGCATGATCACCCGGTCAAACAGCTCCTGGAGGGACATCTGGCAATTCTCGTTGGGACAGATTGGCAGAGGGTGCACGTTTTGGCAGAACAGCAGGTTAGACATCAGGAGCAGCAGGAGTGTCCCTGCTAAGTAAACACAGGAACCATTGTGAGATGATTTTTTCAACTGAAGCAAAACCTTATCTGTCTCTAGTATTTTACATGTATGGTTGCATCTCTGGGGAAGGAAGACTCACCATCTTCCGTGTTTTCCCAGACCTGTAGCTTTAATAGGATGGCTCTTGTCGTTTTGTATTTTGCTCAGAAGTACTTGCGCACTTTGCAACTGCTTTGAACATAAATAAGTCTAAACTACTGTATTAAGTCAATCTCCTAAAACAATTTCATGTTGTGGTAGTTTCTTCTGGTCTTGAGTAGTCACATTCCCTATGAAAATTACTATATGATATTGCTAAATAACCTATTAGGTGAAAACTTAAAATGTTATTTGGGTATAGTTCTTATAAAATACTTCTAATTTTCCAAAAACATACTCCAAATATATTTATGTAATACAGAATACATAAATACATTTACGTGTGAGTGAGTGTATGTGGTGTGTGTGTGTGTGTGTGTGTGTGTGTGTGTGTGTGTGTGTGTGTTAGGAGACTTGATAGTTTATATACATGTGTGAGAGAAATATACTTTGCAGATAATGGTGCTATAACAAGAGCTCTTGTAAATTCATAACTACATAGATATTCTCTAACTCTGAGTACACTGTTCTGAATATTTATCATGTGAGGGGTTTTCAGTTTAAGAAGAAATAAAATAGAAAAAGTGTTTGTTATACATGTTACAAAACAAATTTATGGTGCTACTAATTCTTTTTTTTCTTTAAATGACACAAAGAAAGTAAAGGTAATTAGTTAGTACTAGAGTCCTAATACTTTTTTTCTCTTCTATTGAAATGTCATTCAGCTTCCACCAGATTGTTAGAGCAGTGTAAAACAGACACCTATTATCACTATGTGCATTATGCCTACATCACTGGAAGTTTCATCATATTTACTTCAACTGGCCAACATAGATATTTGGCAAAAAGAAAATATTTCTTGCTTCTTTCTAGAATCTGACAGGTGGACCCAATGTTCTTATGGTTTGTGTCAGTACAAGTTCTCAGTCTCAGCAACACCAACTTTATGAGTTGAATTGCTTTGTAGTAGAGAATATTTCCGAGCATCCACTGTTTCTGCCCATTAGCTACCAGTAGCACTCTCCTTTTTCCTTTTTACTTCAATTATGTTAGCACGAATTGTCCTTTGACATCCCAGGAAGAAGTACATCTCTCCCATTAGAAAGCCACTGATATAATAGTCTGTTATACTTAGGTAAGAAAACTTTATAAATCAGTTAATAGGATAGTCTTCTAAACTATGTTGTTAATGAAAAGACAACTGCATCTTTGAGAAACTGACATCAGAATAGGTGGTGATGCGTAGCTGGAGTACAAGGTGAGTGTCCCATGATGCTCCCAACTCCTTCTGTGGAAAATTAGCAACCCCACCACCCTTGCTTTAAACCTAATTATCTCTGTATTTTTGTTATCTGTTGCCATGAATAAGGTATCAAATTATTTTGTACAGCACCACAGTTGTCTTGGGTTCATGTTGATTCTAGTTATCCCATGTCTGGAGAAAAGCAGTTATTCCCCACCCCTCTCTAGAGTTGAAATCGGAATTAGCTAAGTTTTTACATTAGACATCCCCATACTTCCCCAGAATACTGAGAAAGCGAATTATTCACTGAGCAGCAGCACATACCTTTCCGGACTGGACCCTGGCTGTTCATGGTGGTGATTATTTCTGGGAACACACTTCACCAAAGAAGGTCTGAAAGAACCACAGCTTTCTCATCTGCAGATATTGGCTTTATAAACCTTTGACATCTTCATGAATATATATATAATCAGGCATCCTCTTCCCCTCCCCGTCATCTATTTCCGTCATTAAGATTGCCCCCGTAATTTTAAACATCAAATGGTATTTTATTTCTTATTCATATTCAGGAAGACATATTGGCCAGAAATGAAGGATTTTGATTAATTACCACAAAAGGAAATGAGAGTGTAGTTTGAGGTAGAGAATCTGTAAAACTTATAGAAGGTGATTCCTTCAAAATATAACCTTATTTCTTTTCAGAGTCTGCACCATGTATTCTGACTTTTAATTTAGGAAATAGCTTGAAACTACACTGATTATAAAATTTCTCCTTCAAGATTATTGGGTGAATTAAAAGCTTCAAAATGTATGCACTAAATACCAGAGAATATGGACATAAGCTTGAAAGTGCAGGATATTCTGTTCCCTCTAACACTCTGAACCCTTTTAAGTGATTTTTACTATCTCACAAACTATTTTTTTCCTTTTAAAAGTGACATGTACATGTATGATGGTTATAACTTTTGGTTATAACACATAGTTTCATATGTTTATCTCTTGATTTTAGTATGTGAATTTGTATTTTCACTTTTTATGTGTATAGTAAAAAACAAGCTTAGAGAGACTAAATGCCAAGATAGTAGACACTCTTTTAAAATGAGGTTAGATGTGGGAAGGATTGTTGCTTGAATAATGGGAAGACTTGTGAAGACAGAAAAATGCTAATTACGATGTGTCTATGTGTACTCATATCTAAGGAGAACCAGGTATCACCTATTCTTGCATGGTTTATTTAGGGAAGAAGCACAGTCATTTTTAGGGCAAAAAAATACGTATGCACACACACACACACACACACACACACACACACACACATTTCCACATAGATGCAAGTACACAATGCAATCAAAAACAATCCTAGCCCCTTATCTCCACTCACAGGGAGGATGTAGATAAACTGTTATGAACTCATGATCTATCTGCCTCTCCTGACCCCAAACCACACTAGGGCAAGGTGACAAAAATGCATTTGTCCATGCACTCAAAAGTTCCATTCATCTGTTAGAGATTATCTAAGTAATTTTATTTTAGTGAATAATAATGAAGTTACTGATGACTTTCTTTAATTTGGGGGTTCATGCATCTGAAGCAGTTTGTGACCTTTAGTTTTGGCTTTACTGAATATGGACTGACAGATGCAATATATTTTTTTTTTTTTACCAAATCATATCTTCTTGTGGTGTTATCATTTTTCCTCTTTTAAAGAAAATTTTAAATATTTTGCTACACACACACACACACACACACACACACACGTGTGTGTGTGTGTGTGTGTGTGTGTGTGTGTGTCTGTCTGTCTGTCTGTCTGTCTGTCTGTGTATAGGTGTGAGTATGACTACAAATACTACAGATTCCAGAAGAGGGTGTTACATGACCTAGAGCTAGAGTTACAGGTGGGAGTAAGCCTTCATTGTAGGTTCTGTGAACTGAACTTGGGTCCTCTGAGAAGCTAGTACATGTGCTGTTGACCTATGAGTTATCTCTCCAGCCTTTTTTATTTCGGTTGCACATTTATTGCACATGTTTGTGCTCTTATGGGAACTTAGAAATTTTTACTAAAGAATACCATCCTTAGATGCTTTCTTGGTAAATGCCTTAGTTGTCCCCCCTCCCCAAATTGCCTTGACATAATGTCAGGTTTCAAACTAGAAGACTCAAGTGTGGCATCTCACAGATGTATCTACTAAATGTAGATTTGGGTTCATTCTTGCATGCATGCTTAGTATCCATTTATCCTCTTGGACAAAAAGTCTGGATTGTCACAGAAATAAAGATGCATAATCCTGTGCAATACTCTCCTTCTTTTCCATCAACTTTAGCATAAGGAAATCTGCTATAAAATGGATACTGCCAACATAATATTAAAATTTAAATGGGTCGGCATTTTGACCATTTGAGCAGTTGTAACTTCCTGTTAGACTCTTTATAAACTGCAACAGGAAGCTTCTTTATGGAAAGGTGAGAGCTGCACTCTTCCGTAGGTATGAGGATAAGTACGCAGTAACTAGTTTAATAAGAAAAGTGACAGTGGTGGCTTGTCATCTATCATCCATGGCCTCACCCATTCTTTTAATCTGATGCTATCATCATCATTGAAACACACTTTCCTAGTGTAATATATAATTTCATAGTCAGATAGTAACTAAAGAGATAATTATCTAGCTAAACTCCTTGTCCTTTGAAATTAACATGGGAGGAAATGCAAATATAGATTTGAATAAACTCATTGTTAATGAGCTCTATTTACTAAGAGCAAGTAAAAGATACAATAATCAGCATCTTTTCAATGACAGGGGACAAGTAAAGTTTCAAAGTCATGAGGAAGACAGCTGATGGGAGGAAGACCACAGAATCTTGCCTGTAGCTGGTTCTGATGAAATGAATGGATATTATTCTTTAAAGAGCTAATAAGAATATCTGTGATCAAATATAGAGAGAAGTATGGTTGTATTGATTGAGATTTATAAACAGAAATCAAATGATATGTTCAAAATGATTATGGAAAAGGAAAGATTTCACAAGATAATGAGAAATGATAGTTACAGCTTGAGAAATTTCAAAGAGATTGTAAACTTCTACTTGTAAAATTATTAAACTTTCCATTTGACAAAAGATAAAGAATAAAATAGGAGGAAAAGACACAAAATCAGAAAAAGCTCAAATATATGAGGAATCTTTATTAAGAGAGATAAAGAGGCACTCTCTTTAAAAAGTCAAAATCCAAATTCATGCTTGCATTCAAGTAATAAAACTTTAGGGAAAGAAAGATTTCTTCCCTTGTCTACTCTAGCTTTATGGCCAAGACTCTGAAAGTGTAAACACAAGAAAATATACAACTTCACAAAATGTAAGTGTTAAATGTCATAGAGCCTTAAGAAATGGATAGGCAAAGGAACCTAGAAATGTCTGTTTTCATGCTTAAATAGGAGGATGTGGGGACTGTTGTGTGGAAGGATAACTAGAGAAAAAGTAATCTGAGCTAATGGTAGTATATGTAAGTGAACTTAGAAAGGTCTGCTTGTTCAGCTCTTAATTGTATCTCTGTCCCTAGAGGACAAAGGAGGTCATGTACTTTGAGTGCAGGGAAGTCATTTCTGGAACAGAGGGTCTTGTGATCTACTTTACACAAAGGTCTGTGAATTCTTTCATTGGCTGCTTAAGGGGATAAAGTTGAGACATCTCCAAGAATGGCCTCTCTGTTTGTAGGTTCTCTTAAGTAAAAGGCTGCTGTAAGTAGGAGTAGGACATCCTGATACTTCAGATGTAAAACTGATTTTCCAAGGACAAGAAGTTAGTGGGTGATTTCTGTGTCAGTTGGGACACATATGGATGGCTAAGAATATTTTTGATCGTACTGCTGCCTTTTGATAATTAAATGACAGCTGTAATCCTAACCATCTGACCCACACAGGGACAACCTCAGAGCTACATTATGCTATCAAATGCTAGTCAGAATTTACTAAGTAGGCCTGATTTATAATGAAATGCCTAAGAAATGTTAAGGTTTATTCTGCTAAAGAAACTTAACAATAAAATGACTCCTGATGGAATATTGCTATCCCCAGAGATCAGAGCATCTCTCAATCCTTATCAGAGAAGCTGCTTCTTGCAGTAGATGATAATTAGCAATGTATAGAGACTGTAAGACTTTGGAGCACTTGTCCCTAAATGTGACATATTTATCAAACCTCTACTCTCAAGACTCAAGGATCTAGGTGGAAGGTAAGATGGAAAGATTTTAAGAGCCAGAGGAAGAGGATAACTCTAGGGAAATAGTATCTTCATGGCACAGTGGGACTGATATACATATGAACTCATGGAGACTGTGACAATGTACTTCTTGTATTTTTGTAAATGTTTTGTTTTGCTACTTTTTTGCCTTATTGATTTTCCTTAGGATTGTTTTTCTTTTTATTTTTTGTTTTACCATGTATTTTTTTTATTTTGAGAGAGAGAATATGATGCTGAATTGGTAAGAAGGTAGGGATAATGGGAGGTGTTGAGGGAAAAGAAATAATAAGAACAAATCATAGTCTGTGAAAAAAATTAATACACTTTTAATAAAAGTTATAAACCAAAAGGAAAAAAAGAAACAAGATATAAAAATAGGCAAATGAAAAACTACATTTAAAATTACTGGAATCATACATTTATTAACAGATAGATGTGTTATGTTACAACAATTTGTGATATTTCATACAAAAAGCAGTGATGCTAAGGCTGTCAATACTCCTTTAATGTTCAATTACAGGATATAAAGCATAGAGCATTGATTTTTAAATGCCAGAAGAAATTATCCAAGACATTTCAAGCACCTATAATATTTTTTATTTGTCCTTAAAAAAATGTTATAGTTTAAAAAAAAAAAGGAGTGCTCCTGGCAACAAGAATATTAAGTAGACATAGTAGTTAAGTGTGTTTTGAATTATTTCTCCTAATGGTCAGCAGTGGTCGTCCTATTGCTGGCCTATAAACAGCACTGGCAAAGTCACTTCACGTAAAGCCTGAGGCCATGAAACAAAAATCCCCAGGCCCCACGTGATAAAAACAAAAAAACCAAAGTCCTGCAAATTATCCTCTGACCTTTAGACATGCATTGTTACTTCTTTGTACCACCCCCACAACACACACACACACACACACACACACACACACACACACACACACGAAGGAAGGAAGGGAGTGTGAAAGGGAGGTAGAGAGACAGAGACAGGGACACAGAAAAGGACAGAGACTGGGTATATCAACAACTTGGTTCATTATCTTTGTTAACTTTTTGGTCAACCCTACATTCTCAGGCTTGGCTAGCTGTTTGATGTTAGAATCACTATATCTGGGAACATGCCCCCAAATCTGTTTGCATCTCCTTCATCCTGGTGACACATTGATATTATTTTGCCCTGAAACTTCCATGAAATTCCTCATTATTCCTTTCCCTGGTTTAGCCTGGCCTAATTCACAATTGACTTTCCTTCTTTTCTCCTTCATTTAAATAATACAGTTTTATTCTCTTCATTTCTCACAAAGATTAATCATTCCAGAAGAACAACTTCTGAGTCATCCTATTTGGTTTAGAGTATGGAATTCAATGAAGAACAGTAGAATAAACCTGATCAATTGCAACATTTTGCAGATGGGAAAATGAGGAAAACTTACTCAGTTACTTGTAAATTGGCATTGTAACCACATGTTCAGTAGTGATACTTCTTGCCTTCTATCTTCATACTCATCAGCATTATATATGGCTGTCACAACATTGTATATGGAAGTCTTTATGAAGAGATGAAGATGTGACCTTGAAAGTATATTGAAAATCATGTTATTATCTCAAGAAAAAAAAAGTCAAGGTAAATTGGATTAGCAACAAGTAACAAGAGAGAAGTGGGGCCTTCAAGGAAGCATTGCCCTTGTCAAAGAGAATTTGAGTCCAATTCTAAATCATGCTATAAAAACAATTCATTTGCTAGACACTTTGTAATATGCTGTTTAGATAAGTGATGAAAAGCTCTTAAATGTTTTTCTTATTTAAATTGGTGCTGGTTTTATCTTCCATTTCGGTCTCCAGGAGTTATTTTACTAATATGAGTCTTGCATATGTCATAAAATCTTCATTTAACTTTTCTACTTGTCACTTCTATATCATTAGTAGAATGAAAGTCACAGATTTTTGCAGATTAAAAAGAAGATAAAAGGTTACCTGTCAACTACTTGAGAGAGGCAGTATTATTAACACCATTATGGGTGACTTGGCATTTGGATTTTCCCTCTTCTGAGGGCCATTTTGTAGTCATGTCTTAGAAGTCAATGGAATAGATAAGAAATGGGTGTTTCTCCCTGAAAAGGGCATTGGTTTCATGCAGAGAAGAAGAGAATGGATACAAGCTCCAGTTTCTGGCAACTTCCAGTAACACTTACTAACAAAACATCCATCGTAATAATGAAGGTCATAGATTATTTTTATGGAAACAGAAACAGGGTTCTATGTTTTCATATTTGGCTTCTAGGAAACCTCTTAATTAATGTTGCATTAAATACTCAGGAAAGCCTATTTGATCATTTAAAAATGAGAAAGGTTAGTAGGGATGGTCAAAGTATATGATATACAAGATTGCCAAAATGAATTTCATTGTTTTTGCACAATACATTGAGATGATATAGATAACAGATTTTATGCTACATTTTAGAGCAGTAAAATGTAATTTTATTTGAAAATAAAATGAAAATATATTTTTGAAGCATTCAGGACCACTATCTTAAGAGCTATTCTCTTTATAAATGGATTTTACTAGTGATGCAATTACTTATATGAGTCAATATGAACAGATTTTCAATCCCAGTTCTCAACAGAGTGGCTTGGCTCGGTGTTTCTTTTGTTTTTCATTTTCCAGGAATTTTCAAGAAACGTCATTACACGTTTTCTTCTGTGCATGTTCCCTCTTGCCAGCTTTCTTTTGTTATAATAACTACCAAGATAGTCCACTTAACATTAGGAAAGGTTGACAGTAGCTCAGAATTCCAGGGGCTCCCATCTCTGCCCCTGCTATTGTTGGAGCCTGTGGGAGAGGTAGCAACATTGCCCAGTGAGGTTACATGGCAGAACAGACCCCTCAGTTGGTGGTTAGAAACAAAAAAAATTAAAAAAAAAAAAAAAAAAAAAAGGTAAAAGGCTAGACTCTGCTATCCACCTCAAGGGTAGGTTCTCCAACGTCTGAAGACTTCCCACTGGACACATTTGACAGTAGTGTCACCTGGCCGTGGTACCACCTGACACTGTAACACAAGCCTTTTTGGAGACCTTTAAGATCCCTGTCAACTCAACTTCTAATTTTCGTTTAAAATGTTTAAAACTTTTTCATGTCAACAAATAAGAGAGTGAAAAATAGTCATGTTGCTTGTTAAATATCGAAGGCCCAAACACATTTTAGTGAATCCTTGAGTACTTTTTACTTTCTAAATTCCTTGAGGTCCAAACCTATCATTCTAGATGGCAGGCCAGAATCCTGTTATAGTATGAACACTGATGTACTGTTATCAATGTTGCTTGAGAGCTTTAACTGTAAGTACCATTGAAGTAGTTTTCTCCCCTATGTTGGGACAGCGACACACACACACACACACACACACACACACACACACACACACACACATGAATATGAATGTATATGAATGTGTGAGTGCACTGAATCAAATAGATGAGTGTAATGGTCTCAATTTGTACTGTATACATTCACTTTGTTTAAAATTCATTAAATTATTCATCAGTGATTTTTAGCTGTGTTTTTAAAGAGTTGTTCATAGTACATCCAGAATATAAGGCTGTTTCTAGCAATGCAGCTAAACATAAAAATCTCATGAAAATGATTCTGGTTGATCCTTAAGTTGTTCTTCAGGAAGGCTGAAGACAGAAAAATGGAAAGAAAGCAGCTTTTTCTGACCCTAAAATGTTCATGTCACAGGTATGTTAAAAAAAAAAAACAATAAAAAAGAAAGGTGAAGATAAGATCTTCCATCCATCCCATTTTCACTCAATTATTCTTGCTTCAAAGGTTGAATTCAAATGCACACTTGCTGATTATTTGTGTGTTAAAAAAATTCATTAAAAGTAGACTATACCTTTCTATTTAGCCACTTCCTTAATGAATATATTTGCATTCAATAATAGCAAAGCACCTTTAGAGATTTCCTGCTCATTTTCTCTGCCTTTGTCCTGAGCATCTGGATTTCCAAGGTTAAGACCAAAGGCTTTGTGAAAATGTCATGGCTGTGACCTTGTGAAAAATAAATCAAGCCTTGTAGTTTATTTTACTGGCATTTCAAGCATAGAAATTTGATCCTCTTAAACACGCAGCCGAAAGTGTTGTCCTGTGGTGTTATGGAAGGCTTCGTTACATGTATTTGTGTTTGTAATAGATATATCTAAACACAGTTCATGAGAATGACCTTAAGATTGTTTTACTTTCAATACAGTCCAAAATTATAAGGTAACAGCTTAAGTTTTATCTTTGTAGAAAGATTTTTTATGAATGAAAGAAAGCCAAGATTGTGAATAAAGAAGTATATAATTTTTCAGAACAAATTGTAATTCACTATTTGTAGTGTGTGTGTGTTTGTGTATGTATATGTATAAAAGTTACTGTATAAGGAAAGGTGGTTTAGAAAATACAACTTACTATTTTCTCTTTTCCTTGTCTCTTTTGAATGTAGCTTAGGTAATAAAGAGATCTGGGAATAGTGTTACTAATTCTTAGTATTTCAAAAAAGTACATTTGATATATTTTCTACATGTGCATTCTCTCATGTTTAAAATATAGTCAATTATCTATCTTTCTATCCATTGTCTCTTTGTCTATTCATATATATTTATTCCTCTTATTTTTATGTTTTATTGTTTAATTTAAATGAATATATTATATATTTATTTTTATAAATATATAACATTTATATTTAATATAGTAAATACAACTGTTTTATTATATATGTATTTCTGTCATTTATCTATCTACAACTCTCTATATCAATCTGTCTTTAAACTATCCGCCCATCTGACTATCATCTATTTAATTAGACATTTATTGCACATCATGTAGATATCATATGTTTATATCTTTCATCTCCTTATCTATTCTCTATCGTATATCTTCTTTCAATCTTCTTCCTTTACTTTCTTTCTCACCATATATGATTCTAATTAGGAGAATCTTCGTGTCACTGTATGCTGTATCCTGTATGCCTCATCTGCTCTTTCTTTGGGTATAGATGTGCTCACATTGCCCTCGTCTGCTATTCCCACCTTCTGCTTCCCACTCTACCTATCTCGTCTTCCAGACAATGTTTTTCTAACAGCATGAGTGCGAAAAACACTTTAAGAAATACTTTTGCCTGTGTTTCTATGTAAAAGGGTGACATAATAATTTCTTATGAACAGAATTAAAATTAAAGGTCTGGTAACTGCTGTGACTGAATCTGTGCTTCACAATCTTCCTGGCACTACTAGAGATTCTGTCATGCATTGAAAATGCATGCTGCTTATATTGTTAACAGCTCCAGGTTAGATTTTTTTCTTTTCATTTATTACAAAAAAGTTTTTTTTTTTTCATTTTACATACCAATCCTGGTTCCCTCTCCCTCCCCTTCTCCAGGCCCCCAGCTCTCCCATCCCACTCCCCATCCACTGCTCAGGGAGGGTAAAGCCTCCCCTGGGGAGTCAGCAAAGTCTGGCACACTAAGTTGAAGCAGGACCAAGCCCCTCCCTGCTGTGTCAAGACTGAGCAAGGTATCCATGTGTTCCAAAAAGCCATTTCATGCACCCAGGATAAGCCCTGGGTCCACTGCCAGGAGCTCCCCAAACAGATCGAGCCACAAAATTGTCACCCACATTCAAAAGGTCTATTTCCGCTTCCATGAATGTCTAACCCCACCCCCTCCCCAAGCCACTCATAGGTCAGAGTTCATGAGGTCCCACCAGCTTGGGTCAGCTGGGATGTGTAATAGAAGGGAAAGGATGGGAGATGGGAACAGGAGGGACTGAGATGGCAGAGTAGATGGAGGGACAGAGAGGGAGAGCAATGGAAGAGATATCTTTGTGGAGGGAACCATTAAGGGGTTAGGGAGAAACCTGGTCCTAGGGAAATCCCCAACAAGCCACAAGGATGACACCAGCTAAGACTCCCAGAAATAATGGAAAGGGTGCCTGAATTTACCTTCCCCTGTAATTAGATTAGTGAGTGCCCTAATTGTCATCATACAACCTACATCCAGTAACTGATGGAAGCAGATGTAATGATTTACAAACAAGCACTGGGCTGAGCTCCTAGACTTCAGTTGAAGAGAGGGAGTGGGGAATCACAGGAGCAAGTGAGGTTAAGATCATGATGGGAAAAACCAAGGAGATAGCTGACCCAGGTTAGATATTATTAAGAGTGAACTGTGGATGCTTATTCCATTGGAACTAAATGTATTATTTTATATGTCTTAATTGAAACAATAGCCCCTGTTTTGGAATGTTTATTGTATCAGTTTGAGCCCTTGAGATTTTAGTAGTTGCTGTACAGTTTGAAACACTAAGCCCTAGCTCCCACCAGCCTAGTTAACATTAATAATGTTATATTCTATCTAAAATACTGAAACTTTAGAACCATAATTATTTATTGACTTCCTTTGACTTTTTTGTTGTTACTGTCATGCTTTCTATGGACAGAAATTTTGCAAATCACAAAAAAAGGCTACTTTAAACAGCTATGTCTATTTTCTTTTTTAAGAATGTGAGGAGGGAAATAGTATTTGGTATTTCTGGTATCTTCCTCTTCTTTTTGGGGATCCAAGTTTATTTGTGATGTCATTTTTCATAAAGAATTTCCATTAGTGTGATCCATGTTGCTTTTTTCATGATTCCGCATTTCATAACATTTATGAAAATGCTTTCATTTTTAAATTCTACTGTGTTTTCATTTCATATTTACATATTTTGTTTCCTCCCTTCCCTTCTTCCTTCCTTCCTTTTTTTCCTGTCTCTTTTATTCTTTTTCTCTCTTTTCACATAAGATAGACTTTCTCTAAATACATCCGGGCTAATTTTGAACTCATGGCCTTCCTTTTACAGCCTTTAAATCCTAGAACTACAGGCTATACCACCATGCCCAGTTTTGCTTTTATTTCTGAGCAAGAGTATTGCTGGTATAAAAATATCATGTTTTAATTTTTGGTGTTTAGAAAATTCATGGGTTTGCTATTTGCCATATCTCCCCTTTTTTCTTGTTTTTTTTTTTTTAATTAATCTTCATTCAGGTGTTAAACTAATTGTGGTTGTCCTGAATGAAATGTATTAATTTCTTCTTGATGTTTTCAGGTTTCATATTTTGAGTGTTAGTTCTACAGTTTTTCTTGTACATGATCTTCTTTGAATTCACTTGCTTTTGTTTCATTAACATAATTGCACCTATACATTTATTATATTCACTAACTTCCTTACTTTTGTTTATTTTTTATTTGAAACTTTTTGTCTCAGTTTCTATTCAGCCAAAATTGAATTTTATTGACACATAGTTTCTGGGGACCATTTTGGTTTTCTTTTGGGGGGGGGCGGTTTCAAGACAGGGTTTCTCTGTGTAGCTTTACGCCTTTCCTGGAACTCGCTTTGGAGACCAGGCTGGCTTCGAACTTAGAGAGATCCACCTGCCTCTGCCTCCCGAGTGCTGGGATTAAAGGCGTGCGCCACCACCACAGGGCCATTTTGGTTTTCTTCAAAATCTTTCTCTACTCCTCAATAATACTTTCTATTATTCTATCTTCAAAGTCACTAGCTCTTTACTTCATATTTCCCTTTTTACTAAACACCTATGATTAATAAAAATAGACACTACACTTTTCTAGAAATTTTACTTGTAGTTTTACCTATATTTTGCTGAGATTTCTGCTTTTTTGTGTGTGTTTTCATGAGCATTTTCTCTTCATATCAGTTGATCATAAAAGTCTTGTGTATTCATGCTGACACCTGCATCATCTCAAGACTGACTTCTACTAATTGAGTTTTTTCCAATAATTTATTGAAGTCTTCATGCCAGACTTCATGTTTCCACATGCCAGGTAATTGGATTGCTCTCTTCACATTATAAATGATATGCTGTATTTGGGGTTTATTATAGTACATGAAGAATGCTGTTTGTTTGCCTCTCCAATTACTGATTAAAGAAGGTAAGAGTCTACCATTTAAACCACATCCCTCATCAGCCTCTCAATTCAAATGTATGTTTAGAGCCCTTAATTCTGTTGCTTCACATCTCTCTAACACACACAATTTAGTCAACCATATGCACATAATTCATGGTAACGCCTCTCAGTCAATTTTCTTTCTTGACCTTGTCTTTTATGTTCAATAGCTAATGACTTTGAGTTTTCTAGCAGAGATTTAGCCACTCTGAATGGCATTGTTGCCATTTCACCCAGGCAAGAACCATGGAATAGAGGCAAAAGCCCTTTGCTCTTACTTACAGTTCATCATCTCTAAGTCTCTGTTCAGTGTGTCATTCTCTACACTGCTCATGGAGAGTTCATGAAGTTCAAGTTACATTATTGCTCTTTTTTTATTCTGCCCCTTCTGTTGTCTTTGCTCTTTTTTATCCCTCCCCTCCATCCCTTTTCTCTCATTCTTTTCTTCTCCTTCCTTATGTTTTCTTCCTACCTGATCCTCTCATTCTCTGACTCTTTCTTCTTGTTGTCTTTCTTCTCCTCCTCCTCCTCCTCCTTCTTCTCCCACTTCCCCTGTCTAGTGTTTCCTTTCTACAATATTCATAGTAGAAGATTTTATTTCATGAGACTATAATAAATATTCCTTTAAAAATCTAACAAAACACAGTCGGGCGGTGGTGGTGCACCCCTTTAATCCGAGCACTTGGAGGCAGAGGCAGACGGATCTCTGTGAGTTCGAAGGCAGCCTGGTCTCCAAAGCGAGTTACAGGAAAGGCGCAAAGCTACACAGAGAAACCCTGTCTTGAAAAACCAAAAAAAAAAAAAAAAAAAAAAAAAAAAAAAAAAAGAAAAAAAATCTAACAAAACACATTTTTTTGATGTCCTGGATTGAAAAACATAAATATCCCCATGGCTTTAATATAAACCACTAACTCTTTTAAGCAGCTAAAGACAGCTGCAGTTAAATAAACATAGATTCTATTAGTGTTTACAAAGCTGTATACTCATTTTACTTTTTCTAAAAGGAATACAAGTAGATAATCAAAAGTTTGTTTCTATCTGAAATATCTAGTCTCTTATTTGTTTTTAATGCTCCTAAGTTCAATATTTGATTCCAAAGTTATCTCTGAGAAAGGAAGGAAGAAAATACGTCCACAGATGTTGTGATAGTCAGGTCACCTTAACCTGTCATGCTGCTATCAAGTTCTAAATATTGAAACATTTTTAATGCTAAAATTAAAAAAAAAATACTGAGTGCCTTACCTAAGAGTGAAAGAATACTGTAGCCAATGAATTCTAAAAGTAATCAGAACCCAAGACTATATGGGCAAGAATTTAGTCAGTCTCAGCAAAGGCTGATGGATGAGAGTTTCTCTTCTTGTGCGAGAGTGAAACATGCTTATTTTTCACCTTAACTACTGGAAGAGAAAAGTGACAATTAGATAAGCCAGATTTTACTAGTCTTAGTCTAGTGGGGAATGGGTATACTATTCAAGACAATATTTTCCCTACAATTAGACAATGGAAACAGAGAGATGGCTCTCAGAAGTAATAAGTAAATTTAATAAATTATTTCTTAATCTGATTTTATTGTAGCAAACAAAGCATATAACAGCTTTTGTAATATACCTATGTATGTATATATTTTCCATGTATATATAATATGTTTTATAAATTCACGTTTCTATTCATACATAACACTTAAAGCCTTATTTAAATTAGATTATGTTTGTGGATAAGGAGAGCGTTCCTAAGCTCTTGGTGATGGGTGATCAATTATTTACTGGCATATGAGTAAATGTCTGATTTTCTTCCTTGCAAATATTATCTAATATATTACCAATATGGGTATGAATGGGTCCTTCTGACCACCAACTGGGGCCTCAGTGATGGTTTAAATGTGTATGATTTTCACAGTTCAACAGGAACTGTTAACTAGCAAGTACCATTTGTCTGATTCAGTTTCAGCACACCTTGTCATTACGGCCTTCTGCCATCCCAGATGGATACTGAATTTTCCACACATTCCAAGAAATGTAGATTTTAGAATTGTGCAAATGTGAACCAAATATTTACCTTTGCTCTGGGCTCACAGGACACCCAGTTTCTGCTCCGAAGCCTGGACTGTTGACTCTGAACATCCCATGGTCCTGCTCCGAAGCCTGGACCATTGACTTCTAAACATCCCGTGGTTCTGCTTCCAAGCCTGGGTGGTTAATTGACTTCTGAACATCCCATGGTTCAACTACCAACAACCTTCTTCCTATTTCACTTCTGTTTTTTTTTTCCTTGTCATGAGACTACTAGAGCTCTTGATGTTTAGATTTTCAGGAGTGTTTATTTCATGTTCCTGATATTCATTCATGCACTTTGCTTCTCAATTTCAGTCTCTATCTACATGCTAATTTGTCTCTCTCTCCTTCATCTACAATTTGGTTTTTTGCTTTATTGTACTTTTTAATGTATGAAGCTTTTCTTTCACTGCCAGTCACAACTTAACCTGATTTCTCACTTGTGTTTTGAACTCAGATTTGCCTGGAATTATGGGGACTCAGTTTCATTATTATGCTATTCCAGTCCTCCTTAAATCCACTGCTAATTTCTAATCTTATTCCCTATCCCTCCTCCACTTTGGTCTTTCTCTGGTCACTACAATTTCAGCACTTTGATCCTTTACTTTGATATTAATTGTGATATACTATAAACCTAATGGACCAGAGATTAAAAATATAACAGGACTAATAAATATTTTACTCAAAAAATAAAAATCAGTTTACTGTCAATTTCTTTCTACATACATAGGTAAATATATATCCATAACAGCATTGAGGTCATCTAGCTCACTATCCCTGGTTCAGTTTTTTTTTTAATATTTATTTATTTATTATGTATACAGTGCTGTTTGTGTGTATCCCTACAGGCCAGAAGAGGAAGCCAGATCTTATTACAGATGGTTGTGAGCCACCATGTGGGTGCTGGGAATTGAACTTAGAACCTCTGGAAGAACAGCCAGTGCTCTTAACCTCTGAGCCATCTCTCCAGCCCCCTGGTTCATTTTTTAAATAGAATTTAGAGAAACATTGAGATTTTCTTGCTTTGCCCATGTCTCATGTGTGAGTACTGATTATTGCTCAATTTGGGGCAGTTTTGGAGGTCCAAAGGATGATTTCCATTGAGTGAAAGAGATATATTCTGAGCTGTGACATTCTAAACAATAGATTGAGATGAAGGAAATTAGATAGATGAGACAGATAGTCAAGTCTTTCACTGCTTTAGATGGAAAAGCCAAATATATTTGGTTTATAAACCCATCAGAACTGTTCCTCTTCCTTTTACTGTTTATAACATTGAGTGTTAGTGTCTATGTGGGAATGAAGAACTTGCCCATGACAGTGTATCTAAGAAAAAACAAAGGCAAGAAGTTACGAAGTTGTCTAAGTGCCATTTAGCAGAGGGTTAGTGGTTTATGTAGCTAACAGTGAATAGAAATGATGGAAAGTCCATCCCTGGCACCCCTGTTTTGGATCTTCCTAATACTTTGCAGTGCTTTCTTTTTACTGGCTATCAACAGGCCAGGCTCCATGAATGTGGTCATTAGTGTGCTTGGCAGATGGTTTTCACAATTGCCAGATTCAGATTCACTTATCACTTGAAACAGATTGTTAAGAATAGAAGCTGCCCATCTTCTCCTTTCGAGAAGATCCTAAAAGCTGAGTTAGGGCAGAAGGGCTGTTAGCTTGTCCAAGCTCAGGGATCCATTTGTCCAGCCAGTACTAGAAAATTGGGAGATTAGTTGAGCTGTTTGAGCATAGGAAAAGTTGTTGCATATGCATGCTATTTTAACCTAGCCATATGCATGCTTGCATGCACACAATCCCCCACTCCCACATACACTACTAAAATGGAGGTATAAATTAAGAGTCTCTCTTTGTATTTTACAAAGAGCTAAAGGTCTACTCACCTTTGTTGTCAATTACATTCCTAACAGAGTAAATTTGAATGAGAGCAATTTAAGGACCATACAACAAAGCTCTGAAATCATGAGAAAAACTTAACTTTTCCTGGATTCTCTGAAAAATAAATTAAAAACTGGATATATTTTACAACACATAAATGCATGCACAGAGTGTATCTTAACAAAGGTGTCATTAACTTTTTTCTCTAAAATAATTGCAGCATTTGTAACAACATATCACTGAAAGCATTCATTTTTATGTTTGTGTGTATCTAAGCACACTTGTGTTCATGTACACATGTGCATGCATATATAGAGGCCAGAAGTTAACACCAAATGGCTTTCTCAACCACTCTACCTTGTATTCCGAGAGAGGTTCTGCCACTGGACCTGGTAATTATTGACTCAGTCTAGCTGGCAAGTGTTACTTGGGGATGTGACTTCATGTACTCCCCAGCTGCGGGATATAGGTGTACATCACCATGTTGGGCCTTTATGCAAGGTAAGGCAATTGAAATCAGGTACTCATGCTGTGCAGCAAGCACTTTATAGGGTAAGTCATCTCTTCAGCACAAGGATTAATGTTTTTGTCTGGACAAAACTTTTTATTACCTGAGCACTTTACAGCTTATAAACTTTCTGGAACCACAATTAAAAAAATGGACAAACTGGGGCTGGAGAGATGGCTCAGAGGGTAAGAGCACCGGTTGTTCTTCCAGAGGACCCAAGTTCAATTCTCAGCACCCACATGGCAGCTCACAACTGTCTGTGGTTCCAGTTCCAGGGGATCTGGCACCCTCACACAGACATACATGTGGTTAAAACACCAATGCACATAAAATTGGTTAAGATACACTCTGTGCATGTATATATGTGTTGTAAAAAAAAATTTTAAAAATGGACAAACTTGCCTTCCTGTGAGTATTACCTTTGGTGACCCTGTTTGGAGTTCCCCGGGTGTTGTTTCATCTAAAATGGTTTCTAGGAAGATTTTATTTACCACAGAATGTGTATTTTATATGAAAATAATTTTACAATTTCTTTGACTAAAACATGAAAATTTAAAATGATTTCCAGTAGTAGAAGATGTATTATTATTGTTCTTATTATGGCTATTTAGTGAGTGGATGTGTTGTGTTGATACATGTTAATATGTACATGTATATATGTATACATGTGTGTGAGGGTCAAAGGTTGATGTCAATATTAATAGATAATTTTATTAGGTATAATAATTTTGATTGATCTTGTGGCCTTTCAGAATTTGGAACACATCCATGTCATTCTGAAATAAAAATTTTCTTTTGAGTAATAAAGTGATATTCTGATGGTCCTGCCTTAATAAGTGACTTGACTTTCTCTGTTGCAATGTTTCATAATCTTTCTTTATTCTATATGTCTAATGTTTTACCTATACTATGTTATAGGTCCTTATTTTTCTGATCCTGTCTAATTGGGTTTTGGAGGCCTCTTGTACCTGAATGGACATCTCTTTCAGTAGGGTCAAGAAATTTTGTAGAAAAATTTTCTTGTATATTTTATCCCTTTACTATGGTCTTCTTCTTCTATGCTTATAATCCAAAAGTTGGGTCTTTTTGGGGTTTCCCATTGCTCTTTCTCTTTCTGTTGATACTTCCTGTTTTTTTAATTCTTTGTTATTATGTCTTTGAGTTTCATATATGCTTTGATCATATTCTCCCTCTCAAACTCTGTCCATATCTACAGCCCTGCCCTTCCCACTCAATTTTGTGTCCCACTTTCTTTAAACCTTCAAGACCAATTTGTACTGCCCAGGTACTCATGGATGTGTGAACTTCAGCCAGAAAGTGATCAACTTACCAGGGCCTACACATTCTCAGAGAAACCTCTCTTTCCCTTTCCATCAGCCAAAAAGTATCAATAGCTCCACAACCAGTGGTGAGATTGTATGCTGTAGTCAGAGTTTTCTTTGGGCCACCAGCTCTCTCTCATACACACACACACACACACACACACACACACACACACACACAGATACGGAGACTTATAATTAATTATGAAAGTTTAGCCTTGGCTTTGGCTTGTCCCATAGCTCTTATAGCTTAAATTAACCCATTTATTGTAGTCTATGTTCAGTCAAGTGGCTCATCATCTTATCTCTCCATACTGCTCATGCTGCTTCCTCTGCATCTGGCTGGAAACTCTACCCTTTTCTTCCCAAAGTTCCTCTCTGCCCAGGAGTCTGACCTATATTTCCTGATTAGCCATTGGTGATTCAATTACACCAATCACAGAAATTCATTTTCATATAGTGTATATACCCAGCCCCTCTCTTCATGCTGTAATTTGTTCTGTCTTCAGCTTGCACAGGTTTTGTATGTGTCTCCAATACTGTGGGCTTATATCCACAGCTGCTCTGTTGTGTCCACAAAATATTTCTTTGTAGTCATCCACCTCCTCTGTTCCTCACATTCTTCCTATGTACTCTTCCCAATGATCCCTGAGCCTTGCTAGTGGGGGCCTAAGTTCTATATCTATAGTTACAATTATTTGTATCTACCTAGCCGTGTGTGTGTGTGTGTGTGTGTGTGTGTGTGTGTGTGTGTGTTTCCTTTATGATTGAACATTTTGAACTCTTTTGTTATACTATACCTTGGCCAGTTGTAAGCCTCTGTTAATCACTATGAATAGATATTCATACCATTATTGCACCAATAGGTAGGTCTTTTCAGTCCAGTCATTAGAGTTACTCTAATGACAACTTTTCTCCTCTGCTAGATTAACACTGTGAAAACTATCCCAGACATATTAAGCTCCCAGGTTCATACCAACCTGATTTTTCCATATTGTATGGCTCAAAGTATATGATATCTTCAGAACTAAGGTATTACCATCAAGTTTTTTAAAGCAACCAATAGCAATTGCAATATAGTGCACTGATTTGTATTCTATAGGAATTTACTGGCCAACAAGTCATAAAGAAGCCACCAACTCCCTAGCACTGGATTTTCATTTGTTAGCTTATGTTCTAGTCAAGTTTTTTGTTGTTTGTTGTTAGCTTATTGTCTAGTCACGTTTTTTTCTTTTTTTAAAATTTCTGTCGTGGCATTTGCAATCTGTACATCAGGAATAAATCCTAGTAGGACTGAGGTTTACTTTCTTCTATGAGAACAGTGTTGGGATCCAGAGGCTCTACTGAGTCCTTCTCTGAGGGTTGATTGTCATCTTGTGCTGGCTGGGGCCTCCTATGTTTGTAGCTTGTCCTGTGATTTTTCACACATCTTTGGGCATTACTGAGAGTCAGATCTAGTCCCTTTTCAGTTACAATTAAAGCTGCTGGGAAATTTGGAATGTGTCAAGCTACTATGGGCCTAAAATGGAGTCATATCTGATCCCTACCCTCATCCACAACTTCCTTTGAGATTACTTCAAGCAATGGCACTCTACAAACACCAACATCATTTATTCTGGTTTCACACTATTCTACCTCTTGGTTCCTCCACAACCATTGGAGATGCTCAGAGATGTGCCCCTATTTACTGTTGTGAGGCAGGTTTAAATTCAGTGGCTCAGCCTCCATAGTCATGGGCTGACCTTGTTTACCACCACAGCCACAAATTATTTTTAAATGAGTATCTTTAAGTTAGAGCTACAAAAACTTTCCATAGGTTCGTTTTAAGAAACTTTGACCATTTCAGAGCTGCCAAATAACTCAGGACTTACCAAATCTTACTCCTTTTGCTCAGTTTCAAAGTGTGGACCACATCAGACACTGACTATTCTATATTTTCCAAATTCCTAAAATGGTCAGAACACAGTCTCCTCTAATGATTAATTCACTCCATTGCTCAATGAAGTAAACTACTGGAATTTCTTAGTCTATACCTTAAAGTTTATGCTCACCCTGGTTTTGTACTTTTGGGATTCTCCTTATGCTGATAATAACTACTATAGTAAAGACTGTCCTTAAATGGTCCTGGCCTGCTTTTTCTGTAGGTTGAGCGTTTTAAACATTTAACATTTCTCATAGGCCTTACTTTATTCCATGTTCCCTCTTGTGTATATTTGGATTGATTTTAATACTTAAAGTTGTTGTTTCTTAGCATTTTCCAAAGCACTTTTGCATCCATGCTTTTTTTTTTTTCATTTGATCTTTCCAATAAACTAGTGATATACAAGGGCATGATGCGATCCAAGTAGAATACAATGAATCTGGGTGGAAGGTGGAGTCATTGGAATTTGAACTGAAGACCAAACAGAGAGGTAGATGGGTGTGACAACATGGGATAACACAGTTGCCAGAAGTTGTGTGTGCCTCCTTAGCCTCCCTCTTCAGGAGCTCTCATTTTCTTAAAATCAAAGCCCCTCACTTTTGTCCTCTTTCCTAGTTTTATGGACTCAAAATCTCGCTGATACCAGCTTATGCAAATACACACACAGCATGCTGGATGCTAATACACAGGCCTTCATCTCCAAATACAATGGCTTATTCACATTGTAACTACCACTACTCTCAGGTCTTTCCTGTGTCCCTTCAGGTTTCTGTACTTTTTGTCCACGTACTTTCCTTCTTCTACAGCATAGAAAGATCGTGGGGCGCTCCAAACATTAGAAAAAAAAAAGAGTCAATGCATAAAGTTACCTCATAAAACAAAACTTTAAATTCTATATTTTTATCCTGAAAAAAAAAAAAAAGGCTAAATCTGATTTAAAAGTTAGAAGAGTTTTGCTGCATTAAAAATAAGAGAATGTTTTACAGAGGTTGGAAGAATGAACCAATAAATTTGATCCCTATAAAGTTAAACATTTAGAGCTGGAGGGAGCTGTGATGTAGCAACGCTGGAAAGCAGATCACGTGACACCTGGGCTGAAAGAGGACACAGTGAGGCAGCCTGAGTGGCAAGGATCCTGATTCCAGCATGAGGACCAAGGGCGAGGCAGCTTACAAGGCCAGGAGGGTGGTGGAGGCAGCCACCCAGATGCAAAAATGGCCTCTTCTCTTCAATCCTGAAAAACAAACAACTTAATTTGAAACTGGAAACTTTAGGGAGAGAATTTTTTAAAGCTTTAGGTTCATGAAGCCATCTGGTTCTTGGAGTTCACAGCCTGGTTGCTAGGACGGTGCAAAGTTTGGGTTGGCTGCTCACTCCTCTTTCTAGAACAGTTCAGTCCAGTCTCTACATTGATATTAAAGTTGTTAGTTTTTAAAAGTTGCCAAACAATTTGTAAAAATCAGTGGAAATCGCAGTAATATACCTGTTACGTTTTAAGGGTGGTTTTACTGCCTGAACCACAGAGTATTTAGCTCAGTAAGTGAACTCTGAGTTTCCATTCTGCTTAGCTTCCCCTGCTGTGTAATTTGGACTTTGTTTTGACAGTTGGTGACCTTTAACCCCGCTGAGTAAAATGTTTAGGCTGTGGAAGGCTGAAAAGAGCTTTCAGATGGGATATTTCCAGCCTCTCTCGAGCAAGAGCAGGCTTCCACTCAGCACAGCAAACCCATATATAGAAATGGTTTTCAGCCTTCATCGGGTGTTCTGGTGGAACAAATCAGATCAAAGACTTGCTTAATATGTTTGAAAAATGCACATCCGCATTGCAGAGCAAAAACATGTTATGGAAATCAATAAGATCATATTCAGGCATCCCTAACTTCAAAGTAAATCTTGTGTGTGTTCTCAATTTCAAAAGAAGAAGGAGAAAATGAGAATGCAAGCTTTGTAGGCTTAATTCTATTTGCAACTGAACAGAGCTCTCCAATGTCTCTTTACTGATTTTTGACAGGTCCCTGAGGACAGGAGATGGAGGGCAAGCAGATTATTAATTGGTAGCACCTGTGATAATTTCCTATCCCTAGGTTATTAAACTGGCTAACATTCTTCCACGTCACACTTTGGAATGGAAACGATTTGGACATCAGTGGAGGAGTGACATGTTCAGAAAATATATCAAAGGGAAGATGCAGAGCTAATGTAGATTAACGGCTCTGACTACACTTTATTCCAGACTATTTGTATTGATAGTTCTGTCTCCCTACAATATTTGTTGAGGAGATATGGTATGGCTATCTCTCATTCAGTGACCTACACTTTGATTGTTACTTTAAATAATAGAGTCTTTTGGAGGTGCGGTAATGTTCCTTAAATACAGTGAGCAAACATGACTGGATTATGTAGTTATGTGTGTTTTTATGTGTGTAGCAGTTTGCTATTTAACACCAATACTTTTTTCCCACCTGCCTCATGCATGTGTCATCAGATTTGCATCTTGTTTTTCTTCTCCGTGCTTCCTTTCTCAGAGAAGAATAGTGAACTATAATATGGTGGCCTTCATGCTGATGACTTAAAGCTCAGAAAGAGAAGGTTAGGGTCTGACTCTTGAAATATGTTGCTAAACTTTGCCTTTACCTGCTGAATTTTTTGCTAAAGATTAGGCAAGGCAATATTTTTACTTCCATAACAATACTTTGTGTTTTCCTGCTCAACATTGATGAATGTTCATGCTTGCAATCCCTTTCCAGACAGTCTTAATATGTCAAAGTTCTCATGACAGACAGAGATAAAGCTGTTTGAACTGTGGATTATAAATGATTCTCTACTGGCATTTGTTTAGAAACCAGGGAGACTAGAGATTTACCAGATATGATACACTAAGTGATTTGTTTGGTACATCCTGGGTCAGAGTTACATGCAATTGAATCTTGTTCACCAAAAATAGAATGTGTTGTTCCTTTGTAAACCCAAAATCGGCATCGATGAATTTTTATCAAGTTCAAATTATAAAATAATTTGTCCAAATGGAATAGGGTGTAACTTCCATCAAAATGCAATCCCATCCCTTGAAAGGAGTCCCTCTTATAATGCTTACCCTGCAACCGCAAACAGAAGGGGGCTGGCTTAGACTATCTTCTTTTCTATCATTTTGTAATTCATGGGAAAGCAAAGGTAGCTTTTAAACATTGATGGCAAAATACACTGACCAATACTCAGGACTTCGGGTTTATCTTCCTTCACTATTTTTCACTGTTGCTTTTTAATTTCCAGAACCTATCAGCATTGTCTTCATACTTTACTTCCTGGAGGCAAGACTTTTTCTCTTAAATATCATATTAAGTGCTATAAAAGTATATTTCAGTTTTGATGTAAGTCTAATTCTAAGTTGTTGAAGGAAGTTGTTTTGGTTTGCCTTAATGAGTAGTAGCAAATAAACCCTCCACAGGTGATTATTACTCTTAAAACTGAGTATTAGGTCTCATCAATAGTTGGAATTGTTTTTAAAGAGACACATTTAAAACAATGCTTGTAATTGGGTGACAGAAACAGTACAGTGGGTAAAATGTTTGTTGTAGGTACGAGGACCTGAGCTGCCATCCCCAGCATCCCTTCTAATTATGAGAATGGGTGTCTGTAGTCCCCATGCTGGGAGGCAAAAAACAAAGATACCAGATGGCAACCTCTGACATGCACAAGTAAACTGTAGACAAATTTCTAAATGGTCTTACTAAATAAAAAACAGGGAACCAAATAAAGGGGTGAAAGCCTTAGAGATCAGAGAAATAGGGAAAGCCACCAGCTAACCTTACCTCACCAGCTCTGCAGCTTCCAAAATGCCACCACTTCCTGTTCACCCAGGCTTTTATTGTCTTGCTGTTCTGCCCTCTCATTAACTATCTTAGCCCAGCTACCTCACTTCCTCTTTCTACAGAGCTCTATCGCTTTCTGTCTGTCTGCACAAACCTCCAGTTCTCTATGGTTTGTACTGGGATTAAAGGCATGTGTCACCAAGCTTGGCTCTGTTCCCTAGTGTGGCCTTGAACACATAGAGCCCCTGTCTTCTAAATGATAGGATTAAGGGCGTATGCTACCACTGCCTGACTTTTGTGTTTACTTAAAATGTCTCGCTATTTCCCCTGATCTCCAGGCAAACTCTATTTATTAACATACAAATAAAATATCACCACAATAAACCCCCAACACACATACACAGGAACACACATGCATATGCCACAGATGTGTACATAAGCATAAATATACTATACATATATACGAATTCATATACCACATGTACATACACATGCATATACCACACACACACTCATGTACACATACCACATATACACAAGCATGCATATATAACATATATGTAAAACACGCATATACATGTAAAAGCACACTTATATACCAGAAATTAAATATATGCTCTCAAGAAAAAGCAAAAAGAAATTCTTCTCAGTTTCCAAGTGTGAATTTTCTTTGAAACCTTAAGAATTAATTTGAATCTTAATATTAATAACATTGAGAGCCACAGATTGCTTGGGCATTTTTTGCCTAAGAGTAAAAAATTCTCTTCTGTGTTTTTCCCCCTGAATTTCAACATAGCAAGCCTACTGTTTGCTTCAAAACTATTATGAGACTTTTATATGTCCAACTTCATGATCACCAGTTAGTGATTTTTATACTAATCATCCATGCCTCAGTCAGTGTGTATATACATCCAGGCTTTTATTTTATTGTATTATGTTTACACTCTTGTTCAAGTTGTTATCAAAGGGGGGTGGAAACTTTATTTTTAGAATTAAAATGACCCCTAGGTCCTGAGTAAATTACAGATTGAAGAGCAGATGACATGGTCAATTGAGGAACTTTGGCCTTTGGCCCAGAAATATATCTAAATTTCCACAGAGATGCTTAAATGTTTCCACTGGATTTGGGGGGGGGTACTTTTATTCCCTGCTGTATTTTATTAACCTCCTATGAATACGGTTCATGCTCCAGAGATGATGTTTGCAGTCTTGGAATTCACAAAATTTGTCTGACTCACAAAAAACAGCTCTGAGTATGGAATTCACTACTTTTAGCCTAGAACACCTGAGGTGTGAGAGGTGATGGAAAGAATTCTGAGATCTGTGAATTCTTTATTTCTAGTTTGATTTTTTTTTCTTTTCTTTCTATGAAACAAAATTCAGATTAGTTTAGTGGGTCTTTTGTTTGTTTAACAATGTGTAAAATATAAATTAGAATAATAACTGAATCCATTCTTATTTCTATATGCCAGAGATATCTCTTGGTTCTCCCATGTAACATTCTGTCATTCCCTTCTTCTTTCAAGAATCATGTACTCATCCTCTACTCAAATCCATGTGTTTGTGGCAGAGCAGTCCCTGCTATCCAACCCCAAGGATGGCCAGCAGTTTTAAGCTGATCAGCTATAGGCTGAGTGTGGTGATGCTAATTGAGAAATCCAGCAGGCAGAAGGCTAATGCAGAATGACTGAAAGCTGTAGGTCAACATCAGCCAAATAGGAAGGTGAATTCCAGGTCTGCTTAGGCAGCACAGTGAGAGCCTCTTATAAAGATAAAAACAGAAGTATCTGCAATTGTTCACAGGTGGGTAGATGACGGATGCCATAATTATCAATGGGATTTTTGATACAAGAGGAAGAGGGTACTCAGAGCTTTGAATAGTTATGCTTTCAGCTCTGTGTGCACAGCTTGCCTGAGAAGGAAGTTAGCAAGGACAAAAGACATAGTCCTGATCCCAAAGTTTGAGCTACTGCATCTCCAAAAGTTCTAAGTTGATTCCAATAAACATCTCATTGATTCACTTGAATATCTCCAACCTACCTCTCCATCTTTTTGTCTCTTAATTCCATAAGGCTTTCTGTTGTCATTAACCAGGAGTTCTACTTTATTCCCATTCCTTATTCTCTGACTGCATAGAGAGCTGTGGGCCCTTGATCATGACACCTAACTTTTCTCTGATCCAATTTCCATTTTTTTTTTTTTTTTTTTTTTTTTTTTTTTTGGTTTTTCGAGACAGGGTTTCTCTGTGTAGCTTTGCGCCTTTCCTGGAACTCACTTGGTAGCCCAGGCTGGCCTCGAACTCACAAAGATCCGCCTGCCTCTGCCTCCCGAGTGCTGGGATTAAAGGCGTGCGCCACCACCGCCCGGCCCAATTTCCATTTTTAAAATTAATCAAAACATGTAGTTTAAGGTTCTGTTTTCTACTGTTTTTTTTGTTTGTTTGTTTGGTTGGTTGGTTGGTTGGTTGTTTCTGAAATAAAATGCTGGGATCAAATGCAGCTTAAGGAATGAAGGTATTGTTCAGATTATACTTTCAAATCATACTTCCAGTCCATCACTATGGGAAATCATGACAGGAACTCAAACTAGAACTTGAAGCCAAAATGATAGAGAATATTGTTTGGTGGCTTGTCCCCAGGTTTATGCTTTCTTATAAAGCCCAGCACCACCTTTCATGAAAGGGTATCACACGCAGTGGGCTGGGACCTCCTACATTAACAAATAAGCAAGATAATACCCCAACATGCTCACAGTTCAATATGACCTAGAAAAATGTTTTAACTGAATCTCCCTTCTCAGTTAACTCAAGGGTTTGTCAAGTTGTCAGTTAACAATAACAAGTCCAGGTTTAAAGAGAAAGTGGATGATTCAAGGAGATATGAGAATGCAAGTGAAGTTTGTTAATAAGGTTGTAAGGACTGACTAGGAGTAGATGAACTGCACTATCTTCGGTCCTAAGAGATAAAGAAGAAGACAGAATGTCTGCAATCTGAATATGGAGAGTCTTGCTGAGATCACTTTGAAGTTGCAGTAGTTTATGTTAGGAGCATGCCTAGTGAGAAAGTATCAAGGGATGAGCTCACTGGCATCATTTTTATTGCTGATCTATTACTTTCCGGGGCTTCCTAATCATAGAAGTTAGCAAATCATCCAAGGAGAGGTCTTGCTGATATGGTCCACAGGGCGTACTCTGCAGAGACAGGCAGTGTAATGGAGACAGAGGAGATGGATCAAGAGGAACAAAGCAAGGAAACTTGAACTAGGCTCCTATTTCTAAATTTAAATGAGAATCAATGAAAGAATGGGAATGAAGCAAGTTTGAGGATAATTTGTATTTATGATATATAACTGTGAAAAGTGAGAAAAATTTAAAATTTGTCTTGTCTTCCTTTTTTTCTTCATATTTATTATTCTGGTTCATTAGGAGTACATAAAGTTTTGTTAAATCCATACTATTGTTTCTAATGAAATGGGAACTAATTCATTAGGAACTAATTCAATGGGAAAAGGTGAACCAATTCACTAGTTAAATGAAATAATGCTTTAGCTTAAATTATGCTTGAAATTTTCTTTCAGCAGTTTAACTCAATAATTTATCCATGTCAGGCTTGAGTATAAAACAACAACAAACCCCAGCAATTTCTTGTATTGTGCAGAAGTTACATGGCTTTAACCTACTCATATATAAGAGCTTGCAAATGAAATAGCAGAAATCACACCAAAAATACCAAAAATGTATGTTTTGTTCTGATAATATAACTGCTAAGTTCAGGACTGATATTTCATCTAGTGTCTCCATTGAAGACACAACAATTTGTGTCAATGCCTGAAGAAAAGCTGGCTGTGTGAGAGCGATAAAATAGTGTAGTGTATACAAAACAACATATAAAAGAACTTTATCACTAAGATGTCTCCCCAGCTCCATATATATTTTTAAATAATATTTTATTGAAATTTATTTTCAAGAAATACTTAAAGGCCATTCACTAATTGTAGAGACTGATTTTAGAACTATAAAGTGAGATTTTGCAGAAAGTAACAGAATGCCAGGGCCCTTGCTACACTCATATCTTGATATTGGTTAAAATTTCCACCATTCCCATCCACATTGGGACTAATTCCCGCTACCCTTATCCATACTGGTGTTATACATTCCCCCAAGGGACAACTAAAAATCTCAAAGATTTTGGATTTAACACAGGAAAAAAAATCTTTAGCTTTCATGACTTGTGAGAAGCACGAAGTTTAATTTCACTTTAAAATGGATATTTAAAAAATAAAGTAAGATAAAAGAAAACAAAGCCCAGCTTGTATTGTTCTCAGTCTCCATAACTAAGTGGAGGTGTTTCTTTGTTATGCTCAGGGTTTTATTTACACAGTTAGAGCAATGTTGATATCTAGTTTTAGAAACAGAAATTGAAAACACCTCTAGCTTTTTTTCTCCTTTCATATGTAAATTTATTTGTTAAGGCTTCACACCTTTCAATGCGCTAGCATGTGTACATCTGTGTGTGTGTGTGTGTGTGTGTGTGTGTGTGTGTGTGTGTGTGTGTGTGTGTTTATGCATGTGCCTGTATGTGTGTGTTTTGCTAAATCTCTTGTAGATTTCTCCGCATCATGTTCCCATACACACCAGCATACATGACAATTCTGAGGATAAAAACACCAATGTTCAGGCTAGATTCTCTGTCTGTATGCTTCATACAGATCCTCTTTACAGTCTCAGGATATTTTTTCTGATCACAGTTACTTGTTTAAACACCTGCTGTTTCCTCTAGAATACAGGAAGTCTGTGGCCTCATCTACTTCAGCCACATATCATCATCTAGAATAGAACTAGGCTCCAAGAAAACATGCAACAAATTGTAGATGAAGTAGAAATTTTGAAGTAAACACCCCTGAAATGTTAAATTACATGCTTAAAGACACCCCAGTTGTGAGTAAAGACACTCTTGTGAATGACAGCCCTTGGGTCAGAATACAGACAAGTTTGAAAAGAAACTCTAGCTTTTCTTACATCCCACCATTTTCTGTTAGAGTGATGTGTTCAGCAAGAATCTCATAAAGCTTTTGCAGTTTTCAACTTGGGAAAAGTGTCTTGGATTCAATCTTCAATTGGGAGTCAACTTCTCACATGAGACAATTCATGTTTTGTTGAAATAAGAAGAGGGGAACCTCAGTGTGGGATTAACTCTAAGCTCTTTGCAATAATAAATTACATTCTATTTTTCTCTAGACACTCTAATTAATAGAGCCTCGTATAGCTGGCCTCAAATTCACTATTTAGCTGAGGATGAACTTTAGCTTCTGATGCCCATGCCTCCATTTCCCAAGTACTGGTACTATGGGTGTGTACCACCATATCTGGCATGTCTAGTGCTAAGGACTGAACTCCCAGCTTTGGCATGCTAGGCAAGCATTCTACCAAATGAGATGTATCCCAGGCTTGTAAAATTTTATTTAAAAATATAGGTACCAAATCTACCTCTTCTCAAAACCTTGATATCTCCTAAAATCCTCTTCTGAAAATTATCAGACTATTAGCTGCTGAGGAGAATGCTTTTTTCTAATACAGCTGAGTACTTGTGGCATTTACCTCTCCTCCAGTTCCGTATATATTTTGTAACTTTCCATAAAGTAGAAAATAATTGAGTCAGCTGTAGTGTCCCACTTGTGGCGTCTGTTGTGTCATGCTGAGTATCATTGAAGGCTTGATTGTTACGTCAGAGTCAGGAATGTTCAGCCCACCTGACCATTCCCTGGTCCTCTGCTTGTGTGACTAACTGGCTATGATTTCATTTTGTTTGGGTATAATTTCAATGTCTCCTTGATGCCTGGAATTTAGTATGACTTTGGAAGTAAATTGCAGAACCTGATCTCTGGGAACTACAGTGGAGATGGAAAAGACTCCTGACAGTAGAAAAAAAAGCCTTTCTGTTGTAGTTTGCAAGAAGTTGGCTTTGCAACTTAGTAATATGGAATATTATATCACACTATTATCTCTGAACTAATATTAAACAAAACAACTTAAACAATTGTTTAATTCAATAGTTTACCTGTTTTGTAATTTGAAAGCCAAAAACTACTCTTTATGGAGAGAAAAGGGTCTATACAATCTTTTCACAAAGAGCTGAAAAATCAGTTTATTTTCAAATAAAAATACTGCATGTGACATTCTTTGCAGAAGCTCAAAGTATTTTCACCACTTGGTTCATAAAAAAATGATGCTTATTTGGTGAAATATAGTGAAAGTTGAAGCTGTCCATACTTATCACCAAGAATAAGGTGGAGTTGTATTTTATTACATGAAAATGCTTGATAACCTTAATCTGTTACATAGAAAAATTACTTTATTTAACATGGTACCAGCTGTGACCCACATTAGGTAGCTTTCTGGTAGAACCAGGTCTCACATTTGAGGATATTTGAAAACATAGAGGCAAAAGGAATGAGGTCAGGGAGTGGGTTGATAAAGGCAACTTGAGAAGAGAAGCAAGAAGGCATTTTCCGTTGTCTCAGTGTGAATACCTGTAGTGTTGTATTTGGGGGGTTGCATGCCAGTGGTGTCTTTCATGATTCTCTGTTGCTTAACCCTACCCTTGGAAACGAATCTGCAAAACTTGGCTAGAGTTACAAAAAAAAAGCCATAAAACATCCCAGTCCCAGCATTTGAGAGCTGGTCCCATAGACACCATGGGACTGAATAAAAAGGCATAGAGATCCAGGACTGCACGGGGCGGGGGGTGGGGTGGGGGAGTGGGGGTGGGGCTTGCTGACAGAAGAGTGGTCCTAGATGGCCACAACATCAGATTACTGCAATCTGAGTCAGGAGGAGGCCTTCTGAAAGCCGGAACAAAAGTTTTGTCTATGGTAGAATGTGCCGTGCTGGGATAGTCACCGTCCTCCCAGCTCTGACCAAATGTCTAAGAAAATGAAGCATAATAAAGTTTTATATAGGTTTACAGTCTAAAGGTGTCCTCTGCCATGGTGGGAGGGCACAGGAATAGGAATGGCAGTTTGCTGTGGCCAAAAGATTGTGAGGTTGCTTATCCATGTCTGGAGGAATCAGGAAGCACTAAAGGGACAGAAGCCCAGGGAAGGTTATATACTTCAGGGCCCAGCCCTGCCTACAAAATATTCCACAGTGTTGTAAAGTGCCACCTTCAAATGAGCACCCAGGGTTCAAACCCTTGAGCCTATAGTGAAGATTTCTCTTCAAATCAAAACATTAGTTTACCTTAAGCTGGTACCAAAGATATCTAACATATCATTGTGCTGGCAGGGTCAATAGTTTTAGAGCTACGTATCCAACTCTGATGGTTTTGTTTACTTAGAGTATAATGAGAAATTACATTAAAAAAAAAAACCAAAGTTATTCGGAAACAGTCATGTTAGATACAACTCAGGAAGGCTGAAATGTTGTAGATTACAATCTTTCTTTACATTTATGGCCACTTGGTTTTCAGTTAGAAAACACATTTCCCTTATAGCTATAAAATGCCTCTTTGGTTTGAAATTTATTTTGGAACGTCAGTTTTCTTATTAAATCCTAATGCTTAGCTACATATGATTATAATTGGAGAGTGTCTTGAACTTTTCTAAAACATACTATTGCATCTTAATTAGTAGGAGACAAGATGAAGCCTTGACCATGAAGAGACTCAGTTGACAGTGAGAGAAGAGCAGCCTGTGGCTAGGATCATCTTATATTGGAGACATTTGCCATCTCTCATACTGCATATGCTCCGTTCATTCCAAACATAAATGTCTAAATATATATTGTGCACTTCTTTTTTTGATGCAACATTACATTACTTACCCCATGACACATAAACAAAGAGAAATCATACTTTTTATCCTAATACATAAACACTGTGGCTCCTATGGTCTTCAAAGGAAAATGTAGTATGCAATAGACTTCACAGACTATCTTGTTCACAGTCACAGATGAATTTTTATGCTTCAGGAATAAACAAACTCATTTCTCATTGGCAAAAATGTATTGATTGTAGTGGTTCCTATTTTGATTAATAAATCTGTGCATGAGCCTACTTATAACAATTTGAAATTCTGAAACTGCAATCCCATTTGCTTCCAACTGAAAACAAAACAGATAAACAAACAAACAAACAAAACCTATATTCAATCAGTAGATCATTCCTAACTCAAAAGGCATCAAGACAAGGATTTTTTTTTACACTTAAAAGTTTCACTGAAGAATTCAATTTTAATGTTGAAAATGAAAATAGTTTTCTTATTGCACTCAGATGTCAATGGTTTATGCACATAGCTTTTATTACATTATATAAATACAATGGTAAGCACTGTGGGCCTACATCACTGGAAAGACAAAATGGTGTGCTGATCCACCTCCACATATATAAAGCAAGCTGTGATGGGTATCTTTCACAGTCTGCTGGTGACTCGGCACCCCATCTACATCTGGACCCATGCTTCTCAGACAAACCGAGGGCATCCCCCAAACTGGAGAGTGAATTACATGGGAGTATTTAGATGACTCTTTAGCATGAGCTAGTATCCTTCTAACCACATGGTAGAGTGTTTTCTTCCTCTTGTTGATTGTGAACACAATTTTCCAACATTATCCTCATCAACAACAAAACATTGTTAAGGAGCTTGAAATGATTAGGAGAGGACTGGTGAATATGGTGAATGAGGCAAAACTTTGTTCAGCTTTTGAAGCACTGGTTGTATGACATGCCCTTCAGCACTGTCCTGGCTCTTCTATTGATGATGCTGGATGTAGGCAGTGCAATTTCAGTCATCTCATTGACTTGCTAAGCACACTTCATAGATGCAATGGTGTCACTAGGATTCAGAAAGATACAGTGAATGATCTGGCATCAGACCACACAACTATAACCTATTTTGGTACCAGTACAGCTTTGGGAAGTATTTCAGACAACTGTCTCTGGCCAACCATGGAGCTGGTTGACACTGATTGTCCTAAACCATCCACTTTTTTTAAAATCATACATCACAACAATGCCTTGTTGCAAAGAATAATAGTGAAAGCTCAAAACAATTATTGTATTTTAGTCACAAATGGTTAATGACTATATTTAAAAAGTTTATCAGCTTTAGTTATCAAAGAAATAAATGCAAATCAAAGCTACAATAGCCCTCATCAAAGCAATAGAAGACAGATGTTGTCAAGGATACAGGATAGACAAAACTTTCTGCACCCCTGGTGGGGAAGCTAACTTTTGTAGCCCCTGTTGCATGGAAGTAAGTATGAAATTTGGCCATTAAAATTAGAACTTCCAAGGCTGAAGAAGATGCTCTTCCACAGGACCCAAATTCAGTTCACAGCACCCAAACTGGGTGGCTTACAACTACCAGAAACTTTAGTTCCAGCAGACCTGATTTCTTTCTGGCTTCTGTCTTTGCCCACACATACATCATACATTCACTTACACACATGAATAAATAGTTACAAAAATTACATGAAGGGATTGAAGACATGGCTAACCAGTTACTTATTGTTGTTTCAGAGGACCCAAGTACAGTTCCCAGGGCCCACATCAGGCAGTTCACAACTACCTAGAACTCTAGCTCCTGGGGATCAAAAAACCTCTTCTGACCTCTATGTATACCTAGCCTCACTTCAATACACACCCTCTAAAAACACACACACACACACACACACACATACACAATTAAAAATAAAATCTTTACTTTAAAAAAGTACTTTCTATAATATAGCTTTAGAAGATCAGCTTACTTTAGATATTATATTTCCATGGCTCCTTAAACAATGTTCACAAGTCAAGTCATAGAATCAGCCAAAGGGCCCATTGGTGGATGCACAAAGGAAGAAAAGGTGGTGTGTGTGTGTGTGTGTGTGTGTGTGTGTGTGTGTGTGTGTGTGTATGTGTGTGTGAATCTTATGAAGCCATAAAGAGGAACAAAAGTGTGTTATTTGCAGGAAAATGGATGGAATTGGGCATTACTATAATGAGAAAACAAGCCAGTCTCCCAGCAGAAGGCATCACATCTTCTCCCAGATGTGTGATTCAGAGGGAGGTGAAGGGATGTGAAAGTAAAGGAAAAACTGTTAAGAATCTGGCGAAGGGAAATGACGGGAAGGAGAAGGAGAAAACTGGGTACTAGAGGGGTGAATATGATCAAAGTATCAAAGTGCAATATGTTCAGTTACGGAAATGCCACAAAGAAATACATTAGCAATTAACATATGCTAATTTAAAAAGAAAGAAATACTTAAAACTTCACTGCGGACCTATTCAAAGGAGAAACCATGACCACATTAAAAAGAGACCTTTTCCTTTTTTTTTTTTTAAGTTTTTGGTGGTTAGAATTCCTAACTTTGATGTACTTTTTTTTTTTAATTTACAAAGAAATTCCGGGTGCTGATCATTTTGATTAAGCACCACAGACTGGAGCTTCCTCGGCAATGAATAGAAATTTCTACTTGGAGTATAGTCTAGTAATTTCAAAATAAAGTGAGATTTAGACCTAGCATTGCATTATTTATTGACTTCCCCCATCTCTTCTTCTCATTTTGAAGAACTACAATTAAACCCTCTGCTATTCTGCACTGTTTGTGAAGTAGATGAAATTCAGAAAAACAATCTACCACCTCTGGAGAAAACAAAGACAATGTGACAAAATCCTTCTCTCTCAAAGTGGAAGCTCAAGAACGTAGCCCAGACAAAGGTGGTCCCATGTGTTAAGAGGGCACACTAAGCTTAACTTTATGTGTGAAGAAGAGATACAGAGAGGTTAAGCACATTTTCTCAACTCCCCACAGTGAAGTACATACTAAAAGTGCAAGGATTTGACTCCTAGTCTAACATTCTTTTCAGATCAGCATAAAACAGTGGAATATAAAATATACCCATGGTATATGAAAACTATAAATAAGTGTCCATAATTTTCAGCTAGACTGATTATTTTTAATGAATTTAATTTAATTATAAACTTAATTCTATGACTTCAAATTTCCTATATTTTCTGATTATGGAGCATTGGTTCGCATTATTGGGGTGGAAATTCTTTTCTCCACTGGAAAGGCACTCAACTTGTACTGAAGTCTCAATGAAGCAAACAGAATGCCAATGTATTTAAAGCCTCCTTTATAGAATCAGTAGCAAAGAGGGGGTTATATTGAAAAGCATACTCGCCTTCAACCTAAAACAGTTCCTTCTTACTTGATAAAAACTTGAGAAGTGAACACAGCTAGTTGTTTTCCTTCTCTCCCATCTATACACAGTGATAGCATAGTGTTTGTTGACATTGTGCTCATGGGCTATAAGGTTTTACTGATTACTTGTTAAAATGGTTATTCCTGACAATGAACATGGCTTCTGAATATCAAGTTTCTCATATTTCTTCCTATGACAGAAGCTCCTTTACAGAGACAGAGAAGCAAACCAACTAATAAAATAAAATCACTTCATTTGCAGTAAAGAGGAATGCTAGTTTTGTTTGAAGTGAAGAGGAATGTCACGCTTCTTTCCAGAGCTCTATATAGCTTCTTATATGAAAGAAAATAAGGATGTGTGCATTTAAATTAATGTTTTGAGCTTGTAAAACTGAAGCATAAAAATTTCTGACAGGACACACTTGAGTTTTCTGTTGTTTCAGAGCTCCCCTAGGTAGCCCATTTACACACCTGACAATGCACCCTTATTGTGCAAATCCGGTGGTTTTTAATACAGAACCCTTGGGTTCTGTCTGTCTGTACTTACTTACTGGAAGTGAACTCTGACAGATGTCTAAATAACTGAGTCATTTTAGAATGAGTAGGAAGGCCTGTCAGAGCATGGATACGTGACAAAGAGCCAGTCCAGCAATGACCTTAGGGAACAAGATCATTTGCTCTTCTCTGACTGAAGCTTCAAGCAAGTTCCAGACGTGCAGTTAGGTGACTGTTAAAAGATATGATGACATACGTGTGGCTTTGGAATGTACTCTTGAGAAATGCTAGATTATGATTCAGGTTTGAAGTCATGCAATGTGTGAGCAAAATATTTTCTTTCCTAATTTATGTGACCAGACAAGCTGACTTGAAACATTAGCCGCATAATTGTTTTTAGTTGTACAATAGATATCTATATTATCATGGCTTCCTCAAATGAAGAGGAATTAGGAGTGCTTTGTAAAGGTGGATTCATGTCCCCTTAGACTGTCCTAGACTTAGAGATTTCTACTGCTTTGTCTTCACAGGACCTTAAGAGAGCTCTGAGTATGAAGAAGACAGAGGAAAAACATGTTAAAAGTTCTTTTTTTTTTAATAGCTTTTTTGTTGTTGTTGTTTTGTTTTTTCGAAACAGAGTTTCTCTGTGTAGTTTTGGTGCCTGTCATGAATCTTGCTCTGTAGAACACCAGGCTGGCCTTGAACTCATAGAGATCCTCCTGGCTCTGCCTTCAGAGTGCTGGTATTAAAGGCATGCGCCACCGCCGCCCAACTTAAATAGCTTTTTAAAAAATTATTTGGCAATTTCATACAAGTAGACAAGGAATTGCAACATTCAACTCTCATTTCCACCCTCAACTGCCCCTATCCTGGGCTCTCCAACATCAATTCCTCTTCAAAGAAGTTATTTTTTCAAATAAGGATTAATTTATCATTTGTATTTGTAGATTTTGTGTGTTTGTACCTGCCTGAGTTTGTGTGACTCTCATATGTGTAATTGCTTTTGGAGATTAGAAGGAAATTGATCCCTTGGAGATAGAGTTACAGGAGATTGTGAGGCCCCTGATGTGGGTGCTGGGAACCTAATCTATGTTCTCTACAACAGCAGTAAACACTCTACTCCATCTCCAAAGAAGTTCTTAATAAGAGAAAAACACTACAGCCTGAAGATATGCAAGTACGGGGGGCAGGGGAGACAGGAATAAATTTAGAGGAGTCGGGATGCAAATGGGGACTAATGAATTCATGAATGAGGAAGAGGCAAAAAGTGATTGAGGAGGATCTAGGATAAAAATTGGGAAGAGGTGGAAATTTCTTGCTCAACCAAGCCAAGAAGCTCAGGATATATATTGGTTAAAAAGATATTTTGTCTGTGGACTTCTGCATCTGCTTTCATCAGTTACTGGATAAAGGCTTTATGATGACAGTTAGGGTAGTCACCAATTTGATTACAAAAGAAGGCCAGTTCAGGCACCCTCTCCACTATTGCTAGTAGTCTTAGCTGGAGTCATCCTTGTGAATTACTGGGTCCACAAGGTTTAGCACCAGGTTTCTCTCTAACCCAATAATGGCTCCCTCTATCAAGATATCTCTTTCATTGCTCTCCCACTCCATCCCCTAGCTTGACCATTCAGTTTCCTCATGTTCTCATCCCCTATCCCTTCCTCTTTACCCACCCTTGCTCCCAGTTTGCCCAGGAGATATCATCTATTTCCCCTTCCCAGGGCAATCCATGCATCCCTCTTAGGGTCCCACCAGTCTGAGCTCCCAGGAGTCCAATGGAAGTGAGGGAGGAGGGATTATATGAGCAAGAGGGGTCAAGATCATGATAGGGAAATGTACAGAGACAACTGAACCACAAACTATAGACCAACACCTGTGGAGCCTGCATGGGACCCAACTAGGCCCTCTGCATGTGGGAGACAGTTCTGTAGCTGGGATTGTTTGAGAGGTCCCTGGCAGTGTGATCAGGATCTATCCTTGGTGCATGAGCTGGCTTTTTGGAGCCCATTCCATATGGTGAGATGCCTTACTTAGCCTTGATGCAGTGGGGAAGGGCTTGTTAGTCCCTCAACTGAATATACTAGGTTTTGTTGACTCCCATGGGAGGCCTTATCCTTTTGAAAGAGTAGATGGAGCATGGGAGGTATGGGGAGGTAGGAGGGAGGGGTGGGGAGGAGGGATGAGAGGGGGAACTGTGGTTGGTATGTATGTAAAATGAAGAAATAAATAAATAAAAAGATTATAAAACACATAAAATGAAAAAAATCTGAAGTAAATCAACTTATAAAAAAAGACATTTTGGTGGAATTTCAGTTTGGATGACTGTAAATAAGTGCGTGGGTATGGATGAGACATGTTTGTTATTTGGCCCACAAACCATATAGTAAAAAAGGAGCAACAACTGGATCAAGGAAATGTCTTGCAGTTAGATAGATAGTGTCTGTTTCAATGGTACAGAGTCAGAAGCATTTCAAAGGGAGAAAAGAGCTCCATATTTAATAAAATGATGGGTTCTGCTTGCTCCCCATGCAAGCTGCCTCATGTGACTTTTAGTGTATATGCAAGCAAATGAGCTGGAGTTCACGCTTCCACTTTAATGCTGCCAAGTAAAATGACCCAGGAGCATACTTGAGTTTTTTTGTTAATGTCTTTGGTTATTTATTGGTATTTATATCTTCGGTAACTCAACATCATTACATTAGTCTTTGAATATAAATGTAGTGTTGTTTCAGAAGAGACATGGTACTCAGTAGATATATTCAGGTTTGTGAAACAGCAATGTGATAGGCTTCATTTTTACCAAAGGAGGTAATTGTATATCTAATTCTGTCTTTCTTAAATGGCAAATATATATTCTTTATGTAACATGCTTTTGTGGAAGAGAATAAAGACAAATGCATATATAGTGGTTAGTGGGTGGTATGAAAATGAAGTTAGTAAATATCCATTATACCTTCTACCAGAAATTTGACATTCATTGTAAATGGAGCAACATTATTATAAATTATTATTGAGATGAAATCAAATGTGTGAACTGAGTGAGTTATATTTTACAAAGTGGGACCACTTTGCCTGTGGTGTGTTTATAATAGTGTTTTATTATGTGATTCCTGATGAGAGGGACATATATATGGTGATGCCGTGCTCTGAGGTGATTTAAATTTCAGCAGAATACAGGAAATGAGAGCTTTGATTTAGTTGAATACATTAAATTGTTTGGTTTTATATTTGATTTTGATTCATGTACAGATGTTATAACAGAGATGCAAGTACTAAAAGAGAGTTCATTCAATCAGCTACAATGTAAAATCCATTTTAAATATTTAATAACTTAATTAAATTTTATTGATATGATGTTATTTTCTTTGCCAATTAGAAATTGACAAAGCTCTCATCTTTTAAAGTATTTTGGACAGTATCTGGTTGAATTCAATTCTTCTGTGTTTTTATAAACATCGATGCATTTTTCCAGAGCTACTCATATTGTCAAGAAACAGTAACAAGTAGTCATGACTCATTACAATAAATTCACTGACTGTTTACTATTTTGGATCAAATATTGGTGTTTTATGCATGGACACTTAGAGAACATTTGATTTGTTTCACTCCAAATTTCTCTCTATTGGAGTAGTCTGTACTATGTAACACAATTTTTTCTTTGGGCAGCTGCCAATGACTGCACAGGACCTTGGGACATGAAAGGGAGCAGACAAGGTGGTGATCAGGCCATCAGTGAGAAGGAATGATGAGCCATAGCAGTGTGCTCACTGAAAAGGGGTTTATAAAGATCAGAGAACCCTCAGGCTTATATCTCAGGCTTTTATAGGAATTCCCAGTGAACTGGTTATAGAAATAGCATAGAAAGAAGAGAGAGACTTTGCCGGATGAGTTACCATGTGATTAATATTCATGATCTCCCATATGGAAGGATGTCAGCATCTGTGCCTGTCTAGATCAGTAGAATGCTGTGGTTTTATAGACCATAAACAAGACTAGGCTGGGGGAATAGAGCATACATTGTAATTATCAGACAAGAAACAGTATATTCTGGTAGCAGAAAATACAAGTTTTCTGACTTCCCATAACTCTCTTACTACTTGACCAACAGTAAACAGTAGTGAATGTTACCTTGAAGTACACTTCCAAAGGAAAAGAGACAATAGATGTGAGTAAGTGTTTACTCTGCCTTAAAATGTTAGATAACCACATTTAATTGGTGGAAATTATAGCCCTCTGGTCAAATTTACCAAGATTTCATACCACATGCTAGTTATTTAAAATTCTTTAACTTAGCCTATTGTAATTGTACATGCCTTTAATCTCAGCACTCAGGAATCAGAGGAAGGCAGATGTCTGTGAGATCAAGGACAATCTGGTCTACATAGTGAGTTCTAGACCAGCTATGCCTCCATAGTGCAACTCTGTCTCAAAACATTGCTTAACTTAGTTATAATTAAGTAAGAAAACAAACCCTTTCAATAACCACATGATTTCCATGTCATCCATACTCTATAGAAGAAACAAAATTCCATTCACTGAGAGAGTTTTATCACATAGCACTGGACTGGAGTATATGTGGTTATGTTGTCCATGAGGAATAGACATACAGATTTATACTACATATGGTAATAAATGATGTCCAGCATGCTCTGATGAGTCTTGGTATTTCACTAAGTCTCTAGTTCTGACATTCCTGATTTCTGGACTCCTGTTCTTCATGACATGAAACATCAGCCTCCTTTAGTGTTCTGATTCTGTCCTGTGTGACATCTTTAGCATCCTGTGTCTTGCTACTCAAAGGAGAAAAGGGAGCACAGAAATTGTATTACTTTCTTGGCCTCTTTGACTTACAGTGATGAAATCATTTCCCTTTAATCCATTGGTGAGTACTGATCATAGGATTTTGCTGAACAGGAGGCTTTCTAAGAGGGACTCCATCTCTGATAAGAGATCACATATAATCTTTCAGTAGTCACAAAGCCCTTCAAAAGAAACATACATTTTAATAGAATTGGAACTGGTGGTCAGTGGCAGTATCATAAATTATTAGAGCAATTGGATTATTTCATCAATGTGTTTGTGTTTTCTACCTTTTTACACTATGTTCTAATTTCATATCTAGCATGAATACTTTTATTTTGCTGTAGGGTCATCTTGGTCAAAAAAATTCTTGTTTTGACTTCATTTTATTTGTAATATATCACTTAGGATTAGGATGGTAACTATGAGTCAAGGGAAATCACAGTAGCATGAGAATTCCATGTGCACATCCAGGGGCCAGTCACCAAAAGACTTTGGAAGAGATGATGGTCATTGAGTGAGAAGCCCATGTATTCTTCGTGTAATAACATGAAGGCTGCAAGCTAGCAGCATATTTTATGTTACTCACAATTAAAATACAGTGGCCACTCAAGTCTTGACAAGTACTTGGAAGATTGTGCAATTTAACTAAACCTATGAGACTGATTGGTTCATATTGGAACTACACAAACAAGGATTAATTCTCTTCCTCCCTTCTCTTCCCTTTCTGCCCCTCTTTTCTGTCTTGCTGCTTTCTGTGCTTCCTTTGGGTGGAGTCTTTCCATTCTGTCCTCAGACTATTCCCAATTCTCTGTCATCACTGCTACTCTTAAATTCACACAAAGCACACCCCGGGTATCATGTACCACACACCAGGAAAGGCCTTCATCCACTCTCCAGTAGTGTGTATATGATATATACTGGACAGATGGGAGAAATTAATACTAACACTGAGTGAAATTGTAATGCCATTACCTTTGGAAATCAATTATTACATTGATTACAGTGTTCATCATGGGGAGGGCCACACCAAAAAGAATCTGTGGAATCCATTATATTGATCCTATAGCATTACAATTTATAAGCAGAATGTTCATTGCTTAAGAGAGGAAGTAAAAGCTAAACCTACTTAATTACTGTGTTGGAAAAAGAGCAACGTTAATATTTGTAAATAAATTAGACGTGGCTCTGGTGCACTTGCTGGTGTTCTTGCAAAGTGAACTGAAACAGTTGGTAGACATGCTGTTCCCTAGGGTTATCTGCAAGAAAATCCAGACCACTGTTCTCAAAACTTTAAAAGGCATTAGAATTGCTGGCAGGTTTTGTTTTTTGGTGAGAAAGAATCTGAGATTTGGATTTAAGAAGCTTCTAGAAGATATTGCTGCTGCTGACCAAACAGTGAGCCTCAGGGATGCATATTAGTTCAGATTCTACAGTATGAGAGTGGAGGAAGACAAAGCTTGAGCAAACAAAATGCTATTACATTTCAAATCACTACATTACATTGTTCTCCATTTCTCAGCAAGTGGACAACAGGAACAGGTTAAGTAGGTTAAGTACAGCACTACCCTGATGCTCACTCCAAACTTCCCCATATCTCACTTGCCTCTCATACTGTATGCAAGATTCCTCCTCCTTTTACACCTACATCATTTCTTTTACTCAGGGTGTGGGGAGCTCTTCAAATCTCCTTAATTTGGATGGAAAGTCTCTGAAAAAGTCTTTCTATGTGCAAAGCAGAACGTTGTCGTAGTAAACTTAGACTATAATTCAATTTTTATATATTTTTATTTTATAATTAATTTAATTTTACATGTCAGGCATGGATTCCCCTGTCCTCTCTCCTCCCACTCCCCCAGCCTTCCTCCTCAATCCACCCCATTCCCACCTCCTCCAAGACAAGGTCTCCCCTGGGGATTCAGCTCAATTTTTAAAATACGAAATGGCCAGTGATCCAGACTATCCTGTGGGTATACTTCAGCTCTACTGTGTAAGAGCAAAAATTAAAAACCGAAAAAATTAAACTTATTTCATGGCGTGGTGATGGATAAATTAATGGAAAAAAATCTAACTCATTTCACATACAGAGGGCTGTGCTTAAGAAAAATGTTGTTGTGTTAGATAAAAGTAAATATTTCATTTGCCTTTTTAATATGATTGATAATGCCATTTTAAATTTGATATGATTGAAACAAATTAAGAATAGGCTTTTAGATTCATCTAATATTAACAAATTGCAGAATGGTAATTTTATTGAGCCTTTCAATAACGCTATGAGTAATCTTTATTATAACTCTTAGGTTCTAAAGTTAATCTATATTCTGAGTGATTTACAATGCTCATTTGTCCTAAATATTAAACTTCCTTCCCATGAGCAAAGATGCAAAATACAAGGCAAAGGTCTCCATTAATAAAAAAAAAGGGGGGGGGGCTGCCAAAATGAAGATAGCCCAGTAAGTAAAGGTGCTTGCCACCAAGCTTGAGGACCTGAGTTCAGTCCCTGAGGTGCACATATTAGAAAAATGACTCTTGAAAATTGTCCTAAACGTGTGTGTACACCTATCCCACACGAACACAAACACACATACAAATAAGTAAATGTAATAAAGAGACTACACCAAGTGGAATGTCCCAAGCCTGCATTACCAGCACATGAAGCAGGAGAGTTGCTGTGAGTTCTGGACCAGCCTGAGCATGTAATGAGTTTAAGGTTGCTTGTGCTGTGGAGAAGACATTCTGAAAGAAAGAGAGATAGAGAGAGAGAGAGGGAGGGAGGGAGGGAGGAAGGAAGGAAGGAAGAAGGAAGAGGGAAAGAAAGAAGGGAAGAAGGAGAGAGGGAGGGAAGGAGGGAGGGAGGGAAGGAGGAAGAAATGAAAGCAGGCAGAGTCCAGCTGTGGAACATGTTGGAACTTGAAGATAACTGCATGCCAAGAGTTTTTCTTTCCATTTTCTCACAACTGCAGTGTTTCTTTTAGTAATTTGATTTATTTCTCAAAGCCTTCTCCAACAAATTTAATAAACTTACCATGTTAGGTAAGAGATTTTTTTCTGATTGCTAATTTCACAATAAAGGAAATAAAATTTATGAAGAATATTTAAAAAGAGAAGTATGCAAAGAGAGGAAAATTAAAAAGAGAAGAAAGAAGGCTAAGAAGGGGAAAAGAAAGAGCCATGTGCCCCAGATAAAGGGTTAGGTAAGTTGACTTGACTATCCAGCTGCCCCTTCATGGACCCTGACCTGAGGTGAATGTGGAGCTACATTTTACAGATGTGCAGAATATTAAGTATCAGGGCACAGACTTTAATAAGCTACCAACTCCCCAGGGTAAGTAGGTACTAGGAAGCTGTTTACATTCAATTGAGTAAAAGAAATCCTAGAGTTCAGTATTAAAATCAAATAAGAATTCTGTCTCCCATGGGTTTTGGATTGTAAATAATCAACATGATAGTGATAGCTAAACTTTAGCTGTGAACAATCAAACAATGGGTTCTCAGGATCCCTGCTTCTTAATCATAGTCCAGTATTACATTTGGAACACTACGAACACACCTTTGAGTTCCTGTCTCATGTGTTCTACATATGAATATATGAAAGAAGGAGGGAAAGGATGTGAAAAAGAGGAGAAAGAGAGAGAAAGGGGAAGAAAACGCAAGGGCAAGAGAAAGAGGAAGAAACAGAACAGAGGGCAGTGCCCACATGGTTGTGGTTCAGCCATTCTTTTAAGCCTCGAATCTTTTTCAGGTCTTAGAAGCAGAACTCATTTGTTCCTAGAGGAACATAATGTTAAAGAGATGTGGGAAGAGAGCAGGAAAAGTCACCTTTGTCTGTGAGCAATAACTCAGTCACAAAAGCAGGCAGCTGAATCACAGAGAACAGCAAGAAAGAAGAAGCCAGGTGCAGCTCATCAGTAGGACTGAAAACTTTCCTGTTGGAGGACACACCCTGCCCGACGTGTTCCAGTCATCTGCATTGCTCAAGCTAGGGTCATAATGTCACCAATGTTTTCTGCTAACTTGTTTAATGTAATTCAAATGACTAGCTGAAAATTTGAAACTACCATTAAAAGTAGTGGCTTGTCTTTTAAAATGTGTGTCATTCATTTTTTTAATAAAACAAGATGAAATAAAATAAGGTAAAACAAAACTATGACACCGTAGTTGGACAAGACAAACCAACAGAAGGAAAAGAGCCCAAGAGAAGGCACGAGACTCAGAGAGCCACTTGTTCTCCTTCAGAACCCAGGTCTTGAAAGCCACTTGTGCTGTGCCACACGGCCACGGAAAGTGGATGTTTCATATAGAAGTTTGATAAAATCCAGGTATGGTATAATAAAAATTAACAACAGAAAACAAATCCTTTCTATAGTGATTATTTCATAGAAATTTTCTGTCATCTCTACTGAGAGGTTTCCTCCTTCTAACAATTGCATGGCTTCTTGCAGCAGAATATATGTCATTTATCACATGGGTATAATGTCCAGAAGAAATATTAGAAATTTCACAGATTTATTCACTTAATATCTTGACATTTGTAATCCACATCAGTACTTCCCTATTCAAGCTTATAGATTTGAATAAAAATAACCTAAGCTATAAAACCTAATGTGTGTTTTTTTTTTCATTTTACATTTTAAAATTTATTTCTACAATGTTTTTTGCCCCCAAAATGTAGCTCAGAAATGCTTAGAAATGAGTCATTATTTCTTTATATTAGATGTTTAATGTAAACAGATTATTGTATACAGTATCCCAATGTGATAGAGGATGAAAATCCATTTTCCAGGGCTATCCATCTTTGGAGAAATTTCTTGTACATTTTAATGGGTTTGCCTCACTTTTTAATATCAATAGTTTTCAAGCCAATAATGATATTTAGCAAAAGTTAACATTTGTAGGAGTTAAGGAATGGCCTCAAATAATCAATTTTCAGGGGAGGTTAGTTGTCACTTTAAAGTTCAGGGTCTGTAGAATGGCTTCATAATGGTCTAGGAGGAAAACAGTTCCATGGAGAGGTAAACGTTTTGACAGAGATCAGGACATCATTATCCAGTACTAAGCAGACACATGTAATTTGTTCATTTGTTGATGCAAAACTATCCTGCTTGCTTGCACCTTTCTATTTAATTTTAAAATCCAGTCTTCTCTCTAAGCTATGTCATGGCTAAAGAGGGCCAAGTGGCTGCTAAGAAAGAAAAATTCTTTAAATTCAACCAATATCCAAAGCATCCCATTCCCCACCCCACCCCCTTCTGCAGGTATCTTCAACCAGTCTTTCCTTCTGTACTCTGAACCTCCCAGATCATGTGTAGCTATGGTAGAATTCCGTGTTTCTGGGTTAGGGAAGAAGAAAGTAATGGCTTGAGTCTCAGGTCATAGGTCTGATAACACTCACCAACATTCCAATTGATGGAATGCAAATAGCTTGGTCTTGTTAGGGTTTCTTGCAGGTAATCATAGTTCTCTGATTTCAAGATGGCAATGGCCTTGCCAATGACAGTGTTCCACAAGCCATGTGCTGTGAGGGAAGGTCTATTACAAATGTTCAGAAGAGGGAAGGTGGATGTACATTCTTCCTTTTGGGGAAAATGATGAGTCCAGTCTTACTTTAAGGTTTATTTTTCTCTTAATCTGAGCTGTGCTTTGAGGGCTTTCCATTCTGAAAATGGGGGTGAATTTTCCCCTACCACTTTAAATTTAGGAAATTTCAAGTTCTTAAATTATCAAATGCCAATAAACCCAAGGGAGGTTTGATGAAGACAATGTTGGAAAATCATTTCAGAGAAAGTTTAGAGCAAAGTTGTTGGTGTTTAAGCTCATTCGCATTTTCACACAATCATGCTACAGGTTTCCATTTTGTAAAGTTTTAACAGAGAAGATCCTCAATAAAAACCAAGGCCCAGCTACATGGTAAAGAATTTCACCTTTCCCATTGAAAGCTGGCTTTGCCTTTGTCTCTTGAGAGGTCTGTCCTCCGGCATTGAATCTGATAAAGGTAGCTTTGTCATCTGGAGACTTTAGGTCAGCCAGACAGTAACACAGTGATCTAGATTAAGGGACACCAGTAGGGAAGTGTCAGCTGAACCTCTGCAATGGCTGAAAAAAGGTCTGTCCTTGTGCAAGGACTCAAAAGAAAGAGAGGGGCCCTGGAAAAATCCCTGAGCAGAGACTTTGGCAGTTCCCCTGTTTGGAAATGTTATGTGTATAGTGTCACACGTTGATGACAGGAAATTGACAATGTTCATGATTCCATAAGAATGCATGTAGAAGCTCTATGCTTGATGCTTTGTTAGACTCGTTCTTGGTGCTGATTCCCTGGTTGACTTGGACTGCCGTGTTCCAGATGACAAAATGTGTAATGAGGAAGTTGCTTCCAGTGAGTCCTATGTATTACTGTAGCTAATGATCAAATCCAAAGTGATCTTGAGGCTCTCCAAATCTTTAGTTGATAGAAATGAGCTTGGTCTGGGAACTTCTTTATGGTTTGTAAACTTTAAAGATTTTTCTCCATGGTTTTGTGTTGGTCCCACTGGATTTTGTGATAGTTTTACTAGTAGTTCAACAATGTGCCATAATTTCCCAAAGAGAAATATTTAACATAATTAATAAGCAAGAAAGATGTGAGAGAAGCTTGTTCACTTCAGTGGAGTCCACCAAGGAGGCATGATCTCAGGAAAGTTTCTCCAATGACCTTAGCCACTCTTGAAGCTTCTTGCTGGCATGATTTAGTGGGAAATGGTTCGTCACTTGTCTTTTTCACCTATGGTAATACATGTGGAACAGGCTACATAGGTACAAAATTCTTAACAAGTAAGCATAGGGGCAGACATGTAGACCATGAAGCTATTGATTTAATAACTCTGTGGCAATCACTTTTTATGGAATAGATGTAAATACAAAGTTTCCCCCACCTACTTACATTTGCTAGGCACTCTACCTTATGGCACATGTCACCTTGGATAGACTGTGGCACTCATTTATTAGAATAAATATTAGTCTATATTTTGTTTGGAGGTTATATTTCTTTATAGATTTGATTAACATTTAAATTAGCAGAATTTAAGTAAAGGGGACTGCTATGAAGTGTATGGACATCATCTAATCAGTTAAAGCCCTCAAAAGCAAAAACAGTTTGACTAAATTAAAAGCAATCCACTTCAAAGGAACATTATGTGAAATCTGCTTGGCTTTCTAACCTCTCTTTGAATTGATTGAAATATTATCTTCTACCTGAATTTTCATTCTGTTCTCCAAACCACGTGAGCCTATTCCATTAAAACAAAATTCTCTTTCTATGTATCTAGAATATGTCTGTGTTTGTGTTTATATCTATAATTCTTTTCTATATTCCTATATGTATGTTGTTTCTATATCTCTATATCATCTGTATGTACATTCATCTACACCCAATTGTTCTGTTTCTCTTGAGAAATCATACACATAGTGCTGGAATTCAACTGCAATAAGACCAAGGTTGTCAGAGTATGAGCTATACTTGGCTTTTTGGAACAAAGAACGGGAAACAGTTGTCTGTGTGTATTATGTATGGATTGCTTTTCTGTTCTTGATGTCTCTTACTTAGACCTGTTAGTTGATGCTTTCATTACTGTGGCATGGAGAAGGAGGAAGGTTATTCTGTCTCTCTGAAGTGGTATAGTCCACTGTAGTGTGAAAGGAGTTGGTGGTGGGAGGAAGACATGGCCATGGAGCTTCTTGCTCATATCCAGATGGCTCCTGGAACAAAGAGAGATTGTACCTAGGATATAAGCTTCAAAGCATGTCTGCCCAGAAATTCACTTTGTGTAGCTAGGCCCCACATTGCAAGAATTTCACAACATCCAGAAAGGGTGCTTTGAACTGGCAGCCAAGCATTGAAAGCTCTGACTCTGTGGAGGAGATTTCACTCACAAACTGTGATACCTTATATGTCATAAACACTCACACCCTGCTGCATGCAATCCTCCTGGTAACAATGAACAGTAGCTGCACTGACTCCCAAGTCAAAGATGAGGACCTGAGACTCAGAATGCTAAAGAAACATGAAAACGCAGGATTGAAGACTTTGATATCTAATTCCAGTATGTGTTATCTCTGCTAGAGAATTGTTTCTAGTCAATACTTCCTGGAGGAAGAGTTATTGGCTCTACTTTATGTAGGAAGTACACATAGCAAAATATAACTATTACCTTATTTTTATCTTTAAAAATAATTGGAATTTTATTAACACCAAGAAATGGGTAGGTTGAAGCATACCACCTACAGACGGCTGAGCCTGTGTGCTTGCAGGCATCATCAGTAGGACAGAAGCCTGGGAGGCCTTGTTTTGACAAGTAAAACATGAATGTCATGTCAACAGCAAGATGTCTGTGTCTTCTTGCTGAGGTTGTTATGTGTGCCAGTCTTGATTGTGGGTGTTCTTCAGAACAGCAAGGAAAACACGCAGGTGCTGAGGAGGAAGTTCTAATGCCACTCTGAGACCGGCTGCCTGGTGTCACTCCTGTTCTCACAGATCTTCTCTTTGATTTATAGAATGATCATTTTTCTTTTTTGGAGGTTATAATTATCTATGCAAGGGAATAAGATTCGATAATACCTTTTCCCCAAAAAATTGTGTAAATCTTTTTGAGAAACGTGACGTGCAGCAGAGCTTTTGTCCATAGTCCTCTCACACTGAGAAAGGTTTACTGTGTATTTTTGCTATTTGAGTCATTTATGTTGTTCATGCTCTGCTCTAGTTCACAGAATATTTACCAAGGTTAGGTTTACGAAAATGTCTCACCACCTATGTGAACTCCACTCTTACAAAACGATATTTTAAGTCTGTTTGATTTTTCATCCAATAGTTTGCAATCTGGTTAACAAACACTGGTGAAAGAAATTATTTCAGAAAATCACCTTGAAAAAAATTTACCAACTTAAAAGAATGAGTCTTGAAATACACTCAAAATCCCATGATTCACATAGGGTGTCCTTCCTTATAACAGAATCATTCTAAATAACACTTTGAAATGTCCTTATTTACCAAAGCTATTGCTTACTCTAAGGAAAAAGTATTTCTTTTAACAGAGAAAATTAACACTGTATTGGGGAATTTTTATGGTCTGGAATGCAGATCTAGTCTAGCCATCTGTCCTAAGACAATGATAGCATTTTGTGAGCACGGTCACGAAGAATGTGGCAAGTTGCCAGCAACATCATTTTCTGTTTCTGTTTGATGATTATTTATTTAAATCCTGTAAAAAAAAAAGGGGGGGTGGGGAGTCAACCCTGGCTGAGAGATTTGAAGAAAAACAACTTGGGAGCCTTAATTTCCTCAAATCTGAACTGCTAGTCCTTATAATATGTAGCACCAAGATTTTAGTGAGATAGTGTCTATATATACCTGGAGAAGTCACTGACATGGTGGAGATGATCTTCAGGAGGAGTTGTTCTGGCTGCCCAGACTAGTGGGAACTGGTGCCGTCTAAATAGCAGGCCACAATGTAGGCTACATGTGGTTAGTGCAATGGAATGAAGAGCCAGATGGAGTATCAATGAATGAAATGATTGTAGCTTTAGCTAGAGAAAATGGTAGCAAATTTGCCAAAAGTTGACACTTCTTTTAAACCTTAAAGTTGAGGTTCTGTTTGGAGGTTTTGATAAACATTGTGAAGATTTATAACTCCTAGACTTTCTGAAGTGGCAGCTGTGGTCAGGATAATGTTACTAGGGAAGTGGCCTTTTGTGCTTAAGAGCTACAGTCCCAGTCAGCAGCAGTTTCAAGGGGCAGGTTTCAAAGGCTGTCTCTAGCTGTAACATATGTAACCCTTGGCACTGACTCCATTACATGAACAGATGACTTAATGTGGGAGGGAAGGCCTTTGAATAGAAATTCTAGAACCCCAGAGGATGTGTTCATAGAACTAAGTGCCTTCATCATGAAATTAGAGTGATCTCATACCAGCAACTTAACAAAACACACTCTGGGGGCAGGGGAGGAAGTAAAAGCAATACACAATTTTGGCACCTGTAGGTATCAGGCATACGTGTGGTGCGCAGACATACATGCAGACACAACACACAAAATAAAATAAAATAATGATGTCTTTATTTGTGTGTGTGTGTGTGTGTGTGTGTGTGTGTGTGTGTGTTTAATATACGTGTACCACATGTGTACAGGAACCCAGAGAGTTAAGAAGAGGGCTCCCTGGGAACTGAAATTACAAAAACTTGTGAGCCATCATGTGCTTGCAAACCCTAGTCTTCTGCAAGAGTAACAAGTGTTCTTAGCCACTGAGCCAGCTCTCCAGCCTGATGTTCAACCCAATAAGGTGATGTATGAGAACATGAATTTATAGTCTTAAGGTTAGGCTCAGTAATCAGAACTTAGGTTGAAAATGAAAAATCTTAACTATGTGGTGTTATTTCAATGAAAGTCTATGTGTAGAATAACATCTACAATTTCACTGATATTTTGGTGTTCAATAATAAAATTATTTTATCAATAAACATCTAACCACCTGCTTGAGTCAATGAATATATGATAGTAAAGAGAATATTGCAAGCTATATAATCATACGACATATTTTGATGGAATAAATATAAATGAAATGGATTTCATAGGTAAATTTTTATCTATGGTTGTGAACACTGAGAGAAAAACTCCGAAATGTTATATACAAACCTAACAAGAAGCTTTGGGTCCTTAGGATAAGGGAGAGATCAAGAAAAGACTTTTTTTTTTTTTTTTTTGGTTTTTCGAGACAGGGTTTCTCTGCGTAGCTTTGCACCTTTCCTGGAACTCACTTGGTAGCCCAGGCTGGCCTCGAACTCACAGAGATCCGCCTGGCTCTGCCTCCCGAGTGCTGGGATTAAAGGCGTGCGCCACCACCGCCCGGCTAAGAAAAGACTTTTACTGAAATCTGAAAGCTGGCTAGGAAATTAAACATAGAAAAGTAGAGAAGAGTCTTTTTGGTAATGGCATAAGACATATAAAGGCTGTTACCTAAAAATGAAAACATAGAGTGAATAAAGAAAAAGACATGCCACAAGTATGCCTTAAGGGCATTCAGTCCACCACAAGGTGGACAGTGTCATGAAACAGCTACAGACATGGAACGTATCTCCATCTACCTGGAAATTAACTAAAGATTTCTTAGAATGACATTTTATTTGCTTCTTTATAGAAAACTCTAAATTTGCAGGAACAGTTCCTGTATTCTCAACATAAAAGCTGATTGCAGAAGGATGAAATAGCTAAGGCAATTCCAAAGAAGTAGCCAGGTTCGCACAAGAAAACTCAGAAATGCATGGCCTTGTTGGAGTTAAAAGAAGAGACACTGGCAAAAATAAAGGGCCATAATTTTCAAATAGGAGGACTGGATTGTTTTCACTGTGTCGGTGGAAATGGGAATTAATGATGAACTTGGTGTGAGTACAATGTGCTTTGACAAGAAAATGAGTAAGTGGAAAGAACAAGAGAAAATATTAAGAAACTCAAAACTAGGAGATCCAAAGAGTAGGCTCCTTGTAATACTCATTTTGTACTTGGTGGAAAGAAATGTAATACAGTAGCCATATAGGAGGCAAATGAAAATTAGTTTCAGTTACTGAATGTAGGGAAACTTGGAAAATGAAAGGTTAATTAGATTATAAGTAGGGCAAGGCTTTTTTGGGGGGAGTGCTGAGATTATACTCTGACTATCAAATTACTAACTTTGTGACCTTGGGCAAGTCACTTAACCATTTGGAGTCCTAGTTTCCTCATTTATAAAATGAGGCTAAAGATAATTGGTACAATTACCCTGGAGAATTTTTAATATGAAGAGAAATCTTGACACAGTCTAGCTGGAATCTAAAAGAAGTCAGTGTTTTTCCTGTGTCTGAGATACTATGTGACCTTCTTCTGTGAATACATTTCCCAGTCACTTTAATATTGAGGTGGCCATGAGATTGAGTTAGTCAGTGACATGAGAAGAGATGATTTGTCTCAATCTAGTCCTTTTCCATTGCCTCCTTTTAAGGGAACATTGTGTTCTTTCTTACTTCTGATACAGATTCAGATCTGGAGCTTTAGAAGCTATGCTACCAACTTAAAGAAATAAACCTTGATATTAGGTGCAAAACTGTAACATATTCATATGTCATCACATTGACATTATACTTCTAGGTAGAGCAGGCTCCCCTTATTCATAGGGGACATATTCCAGGACCCCAGAGGATATACAGTGAATAGTAGTGAACTCTATACATGTAGTGCTTATTTCTATACTAACATACTAACATGATAAAGTTTAATTTCTAAATTATGAAAAACAAGATATTGGTAATGATAACACAGTAGAATTACTATAACATACTCTAGTGCAAACTGTGTAAATGTGGTCTTCACATAGACAATTAATGTTGTCTCAGTCCTTTAGAAATGTTTTGCTACACATGTACTATTATTAACACTGAACTACAGATATGCTTCACGCCATCTGAAAGACAAGAGTTATGCCACCATGGGAAATTTTGATATTTTTAGCCAGCTCTTGGTAGTGTTTATCCCAGACCCAGCTCAGCTTCAGGTTGGGTCTTTCCCCAGAACATAGATAAAGAAAGTAACTAGCTGGAAGACAGTGAGCAGAACAACCTACATGCCCAGATGTGGTGAAAGGGGAAGCAAAAGGTTTCTCCTGAATCCTGTGAGCTGCTGCCTCCAGTGAAAGTATTTCAGCTCAAACTAGATGGGTGACATGGTACCCACTGCTCATGGGACTTGTCATCCTTGGTTTTTGTGCATCACAGATGTTAGGGTCCTGGAGAAGTTCCACAAAAGACCACCATCTACCTATGCAATCAGCAAAAGCGTTTATTATTCCAGCATTCTGGGGCTGACCATTCTACACAAAGGCAAAATGGTAATGATCCTGAGAGAAGCTTGAAGGCTCCTTTTAAACATGACCTAGGGCAGTTAGGTCATCTCAGATGTGATTGGCTTAAGCAAGTGGCAATAATATTAGTACATTCTAATTGGCTAGGGTTAGTCAGGAGCTGGTTAAGGCTACAACTTTTCCATTTTGGGGCAGGCCTGGACAAGTCCCAAGATCTGTCCTTATTTGGTTATTACCTTCAGCTTTTGACTATGGGTACTGACTGGCCTAATATGTGGCGACTGTGGGGGCTGGCTCAGGCATGGTATGTACAGTCTCCCTCGTCTCTGCTGTCAGGGGCATTGAAGATTGATTGTCCTTTGTGGCTTCCTGAGAAACTTCTTGCTCAGTCTCAGGAAACTGAAATTGAGGCCCGATCTCTGATAGAAGACTGAGCATCCTGTGATGGCATCTGCTTGATCCTCTCAACAGAGAGAGTGAGCCTTCACACGCTGGAAGCCTGCAAACAGAAAAGTTGTTGTAGGCATAACCAGATATTACTCCTTTCCCAGGGCAATGAGTCCTTCTTTTTCTTTTTCTCCTCTGACACACTAACTCTTCTCATACACTTTTACAAACTGCCCTTTCAGGCCAGTGTATTGGGATACATGGTACTGAGTAAGATAATTGTCATATCCACTGAGACAGCTCCTATTTAGAGAGAGAAGCATAAAACAAACAGCTGAACTTTGAAGTGCTACTTCTGTTGCCTCCACTACTACATAATGAGAAAGAAGTTTGGGAGTTTTCTAGGTCTGTTATTTCTGAATTTTTTGTTGTAGGGTTTTTTTTTAATCTTATCTTTGCACTCTTTTATATTTTATCTGTATCAAAAGATTCAATTCTTTCCCTTTATTTCTGCATCCTGAGACTGCTTACTTGGGATTCCTCTGTCCTTTCAGAATGATAGAGAATGTAGAGGAGAGAAAGGCATTTATTTCCCAACCTAGGCCCCAACACTGAATGTGTTGTAGGTAGACAAAGGAGCTGAAGAGAAGAAGAGAGGCTAAGGGAAAGGAGGGCAGGAACTGGGCAAGGAGGTTCTGAATACATAAAAGCATTTCTTTGTGATAATTTTGAGGACATGCCCACAATGACGTCCTGATGCATTTGATGGAAAGCTCCTGCAAGCATTCTACCCTTCTTCCTGGGTCATGTTAGCAGTATGTTCATAGTAATGTTCAAGCACTAGGGTGATGCCCCTACAGCCCTGAAGGAGTAAGATATCAGGACACATCCTTCCTTGTTTCCTCTGGGAGAGTGAGCATAGGTAAATGTGTATTCTTCCTGAAGTATTCTTATTTGTCATGGTTACAAATGGAAGGACTGATATGCCTGCTCAGTGACCCTAAGAATGTCCTGATACCTTAGGACAGTCCACCTACCTGGATCCCCTGCACAGCATCTAGAAGGTGAGCCAAAGGAAGACTGTATGAGTCTCTCTCTCTCTCTCTCTCTCTCTCTCTCTCTCTCTCTCTCTCTCTCTCTCTCTCTCTCTCTCTCTCTCTCAACAAGAGTCCTATTAGCCCAGATGCCAAAAACTTCCTATTACCTAAGTACTGGGATTACTGGCAGAAACCACTATACCTGGTAATAATATGAAACTGAAGCTGATCGAAATAATAAAACCTTATCTTCAAGATGTTAATTCATTTACAGAAGAAGGATATTGCGGCACTATATGTCCAGTCCCAAATCATAATGTTCACCAGTTAAAAACCAAACAAACAAACCAAATACCCCAACTGATTACATCTTCGGCTATTTGGCATACTCAACTCCAGATGCCTGGCAGAGCCAATTCAGTATCTGAAAAAACTATGACGTCAGGCTGCTGGAGATACAACTAACTACAGAAGGTCTGAGTTCTGACAGTGCCCATACATAGTTTAAGAATTTTTTTTCACATCTTACTATCAATGCTGTACAAACTCAGAAGTAGAAGAGTTGGAAGAGTCAGAGAAACATGTGTGAGGTGACTGAGGGCTATTGCAAGCAAAACGGAACTTTGTTTAACCAAATGGCCTAGTGTAGTATGGGCTTTTGAAAATATTGCCAAATATAAAAACCCAAATTTGATCCTTTAAATCCTCCTACTCTTTATGATACATGTTTATTCAATGAACAGATGGAGGAAAAAAAAACAGAAAAATACTTTGGTCGACTCACATAAAACAGCATAGCTGAGTGGGGCTTGAAGGGAGATGAGTTTTGGGCAGACTTCTATTCTTTTGATGTGGAGATAGACCGGGGAAGTGGGAAGACACAGACTTTATTTAATCTCTCCCAGGGAAAAAAAGGAAAGCAAACTCCATTACTAAGTATATATTTCTATGTTCTCATGTCCTTGGTATTTTACAGTCATAATAAAAGGGTTTTTCCAGGACTGGAGTTATTGCGCATATGAATAGGAAGAAAATACAGGAATGAGCATAAACCATCATCCACAAAATTGACATTTTTATTTTTAGATTTTGGAAATTTTACATAAAATTCCATGGGATGAGATCATTCCTGTGGACTCCCCAGTAAAGCCCAGGCTGGATGTGAGCAGAGAGTTGAGTGGGGAATGAGTGCTCTTCTGACAGCACTTAAAACCTACCTCCCCAATCCTAGGCCCTCAGAGAAACCGGGCTCCTCTTGAGATGTCCAAGTTGTTACTGTGTCAAAAAAAAAAAAAAAAAAGCTCAGGCTTAAAGACTTACTTAAATGGGAGTGTAAGCTTTGATGGCTACTTAAAGTACACAGAGTTATTTAGGACCTCAGGAAGGGTACCCTCTGAACTGTTGGCACCACTCAGGACCTCAGCACAAATTAGGGAGCACAGGAGGCAGGGTTTCATGACAACAATGTGTTAATACATTAAAGCATTGTGGTATTACCACCATAAACATATATAGATTTTATTTTCCAATTTGTAACATGAATCTTAAAAGGTTTTATTAGTAAAAATCCCAAAGCCAGAAGTTGGTGTGAAAAGCTGAGGAAGCAGAAAGAAGCAAGCCATGTTCTTACCCTCTTAGAGATCCTCCGCCAAAGAGACCTACTTCCTGTATACCCATGCCTATATGCCTTTCTGTTCTGCCATCTCATTTCCTCTCTCTGCCCAGCAACATCACTTCCTGTCTGTCTGTACAGACCTCCGGACCTTTACGGTTAGTGAGGGGATTTAAGGCATGTGCCACCATGCCTAGCTCTGTTCCCAGTGTGGTCTTGAACTCACAGAGATCCAGACAGATACCTGTCTCCTGAGTAACAGGATTAAAGGCATGTGCTACCATTGCCTGACTTCTATGTTTACTATAGTGGCTGGCTTTTTCCTCTGGTCCTCAAATAAACTTTATTGGGGGACACAGATAAAATATCACCACACCAATTTAAAATGATTCTATCTAAGTTTAAAAAATAAGTCTCATTAAAAACCCCTAACATGAAATGAGGAACATGATATAAAGGTGTAGGACAGGTCAGGGAGATGACAGTTATGGTGTTTTCATTAATCATCAAGACCAAGAAGGTAGATGAGTTTTAACTGCTATAATAAAGGGGGAAATGATATAAAAGTGGGTACCAACTGTCCTTATATGATGATTAAATCTCCATTGTCAAGTAGACTGGGCTAGATTCAGCTAGGGCACAAATCTCGATGTCGCTGAAGTAGTTTCCAGAGATGTTTACTGGGGAGGAAACATTCACCCTGAATGAGAACAGCAGCGTCCCCTATGCTGGCATTCTGCAGGCAACAAGAGAAGACAACCTGCTCTCAGCTCCTGGACTGTGGATACAATGCAACCAGCTGTCTTACACTCCTGATCCTGGGACTTTCCCACCAAGGTGGATTCACACACACTGTAGACCGAAGTCAAACCTTCCTCCCTTAAGTTGCTCCTGTCTGATAATTTTAGTACAACAGGCAAAGCTACGAACAGAGAAACTTCTCCTAAACTCCTTTCAGTCCAACGAGAACAGTATGAAAAATATCTAAATGCTGTACCTTCACTTTTTGTCTTCATTGGAAAATAGAGCATCTTAAGAATGAAAAAAACCCTCTAAATAATTCAATTAGTTCAACAAACTCATGACTCAACATATTCAAACTTTTAGGAAGAACTTTTGAAACCTCGTGGATGACACTTATGTTTCAGTCTGATACATAATTAATAGTAAGAAAGAACATTGATTTTTATCGCAGAACCATTGATCAGGAAGCAAAAGGAAAGATTTCCCCCATCCCTCCTTTACTTTCTCTCTCTCTCTCTCTCTCTCTCTCTCTCTCTCTCTCTCTCTCTCTCTCTCTCAATTCTTTATGGAAGAAAGCAAACTATTAAAAACAAATGAACCACATAATTATGGCAAAATCCACGTTCTGGGATTGCTGTGGTGTCTCCCAGTTGAATATGTACCTTGAAGCCAAATTTGGGAACTGAAGGTTGAGGAGGAGGAATGCTTGTTTCCAGAACTTTAAAGGTGGAAACTTTTTCCTCCATGGAAACGCAGAAAAGGGTTCACTTGTCACAATTTCCCCAGAGTTCTCATTAGCAAGGTAACATCAGCTGAAACTCACTTTGCCACCATGGACTGTGATTTCTGAAAACCTCAGGGAAATGAATCAGGGCCTTTCTGTGTCTCTTTTGCTCTTGTGTTTCACATCCAAGAGGGTTAGGATTCTGGACCCTGGGAGAAGATGTAGAATGCCCCTTTGTTCCAAGTGCAGGTAGGAAACAGAGGGCTCAGAGCAGCCTTCTGTGAGACTTTGTGTCTTGTTAAGGATAATGAATGAGGACAATAGCCTATTATCCCCCAGCTTCTTCCTGGACTCTTCAGCCCTGGACTATTCACACAAGCTGGAGAGAAATAGAGATGTGGACCACACCACCAGGTAGAAAATCGTGGGAAGAGGGGAATGCAAGTACAGGATACTATATAATCCCTGGAAATCATAGGCTCCTCTAAGGACACCCTAGTGAGAATCCATGACAAATGGCTTTGGTCTTTATCTGTCCCTTATGGAATTCTGTCCTGCAGGATTATAGCATAACATGGCTATTGTGAAATCAAAACAGCTGTGATTATTCAGGAGACCCTCACAAATCCCACTAATATTTCTTATTAAAAGATATATGGAGGCATTAAAACCTCACCTGAGATTTCAGTCCCTTACTTCCTTCTGCCCTGCATCCCACTGCATGTAATGTTGCCCCAGCTGCACATAGTACTAGATTAGATAGGAGAGGTAAATGTTAATTGAAGGTGGAACTATAGAGACACAGCTTTCCTGAATTGTCATTCCTGCTTGGGTGAACCTTTCCTCAATGCAGGTGCCCAATCACCCATGTTCCTATAATTAGTCCTACTTTACTATGCTGAACTCAGATGGAATCTTCTTGGTGCTGTTCTTGGTTCCCTGTCTGGCTTGTGTGGGCCTATGTTTGGATCACCATAAGAAGTCACACAAGCTGTTTTTACCATCTATAAACATACTGAATAATAATATAAAAGAATAGAAAAATAATAAAAGGGAAAGGAATGAACATGCCTGCTCTTAGGTATGGTCGAGGAGTAAGTTTATTACAAATACATGGGAAAAATATATCAGAGAAGAAGACATTTGGAAGAGTCAAGAATAGACATAACCAAACTGAGGTGTCCCATGTGGGAAGAGGGGGAGAGGAAGGGAGAATGGAATGAGGTGCAGCAGCCAAGAAGACAAAGGTACAAGAGAGCAAGTAACCAAAATGCCTGGATTATATAGGGGCAAACCTCTGGAGGAAGGGCAGCCCAGCCCCTGGCCTGGAGAGTTTCAGGTAGAATGTGGGGTATAGGGTCTGTGGGATGCTGGGAGAACCTGGAAGCCAGGTCCACTTTGATTTGTTAAGTAGGCACCTCAGCCATTTGTCCCAGGGATTGAGAAAATCAGGACTGACAGTTTAGACTTCTTCAGTCTTACTAGAGATCCATATTCAGTGCTCTAAAGGAAACAAACATGAAATAGAATTTGAGAAAAAGATCTGTAAAACCAACAGCTGAAATGGTGCATGATCCTAATCTTGAAGTGCTTGCTATAAGCCTATGTTTTTTGGTCACTTTTGATTCTTGAATAAATTATACTGAAGTGATGTCACAGGAAAACATCCCAGGGAACTGACTTTCAGATTTACAGATTCCAACCTTTTTTTCTGACTCCTGCCCTCTTCAGTTCTTTCCTTTTCACTTTCTTTTCTCAACAAATGGGTTTCTTCATAAAAGAAGAAATCCAAATTTCAATATCTGACCTTACTAATTTCTAAAGGTGCTTGAAAGATGCCCAGAAGTTTTCAGCATAATGTTTTGGACATCACAGCCACTAGAACCACGAGCCAAATAAACTCTTCTTAAATGTTACCATGCCTTGGATGTTTCAGTACAGCAGCAGCAACAACAAAATGTACCTAGAAAGTCCAAGCCGATACCAGGAAAACATACCTCTATTGGGTACATCAATGAGTTTTATTAGGGTTACTCACACCATTGCCTCTCCGTGTGGACTTGTGAACTAGGAGAGTGGATCCCCAAAATGAGACAGACTAAAATCTCAAGCAATGGCCAACTTCAGGGTATCAGACAATTTATATTCTGAGAGCATTCTTGGGGTTAAGCAAGGTCATGTGAGCAAAGTTCATTTGAGTTCAAGTTGTATACAGTCACAAGGGCAAGGTCCATGAGTTTTAGGTTTTATACAATCAAGATAACTTACTCATGCCTGGTAACACCATTCTGATTATTAGTGGGTAAGATGACTGGTAATCTAATGTAAACTCACTCCTATTATTATACCTGGGAGGGACACAAAAGCACATTCCAAGAACAACCCATGTTATGGAGGAACAGAGATTACAAGACTCTTGGTTACTTTGAGATTTTTCATAATATCTCAGAAATCTCTTCACAGGACTTCATTCATGGACCAAGTTCCTAACATACAGGAATTATGCATGAGGAGATGCTTATAGGAATGTGGAGAGGAGTTAGTTATAAGAATATAAGTGTGGAGTTATTGACAGAAGTCAAAAATGACTCAAAGACAGCAGCATGACGTAAGTCCATCCCAGTTAGGGTGAGAGCTCACAAAATCTGGAAAAGTGTAACATACTACACAACCTGTCAGCAGCTCAATAGATTGAAGAGCATCCTTTCTAGATGGTTAAGCTTGTCTGAACATCTTCCAGGAGGCTTGGCTGCTCTTGTTTCTAGGAAGCTCAGTTTGACTACATGTCTTCTAATGGCCTGAGCCTCATAGCAGCTGTGCTCATCTGAGAGTGTCTCACAGCAGTTTTTGCAAATTAAATATTTTTTTATAAAAAGGATCCTAGTGAATCTGGTAAGTTTCAGGGATTTCCTGAACCTATTTTGAATTGTTTACTTCATGAACTTACCAAAGTCTCTGCAGAATGGAATGATTCACGTCCCCATAAGAACACCATGTTGTTTCATCATCCTATAAACACCCTGTGTCTTACGGAGCTTCCCCTTTAGATGGAATTTTAATCTCAGAAAACTGCTACAATACACAACTGCAGCTTATTCTGGTTAATTTTGAAAGGATCAGAGGCAGCCCTCCCTCTATTCTTTAGGAGCAATTCTGATTACATCACTAAGGAACCCAGAATGGTTTAGATGGCAGCTTCTTGAATATTATTAGTGTTCTAGCCTCATCCCATCAAAAGTTTAAATAGTGTGAAAAACATAAGCATTAAGAACCAGATACCATGGTAGAAAAATAAGTGTGTCGATCTAGGCCTCTCTAGGCAGATTTGGAACCTGCCTCTTATTAACTATTTACTAGTGTTCTGCACTTTGCTTTCTGAGTCTCAATTATCTTATAATTCACATGAGGATAATAATATGCATTTTGGAGTATTGATGAGAGGATTTATTTGCATCTGATTTATTCATAGTAAGCCATCTGCTCGAGTTTAGTTCCCCTATAAATTCCATGACCATGAAAAAGACTTCTGAATTTTGTAAGAATTAATCTACTGGTGGATGTGAGTGAGTGGATATGTGAATGTGCATCTTCATATATGTGTGCACATGTTCCTGCGAGTGTGTACACATGTGTACATGTATTCTCGGGCCAGAGGTTAGTACCAGGTGTCTTCATCAATGGATTTTTTTTAAACAAGTGTTATTCACCAGCCTACAGCTCTACAGCTGCTTTGGCTAGACTGGCCAAATAAGTCCCAGGGGTCTTCAAGTTTCTATCTACTGAGTGCTAGTACTATTGGGATGTCACAAACGCTTGCACTCAGCTTTATATGCATGTCCTGAACGCAGGTGGCAAGCATTTTACAAAGTGAGCTTCTCCCCAGCCTATGAATTTCTTTATATGTAAAGGTAGAAACAGTACCTACTTTTGGGACTCCAGTAAAGACTAAGGGCTGCATATGCCTGGTAAATATTAAATGCTAAAAGAATGAGTCTTCCTGCTATGCATCTTAGAGTGACTTCCTTGACTTCTTTATGGGGTGTCTTCTTGTGCTGGGTATAAATTACCTTCATGAAGTCCTGGGCAGGCATTCTTCTCAAGGTCCAGATAGGATCAGAGTTTATTTATTCTTGTGTGTTTGTTTGCTTTGTTGTGTATCATGGCACCTAACAATAAAGTGGCATTTCACAGTCCTTAAGTCCTATTGCTCAGTAGGTTGAAGGTCAGGCAGTCAATTCCATTTCTTCCTCTGCATGGAGAGATGCATGATATTTCTGAGTATGATTTTTCCTTTAAAGGTAATCTAGGTTTCCTGTAATTTTCAAGAAAGTCTGTCCAACATCTAGACATGTGCCTTTACTGGTGACATTTTTGAAAAACAACTTAATCTGTTTTCACTCAACATACAGGCACCGTACACATTAGCAATGCTAGATGGAGAGAGCATACTTTCTTGCCTCTGCTGACAGCCTTACCTGTATGGGCTTGCTCCTGGTTTTAGACAGTTGAGTTCATTTCAGAAGTACAAGCGCAGATATCAAGCTAACATCTTGCATACATTATCCTATAATAATTCATAGTATAATAAGCAGCTGCTAATGAAGCATCTCAAAGCAGAGATATCTGAATTTATGGTTTCTTCTATACAACTAATTACAGAAAGGAATCCTCGTGGCCTTTTAGAACGACCGGGACTGTTCACATTATGTTTTCCAGTGCTTTATTGTCTTCACATTGTGAGAATGATCTGTGCCCACAGTAGCTCATGCTCCAGATTCATTAAATAGAATTCTTCTAAATTCCCTGCCTGCCTTTTCTGCCTGCGCCCTATACTATAGGCCTTCATTCTCAGCAGCTCCAGGCCATTGCTTTTGCATTTATTGGATTTAGTCTTTACTTTCTGTTTTTAATTGTTTAGTGCATTTGTTTATTTGTGTGCATGCATATATGTGTGCCTGGACACATGTACCACAATGTGTATGTAGAGGTCAGAAGTCAACTAGTGGGAGTCAACTCTCTGCTCCTGCTGTGTGGGTCCCAGGGATTTGCTAAAGTTGACAGGCATCTTTATCCTCTGCACCATCTTACCTACCCTGATATATCCTTTATAAACAGGAAACAAACAAATAATTAATCTAATCAGTTTTCTATAACTGAACTATTAGAATTTATATTGATGAGTTTGTCACATATATACATTTACTATTATAGGGTATCTAGAATATCTAATTAGGACCCACTCCTTAACTGTCATTTGTGCCTTCCCTCATTGTTGGACAATAATTTGATGATTTAAAGCATTTTGAAATTGACTTTAAAACTTCATCTCCATCCTAGTGATGTTGGCAGTATATCTCCTGAATGAAAACCAACCCTGGCTTATATCTCCAAATGGTTGGTATTCAAGTGAGCTGTCAACAGATCACCATTTATCTTACACTGATAGGAGAATGGCAAAATGAATCATTTCCTTTCTGCTCCATTCCACATAGCACAAAGGTCTTATTGAGCACCCAAATCCTTTAGGCTTCTGTACATGAGATGTTACAGAGTTACAGATACATACAATACATACTGTGTTCTCAACCTTGAGATATTATTGAAGACATACTCTACCATCAATAAAAATTCTACACTCTTCTATTAATAAAAATGCATTCTTTATATAAAACTGGGAAATATTCTTAGAGAAAATACAAACACCCTAAATCTAGCAATCTAAATGTGACCCCTGGTGATATTCTGATGCATGTTCTTATTATAATTATCATAAATATATAGAACAATATTATTTGCTTAATTGGTAATGTTTAGAACTTTATATTTTATAGAGTACTATATATAGTGCTTTTGAAAATACAATTTTAATAATTATTAACATTGAGAGCAAAATAAAACATTGAAATGTTAAATAGTCACCACATCAGTACGTTTTTGGGAATGTCACCTTGAATTTGGAAAGGCTTCATGAGGTAATTAAAGTCTGGGATGTGGAAAGATGGCTGAAATTGCAATCTGAATAGTCCTATCTAAACTCCACCGAGAGTGGGCATAATATAGTCAAAAGGCAGTCAGGTTGTTCCTGAGATATTTTTCTCTCAACTTTGTTATATATGTTATTTGTTAAAATTTTGCTTTACTGTACAACACTTTGAGTTTGGAAAGATTGGTACTTCACGAGACAGAGGGAATATAGGGACAGGCCCTGGTTTTCAATCCTTTTTTCAGGATGGCTGCACAGGGATTGATGGCTTCAGGGATGACAGTGATGTATAGATCCTGAGTGGAACTGGTGTAGGGAGCTGTTCAGAAGATGGTGAATAAGGAAATGATAAAAGAAATTCCATAAGAAGCATCCATAATTCATGGCAGAATCAGGTTCAGAATTTCTATTTCCTGTTTAAACTCAAAAGAAGAAAGAATATTTTTGTGGTATTCAACTTATTGTTATTGCAACAAATTCATATAGTCATCTTCAATCACCTTATCTATAAATATATTCTAAACCATATTAATACACTTACTAATATTATTTTCACTTTCAATAATCACTAAACTAATTAGCGTAAGTCACATGAAATTAACACTTTTGTCTCTCTGATAACTGGACCAGAATATAGGAACATTGAATGATTGAATCTGTGAATATATTTGTAATAAAAATGGAAAAAATATATGAGAAAATCTGAGGAGTTGTATCAATAGCAAATATGAATTTTTACCTATAAAAACAGGCCAGTGAAATGTTGTATGCAACTATTATTTCTTGAATACAATCTACCCACTAGCAAGTTAAAACACTTTTCTCTAACTAAATGACCTTGAGCTTCTTGCCTGCATGTTTCTAGCTAATTAGCTTTCAGCTAATGCTGCTATAACTGACTTAAGGCATGACATTAAAAATAACTGAAAGATCATTCTTCCACCATTTAAAAGCATAGAATTGGCATTAAAATTACTTCAATTACACGAAAAAGAAAAATGAATACAGTAAATAGAAAAACAATGATAAAAGGCACTTTATAGATTCTCATTTTCATTGAATGAATAATTAGTCTATATTTCATCATTATAAGTAAGACTTAACAGGAAAATGCTAGGAAATGAAGACAGCTAGAAATAGAGGTAAATATATTAAAAAATAATATCAAAAATCCTCTAGGAACATCATGTTAAAAGTGCACATGACACTCTGATAGTTCACAACAATAAATAAACCAAAACATTCTGTCAGCATGAAAACAGCAATTTTCAGTGAATTTTTAATTCCAAATTGATAGCATTAATATTGACAAGGAGCAATAGCATTCCCTTTGATGGGAATGAGCAGTATTTAGTCACTAAAGGTATTTTTATAGTTTGTTTGTCAGTGGAAGCAGTTGGGGATCTTATCAGAAGTCAGGTGCCTGGGCTCCCACACCAGCAATTCTGATTCCATGTTCTGGGTGCACTTCTGAACTAACTGTGAATTACATTACCAATGACTGGCCTGCCGAGGTGTGGAGAGCTAGAGAATGACTTTTATGAAATAGTGAGCACTCCGAAGACTCAATCTGTTAGTAGGTAGAAGCCCTGAAGGGCTGCCATTTGAGGGTGAGTTTTAGTGTAGCTTCTAGGCACTCTTCCAGTGCTTACCTTCCAACTGCATCAAATTCCCATGTCTGTCAAACTTCAGAAACACTTACGTTGGCTTACTCCAAACTTATTTTCACAGATGAGAGAATTCCTAAAATTCCTCTTTATGTCACCTTCATTGGCTTTCATAGCCATGGTGTACATACCTTTCTTCCTTTTCTAGGTCATGTGACAGATGCCTTTCTTCCTTTTCTAGGTCATGTGGCAGATTAAGTAGCATTAGAATCATCAACATTCAAAAAGTGGCATATGATATAGAAGGAACACTTGAAGCTGGACTTGGTGGTGCATGCCTTTGATCCAAGCCCTGTGAGCCAGAGGCAGACAGATCTGAGTGATTTGGAGGTCAGCATGATTTACATAGTTCCAGAATATCCCAGGGCTACATAGAGAGACCCTGTCTCTATTTTTTTTTTTCAAACTAAAATTTATGTTGGAATCCTAGTGGGCAATGTGATGGCATTAGGTTTTGAGACATTTGGTTAGTGAATGTGTCTTGAAAGTCATCAATGAGATTAGTAGCATCACAAGTGCCTTAGAGAGTTCTCTTCTCCTCATGTCCATTATGAGAAATGAAAGAGATCTTGGAGTTCTAAGATCCCAGAAGTATAAAAAATAAACTCCCATGAGTCACAAACCACCTTATTTGTGATCTTCTATTATATAGTTTTCCAGGCAGCAAAGACATTAAACTAAGATACAACATGGATGATTTATGTAAGAGGATGTGGTGCATTTAAAATCTCTATTGTAACTTATTGCTTTTAGAGCCACTTTTACTAGCTTTTGGAAAATTGGACATTTCATCCAAGTTTTCAAATGGTATTGGTTGCCTGAGGCCAAGTAAATTAATGTTATATGCTTCCTTAACTGCTTCAATATTGATGAATATTGTTTGCTTTTTATTATTTTTTATATTGTTTTTTACTTCTTACTTTTCTCTTTCGAGGTGAATCAGGATAGAATGGTAATAAGGTAACATGCTGTTAAAATATTTTTTAAAACCATAAATCAATCTAAAATGTGTTTCTTTCAGGAAAAAGGTTCATACGAAGATACATAAAGTACAAATGAATCTGTCTGTCATTTCAGCTGCAGTTGATCTCTGGTATTCTAGATGGTGACTTTGTGTTCTTAGAAACTTTTATCAAGTTTTAAAATAATATTTTATTAGTAATACATGCTGATTGCATATTAGATTGTTCTGTTTTGTTTTCCCTTCCTTAAAAAAAAGGACTATACTATTTAGCCCAGACTATCTAGGAATTCATAATCTTTGTTGTCCCAGTCCTGAATACCAAATGCTGCTGTAACAGATATGGCAACAATGCCTGGTTTATTGATGTGTTTCCATCTTTAACATTGATGTGTTAATGCTGATTATTACATTTTAAATATATATTTCCACATACACACATGTATATGTACATACTTACATGTGTTTTTGTCTTCATAAATGTAGATACACATACTTACATATATATTATATATAGTAGTAACATCAAATTAATTGAGTAAATTTGGGTTCAGAATGCTGATGCTGATAGATTTGTCTAAGCACCTGGTCAAATGCTAATCTCAAGAAATCTAGCATGATAAGATAGCTAAGAAGGAAAGTAAGTAGTGTTGATATCTGTTAGTGGTCACAAAGTCACTGATCACTAATTAACACACCCTCTGCAAATCATAAATTTGATTATTAGTGGTCAGGATTTTGCTTTCTGATCTGAAAAGTAAGAAATGATTAAAATGCCTTCATTGTATTTGATAATCACAGTCGCATTTTATTTATTGTATTTTAACAGATACACTTCTTCGAACAATATTGGATACACAAATTTGTAGGAGAAAAACATTTAAACTTGGGTCCTTTTGTGTACTTAAGTTTTATTTTGTATGAAACAACAAAGACAGGTTGTTTCCTCCCAGAAGGTAAGTGATGGGTTGAAGGCAAAATTCTAATAACTTTTTCAGCAATTGTTGGCACCTGGGTCTCCCTGTTCCCTTGTGGGGTGAGGTGGCAGAAGAGCTCATTACACTTGGAATTGCTATGACAGTCCCCGGGATGCTACAGCAGCAGTTGCCCTGCCAGTGCACAGCAGCTAATAGATAATGATCGGACATATTCACACCTCAAAGATGAGGTGCTGAATTTTTTGAATTTCCTTACAGAGTTCAGCACGATGAGAATCCCTCTGGAGAGGCATAGATGGAGGATCCGTCGGTGCAATGCCAAGTGTTGACAGAGGGCTCTGTTTCAATATGTTCTGTATGGAAAATCACAGCTTCAGTGGACCCAAGCTGGGGAGTTTTTCTCAGGTGTGTGCCAGTAGTGTTACTGCCCTGTGTAGCTGTCATTTCAAATGTGATCTGAAAGCCGCAAAATGCCTCTTACTCCAGGCAATAATAACATTCCTTGGAATTGAAGAGCGTATGGATACAATGGGAATTTCTCTAAAATCTGTGAGAGAAACTCAACATTGAAGACAGCTAAGAACATGTTTTGCAGATTGGTGACAAAAAGGAGTAGGCCTTTGTCCTCTTTTATAGGATTTCTCCTGTCATACAAAGGTAAAATCGGTGTTTGGGATGTATGTGGCCCCATTCACATGAGTCAGTAAATGTAGATGGCTTTGTGAAGCCTCTAGTGGAGTGCTGAAGTTGAATGGCAAATGTGTGCAAATTGTTTTTCTCTTGAAGAAAATAAAATGGGAGTCATAGCAATACCTGACCCTAATCAAAATTGGAACTGCTTTTGCTTTTTTAATTTTTATTTATATATTATTTATGGAAATGTGTATGTGTGTGTATATATGTGTGTCAGTGTGTGTGTGTGTGTGTGTGTGTGTGTGTGTGTGTGTGTAGGCATGCATAGGCATGGTACACATGTAGAGTTTGAAGGACAAGTATAGTTCAGTTCTACCACAGTGGAGTCTGAGAAGAGAGCTTAAATTTTTCAGACCTGTCACAATCTACCCACTGTGCAATCTCATCAGAGTTTTAAATTTTTGTCAAGTCTATTAATATTTGTTGGTTCTCATCCAAAACAGTGTTTTTTTGGGGCATCTTTGGTTTTCCTAAGTGAGCACCCAAATGCCATGGAGTAATATATGAGCATATGGCACCAGTCCACCTGCCCAATTTCACCCAAAGTCTTCTTGCTTAGGTAAGGTAGCCATGGCAACTAAGCCCTTCCTTGATTAATGGGTGAGTCAGCTCTCAGTTGAGCAACAAGGAGGGCCCTGCTGTCTCTAAAGGTCTTGTCCCTAGGCATTGAGTTAAAGGACAGGGTCATAGTGACCTGTGATCCTAAGATATAGACATTGAATTTTTCAAAAGTAATTACTTCCCTTCTAAGCCCACCATTTTCCATCTGAAATTTTCCCTAATTGATTTCATCATTCTAGAAACAGCTGTCTTTCTGATCCCCTTGTTGAGGTAAACAGAACTGTCCTAGACCGTATCCCTCTGATGGACAACACATCACACTTTAAAAAATATCTTCATGTGTATTGCAAATAAGATTTCATTCCTTCAGTCAATGCTAGATGTAGCCTTATAAAGAGATAATTTCCCCAGTATTCTTACATAGCCATCCATCCATTATTATTATAATTATTATTATATTATAGATATTATATATAATAATAATAATTAAAGAGATTGTGAAAATGTAGTCATTTAAGACAAGCCCGATGTGTCTTAATGATTATATGCATTCAATGACTCAGTTTCAATTTCTTCTCTCTGGGTTGTACGTTTTCTTAATGTAGAATGATTTGTTTCTGGTCCTTTGAAAAGGCCTTGGAATAGGCTGAGCACCCCCCCACCCCCCCCACCCCCCGCCCAACACCTTCCCAAATGCTTTCCCCTGATCTTGATGTATGGGTGACAACAAACTCACAAACTTTGTACTATGTATTTCTCTCATCTTTCAAAGCCTCCTTACCTCTTCTTTCTGTAAGTCATTGTTTGGGGAGGCATTAGAGGGCTTTGAGGTTTTGCACCAAGATTCTCAGACTGGACTCTTTTATTTTAATTCCTATTGAGGATCATCCCCATCCCAGGGCCAGCAATCCTGCTTCTCTACAGGGTCATGAGCAGAATGCAGTCCCACCATCACTCCTTTGAGTAGCTACTACAGAGATCACTTGGTGTATCTTCATAGAGGGACTACAGGACTCAACAGTGGCCTTGTCCCTTGGTGTTTACAAAAGCAGTCTTAGATGCTACCTTATTTTATCATTTAAAAAAATGTAGATCTCTTAAAATACGCCATAATCAAGTTTTGTTGTATTCTTGTTTTGTTTTGTTCTTAAAGGCAACCAAGGCCATGTGATTTTACTGATATTTTCTGCTCCAGTTCTGAGATCTCAGCCCATGGCTGTTTGCAGTAGGGTCGAATGGTTGAATGAATACAGGAGTTTTACAATCCAGAGTTTTTCCAAGCATTTTAAGCAATTCCTTTATTTGTGACCCATTGATAAATCTTTACAAGAAAAAGCAATTTTGTTTGCAATTTTGGTTCTCATCTTGGAACTTAGGGGTGTTTTGAATTCCCTGTTCTCTGGGGAAGAACAGAAGATGCTGGAATAAAACACAGGGAGACTTGATTTTGAAGAGCCAGAACTGAGACACAGAGAGTCTGAGCATGGCCACCCTGACAGTGGATGTTTGAATGGAGCACTTGCCCTTGTGTGCCTAGGTAGAAAAGAACAAGGGAAGAACTCATATTCAGAAATGTGGTCTTTGCAGGTCTCCAAGGAGATGATAGGAAGCTTCCTTTCATTTTGACATCTGCCCCAGGTGCTCACAAGCACATACTACTCAGAGAACAGACATGTTTGGATGAGGTAACCAGAAAATCTCCAGCTGCCATTGTTAGGGGCGTGGGGCATAGATTTCTTATGTTAAGCTTTCTTGGTCCATGGTTAGAGAGGAAAGTGAGAAAAAGGGATCAAAACTCCTAAATACAACAATGTAGGTGATTGTGTTGAAGAAAACTACTTATCCAGAGGTCAGAAAGCAAAAACAAGACTCTGAATGAATGGGATGAACATCCAATAGTCAAGGCAAAAAAGGGCTCAAGTAAGCCGAGAACAAAGAAAACTGCATTAAAGATGCCTTGTGATTTCCTTGGTAACCTGGACCTCTCATTATCTGTGTGATGTGTTTTGGCAACTGCCTTGGACCATTGAGGAAGGATACAGTATCAATGCTCTATTTCAGACGAGTAAAAGATATACATGGTAAAATTCAACCTGTATAGTTATTTTTAGTTTATTATGATTTACATATAATCTGAGTTATATCATTATTCCCTTTTCAATGTTAATCGAATTCATTTTGGTCTATAAAACAATTGGCTTTTATCATGATGCCCCTTTTATGAAACTATTATACTAATTAGTCATTTCAATATATTAGGAATTTTAAGCCACTTTCCATGGCCTAACTAAGGAATTGCAGATTTAGAATGTAGACAAGCCAACAAGCTGTAGCTCAAAACATTCCTGGTATCCCAGGGATGAATATTGACTCTTGTGTGCATGCACCTCGATGTCAGAGAATGACATCAGGCATCTTCTTCTGTTGTCCTTATTATGGCCTGAGACATGGACTCTTCTAATCTGAACCTTGTTGTTTGGGCTAGGCTGTCTGACAAACAAGCTATTGCAAATGCTGCCCTCTGCCCTCTAATACTATGGCTTCAAGCAGGGGCATCTATATCTCACTTTTACATGGGTATTAGGGATTCAGGCTCAGATCATGACGTCTGCAGAGAAAGAACTCTTCCAGTGATCTCAGCCCCTACCTTTGACCATTTGAAGTTAGTCTTTGAGATTTTTTATAGTTATTGTTCAGATTGTTATAATTTTGTTTAGAGCACCAACACTGCAAGCCTTCTTGGCTTTCAGAATCACACAGCAGGATTATTTCTTGGGGTGTGTGTTCAGAAACATAGATCACAGGCAGTAATTTGTACATGTTTCAGCTGGGAGTTGTGTAGCTGCAGATCCTGTCAGTGGGATGGCATTTCCTGTTAAGAAGATTCTATATTTTATTGATTAATTCTTCCTTCTGTACTCCAAGGACACCGGCTTTCCTTTCGTATGTGGAATCAGAGTTAAACTTTCAGCGCTAAATCTATCCTTGGCTTCATGTTTCTGGGAAAAATTTTCAACTTAAGCAGCAGCTTTGTATAAAACAAATTATATTTTGTGCTTGGGAGTTCCGGGGATCTCCAAATCTTAACTTTTCTCCAACAGGATGTGTCATTAGATCCCCAGAGTGTGGAAAGCCCACTGTTTAGATGGTTCTCATTCTTCACAAAGTGTATCATTTCCGATGCTACTGTGATTTTTTTTTTTCTGACACACTTACAGTCAGAGATTCTCCCATGTGAGAACTGTTGTTTCTCCACTTGTCATTTGGTTACTAAATTAAAAACAATAGTAATGAGTCCTTGGCCAAGTGTGCCTAGCAGAGTAGAAAGGGATATAACTTGTCATTTTGAAGGTAAAGTGGCCTACTTTTGGCAAGGTTTTCATTTTGAAATACCTATTTTATTGTTTTTAATTGTGTGTGTGTGTGTGTGTGTGTGTGTGTGTGTGTGTGTGTGTGTGTCTGCCATGTATGTACAGATGCTAAGGAAAGCCAGAATAGGATGCTGGATATTCTGGAGCTGGAGTTACAAGTGGTTTCGAGCCACAGGAAGTGGACACTGGGAATGGAATTCCGGTCCTCTGCAAGAAGAGTAAGTGAGATTCACCACTGACCTAACTTTCCAGCCTGTTTTCATTTTAAAGTCTAAAAAGAAATGCCATTTGGCTGTCAGAGACAGCACTTTAGACACTTCACATTCCTATCTACCCTTATGATGCTCCTGGTTTAGTTATAAAGTCAGTGGATTTAAAGATTCTGAACAAATTGGCATAGCATTTATAGGCAAAGATTATTTCACTCACTGGATATTCATTTAAGCTTTTGAAAATTATTATTTTAAACTTACAAAAGAATTTCTATAATCAAAGTTTTCCTCATTTTCATATAATCTCTGAAGCATGATATATTAAATTTGGTGAGGTTACTTTATACTTTAATTTGATGTGGAACTGTAAAATAGTATCCCTGACTCATACTCATTCCCACTCCTCCAATCCCCGGAAATCAGTTATGAAATACTCCAAATGCCGTGTTTGGGGCCAGCAATGACGAGTATGATACATTGCCTGGTTACTAGGTCCCCCTGTTTTCCCACCCCATGTGGATCATCCACATAAGCTTCACCTGAAACAGCCTCCATATCAACACGCAAAGTCCCCTCTCTTGAAAGCCAGGTTAGGATCTTCCCCTGAACCATGACTCAGCATCCTTTGCTCTACAGGTAAGATCACTGGGACAGGCATAACCTTTATTCTCTGGAGGACTCTGAATGATGGAATCTGAGATAGATAGACAGAACTTCCCTGAGGCTGTGTGTTCATTGTAGCTCTTTCGTCAGTTATGACGCACATTAAAATCAGGGGCTATTGGCCCTTACTGGGGGTTAGATATTGGCCTCAGAGACTCTGGTTTGGTTGATTTGAGATAGACCTCTGCATCATACTTTTAAAATGTCTCATCTGGTGATTCTCAAATGTAATCTACACCCAATATTCTGTTCTAGATGAAATACACACAAATGCCAAGAAATGACTATTCTGAAATTCTTTGACTTCTAACACATTTGAAGCTTGTTTTTCCATTGCTCACTAGTGAGGACCCTATAACACATTTCAGTGAAATATTTCTTATTTAATTATTTTGTAATAGAAAGTACTCAACTCTGAAATCACATATACACAAGCCCTATTAAATGGATACAGCAGGTTGTGTTTATACATTTATTCATACACATGTAACAACAATAATGCAAAACAGGCTATCAATTTGAGATAGGGGGAGTGGCATGTGGGAAGAGTTGAGGGAGGAGACAGGGAAGAGATTGGTGGGAGGACAGAGAAGGAGGAAGTAATAGAAATTATATTTTAATTAAAAGATGACACATTTTTTCAAAAGAAACATAAATCTGTACAAACAGTCCATTTTCTCCCAGTTTTCCAATTTAGATAAGGCAGATGGAGAAACAGATTGAGGCAGGGTATAAGAATAAAAGAAAGAGTTGTATATAGAACCCAAAGAACACTAGTCTCACAGCTAAAGCTACATCTTCACTATGAGAATATTAAGTCCTCAAGCATATGAATCGAATACATGATTAAGCAATGAATTGAGGAAACATGCATTCAACAGTCCCCACCACCAAACTGCATATGGTCATTCAGAAGTAAGTTCTAAGAAAAGTCTCCACCTACGGGAGTTATGTGCCTTCCATTTGAACACAGTACAAAAATACATCACTTTGCTTTGTTTATTTGCTAGGTAACATAGATTCCCCAAAAAAATGTTCAGTCAGTAAGAATATCACTGACATGAAAAAACCATTGCTATTTTTACTCTCCTTCTTACACCTTATAATTTTCATACAAATTGCCTTATTTTATAAATATTAAATTCTAATCTACATTACACTTTCTTCTGAAATAAGATGCATTGGCTATAAAGAATGTCTAGTCTAGATCACACCAGGATGAGTGACATGTTGTTCAGAAGATACCCACTGTAATAGCTGCTAAAACTCAAATGACATGGCTTTCTGAAATTAAAGATGTTCTTTGAAATTACAAATACAGCAACCCATGTGGAGAGAAGACTGCCACAAGGCAAATGGAAATATATATTTAAAACACACCTCATGCAAAAAAAATGTATATTCATAATATGTACTGAAGATTTACAAATAAAGGTAAAAGATGAAGACAGACTTTAGGAAAATGATCAAATGAAAAATTCACAAACAAAACAGTGCTGATTACATTATCACATTGTGTTCAGCATGACTAGCAGTCCACATGAAGTAAGTTAAGCAGATGCTGCAGCTTGTGTTTTAATTAGACACTAATATTCTTTTAATTTGAATTTCATTTTATTTTATAATTATTTATTTATTGTGTATGTGTGTGTGTGTGCGCGCGCGCGTGTGTGCGTGTGTGTGTGTGTGTGTGTGTGTGTGTGTGTGTGTGTGTGTGTGCCTTAGCATGTGTATAGATGTGTGTAGAGGTCACAGGACAACTTGTAGGTGTCAGTTCCCCCTCCCATGTAAGTCTCAGTAATGAAACTCAGGTTGTCAGCCTTGGTGGCAAGTGCTTTTACCAGCTGAGCTGTGTCACCAGCACCATACATTAATTTTTTCAGGTCCCCAAAGCAGCAAGTATTACACACACAAAAACTAGAACTCCTGGTTGGGATCAATAAATAGAAGTGGAGCAGTATTTCTAGAAGACTACTGATAGTATAGACAAGAATCAATTTCTTCCCTTTCAAAAGTTACTCCAAATATCACACATGTAATGAATCTAAATTAAAAATAACACATACACACAATACATTTTCATTTTGTGTGATCACCCACATCAGTAAGCACATTTCCTTCCACACACAAACATTCAAAATTCTACATGGATATATGCGTCTACTCAACAGTAACACATTTATTCAGTAAGATGACTTGTCATGAATGTTAGTTAAGAAATAATAAAACAGGGGACTGAAGAGATGGCAGGTAACAGCACTGGCTGCCACCCCAGAGGACACAGTTTAAATTTCTGGAATCTACACAACAGCTCACAGCTGCCTGTGACTTTGATTCCTGGGGAACCAATGCCTTCTTCTGGCCTCCATGGCCACGGGGCAAGCAAGTGGTTCACAGGCATACATGCAGGTGTAACACCCATAGACCAAAAATTAAAATTAAAAAATAGTGAATCAGTCAGTATGTACAACAGCCGTTATTTCTATTTTTATACTACTCTGAAGAATTCATTATATAGTTAGTCATTTCTCACATATATAATAATGCTGAGAAATATGTTGTATTTCTGTGGGCCTGTTTTCTAAGGATAGATATTGGCTTTTATCAGAGTTTGAATCAGTTACTGTTGACTGAAGAATATCCAGGGTTTAAGTAGGAGATGGGACATAAGAAAGGAAAACCAACAAAATCATACATTATGCACTTTCTTTTTTTTTTTTTTGGTTTTTTGAGACAGGGTTTCTCTTGTGTAGCTTTGCGCCTTTCCTGGAACTCACTTGGTAGCCCAGGCTGGCCTTGAACTCACAGAGATCCGCCTGCCTCTGCCTCCCGAGTGCTGGGATTAAAGGCGTGTGCCACCACCGCCCGGCACATTATGCACTTTCTTATTTTTTCATGTTTACAGACAAGTGACTTGATTATAAACACTATGGACAATTATAAATTTGTTTTAAAACTTCTTAGAATGTACAACATTTTAAGCATAATATCAAATTTTAGGAAAATTATTTAATTATGTTAACTCATTGTATATTCTCTTTTGGCCATTAAAACAAAACAATATTTTTAAGAGATTTATTGATATTTATTTTTATGTTTATATGTTAGTCCACGCATGTATACATACATACACTATACATACATATACACACATATATATACACTATATACACACACATCTATATATGTATATATAGTGTATATATATGTATAGCACATGTATATCTGGTGTCCACAGGGGTCAGAATAAGGTATTGAGTTGTCAGGATATGGAGTGACAGATGGCTGTGAGCCAATATGGGTGCTCAGAACCAAATGAAGGTTCTCTCCAAAATCAACATCCACTCTTTTTTTTTTTCCATTTTAAAATACAATTCAGTTCTACATATCAGCCACGGATTCCCTTGTTCTCCCCCTCCCGCCCCTCTCCCCTCTCCCCCAGCCGACCCCCCATTCCCACCTCCTCCAGGGCAAAGCATCCCCGAGGACTGAGATCAACCTGGTAGAAGCAGTCCAGGCAGGTCCAGTCCCCTTCTCCCAGACTGAGCCAAGCATCCCTGCATAAAACCCAGGTTTCAAACAGCCAATTCATGCAATGAGCACAGGACCCGGTCCCACTGCCTGGATGCCTCCCAAACAGATCAAGCCAATCAGCTGTCTCACCCATTCAGAGGGCCTGATCCAGTTGGGGGCCCCTTTGTAATAGCCAAAACCTGGAAACAACCTAGATGCCTTCAACTGAAGAATGGATAAATAAAATGTGGTACATATACACAATGGAATACTACTCAGCAGAGAAAAACAATGACATCATGAGGTTTGCGGGCAAATGGATGGATCTAGAAAAAAAATCATCCTGAGTGAGGAAACCCAGACTCAGAAAGACAAACATGGTATGTACTCACTCATAGGAGAATACTAGATGTGGAACAAGGATGACTGGACTGCTACTCACATCACCAGGGAGGTTACCTGGAAAACAGGATCTCAACATCCGCTCTTAACTGCTGCACCATCTCTCTGTCCACATTGCCCACTAATATATTAAAATATAAGCCACCATTCAATGTTTTGGAGTATGTTTCTAGTTCATTCAATGTGACTATTACCTGTACTTTCATGTATGTGTAACTAACAGAACACATCAAACCTGGTCCTGTAGTGATTATAACAGGAAACTTGCATGAATTTATTAATGTTTACATTATCAAATGCTATATGTGCGACAAGGGGCTTTTCACACCACAAAACTAACTTTTCAACTCTGACTGTGCCATTATTCATATGAAAAATCACTTTGTAGCTAAGAGAGGAGCAAGTGTGTAAAAACAAAACAACCAAGAGGTCAACCCTGGAATATTGTTAATATGAAAGCTTGACATTTCTTGAATTAAATTTCATATTAGTAGATTCACACCTTTTAAGAATGTCAGTTTTCCTTGCATCTCTTGGGTCAGTAATAGAAATAGGGAATTGGTAGAAATTGTAATGAATTTATAATGAAAGATCATTTAAAGGTGACTGGACAGAGGACATTGTGATCTAGGAAAGAGTTTTCCTTTCTACCCAATGAATCCATTCCAGGCTCCAAGTCTCACATAGAAATTGACAGTGGGGAATGTGTTCACCTGTTTTTCGTTAACTTCAAAATATAAGTCTGTTTGTTTCCTAAGGAGGTTTATTTTCATCCTTTAAGTCTTGGCACTGGTACTGATTCAGAGAGATTGCCAAATGATGTAGCACAAGGGTAGGTCATCCCAACCCTTTCTTAACCAGTCATAACTAGTTTGCTAGCTTAAATCTTCTTAATGTCCAGGCTCTTTCTTAATGTAGAAATTAAAGTATTGGCATGCAGTAGATAAGTAGAAAGGCAGTGTTCCAGCCCATGCTGCTACCTTTCCTTGCCCCAAGTGCTACCTACATCCTCACGAGGCTCCTTTCTCAGAGTGACTTGAGCTAGTAGTGATAGATGTAATGATGATGAGTGGTTTCTGGTCACGAATCTCTCTCCTCAGAAGTTAGAAAGATGTCTGACTTCCCTCTTGCCAAAGCACCACTGGTGAGCACCGGGGGCAGGGCTATAACCTGTTCAGAGACCATTTTTTTTGCTGTATCATTATCTTCAATGGAAGGATTAGGCAGACTTTCTTCTCCCTAAAATGACATTGCTTCTTCATTTAAGCTGCAGCTCTAGGGTCTGATGCTTTTACAGGTTCATTAATTGCTTTGCAATTCTTGATATAGTATGGTTCTAAGAAAGCACAATAGCTCAAAAAATAAATTATTTGAACCAAACTATACTTTTAAGAATTAGCCACCCTTATTTGTTTTATATTCCCTGTGCTGAAACTGAAGGACTTTAACATGCCAGACAAGGACCACTTCTGTGACACTGAGGAAGCTATACCTCAGCCCTCAATTTTAATTTTACTCTCTTACCCCTGAAGGAAATAAGCCCACATTAAAGACATTCTCTATGCAACCAGGCAAACAAATTGGTAATAAGTTGAGGAATATTGATTAATAATTACAATGCTATGAAAATTTGATGTATTTCTTCAGTGCTGAGTCTGTTGTCACAGAATGGTATGTCTGAATGCTGATGCTGGGTTGGGCGACATAGAAGAACAGATGTTCTTTTGGGGGGGGCTCAGAAATTCTCAAGAATATTCTTAGTATTAATGTTTCTTTGGTAGCTTGATTTGGTACTGTGCATTTCATCTGCATTTGATGTTAGATGTCTCCAGCCATCTAAAATCTCTCCTTTTCAGACACTAGATGAGCCATAGAAGACCCACTGCTAATTCAAGGAAGAGTCTTTGTTCTGGTAAGGTTCATTGACTTCATTTACTCAGAGTTATCATGTTACATAAACTGGTGGAGATTCAGTGAATTAGCACACAATACCACCAGGCTTTTAGACTGAGAATTAATTGTATTTTCTATCTATGTGCCAGTAACTTTCATCTTGTGTTCTAATGATGTCCAAACCACTTTCCTTCACACATGGTCTCTTTATTACCTATGAAAAGTCCTGCCAGTGTGAGGAGGGGTCTTGGGAGTCCTTTAGATATCTCCAATGTAAAATATTTTAGAAACCTGTGAAAGAAACCCATTTCATGTTTTATATCCTGCATATAAGAAGAAAATTGGCTTGTGAATAAATTAACCATATAAGTATAGAAATCACAAATATTATATACAGATTCAATTTGCTACTTCTTTACCATGAAAATTATAATAGGGAAATTATGGTAAAGGGAAAATTAACATGAGGTAATATATTTGAAAGTACAAAAAAGGCAAAGGGCCACAAGAGAGAGGTTTCTCCATGCTAGTCCCTTGCTGACTTGGATTTAATCATCACCTCACCAGGCTTCAAGCTTCCCATCCATGAGAGTGATTCTCATGCTGTCAAGTCTAAAATTCAATCTTTCAGTAGTATCTAGTTAAATCTACAGAGTCAACAATGCCAATAATACTTAATTTGGAAATAAATATCCCCAGGGTCATATGTTACAACAGTTGAAGAATGAGATTTGAGTACTTATTCTTCATGAATGAGGTTAAGATTTTTTTATCATAGGCTACATTAACAGTTATACTAAGCAAAAGTTAGATTATATCATGTTAACTGTTTGTAGATTCAGGGAACATGATCAAGTTTCTAACCAAAGTTTCAATATGATCATATGGATTACAGAAGGTATGCTTAGCTCTTTTTTTGAATTGTACACTACAGAAAACCACATGGGGTCTAGACATTATTCAATACCACTGGCAGCCAGATTGCACCAGAGGTCCCTTTAACCACATTTCAATTGGATTTGGAGGATGACTTCATCCAAAATAGAATACAAGAGGGGTTTTATATAAAATCTTATCTTTTGTTCCCCTCACAGAATGGCTTAATAGTTCTTATCCTTGGAAGAGTTGGGGAAATTCAGCACCTGCCAATAGTGTGTTCATACTCATTTTCTTAGCATGGATTCTTCTTGACATGGTTAATGAGTTCCAGGGATAAAGCATTTCTGTACTCTTTAACCTGAGGTATATAAGATTCCAAAGTCACAATGCTTAAATTAATTTGTTTAGTTTGTTCATTCATTTCCTTGTTCATATTGAGGACCAACTTTACTCTAACTCCTATACTTGAGGATTAAATAACAGTTGATAGGTATCACCTTCAAGAATTTTACAGCATATAGGTAAAGCATGTATTCTAACAAATAAGAGTGATTCAGAATAATTATCAGATTGTTAGAAGAAAATATGATATCTGTTACATATATAAAACATCTATCATAAACCTCAACCATCTAATGAAACAGAGTATCTATTGTAAAGGTTTAATAACTATGACAAAATCAAATGACTATTATAAAGTATTTTTTGATCCTCTTGCATGCATAACCAAGAATTATTTGAACAGAGAAGTTAGGATCCTAGGAAACATCTATGAATCAATTGGAGTTTGAATCTAAGGTTTGAGAGCAGTTGAGTACAGAGAGCATTTTTAGAGTGATGATACAGAATGGATGAAAGACTGGAGGAGTAATAGCTTGGTGTTGTTAGGCTCTGGAAAGATCTAGGGACTCTGATGCTCTCTTATAATTGAGGGAAGTTGAGTTGGAGCAGGTAACAGAAGTCACACATAGAATACTTCCTGATTCTTGTTGAAAAGCTACTATTCAACATGTCATGGTGGCCCTGTCTTCCTGATGGATGAAGTTCATGGAACTCAGTGATTAAAGGAAACTTCTTGGACCCACATGTTTCCTGGGTATTGATGCATTGCCATCTCTCCACCATAATCAAGTATCTAAGTCATTTAAAACATTTCACTATTGGACACAAATAAATACCAAGCACTGGAAAATTAATTCAAAACACTAGATTTTTTCCTTTATTTTATTTTACACTACTATTCATTTCTACATATCAGCCATGGATTCCCTTGTTCTTCCCCCTCCTTCCCCCCTCCCCTTCACCCCAGCCCACCCCCCATTTCCACCTCCTCCAGGGCAAAGCCTCCCCCGAGGAGGACTGAGATCAACCTGGTAGACTCAGTCCAGGTAGGTCCAGTCCCCTCTTCCCAGACTGAGCCAAGCGTCCCAGCATAAAACCCAGGTTTCAAACAGCCGACTCATGCAATGAGCACAGGACCCGGTAGCACTGCCTAGATGCCTCCCAAACAGATCAAGCCAATCAACTATCTCACCTATTCAGGGGGCCTGATCCAGCTGGGGGCCCCTTAGCCTTTGGTTCGTTTCTAAGAAATTTCTTTAATGAAATGGAAGGCTAGAGCTTCATGCCCAGAGCCTCAGAGGGTTTGGTCTGGGTCTACAGTGGCTCTACCTAGTCATTAAAGCTTCTTTGCCACAAGATTTTGGCATGATTTTGTGGAGAGTGACAGGGTTTTCTAGGCTTGTTTTCTAAAACATATAGTAAAATAAGAAAATAGAACAATTCTTCTCAATGAAGTTCAGCATATGTATGTGTATGTGTCAATGACACATAACAAAACAAATCTTCTTATTAATAGTAAAACTACATCCAGTATAATATTGTGTTTGTGATGCTTAAACAGTAAAATAAAATAATTCTTAGTCATTTGAGGAAATTTAGTAGACATTCTCATTGTTTCTTAGACATGAGGATTAATGAAGCTGGCCCAGCAAGGGCCACCTATCCTACACAGCTGTCAGTCAGCCTGCAGAGCTGATGACCAACATCTATGTCATTTTTTTCATGCTGAGAATTGACAATTTATATCATATTTCAACACTCATAAAGTGGCAAGCAATAAAGCATCATCTCACCATGAAATCTGAGAAGATATGGAACAACAATGATTATTTTCCCTGGAGATTTTGTTAGTCATGTCTTACACGGATTTTTTTTTTCAATTTTAAAGAGAGTAAGTGATAATCTTTTCACTTAAAAAATTATTATTTCCAAAGAATTTAGTAAAAAAAAAAATCACATCCAGAACAGACAGAGTTTGTTAATTGCTTAGCTTAACTGAATATACTGATAACACAAAGAGGCACATAAAATCATTTAGTTTAGCATTATTTCAACAAATCACTCAGGAAAAAGATTTTTATGGTTTTTTTCTTAATCCAGTGTTTAAGTTATTAGTCACCATTAGAGGAGCCTAAAAGCTTTTGTTTATTTATAAAGAGGAACAGAGTGATCAGAGGGCACAGTAAAGTACAACAAAAATCCCACAAGCTGTTCCCACCCAGGCATTTGAAATCCCGGTGACCTTTATAAAGTCACTCCATTTCTCAGCCTTGTTTCTCTCTTGGTGAATGGAACTCCTTTTTTTTCCTTGTGTCTCTGGTCAAGTGGGACAATAGCTACAAGTAAGAACCCTTTCCACACATACAAGGAACATTAATGTTCTTCAGGTTAGTGAGCAAGTCTCCCATAGATTAAGTCATTCTACAGTTTTCTCGGGGGATTTGAATCCCCAGTTGTATCTACACAATTTCATCAGAGTGTTCTGTGTCTTGACATTCAATTGTAATTCACGCTTCTTTTACTTTTCATAATTGTGTTTGTCATAGCTTTATAATGGAAAATCATGTATATCATAAGGAAAATAAATAATATGCCTATGTTACAAACACTTCTATCCCCCATTTCAAATATAGTAAAGAGCAACCAGATTGTTCCCTCTGCTTGGAGTTACTGCCATCTGCAGGATATCTCTTCCTTCTTGTGTAGTATGACGGACATATGAACTCCAATAGGGGGTGCTTTGCAGGGAGAAGGTGAGGTCAAAGGGGAAGTGGAAAGAAGAGAGAGCAATAGGATGCTTGCCATGAAAGCAGAAGGGAGACTAGTTGGGGGAGGAAGGGAGCCAGCAAGAAGGGCAGAGAACAGAACGGGAATGGAAGTTGAAAGAAAATTAGATGAAAGCATGACATAGATCTGAAAACACTATTTAATTATATCTTACACAAAAAGTAATGTTTTAGGAGCTAGATATCAGAAAACTTGAGACAAGACCAAGTGCATATTTCATATGCACATATGCATATAATATATTTAATTCATATACACATATGCATATATTTTAATATATACATTCATTAATACACATGTATTTATAATATCACAAAACTACAAAGGATTACATTCTAAATATATATGGAACGCATTACAACTACTTAGCAATAAAATTCAAAATGCATGAAGGACTTGAATAGATACTCTCTCAGAGAAGATGCACAAATGAGCAATAAATCACTTAATATTATTGTAAATTTTTATTGATTATTCTTTCGTACGCTACTTTTCTGTTGCTGTGACAAAACACCAGAGCCACGGGAATTTACAGAAGGAAGAATTTATTTGAGCCTACAGTTCTAGAGGGATGACAATCCATCATGTCGGGAAGGCATGACAGCAAGCCTTGGCCATGGCTGTAGGAGCAGGAAGCTGGATTATCAAAACAGGAAATACAGAGAGAAATACTGATTTAGGGAAAGGCTTTAAGATCTCAAAGAACAATCTCCTAAACCTCCTATGGTGATATTTTATTTGTACTGAAAAATGATTTTATTTGTGTGTTAATAAATAAAGTTGCCTGGGAGTCAAAGCTAATAGCAAGCCATAGCAGAAGCTGAGTGGTGGTGGCGGCGGCGGCGCACGCCTGTAATCTCAGCACTCAGGAGGCAGAGGCAGGCAGATCTCTGTGAGTTCGAGGCCAGCCTGGTCTACAGAGTGAGATCCAGGACAAACACCAAAACTACACAGGGAAACCCTATCTCAAAAAACATACATATCCTCTCTTATGGAGAGGAAGGACAGCAGTGGCAGTGAAGGGTAAGGTTTTTAGCTCTTAGTTACTTCTCTGACCTCTTGGGCTATTAACTCTGCATTTGGCTCTGCGTTTCTTATTTAATAAGACCGTTCATCTACAACCTCCTCAATGAGTGCCACCTAGGAGGGATCAAGTGTTGAAATACCCAGCCTAAGGAGAACATTTTCCAATCAAGCTGTCTTTGTGTGTGTGCTCTTAATTGTGAAGAGTGCAGGTGTGGAGTCCAGAGGTTAATTTGGTAGAGTTTGTTCTCTCCTTCTACCTTTACGTAAGTTCCAGCAATCCAGTTCAGGTCTCCAGGAATTTACAGCAAGCTCTTTACCCACTAAATCATCTCACCAGTCCCTAATTTGTGTGTGTGTATGTGTGTGTGTGTGTGTGTGTGTGTACACATCTGAGTATATGTCTGTGTATGTATGCATATATATATATATATATATATATATATATATATATGTATGTATGTATTTGTGTGTGTGTATTATAGTTTTCAGAAATATGCATTTTCCTGAAGCCTGGTATACTTATTTAAGCCTATGTCTAAAATATATTTAATTTGTTTATATGATTCTGAACTTGAATCTTTTATAGCCCTAAGTACTTGGAATATATTAGTTTCTCCTTACATGTTGAATTGTTCTTAAAAAGTTCCTTTGTAGATGATTGCCTACTTTCAATCTTGGGAAGGCCTTAGAGTTCTCTTTTTGACCATATTTTCTTAAGAGTCTATAAGACAGACACCGTTTCAGAAGTTTTTCTTATCTATTTGTTTATTCACTGGCATTCTATGAGGACTTTTAGTTGGATAATGTTTTAGTTATTAACAACTCATTACTTATCTGAAGGGACATGTGCCCATTATGCTATTCTTAGGGCTATATCTCTGAATGTCACTGTGGAAAAGGCTCGAGAGGCATCAGAGATACACTATGTATAGACCTTTAGCCAGTGTTTCTAGGTCCCTGTCACTAGATATGAATTTGAAATGAGATAAAGTAATAGGAAATAATAAATGATAAAACAAAGATAGGTAGAACAAAAGTATACACTCAAGAGGAAGTAAGGATGTCTTGAAGGGTCAAGAAAGTCATATTGCTGGAATTTTGGATTGTTTTATGGATAAACTTTGATAGGAGAGGTAATTGCTCATGAGTTATGGCATGGAGAGAAAAGGAGGATACAGGATATTCCAGAATCAGATTGAGGTTTTTGCAAAATTGGGCTTCTTCCACTATTCTGTCTTTATGTGGAGTTTTCAGATGTCTTGAAGTCAGACACAAGGTGGGGAAAGGAGACATTGTTCCAAGGCAAATGACAGGAAGATGTCAGTATAAAGAAACAAAGGGGCTGAAGAGATGGATCAATAGTTAAGAGGACATAAATATTTCTCTAGCTGAGGAACCAAGTTCCATTCATATCACCTCTGTCAGGTCATTTACACATGCTTATAGCTACCCTCCAGGGGATCCAATACTTCTGGCCTCCACAGTCCTGACCCCCACAGGCATATACCCACATGCACACACATTCACATAATTAAAGATAAATATCAAAGAAAAACAAAAATAAATAAATAAGCAAAGGATTATTAGTGAGAAAGGACATCAGAGGCTGGGATGGTAATTTCAGCCTGTCATGCTGGTCCCCTGAGAGGTCACATGATATCCTGTGGGAGCACAGGTCTGGGATTGCATCAGATTACATCTACTAAGCTTATCTTTTGTTTCTCCTTTATCTGTTTAACCTACCTCATGTGTACATTTTGTTTCTGTTGTTTTTAATGCCTATTCCAATCTGACTGATAGAGACCCTTGTAATACATACTCATTGTCAAGATTAGTGAGGTTACCTGAATCAGGAACTTCAGAAAGGAAAACAGAGATGCTAAAAACTGTCATCTGAAAGTTGGAAGACAGCCATTTATTTCACAGGAATAAACCCATCCCCCCCCTAAAGCCCCAAACCCCTATGGAAACACATCTTAAGGCATTTTCCTAAAGAAAAGTCATCTACCAAGATCTCTGCGCCAATCCACATGGAATTGTCTGGCTTTACAGCATGACCCTTATAAACCTTCTCTAAATTAAGTTCTCAGGCAGGTCTCCCTCTCCCATATTAGCTAATTGTCCTATACTTGTGGAAAAGAGAAGCATTTATTATCTTATTGTTCTTATACTCCTCAAATGCTCCCAGTGGCATTTCTGCCTCTTTTCTCATTACACAGATACAGCAAGAGAGAGTCATTACTCAGTTGATTATGAAGCCAGACTCTCTAACTTCACTGCCAATAATGTTCTCAACCAGTGATCCGATCATTTTGAGACCTGAGAGAAATAAAAAGCAGTTCTCCATGAAATACTTGCCTGGAGACCCTGGGGAGCATGGGTAAACTGACTAATTTAGAAGAAGAAGAGCAACTTCATTATGGTGTGGAGAAATCAGAGTAAGTATATGATGCTCGCTTTCTGTCCCCTGAGAAAGTGGGATGGGATTTTCAGATGTATTCTTGGGATATGCAATATAAAGTAGAAGGAACATGTGCTGTTGTGTTTTTTCTTTCATTGGAAATTACTATCAATGTTGAGAGCAGGAAAAGTTCAAAATATTGTTCAGAATTTCTTAGCCATCATTCCAAACTACCAAGGGATTGCTTTTGCTATGTATTTAACAGTTTAAAAAATATTTAATTCAGCTGTTATAAATTAAATTTAATTTCTTTCACTTTTACTTCCTTCTAGTAAAAGGTATGTATTCTGTATAATTAGAAGGAGTATAAGAGATACAGAATAACATTATGTTAATTGATCAGACAAAAGACAGGATTAGTATGGAGATTACTGGCATTGTGTCCACACTCAAAGCTCTTCTGGTGCCTGTCTCCTGTAGTTTTTTTTTTTTTTTGTTTTTTGTGTTTTTACTCTTTACTCTTTGGGGATCTGACACCCACCTCCCAAATAAATATATGGAAACTTATTCTTTCTTATGAATGCCCAGTCTTCTCCTGGCTTATTTCTAGCCAGCTTTTCTTAAGTTAAGTTATCCTATCTACCTTTTGTCTCTGGGCTTTTATCATTCTCGGCTCTATAACTCTTTCTTTTCTTCTTACTGAGTGGCTGGCTGTTTTGCTTGGTGGCTAGTCCCTGACATCCTTTCGCTTCTTTTCTTGCTCCTCCCTCTTCTCTTTTTCCCCTTCTATTTATTCTCTCTACCTGGCAGCCCCATTTATCCCTCTCCTGCCTAGCTATTTGCCATTTAGCTCTTTATTAGACCAATCAGGTGTTTTAAGCAAGCAAAGTAACACAGAGTTAAACAAATTCAACAGGTAAGAATGTAACACATCTTTAACTAATATTGCACAGCCGTCTCCCATTTGGAGTTAAATAGAAGAAACATTCAAGTCTTTGAGGCTGCCATTTCTCACAGCAATGTTGGCAAACAAATAAGAAAACATAAACAAAATGCTGATTTTGAAAGCATCGCATAGCACAAAGACAAACATAATGATGGAAATTTCTGAGATCATACTGAGGAGAACTGTGTAGATAGACTGGGCTTTCATCTAGGGATTCATGGTTTCTCTTTCACTTAGGCATACCTGTGGCCAATGAATCATCCAAGAAATAATCGTCAAATACCTACTGTCTGAGAACTTTCAGAGTTAGAGACACACTAATAGACTGAGGGTAAATCAAGCATAGATTCCTCCCTCTAGTGCTTACAGTGGAAGGGGATGAGACAGTACCTGGTGTAGAAAATCTATGTGTACTAGTCAGTTACTGCTAAATCATAGCCACACTGTGTGCTGTTTATTGTGTTGTCCATATCTTCAAATTAGTATATGAGTTGACCTTTGTTATGATTTCCATATCAACTAGGCAAAAAAATAACAACTATAAAAATAAACAGAATTTTCAGGTAGTTTGAGAATTTATTGGAGATAGTGAATAGATTGTCACATACACAAAATAGGGCCTTCCATTTCCTATTACACCTGCTCTTATTAACATTTATTTGACTGGACTGCTGCGTAGGTTCCTTTTCAGTCTTGGCATACAAGTGCTATTTTCATCAAGAACTGGTGTGCTTTTAAGACTCGGTTGTGTATTGTGTGTCAACAACTTGCAAATGAGCATAATCTCTGTATCTCTAATAAGAAAAATATTGTTTTGAGCAAACCAGGAGATTTCAATTTTTTATTACTTTGCATAGGATGCACAAATGCTCACCGTAGACTATTTATGAGGTGTGGGACATATATAGGGCATTGCTTTTCCATGGGGATCTAATTACTTCTGTAGAGTCCCCTTATGTGGAACAGGAAACCTGACAACATTTATTCATGGAATGAAAATTGGTCATATGAAAAATGGCCCATGTGCAAAGTCTTAGAGTCTCAGGATATTAGACCTTGAAATGATCAGCCATTCTGAGCTTTAACCCCCTTATGTTACAGTTGAGAAACTGAGACATGGAAAGGTCTGTCCAAGGACACCTGATTATCTTATGGGATCAAGCAATTTATAACCTTCTCTTATAGTTTCTAAGATTTACATGCCATAAAATGGTAGTGTGAAGTTATAATATCAGGTTTGTAGGACAAGATGTCGCCCTTGAGAATTGTTTTTAAGACTCTTAGAATTTATGTGATTTTTTCCATCTCCCCAGATCCATCATTTCTGGTGCTTTATCACTACAAGTTAATGCATAACCCAGACCCAGATGGCTGCCATAAGAGATCAAATACCAATTCACAAGACAGTATGGAGTTTGACTTTAATTTAAAAATTGAAATGGAAACCCTGTTTAGAATTAAGTTCTTGCTTTCTCTAAGCTTCCTTAGGACTTTACCTGAATCCTAATGCTGTTGTATCTTTTTATGCATATTCTTCTTCACATATTATGTTTCCACTAATTATAGGTGAGCACTCTGATTGCATATTGATAGCTCTCTCTTGGAATCCTTCAGATAGATTTGTTCCGTATGTGTTTACTGCTTCCTAAGCAAGTGAAAGGATCTTTCTGCTTGCCAATTTTAATTCACTAATTGTTCTCTTTATGAAAAGTTTCAATAAAAGTAAAGTGGAACAAAAGCCACAACTGAACATGGGCTTCAGGCTGATTGCTACAGTGAAACAGCTGATGGATGGCACTGTGTTAGAAAGCTTTGCAAATACCAGAGAAAAATTCACAAATAAACAGAAAAGCTTCATTTCGCCTCAGAACTTCGGAGATCCATTCCCAAAGCCACTGGTGTCATTGAAGGCTGCACTGACCCTGTGAGGTACATCACAGTGGAAGTGTATCTCAGAATTAAGTCTTTCACTTTGTGGCCAGAACTAAAGGGGCCTACTATGCCACTATTCTTTGAAAGAGCACAGCCAAGTGAACAGACAATGCCTCATTAGAATCCATGTCCTCAAGTTCTACCACATTTTTCTGACACTTGGGCAAAGCTTTTAACATATGGGCCTTGGGAGAACATTCTAGATTTAAATGGTAGCAAATTTTGACTTTTCTGCATCCATGAACATTTTTTTTCTTTACCCTACCTGGAAAGGTTGACTTCATAATATTCTTTATTTCACAATACTTGTCACAGAGTGAACTCAGTGGCTTTCTGCTTTATTCTTGTGTGACAGCTTCTTTCTCAGGCCTGATTGCTTTATGAATTCATTTTTGGTGAGTGCTATGGTGAATTAGAGATAATGTCCTCCTAATACTTGGTATTTTCTTTTTATGTCAGTATTGATAATTGTTGCATGTAGTAATGATGGTATTTTTCATATGCTGTCTGCAAATCATCTTCTATTGTTTCTAGTTGTGTGATATTTTGTTTGTGTTGTAATATTCTGACAAATAAAGCTCGCCTGGAGATCAGAGGGCAGATCTAGGCACTAGGTAACCATAGAGGTTAGTCAGTAGTGGCTCATATCATTGATCCCAGCACTTGGGAAGCTCGTGCCTTTAATCCCATCACTAGGGATGTGGAGACAGGAATATAAGGCTGGTGGAGACAGGATCTTGGGCATCCCATTCAGTCAGAGGATCCGGAGAGATAAGACATGGCTACTCCTTTACTTCTCTGATCTTTAAGTTTTTACTCTAATATCTGATTCCTGGTTTTTATTGTTAAGACTAATTAGGATCATGCTTCAGTTTCTATAGAATAGGAAGATATACACTGAACTGTATAGTGAGATAATAACCCCATCCTCATTTCATTGAAATCACTAGTATACACTCGAATGTATGTATTTAAAAGTGTTTTTTTTTTCATATTGAATCTTACTTACATCCATATTAAGAGAAAAAAACTGAAGAAACCTTCATATCAAACCCATTTATAGCCAATGGTACACAAAATAATTCAAAACTGTGTATAGTGCTGGTAAATAGGATAACCCATGTCAACATTTCCAATTCTAAGAGCTAATCCATAGAGGGAGACCCAGGAGATATTTGAAAATGAATAACTGATATGGTAGAAAACCATTCATTAAAGTTAGAAACAATTCACCAGTATGTAAATGAAGTGGTAGAAGTAATATTGTCAATTTTTCCTGAGAAATTACCATTTGGCCCCAAAGAGAAGAATAAAGGGAGGATGAGAGAATATTAATCTTCACTAAGTCACTGTGAAGAAAGATGTAAGTTTAAAATAGAAAAAGTCATTTTTAGGGAATAGTAGTACATGCCTATAATCCCAGAACTTGGGAAGTAGAACCAGGAGGATCAAGATTAGAAGACTATCAGCTACAGTAAGTTTGGGGCCAGCCTGGGATAAGGAGACATGTTCCCCTCCTACCTAAAAATAAATAAATAAATAAATAAAACAGCAACAACAACAAACAGCTGGACAAAATGAAACTATCTGCCAAACACCAAAACTGAATGTTCTTTTATGCTGAAAGATTCTCTCTCTCTCTCTCTCTCTCTCTCTCTCTCTCTCTCTCTCTCTCTCTCTCTCTCTCTCTTTCTCTGTGTGTGTGTGTGTGTGTGTGTGTGTGTGTGTGTGTTAAAAATGGATCTGGCTATGTAGTCCAGGCTAGTCTTGAACTCACAGTCCTCATAATCCTGTCTACTGGAACTACAGGTGAGTGTCAATGTGCCAACAAACCTGTTTAGGTATCATTTCATTCTGGCAATAAGAACTTACATAATAAAAAACTGGAAAAGTGGAACTCATTCAGCCTTCCTCCTCATAAATATTACCTGCTATAGTGCCAAAATCAATGCCATCAAACAAAGAACACAGGAACACAGAGACAAAACTACCATTTCATCTGTAGTCAGAACTAATGAAGATATTGTATTGAAATTTAAACTTTAAAGGAAAGAAATAATACTTGTTGCATTGTTAAGCTATGTTGGTGGTTATATTTTATTTTGTTCTTGTACTCTATTAGTAAATTGTCCTAGAGAATTAGTCTAAACCACATATAATGATTTCATTAGAGCATAGTAGCATAGAAAGTACTCATATGCCCACAGTGTTGCAATGAGGTTGTTTGACATTAGATTGAATCTGTCTTCTTCCTTGGAGTGAATATTCCTCCTCCTCCTTCCTTCCCCCTTCCTCTCCCCATCTCCCACCTCCACCTCTACCTCCTCCTCTTCTTCACTTTCTTCCTCTTCCTCTCCTTCTCTTTCTTCTCCTTCTCCTCCTCTTCCTCCTTCTTTTTCTTCATTTTCCTAACTGTGCTAAGTGGTTGTGATGGTTTGAATGAAAAGGGCCTCCATGGGCTCATATTATTAAATACTTGTTCTCCAGTTGTTAGAACTGTTCAGGAAGGATTAGCCAGCAATGTCTTGTTGGAGAAGGTGTGTAACTGTGAACAGACTTTGGGGTTTAAAAAGCCTCTCATTGTTACCAGTGTGTTCTCAACCTCCTACTTGTAAGAGATATGAGCTTGCAGCTGTTCCTGTCACTATGACTTTGGTCCATCATGGACGATAATTCTCTGAAAATGTAATCCCAGTTAACACTTTCTTTTATTAAAAAGGCAATTAAAAATTAAAAAGTAGTACACACAATAAACTTCAGCACTGCTAAATTATCCATTTGGAGAGTGTGCAATTAATTAAAATCTTTCTAAATTTTTATGAATGTATGGATGATGTGTGCTTTTGTGTGTGCGTTTCTGTGCAAGGGTGTTCAGGTGCTACACTGGGTGTATGTAGGAAATAGACAATCTCTATTATAGTTCTCACCTTCCACCTTGTTTTAGTCTGGATTTCTCCTACTGTCTGTCATGATGTTAAGTATTTCAGGACAAATGGCTGGCCCATTACCTTCATTCTCCTGTCTCTGTCTCTTGTTGCCCAGTATGAAGGCTGGGATTACACACACCACATAGGTTTTAAAAATCTGAACTCAGGTCATTAGATTTGTATGGTAAGTGCCTTTTCCCTCTTATCCACTTTCCTGGCCACGACCAAAAATGTACAGTGCAGAAACAACTCTGCCTGCAAACTTCTGTAGGTGATGTAAGCGACATTTCAGTAGCTCAAACTGGTTTTTTTTTGGGGGGGAGGGGGTGAAAATTTAAAGCTTATTCCTATGAAAGTAGCCTCCTTCTGTGTGATTTCATTTTATATTCTTCATCTTTTTTGATTTTTTGTTTGTTTTCTCTTTTTTTGAGTAGAGTTCTTTGTATCCTGGGCCAGCTGTAAAGCTTTCTAAGTACTCTTTCCCTCGACCCTCGCCCTTCATTATTCCTACTCATGTCCAGGTTGTTCATGCAGATCGCAGCCATTTCTCCGTCATTGGGCGATCCTTGTGTCTTTCTTGGGGTCCTGTTTTCCAGGTAGCCTCCCTGGTGATGTGAGTAGCAGTCCAGTCATCCTTGTTCCACCTCTAGTATCCTCCTATGAGTGAGTACATACCATATTTGTCTTTCTGAGTCTGGGTTACCTCACTCAGGATGATTTTTTCTAGATCCATCCATTTGCCTGCAAACCTCATGATGTCATTGTTTTTCTCTGCTGATTAGTATTCCATTGTGTGTATGTGCCACAATTTATTTATCCATTCTTCAGTTGAAGGGCATCTAGGTTGTTTCCAGGTTTTGGCTATTACAAACAATGCTGATATGAACATTGCTGAGCAAGTGCTCTTGTGGTATGATTGAGCATTTCTTGGGTATATGCCCAAGAGTGGTAAACACATGAACTATGAACCAAAGGCTGAGGGGCCCCCAACTGGATCAGGTCCTCTGAATAGATCTCTGAAGTATTCGAAGGCCACCTGGCCAAACATCCTAATTGTCATTCTAGAAACCCCATCCAATGACTGAGGGAACCGGATGCAGAGATCCGCGGTCAGGCCCCAGGTGGAGCTCCAGGAGTCCAATTGGTGAGAAAGAGGAGGGTTTGTATGAGCGAGAATTGTTGAGACCAAGGTTGGAAAAAGCACAGGGACAAATATACAAATGAAAGGAAACACATGAACTATGAACCAATAGCTAAGGAGCCCCCAACTGGATCAGGCCCTCGGGATAAATAAGACAGTTGATTAGATTGATCTGCTTGGAGGCATCCAGACAGTGGGACCGGGTCCTGTCCTCAGTGCATGAACTGGCAGTTTGGAACCTGGGGCTTATACAGGGACACTTGGCTCAGCCTGGGAGGAGGGGACTGGACCTGCCTGGACTAAATCTACCAGGTTGAACTCAATCCTCCGGGGAGTCTTTGCCCTGGGTGAGATGGGAATGGGGCGTGGGCTGGGGGGGAGATGGGGGTGGGGGTGGGAGGAGGGAGAACAAGGGAATCTGTGGCTGATATGTAAAATTAAATTTAATAAATAAATCTAAAAAATGAAAAAAAAAAAACTTTCTAAGTAGCCAAATCTGACTTGCACTGTTCCTCCTGCCTCAGTTTCCCAAATGCTGTGATAATAGGTATGTATGAACATGCCATGTTATCACACTTTCAATTATAGCCAACCATGTTCCAAAAACATTAAATGAAAAAGTTCGAGAAATAAACAATGCATAAATTCTAAGTAATATCTAATACAGTCTGTTGATCTAATTGTTCTATTTTATTAAAAGATGTTAATCTCTTACTATGCCTATTTTATCAATTATAATTTATCATGATATATTTCTACACACGCACACACACACACACACACACACAAAACAACCAAACAAACAAAAAACAAATGAAGTATACACAGGGTTTTATTTTATCTGCAGCTCAAGTTTGAAATGTTTCTCCATGGGTAACAGGAGATACTGTGTTTTATACAGAAGTCAAAACTAGGTGTGTTCAGAACAGTTTTTATCCTCTTTCAAGCTCTGCCCAAAACCATAGAGACACATAACACAGACATGACTCTTGGATTCAGATACTTGAAGAAATAATATGAAGCTTAGCGACAGGTTTTTCTGGCATCTGTAGCACCTGGGAATTTTGTGGTTGGACATCCCAAAGCTAGTCAGCCCCCCTTTCAGTGGCATCACCTAGCCTGGGTTTGAACCTCATCATTTTTGCTCAAGCCTCATTAACTCCTACTGTGAATTCTGTGAGCTATGCAATTTCTTATTAAATTAGCAAGAATCCAGATTGGACCCACAGTACTATATTTTCTTCAATTATAAAACATGTACTGTTTTCTAAGATTGTTTGGAGGATTAAATGAGACAATAGAAAAGATCCTTAGTATGGGTCCTGACTCATAGTAAGCACTTAACAAATGTTGGATGCCATCATTCTATCAATACAATTGACATGTGTTAGATTCTGCCAAAATACTTTGGCTTGGGTGATTTGTCAGCTTGCATGAGTGTGTAGTAGACCTGTGAGTTTCGTGGCTGTCTTCACTAATTTTCTATTGTCTGTTTACTCCTCTATGGCAGTAGGAACTTTGAATCCCTGAATAGGAGGTGGATATGGATCTCTGATCAGTATACAGCACTTTCATACGTAAGAAGATATCATTGGAGCGTCATAAATTCATATCACAGAGTAAGCCATGCTTTAGGGAAAAATTTATAGTAAATTTATAAATATATTTTACTGGATTTGACAAAACAACTTCGTTGAGGTTAATGTGAATAGTTTTGGCCCAGAGCCCACTTTTTCTCTGAGAAAACTGGGCCTAAAATAATGACAATGCCTTTCTTAGGTCATTAAGAGCACAATTTTAAGGAAAACTAGTGCTCTTGAGTTGCTTGGAGAAATGTAAGTTCTGTTTCCTTACACTAGGCATACTGATGCACTCTCTACTAAATTGGCCATACACCAACAGGACATCATGTTCTTAGTGGAAAATGAATGTATCAAAAAGGCCTATGTAGAGATTATCGTGTGCTAAGAAGAATGACTAGTGATTATAAGAGTAAAGAAAACAAATCATACAAACTTCAACCAATTCCTCCATGCAAGAGAATTTCAGGGCATTGTCAGGATGGCGGAAATATTGGTCTCTTGAAACTAGACTTGAAGTTTGCTCCTTGATAGAAAGAGTTAACTTATGTTAACTTGATGGAAACCAATAACTTTGGTTTTGGAGATTTTTATTTCTAAAGGGCTGGTTTTAATTGATGGAATGATGAAAACCCGAGAACATGTATTCTGCTTTTTGGGTTAATTTTGATTTTTCTGTTTGTCAAGATGATGTTGGAAACACTTGTCTTTGCTGGATTGGTTTGAGCTAGCCAGACAATGTGTAATGCTGCTATTCATCACAGGTGGCTGGTTTGTCTCTGTATATGAAGGATGATTGTCAGCAGTGGATTTTTAACTCCTTGTGCTCTCAGACATGACAATCAGCCTGTTATGCCCTTTATTTCTTTGTCAAATTCCACTGTAAGCAAATTTTTTCTCATACTCAGATACATAGATTCTTCTACTTTGATCCCATCTAACTATATATGTCTGTACATGTATGTATGTACATCTCTGAATTTCCTTTCTTCTACTTGTATGAACAAATACACTAAATTTTACATTGGTACTTGAGAATTTTCTGGTTGTGTTAAAGCTTAGAACACAAACATTTCAATATTTATACAATCTGCAAAGACGTCAAATAGAAATGTAGAAAATTATGAATTATGACCCTATTAAAACAATTATTACAGTGAGTTCCCAGCCTTCATGTTGAAGGCAAATTGTCATTAAGAAGATATTCAAGTTGCGGTGTTTTCAAACACTAAAACTTAACTCCCACTAGTGTACAGTTTTATTTCATGTATATTACATATTCAAAATTTCAATCTTTTATGGCACAATTTATGGCACAAAGTCCTTATGAAAACTAGACTATCACAGCAAAGATTTTACAGAACACACACAATTCTGACCAGGCAATAAAGAACTTTTATCTAAGAAGTAATTATTGTAAGAAACAGTCAATAAAGAGGTAACTTAAAATATTCAAAAATGTTAAACATACAATGGGACCTGAGATGGGCTATTTGGTTCTCATTGAATTATGGCAAATCAAACTAATCCTTCAGATATAGGGTGTTAAGCTGACACCCTGGACAATCAAAACCTCCTGACTCAATGTTGTCCTTCTGTGGCAAAGAAGTCACTATTGAATCAAGGTCAGTTGCATGTAAAAATAGGCTAAGAGTATGGAAGATAAGGCTGAGCAGTTAGACTGGCTGCTCTTCCAGAGAACCTAGCACCACACAGTGGTTCACAATCATCAGTAAGTTCAGTTCCATGGAACCCAAACCCTCTTCTAACCTTCATAGGCACAAGATACACACATGGTACACAGACATACATTCAAATAAAACACCCATATTCTTTTTTTCCCAGCTTTTTGAGACAGGGTTTTTCTGTGTAGCTTTGGCTGTCTTGGAACTCGATCTGTAGACCAGATCTGCCTGTTTCTGCCTCATGAATGCTGGGATTAAAGGTGTGTGCCACCACCATTTTCAATGGAGCTAAATTACATTTTTCTTCTTGTGTGTATATGTATGGGAGTATGTGCATATATACATGTGTGCATGTGTTTGAGGGCTAGAAGTTGCCCTCAAATGTTGTTATCCAGGAGCTATCCACCTCAGTTCATGAGATAAGGTCTCTCTCTGGCACCCGAAGATTCATAATTAGGCAAAGGCTGAGTGTTCAGCAAACCCCAGGGACTCATCTCCTTCTGCCTGCTAAGAACTGGGACTTCATATGCACACCAGCACAGTCGGGTTGTTATGTGTGTGCTGGCTTCAGAACCCAGATTTACATGTTTACATAGCAAGTGCTTTACTAACTGGACTGTCTTCCAGCTTGAAAATACCCACTTTTTACAGTTTTTAGAGGTCCTACAGATGGCTCAGGAAGGGGGACAGGGGTTATGAGGTATGTGACATCACTCAGACTTGGCTTCTTCTTGTTGTATTTCTTTAAAGCTGGATTATACCCAGTCTTCATTCAGCCACATTTCTGGGTAAATATTCTTTTGTGTCTTTATTTGTCATGTCTACATGTTTTCTCTTTGTTCCAGAGCCTTTGATTTGTGCTTATTGGTCCAAATATTCTTTTCGTCTTGCTTTGTTTTATTATTTTCTTCCATGTTTTCAGGAGGCAGGTTGACCTGTTGATCTTGCTGCTCTCTTCTTCCTAGCCCCACAGGTTGATCTGCACTTCCTTTTGGTCACCTTATTGGGAAGAAAGTGTGGCAGGGATCTGGCAGCTGCAGAGGGCCAATGAAATGTTAGGTTGTCTGACTACTCCAGGGACCTGTGACAGGAATGGGGAGAAAACCAGGAAAATGTAGTTTACATTTCCTTTTGCTATGGCTGAGTACATAACATGACACCTCTAGGGGAAGAAGAGGTTGATTTTGACTCAGGGTTTAAGAGGAACAGCCCATCGGAGTGGAGAATGCAGAGTGTGAGTACACTTTCTCACACTTCCATGACATAGGTAGCACCGATTAGGACATGAAGATGAGCCCAGACCATAAACCACAAAATCCTTTGCCCAGAGAGCTACTTCCATCACCAAAGGTTCCAAACTTCCTAAAACAGTGACACCAATTGGAGATGAAATGTTCAAACACATGAGACTCCTGGAGACAGTTCATATCCAACCTATAACACTATAGGAATAATTAGCATATAACATTGTTTAGAGGATTTTGAAGAAAAAGTCTATATGTTCAATATAGGTTCATTTTCCTCAAGTATTAAGAAATTAGAGCTGAATGTGTTATGGATGTGGAACCCCCAGATCTGGAGATCTAGCTGTATATCTTTTGATTTCCTCAAGTTTCAAGGTAATCTCGAAAGAATTCATAATCTTTCTTCCTTGAAAAATGTCATACCCAAATTTCTAATTCCCAATCAAGCATTGCCAGTCAATCAGATTGAAACATAGTGTTGCCTTAAATACATCTCTTATATCACTATATGATCTGCAGGAGCCTTACATTCTACTAAAATTTGCCTTGGTCTGATATCTTTGTCCTCCATCTCTATTTTCTGCTCTTGTTGCAGTGGTCTTTTCTCATCTTTTCTCTTAGTCCATGCTAAATGCCTAAGTTTCTGAAACAGTCTGCATGAACCTTCTAATAAAATCTCCATAAACCTGCCAGGGTAATCACTTTTGTCATTTTGCTAACAGTTTCAAATATGTCCATATCTTTATTAACATTGAGCTTCTTTCAAGGCTTCCTTTAGATTATTCCATCATCAAATGTGTACCTGTTTCTCAAAACATATCCCCAACTTTTTAGCCCAATGGGCAATGGTGAGTGTCGCCATATCCCTTTCAGTTACTTTAGGTAAATTCTACTCTTCAGACTTGTTCTAACAGTATTCTGAGAGTTTCCTTGGTCCCTTTCTTGGTTCATGGATATTTTTTCCTCTGAACCACTCAAGCCCTTGTTTAGCACATCCTATCACAGCTTACCTTGAATCTGTTAATTCAGTTAGTGTCAATAAACCAGGACATGAATACAGTCAAAAGTTTTTCTGTGTCCCACCTGGTCCACGGCCACTCAGACCCAAGTAAACACACAGAGGCCTATATTAATTAAAACTACTCAGCCACTAGCTCAGGCCTACCACTGACTAGTTCTTACATTTAAACTCGGCCCATTTCTCTTAATCTATATGTTGCCATGTGTTCCATGGCTTTACCTGTGTGCCATTACATGCTGCTCCTTGGACAGCGGGCTGGTGTCTCCTGATTCAGCCTTCCTCTTCCCAGAATTCTCCTTGTCTGCTTACCCTACCTATACTTCCTGCCTGGCTACTGGCCAATCACATTTTATTTATCAACCAATCAGAGCAACACATTTACAGTATACAGGACATCCCACAGCACATGGAACTGCAATCTATTTAAATTTAGACAAACATTCCAATGCTCAAGGAGATAGCTCTGTGATGGGGTACATAGATATTGGGCAAATACTGTACACTGTAAATAGATCACTGTAAATGTTCATTGTAGCTGTTAGGAAATTTGCAGAGCACCCTGAGATTGAACAGCCAGGAGAGCTGTTATGGAAGACTGGAGGGCACAAGCTCTTGACAGACGATGCTTTAGTCCAAATTTTGATGTCACCACTTGTTAGTAGTACAATATTCTCATAGTCCCTTAATGTATTCAGGCATTGTTCTTAGCTATGATACAGAGATGATGGTTGTACCTATCTGATTCCAGAGTGAGTCAGCTGGCACAGCATCTAATGTCTGATTCCATACTTCTTTCTTGTTTATGTTATTATTATTTCTTACATGTATTGTAGCTAGTACAATCCATGCTTTCTATGTAGCTGGGACTTTGGCATCATGTAGAATAGTCTTGGGCATGAATGAAAATGTCTAAGAAAGCCTTTTCTGTCCTGTTTGGTAGTGGCAAGAAAAATAAACTAATTCCTTATGAGATCTGATGTGTGAAGAATAAACTCAGTCCCACAGTTTGTCCTTTTCTCACGAAGTCTCACTGGAAAAGCATGTGATCTGAGTTCCCTTAAAGATATCCAGCTCCACAATATAACATCATAGAAATGCCTAACCATGCAAAAGCAGGCTGACTCATAGTTACATATGCTGGTAGAGTCATCTCTGTCCATGCTTACTTCCCTTGCATGATTAGTTGCCAAGCACTGATGAAGTACTTTCTCAACAAGATCTGCTCAGTCCTGCAGAGCTCAGACAGATATACCAATTTGAACATTCATGTCCAGCTTACTCTTGATATGATGCTATGGAAAATTGGGAGTGAAAATAAAATATTTTAAATATGCCATCACTATGGATGGCAGGAGGAAAGAAGAGACATCTGTAGTCTAAAGTAGCAGGAATCTGTCTACTTTCAGCTCAAGTGTAGCATGGACCCATTGTAGAAGTCACTAACATTGGAGAAGCACCTTCTTGAGACAACATAGTACTAAGTCTTGCAATTCCATCTTGACACATTTTCTCTCATGCAATTCTTCTTTTCACTCAGAGTAACCTCTAGTTGCCCCAAATATCCCATCTTTACCATCCTGGGCAACCCTCTGCATAAGTGCCTTGTGTCTTCAAGTTGTTTTTTACACATGAACCATTTAAATTAACTTGTCTTTGTTTGTGTTTAATTTAAGACCTTGCTCTTATCATAATGCATCTTTCAAGATATGTAAAGTATCTTACCAAGAACTAGTATGTAAAATCAAAAGTAACTAAAGTCAAAAGTAACTAAATTTGGACACAAATAATGTTCATTAAATAACCCTTATAGGATAGCATAAGATATAATATCTTCAAACTATTGGCTATCAGAGTACTTTAGGTATATCTATGTAATATTCTCTACTGGATAGTAAGTGTACAGTTATTTCAGTTATTTCTAAAGTAAAAATTGAAGAAGTAATAAAGTTTTCATATAGCTCATTAAAAATGAAGTTAGATTCAATCTTAGTGTCTCTCAACCCGCAGTCTAGTATGGTGGTATTCTATTTGTACTGAAATGTGATTTTAATTGTATGTTAATAAATAAAGTTGCCTGGGGATCAGAGCTATTAGAGCCATAGCAAAAGCATGGTGGTGGTGGTGGTGGTGGTGGTGGTGGTGGTGGTGGCGGCGGCGGCGGTGGCGGCGGCGGCGGCGGCGGCGGCGGCGGCGGCGCATGCCTTTAATCACAGTACTTGGTAGACAGAGCTAGGTAGATCTCTGTGTGTTCAGGGATACAGCCAGTATTGGAGACACATGCCTTTAAGACCTGGAGGGCTGTACATACAGGCAGTGACGAGGCAGTCATGTGTTTGGGTTTACAACCAATGAGAAAACAGAACCGAAAGACTATATGAAGACAAACACACAGGAAGTAGCTCTCTTTCGGAGAGGTAGGACCACTGCAGGAGGAAGGGTAAGGTTTTAGCTCTGATCTCTGACCTCTTGGCTTTCTCTTTTACATTGATTCTGTGTTTCTTATTTAATAAGACAGTTGGTTACATCTACAGTCTAGTGGTATTTCTGTACTGATAGTGAAGTATAATTCAATGGTCAAGATATCTATGTAGAGTCTGACAATCTAGCTTTGTTACTAACACTCTGTTTGGCTGAGGACAAGTTACTTAACATGAATGTGCCCAAGGTTACTCAATTTAAAACGGGACCAAAATAACTGCCATCCTAGTTCTGTTTTTTTTTTTTTTTTCCAATTGTTGTGATAAAGCACCATGACTAATAACAAGTCAAAACAGAAAGGGTTTAGTTGTTACATGTCCTGATCATAGTCCAGTATGAACAGAAATCAGTGTAAGAACCCACGGGAGAAACTTGCAGAAACAGAAACAGAGATCATGGAAGAACAGCCCTTGCTGATTTTCTATCCAGACTCATGTTCAGCTATCTTTGTTATACTTTTCATTACCATCTGCCCAGGAGTGGCACTGGTTACAGTGTTCTATGCCCTCCCACATCAATCATCAATCAAGAAATTGCCTCATAAACATGCCTACAGGCCTGTCTTATGGAGGCATTTTCTCAACTGCTGAGGTTTGCTCTTCTCAGATAACTCTAACTTGTGGTAACTTGGCTAACCAAAACAACAGCTATTCCATACTATAAGGATATTTTGATTAAATGAACTGATATTTGTAAATGGCTTAAAATAATGTGTGGCACCTTGTCACAGCATCATTTTTAATGCTTATTAGTAGCAATGGGCTGTTGTATTCTGGCCTCTCTAAATTTCTAAAATGTCACCCCACAGAAAATTGTCTACTACATATTCTCTATGTGAACTTCTTGAAGAAATAAGACATGGGTCTGCCCCAGGCTCCAAGGAGAAAGCATGGTCCTGCCCAGTGCCATGACAGACTGAGTGGGGCAAGGAGACCCAAATGCATGCCCAGACAGTCTGCCCCACGCTCCAAGGAGAAAACATGGGTCCCTCTCATCTTCAATGTGGTGGCATGAGTGAGGAAGTTGCCTTCCTCCCCCTGTTCCTTGTGGCAGGTCGAGGAGCTGACCCAACCCCTTACCATCTGCAGCATTCTGGAGAATGGACCCTGTACCTCACCTGGGAAGCACTGTAGAGTTGACCCTGTAGACATGGGTTTGGGTGAGCCAGCCCTGGGGGCATGAGAGTGGGATAGCTGGTACCACCTCCCTCTTATGTGGTGTGGTGGGGGCAAGGGAAAGATGCCTTCCCCTCTTACCCCTACCACCTCCAGCTGGCAAGGGAGCTGACCCTCCCATTTACCAACTGCAGCACTTTGGAAAGTGTGACATGCATCTCATCTGGGCGGCACACTGGAGCTGACCCTGTCTGGGGGTGGTGGCTGAGCCAGCCCCAACAACATGAGCATAGGAGATCTAGCCCTGGCCCACACCTGCCATATGGTAGCATGGACAGGTAGAGATGTCCTGCCTCCTCATCTGCTGGCCCTGAGGTCTAAAGAGGAGAGCTGGCCCTGCCCCTTACCAGCTGCAGCACTTGGGAGAGTGACCCTTAAATGTTGCTGGCTCTGCAGCTGGGGTATCACTATGTCTGATCCCAGGGGTAGGTGGTGAGCAGATGTAGAGTTAATGACACAGACTCCAGGAGGTTTGCAAGCAATCTCTCATTTATTAAACAAAGGGCTGAGGTTTTTATGTGTGGATTTTTGGTGGGCTTTGCTTCTAGCTGCTATGACATTGCTTGGTTGGCTCTGGGCTGCATGTCATCATCTTTTGATTTGGAGCTTATGGGTCAGGTTTCCTCTGGCCAGAGTGCTCTCTGCACATGTCATAGCTCTTTGTTTGCTTAAGGCATGGCCCAGTGCTTTGGCCTTATCTACCTCAACCCTTGTACCTGGCCTGGGCAACACAGTAGAGCTGGCCCTAATGATGTAAGCATGGAAAACCCGATGCTGGGAGCATGAAGGCAATAGAGAACTGGTCCCTTCCCTTCCTCATCACTGCAAGGGGTGAACTTGAGGGACAGTGTCAGAGAGCTCACCCTGGGTGGGGGAGTGTTGGTAGGCTAACCAACCCTGCAATACTCAGGCCCAGAACTAGGGTTATAAGTTGGCCCACCTCAACATCCACCCTAACTGTGATCTATCAGAGCATGTGAAGGGGCTGGTCCTACAGACCCAAAGCTACAGGAACTTCATGACACAATGCAACAGGATATCCAAAAGGATTCCCAGCAAGGGCCCAATATTGATAGTGCAGCAGAAACCAGAAGCCCTGAACCAGACCAATGACTCTTTGCAATGAACACTTTCATGTAAAGATATATGAATAAAGGGGCAATCTGTGACTCATTGTGTCATACTCCAGCTTCCATGATGAGACTTTTCTTTATTTTTTCTCTTAAATTTTATTTTATTTTGGGGAGAGGTTGAAAGGGCAGAAAGCAGATATGAAGGGACAGGGGGATGAATGGGATAGAGAAGCATGATGTTAAAGACACAAAGAATAAATAAAAAGAATTTTAAGAAAGAAATAGGACATATTGCTAAGAAAAATTATGGAATATTCTTTCAGATAAAACCATTAGAGGAGAACAGATGATTCTCCAAAAGTAGTATATTTTAGTGGTATTATTTGCTGGAGGTCAAGTAATGGATATTATTTTAAATAGCCTCTTAGCAATACATGTATGATTTCAGCTGGTAAAATACTAGCTTGTTTTTCCACAAGTTTTTTAAGACCTTCAAAGAAGTTTACATTATTTAAAAACTCATTTTATATTGCTAAATTATAGCTAAGCTTCAACTATCATACATTAATCAGTTGCATAGCATGGACACCTGTCATGCGAACACTATTTGTACATAGCAAACAGGGAAACTTCAATGGGACCAGAAACTCCTATCCTGTAATTCTTGGAAGTAGAAGCAGTTATATCTACTCTTTCATTAAAGCCAACATTATTGGAATATTCAAGTATATTTCTTACCTGCCTAAAAGATGTTCTTGCATCAACTGTAATACATATTATGACACACATTCAATGTGAGGATATCATTAAATCCAGGCAGTATTGTAAAGATACTAAATTTGCACTCCACATATTCTTCATCAGTCTGCCAAGCTGGGTCCAATTCAATCCAGCAAATATTCATTGAAATGGTTTGTCCTGGGAACCGTGGTTCCAAAAGGAACCGGGCTATAATGGCGTTATAACCTATCCATTGTTGTAACTGGAACCATAAAGAACAGTGAAGTACAGATAAAAGGGCATATGGGGAGTCATGCTGCTCAAGTGGAAAAATGTTATGCAGTTTTAAAGCTGAGCAATATGATGAGCCAGCACTGCAATCTCCTGCTTCAGTAAAAGTGGGAGTACTTTAATACAGTGTTTCATTTGAAACCTGCACAGTACAATGAGAGAGGTGTTACTTCCTCGCCTCTTTGGATGAATCAATGGCTCTTCAAATGGTTAAGTCACTAACAAAATGTCACAGACCAAATAAACCTCCAAGCCAGGACTGAAATTCACAGAATAGAAGTAAAAAACACATTTCCTTATCCATCTATGAATCTGAGTTTTCAGAATTTCAGTTTCTGTTCTATGCTATGAAGGAGAATATTTAAGTCACCATGTTGCCTTCCCTCTCTTCATTGGTGCCACAGCTATGAGGAGAAATGGTTGTCATTCTTGTTCCAAGTAGACTGGGGCTTAGAAAGATTCAGCAATTTACCTGTATGACAAAGTCTGCAATGATGGGAGATGTCATTTTAATGTAACTCTAACTCTGCAGATGATTATTTTAATTTGGGGGGATCATTAAATTTATGAAATAACCAAGGCTTGTCTTTGCTCTTTCTAGTGTTAGTTTTCTGTGGCTCCTTCCCCAAATGTGGTCAGATGATACCTTGCTTCCAGTAATTGGAGCTCTTTTAGGAAAATGTAATATAATGATTATTTTATCCCATTCTTTTTATGTGTAATGACATCAAGAATAATGCACTGAAACAGGAAATGTAACTTAGATAAGATAAATCAAAAAGTACACCAACCTTTAATGAAAATTTAACAAGCTTTTTATCCGCCCAGACCTGAGTATCTTAGACACATTCTCAAGTTACAAGGATTGCAAGTGGTAAAACCACCTGCCCCCAAACAGCCTAACTGGCACCTAACATCAAGTGAAACTCCAAACCCAACAGTTCTCCACTTAATGCAATTTTACAAATACTTATTTTACATGGTCTTATACCTCCTTAAAATGTTTGCCTGTTACACAAAATCATAATTTCAGAGCAACTTCCAAGGAAATGTTACCTTGTAGGTGGTGCATGTACTACTAGCTTAATTATTTTGAGAATTAACTGTTTTCTGTTAAAGAAAATTAGTTTCTTACAGAGCATGTTGTGGAGTGCTTGTAAAGGTCAGGTGACAATTTCCAGAAGTCAGGACTCTTCTTTTACCCAGTGGGACCAGGAATGGAGCTCAGGTCACTTAGGCATAGGCGATCAACCACTGAGTCATCTCTCCAGGCCTAACTAAATGCTTCATACAAATGTAAAGATACTGCTGTAAGAAGCATCTAATTCTTAACCTCAGTAGCATGTAACTAGGACTCTACAGAGCCCTACTTGACTTCTTGTCACTAAATGCTTGAGTATGTTGTCACCTATTGGACCTATTGGCTATCATATACCACTGATCTTTTAGTGCTTACTCTGTTTGGTCCCTTACCTTGTCCCATTACAGTTACGGGTATAGTTCCTGGGGCCTGTCCACTCTTATTCCTATGTCCTTGTTCCGCAGTAAGCTGTGATTAAGGTATCAAGGTACTTTCATCAAGATTCCTGTTATAATTATCTTACAAAGATAAAAAGTTTGTTTTGATTCATGGATTTGGACAGTCCATCCATCCACTGGTTTTAGATCATTGGTAGAGATGCCAAAGAGCAATGGTCAGAAGGTGGAGTGGTCCATAACCATTCAGCTAGTGGCCATGAAGCAACAAAGGAAAGATTCTGAATTGCACAATCCCCTTCTAGGACAAATCTCCAAAGACCTAGGAGTCTACATTTTAAAGGATTCAACTCCCAATATTATCACTGGTGACATATAGGACATTGAGTGACATTCAGGATCTAAGCTATAACATATGGCATTTGGCAGGTAAGCTTTAAGTGACATTTTATAGTACATTACTGTTTAGAAGCTCATTAGAACACTTTACTTTTTCTGATTCCTACAGTAATTGATGTGAGGAGATGTATTTTTCAAACCTCATGGTGACCTAACAGATTGTCTAAGACTGGGTATTTTGCAAACTACAGAAATTTATTTCTCCAAAGGCTGTAATGGACAAGACCAAAGTGCTCAGATTTGGTCTGGGGAAGCTCTCCATACAGAAGCCTCACATAGCAGAAGGCAGAAGGGCAAGTAAGCATGTTGGCCAAAGGCTGCATGGAACTCTCTTCTTGATGAACCAGCCCTTGGAGACTAATTGACTCCTTGGGGCAACACCTCTCAAGTTTAATGGTCACATTTGGGTCCACACAAATTATAAAGAGGTCACATTCAATCCACAAAACCATGTGTGTGATAGATTTTAGGGAGCTTATGTAGTCTGTACCAGCAAAGAATCTTTTAAAGGAACACTGTGATTTAGCTTTTCTATGAATATTAATATGGCCTAAGTTCTTGGTAACCTCAGTAGTTTCAAACCAGATAGAGGTTTTCTGGGACACAGACTCAAACAAACCCTATCTACCCTATCTAGTAAGACTCAAACTTTTCCCTAGCTTCCTCACAGATACTGATGACTAAATAATGGAAATACGAATGAAAAAAAAAAGAATTACTGTTTATTGTTGGAGATGAATTTGAGAATGTATAGGCACCAAGTTTAGAATATCTTCTACTCTGCCAAAGCAGCACATTGGAGACGGGAACTACATCTAAACCTGATAAATGACAGGGGTAGACTTGGAGTAGCAACAATACATAGCAGTTGGAGTAAGCTGTTAGTTAGGTGGAAGCTAGGCAAATTTAGCTTGCCCAGACCTGCCAGAAGTATATTTTCTTGCTAGAGAGGATAGAATACACTTCAATGCAGAATGAATGAATAATTGAATCTGTGACCATTTATTTTCCTCATATACACAAGCACATGAGAATGTGCATATGTGTGCATGCATACAACACACAACCATATCTCCAGGCATTGACAAATACTAACATTTTATATAATTTAAGAACTCATTGACATCTAATAAAGATGCAAGCTTGCTGACACCTGAAGTTCTCTAAATTCACTTCCATGACAATTTTCATGGTCAAATATTATATGGTTTCTATTCTTTTTGTTATGTGTTAAGTGCTGTTAACTATAGAAACACAAGAAACTATCCTCACCCTCAAAATATTTAATTTGAAGCAGCTTAAAAGGAAATGGACAGTTGTGGTGATAGTTTATTTGTGCACCCCCAATAAAGCTTATCTGAAGAGCAGAGAAAAAAGCCAGCCACTGTATTAAACATAGAAGTCAGGCAATAGTAGCACATGCCTTTAATCCTAGCATTCAGGAGGCAGAGATTCACCCAGATCTTTGTGAGTTCAAGGCCACACTGGGAACAGAGCCAGGCATGGTAGCACACGCCTTAATTCCCAGCATTTAGTTGACCATAGAGATCTGGAGGTCTGTACAGACAGACAGGAAGTGATGTAGCTGGGTGGAGAAAGGAAGTAAGATGGCAGAGACAGAAAGGATATAGGTGTGAGTATACAGGTAGTATCTCTCTTTTTGGCTGAGGATTTTTAGCAGTAAGAATGTGGCTGGCTTCTTTCTGCTTCCCTAATCTCTCAGTTTTTGCCCCAATATCTGGCTCCAGGGGTTTTTATTTTTGTTTTTTTGTTTGTTTGTTTGTTTGTTTGTTTGATTTCTTATTAATAAGACCATTTAGCAAATCGTCTTACAGACATTGAATTAAACTTTTCTATGGAAGAAAACCAAGGTCCTAAGGCAGTTAAATTCATTTTACAAATAACAATTCAGGACCAAATGCACAATGATCCCTGACACACTAAATTCTACAACTTCTACTCTCTGAAATTCTGTGGTGCCATTGGAGATAAGCACTTTCTATAAAAATCTATTCTACCCAAACTTCCATGACAGCATTCTTTCCTGGGTACACTTTGAGTCTCAGCCACACTTTCTCCATTACCTCATAACTGCTCTTCCCTCATTTGCTTATTAGACGTTGGGGTACTTCCCTGGATTTAATCTTAGCTACCCTCTCTCCAAATCCATGCATGGCTGTGGCACTGTTTTCAGCACTTACCACATCTTCAGTCCCTAGATGCCAATTACTGAAAACCATTATCTCCATTCTTCATTGCACAATTATTTCCTTATCTTTTAAATAATTTCTTTCTTTATCATCTATCTATCATCAGAATCTCCCACGTGAATAATCTAATGAACTGAAAAACTAACACTGACTTTTTTCTACACCTGCCCTTGCTTCTATGTTATGAACATATCCAAAGTCCGAACACAATTATGAACTCAAGTGTTTCCACTGATTCTGAATCATTCATACTCATTTGGCCACTGAGTGGTATAGGAGCTCCTTACTTCAAATCCCTCAACCTGCCAATCATGTTTTGGTCTTATTCTCACTGCTCTGTTTCAGGTCATATTAATTTTTTCTTTGGGCCTATTTTCAGGATTTTCTCCTTAAATGCAATGACATTGTAACCCAAACAAACTGAAATAATTGCCATCGATCCCACACATCTCAAACTCATCTTGATTTCTTTATTGATGGTATTCGTGATGGCACCATGATATGTACGATTCTCCCATGAGAATGCCTTTCCTTTCCCAGTTAAGTGTGGAACCTTCAGAATGATAGTGTTTAGGCTAGCTGTTGATACCTTCGAAACTATAAAGTAGGTATTGACAGAGTAGTTGCTCTGGGCTGAATGCAGAGAGAATATGCTTCACAGCCCCATATTTAAACCCTTCATCTGGGGCTATAGAACATATGCCATTTTGTGTATAGCCTTGAGAAGTCATCAAAGCTTCTTTCCTTAAGCAAGTTTCAATTCTGTTATGAATTTAAGATAACTCCCCTGTTACACTTGCATCCAATTAAGAGATTTGAACGAAGACCCTTTTATATTGTGGAGTTATGATCAGAACAAAATAAATTCATTAGCAAGCAAGACGGCAGTGGGTTCATTTTGCGCATTCCAGAGGTACCATAATGCCAGCATGTAGGCAGTTAGGAGGGAATGTATGCAAGTCTAAATTGGCTCCAGAAAATATTGAACACTTGCAGAGTTCTGGTTGAAGCCTTTGATTCTACATCAGCTGACTCTGGATTGAGTATGTAATGTATATCTTCCCTTTCATCCTCCTCTAATTGAGAATTCTGGGGAAAGCAGCTTATCCTGGGGGAGGACCTGCATTTGTATGATAAGTCTCTGACATCGATTCTCTCTGGTTCTTACTAATAAAAAACATGAAATGTGGTTGTATATGTGTTCTGAAGCATTCGTGCATTGAATACCCAGAATAAGGACACTAAAACATATAGTTTAGATTGCCTGACATGTTTAAAAATGGATTTCCTTAAACTTTTCAATGAAGAAGTTTTTGAGTTTGATGTGCTTGTATTTTCTTTTTTTCCCATGATGCTAACATGTCTTTCCACTAAACATGCTTTCCTACATGTTTCTTTTACTGTTCATTCATTACTTACATATTGAGAGCCAGGAACTGCACTGAGTATAAACATAGAACTGAACATGGGCTCTCTTCTCATGTATCAGACAGCCCAGGGGACATGAAAATAAGTATGTCATGAAAAAAGAGACCAATGGGACTGTTTTGGGCAGGACTGAGCGACAGAAAGACTTGTACAAGAAGGAGTCAGTGAACTTTGAACTGAACAAATTGAAAGAAGGATAAGTAAGGTATAGGATGTGTGTGTGTGTGTGTGTGTGTGTGTGTGTGTGTGTGTGTGTGTGTGTGTGTATACCAGCAAGCACAAATGCATGAAGGCTTGTGCTCATCTGTGTGTGTCTTTGTGGGTGTGTATATGCATTCATATGTGTGACTATGGACATGGGCTTGCCACAGAACATGTGTGGGTGTCAGGGCTTCATCTTCTGCCTTGTTTGAGACATGACCTTTGTTGTTTTCTCCACTGTGTCAAGCAGGCTGACCAGTCTTTGAGCCTCTGCAGGTTCCACTATCCCCTCCATCTTGTCAAAGGAGTGCTGGGATTCCAGACATGTGGTTCTGTGCCTGCTTAACATGCATTCTGGGGAATCTAGCTTACAATTGCTTGGCAAACACGAGTCTAGGAGAAGTATTTTAGATAAAAAGAGCACTTGGTTTCAAATTCTTAATTTTGATACTAATTTCAACACATTGGGAATGTGGCCATTGGAAATATTTTCAGTTTCCCCAATTACCAAGCCTCACTGTGACTTAGCTCTGTGACCACATGTAAGCTGATGTCAATGTCTGACTCGCTTCTTTTCTTTTCTTTTTTCCTACCTTTGTCACAGCAATCTTTCAAAGTATAAGCCTTTACTCTTAGCTAAGAGGAGAAAGGAATGGAGAGAGCTAGGCATTCAATTCCAGCTACTGACACAACAGAATCACAGATTCAAGGTCAAACTGAGCTACAGAGTGAGTTCAAGGCCAGCCCAAGTAACTTAGTGAAATTCTGCAGGGAAAACGTAAAAAATAAGGTGGTGGGAAATATAGTTCAGGGTAGAGTACTTGCTTAACAAGAGAAGGGGCTTCTTCTCAATACCTAATAAACATAACACACACACATAGACAGACACACACACACACACACACACACACACACATACATAACTTAGACACATACACACAGTAGATGGAGGAGAGACAAGGAGAAAGAAAGAGAGAAGGAAGGGGAAGAAGGAGAGCAGAGGGAAATGGAGGAGAGGAGGAGAGGAGAGGGAGCTACAATGATATCATCCTGCTTCAGGCTATCAAGGAAAGCCTTCTAATTTTTCCACATGGACCTGCTCTGTTAATTTCCTGTCAATCTCGTTCTTTCCTGTGGTGTCGGTGGATGTGGGTCATGTTTTCCTCAAATACAGCAGTTCAGCATTAGAGAAAGCAGCAGGACTTACAGGGCACTTCCATCACTGTTCTCTCATCAAGGCCCACAGCTCCCCATTCTGGGGTGCCCACAGGAAAAGTCTTGTGCAGACTCGTGTATCACAGAGTCAGTTACCATCAGCTTGTACTCCTTTGTCCAATCAAGACAGGTAGTTAGGCCCAGAAATCTGGTGCCTCTCCTTCCTGTTTAGAGAAAATTAAGACAGAATTGATGGGGGAAAAAATGGATTTATTTACAATTTAGCCAAATGGGCGAAGAAAAAGCCCCAGTTTCTCTCCCTTTTTCCTGAGGCAGTTACCCTTTTATAGAAAAGAAAGAAACAAATCCTGGAAACAGGCATGTTAAATTAACAGGGAGATAAGCTTTCAAAACTGTGAGGTCTCTTCCTGGGAGGTAAGACCTTCCTTTGACTGGCCTCTCCAGTCTTTTCCTTCCTCCAGTGGGGAGTCCCTAGGAGTTTCCCACCTCTTTTTGTTTGTGTTTGTGTTGAGATAGGATCTCCTTATGTCACCCTGTCTGACCTGGAAGTTGTTTTGTGGACTAGGCTGGCCTCAAACTATTTTGATTCCTTGCCTCTGCCTCTCAAACACTGCATCACCTGCCTTGTTCTGGGGTCTATGGCCTTAGGATATCCTTTCAATGCTTAGCCAAGGGAAGGGGAACAAGTCTCTGAGTCTCTCTTTATAGACTACTTCTCTCCCCACAGGCCTGAATCCAGATCATAGTTGCAAACACCTGACCAAATCGCCCACATTGCTGTCATACCGAGCATGAAACCCCTCTTTCTTTGGGTTTCTAATTTCCTAGCAAGTATTTCTAAATTACGTACAGTTTATACGAAATGCATTTGTGTAATTTGCTCTTTTTAATCTGTTCATCACTCTTCCTTGAAGCCAGCCAGCCACAGGACTTGACAGTTTGTCCTCCTGTGCCGGAAATCGGAGCTTTACTTGAAAACTATTTTTAGCAAATATACGTTAGCAGACAGGCATAAGCACACTTGGGAAAACAGACAATAATATGTCAATAAAACAAACAACAAACAAACACACCATTGGCTGTAACGGGTTGTCTCTTGTTCTACTGTCAAAGCCAAGAGAGCAAGTCCAGCCTAGCCTGCTGAGGAGAGACAAGTACAGAGAAGACAAAAGGCATCAGTTGTCCAGGCTGATGCTGTCCTCCTTACAGACAGACAGGTAAGTCTCAGGTGTGTAAGTGAGCCCAGCCAAGACCAGAGCAGTCAAGTCAAGTCCAAGCATTTCAAACTCACTGATCAGGAGACATGATGAAAACACATGCTTACTCTAATACTACAGACTTTAAGGTGATTTGTCATAGAACATGCTTGCAATAATTAAAAAAAATGATTATAATGGAATTTTTTCCAGGTAATTTTGGTATTTCTTCAGTGTCCCAAACTTGATTTTCCAGTGAAAACAAGAATGAAGACTGTGGAACAGATGTTTGACTACCAGGAAATTTTCAGGAGACTTTATATTCCATGAAATGTACTACACCACAGTTGAAATTTGAAGGAGAGCCTCCATTCTTTTTCATAAATATAAAAACACGAAGCCAGTTGTTCAGAATAGTATTTTTACTTTATTTATGAAGAAATTTATGTCACCATATTATTATGCTCTCTAAATGAAAATACCAGATTTTAAAAAGGCATTTTTATGAGAGGCACATGAAACTATGGTGGTTTGAAATTTCATTGCGTATGAATCCATATGAATTTTGTTAGCTGAAAGAAAGTTTCTCATATTCATAGTCTGCCAAAGGGGGAGTGTGTGTGTGTGTGTGTGTGTGTGTGTGTGTGTGTGTGTGTGTGCTATTGTAAAGTAACTAGTTAAATATTACCAGGCTTAGTGGATTTTGATACTGGAACTGTCTCTCCCAGTCAGCAGCCAATAGAGCAAATGCTGGGACACCTGGACTTTTGATTCTGGGCAGAAGAATAGGACCTGAGTCTTCTCCCTGGCTCTGAAGAGATGTGACATTCGGGACTTCCTAGATAAGGATCTGAACCTCACTGTAGGAGTTCTAGACATCACAAAATGACTGTATAACAGGAAGTTTTCTGCTTAAAAAAAAAAAAAAGACGGGGAAAAGGCATATCATTCTAGATACACATCTTTGAGTTCCCTCCAGTAAGAGTCAGCCCAAGTAGGGACCACCTGGACACCCCCAGAAACCCTACAGAGAAGTTATTTATTTCAGAGATTTTAAAAAATAATACAAATCTCACTTATAATGTAGACTGGGACAGTGGTCTCTGGCCATTGTTGGTTCTCACATCTTGTTATGTGTACTCTGCTTTGTAGCAATATTACAAGGAATGAGGGGAGTCCATTCACAGAACCCAGTGGCACACTCTGAGGCATAGAAAGGTGACTCTAATACCAACTTTGACAACAGACCCCTTATCTTCATGTCCTTGGAAGGAAATGGCTTTCAAAGCAAACACATGGAATTGGGCACAAGAAGCAGAGCTGTTGTGCTATGTATTGCTGTCTCTTTAAATGGCTTATTTTGAAGAAAGTCATGAGGATTTAAAGACAACTTCAATTCTATTTTAGATTGTTACTTGTGGTTACTCACATGTATTTGACCTTTCTGCCAAAAGTTTCAAGAGGAAGAACAATTGCCTAGCCAATAAAGATCTGTCACCTTTGGAGGAAAAGTAAAATAGGACACAAGTCACAAGGCTTATGAAAGAACATGGCTGCTCTGTGGTCTTCCTTAGAGTATGTTTGTCACACAGCCCAAGCTATGTAGGATGTAGCATGTAACAGCACAAAGGAATTTGTTTCTCAGCATCACATTCCCTATGTAAACTATTTAAAAGTGTGTGTGGTTAGTTAAGAATTCACTTTTTATGTTAATATAACGATGAAGCAGTTATTTCATAGATAATATCCACATAATGGAACACACACTTGAAATGACACTTTCAAAGAGATTTTAATGCCTGGGGAATGTTTTATTGTATGTATAAAAAGGGCCAACACAAAATTGCATGTATGTATATTTGAGATAGATGAGGGGGGGTCAGTCACCTCTCCCTAGGGAACAGGGCAGGTAGTAAGCACTGTTAAAACACTGTAAAATATGTTAAAGACTGCTAGTGTTAACCATACTGCTCTTTAAATTTTTCATTTTGTAAGCATACCTTTTGATGTTCCTTCTCCTGTTAATGGATAAACAAGGTGGGTCAAGAGGAATTTGATTTCCTAACTGGACTTCTTTTTTGTTCCTTGACCCTCTTGAGCAAAAGGACTGTTATCCAAACAGAAGAAAAGACTACCCTTATGTGCGCATTGATCTTTTTGAACATCCCATAAATACTTAGAGAAAACTACACAAAAATCACAACTGATTGCTCTGACTCCAAAGGTGCGGTCCTAGTCAAGACTGTTCCAGACAGTTTATACCAGACATCTGGCTCTCACGAGCCTCAGTGAACTCTATGTGACCTTGCAACCATTTCCATAAAGGACAGAAGGAGCACTTCCTCTAGTGGCCTAGCTGAGGGACTGTTTTGACTAGCGCTGAAGGAACATTGTTGAGATTGTTGCAAGCACAAATCTTCATTGGCATGCAAAGTTTCCTGCAATTGCTGCAAATATAACTCATCTGCGTGTATGCTTGGCTGTGACTGGTGTAAACAACCCCTTTCTTCCTATGTAACAAGTAGTTCAGGCTCACTTGGTGAATGAACTGGGGGGTGCCCTCCTGACCTGCCTCCTCTGGTGCTGTAGTATAGAACCCAAATGAAGTGCTTCTCTCAAGTGCTCTTTCCTTGCCGACTTCTATAGCTCAGACTGAGCTGGTAACAAGAGAAAGAAGTAAAAGGGATGGGCAAGTGTTAGCAATGTTACAGACAGGAGAGCATTAGTGCTAGTCATAGCTGAGTGGTCGGTCAGCAGGCTCAGCTGCGGAATGACGGGGCAGATGGCTGTTTGACAGCTGTAGAGGATGCAGTGGAACAGCTGGGGGGATTGGTGAAGGGCAGGAACAAAGGACGAAGAGCTGAGGCTGAAAAAGATAGAAGTCTAGAAACATCAAGAGAGAGAGAAACTGCAGACCATTGTCACTGGGAGACTTTCAGAGAACTGTGAAACCTTTCGGACTGAAGGCATCTGATGTCACAGGCCCGGGAGTCCAAACTGTGGCTGCTGTTGGGCATGACAACTCCTGTAGGGAATCCCATTTTCCCAGGCCTGTGCATGCACTGTAACACCTGTATGGCTACAGGTGCTACCACCCAAGGGAGAGCCAGCCGTAACATCAGAGGATGCTGCCTGCTGCTGTTCCATGCTCCCTACTGCTGCCCCTTCAATTCAAATGCTGCCAAAGTCCGTTCTGGAAGAGCTTCTCTTTCCTGTCCACAATTTCCTACAGGTTAGAACAAAGTGACCCTAGCCATTAGATTGGTACCATAATTAGGGTTATTGTGCGTGCTTTTTTATTTATTTTCCCAGGAAAATATCAAGAAGGAAGTCTACCAGAGTAGTTATCTGTATGTAATCAATTTATGATTACCATATGCTTTGTATTGTTCATTGTATAATTATCTTTCACATTTAAAAATGCTTATTTCTTTATTAATAATAGGCCTTTAGTCAGTTCTTCTTATTAGGCACTGTAACTCCATGTTCTATCCATTTTTATATCCCCTATACATTTTTTCTTGCATACATTTTAGATTTCCTAAATTAAAAATAAATGATTACATAAGAATTTACAATTTGAAAAATTAACATATGGATTAAAATACCTTGATTTACTGAGAACAACACTCAATAGACAACTTCATTTGAAATGTCAGAAAAGCCTGATCATACGGGCATGCCGTCAGAAGAAGCAGGAAACTTTCCTTTAAGAACTACCCTCATTCTCATGCTAAGAAAAGTACGAGTTACCTGAGGTCGAGGAAACATGTTTCATCAGGTAGCTACCAAGAATAGATTCTCCTTTCCCACACCCCACCCACTTTTAAACACTTTTAATTATTTGTGAATCCAACAAATGATCATCGGACTCCAATGGATATGCTAGGGAAGAAAGCCTCTGACAGGCACGATACAGGAAGCATGCATTCTTATTTGGATGGCAATCTTGCTGACATCTAGAAAGTCTTCTTTAGCTACCATAATTAATGTCTACTTTACTATTGTTATGACATTGTCATTCAGCCAAATACTGTGACAAAACCATATTTTGTTTCTATTTCTTCATTTGGGTTTCACACTCACAGGCAACAGTGCAAAGGTTTGGAACACTTCTATAATAGAGCTTGAAGGTGTACTAACATGCATGCAGCGGTTTGCTGTGTGGAACGTGTTTTTATGTTGGCTCACTTCATTCCCATTTTACAGAAGAGAAAGCTGGTTGGAGAAGTAAAAGTCTTGACAAGATCAGATGGGTCACAGGAAGTGGAACATCAAAATCTATGATTGTATTACTTACATTTTTCTTTCTATGACTAGATATAGCTTAAAAAAATATACAGTCCATCAGGACAGGGAAAGCATGGTAGCAGATATATGAGGTGCCTGTCCTACTGCAATCATCTGCATTCAAGAAGCAGAGAGTAGGTAGGAAGTCGGGCTATCAAATGTCAAAGCCTGCCCTCTAGTGGTTTCCTTCTTCAGTCAAGGATGTCCCTCACCTACTAAAAGTTCTAATTCTGCCAATAAATAAATAAATAAATAAATAAATAAATAAATAAATAAATAAATAAAATGAGACAAGAGCAGGGGACCAAGTGTTCAAAACATGAGCCAATAGGTGACACTTCATAATCAGACCATTACAATAGATTTTTTTTTAATTCTTTTTTTCTGTGTGACATTTTTCTTTATCATGCTATATACCCAGAGGCCAATCCTGGAGTTCTTAAAATGCTGTCATTTTGATGACGGTGCCACCCTCATTCTCTTGTCTTGAACCCTTTCACTCATTTTCCACATCTTGGATGCAGTCAGGCAGAGGCTGGTTCTTGGTCTCAGGAAGGAGAAGGGAACAAGGTCACCGACAGTGGACAGGACTCAATAGATGATCCAGGGTAACGAGGCAGAATACATCATAAGGATCATCAAAAGGGGAGACAGGGCTGCCCCCACATTAGTAGCAATTCCAATGACTCCTAGTGTTCCTGTCCTTGGAGCAAAAAACAATATTCAGGCAAATTTGAACTCATTGTATTTGTGACTTAGCATCTCACATTATTCATGTGAGTCAATGTGCAGAATATTTTAAATCAAGGATGTTGGTTACTTACTTTGCTTTCAAAATTTCTGGGGGTTTTTTATAGAATTTTTCACAGGGCCAAAGTAAGGCCACTTATATTATAACTTATGTTCAGAAATATATATATCATCTTCAGTAGTTTAAAGAGGTACTCAGTAAATGTTGCTTTAAATGAAGGCCCAGATAATTCCCTGTTCCTAAATCATCAGACAATCAGACAATCCCTGGAGAAAAGTCATTTTGTTTCTGACAAGTTTCATTGGAAAGTATGAAAGATTAATCTGACCTTAAATAATCTCCTAGCAGTGATGGTCAATCTCAGTAGTCAATTTGACTGGACCTGGAATTAACCAAAAGGCAAGACACTGGATTTTCAGATTATTTGTAGTAGAACAACTCACTTTAAATATGGTGGTTTCCAGTGGCAGCCCAGATATGAGAAGGAGGAAGGTGGCTTTGCTTTTTCCTGTTTACCCTCACTCTGCTGGCAAGTTCATCTACTCTGTTATTGCTACATGCTTTCACTGATATCAGAATCCAGCTTCTTCTGGACTGAAGACCAGTGGCTTTCTGGGAATTCTGCAAGTAGTGCCAGATTGGTACTGCTAAGGCACACAGCCTCATGGACTAAGCAAAGACGGGGTTCTCACCCTTTCCACTTTGAGACAGTCATCAACTAAGCCCAAATATGTAAACCAATGTAATTTATCCTTTTTTTAACACACACACACACACACACACACACACACACACACACACACAAACACACAATGTTCCTTTAGAGAACTCTAGGGGGTTGAGGATTTAGCTCAGTGGTAGAGCGCTTGCCTAGCGTGCACAAGGCCCTGGGTTCAGTCCTCAGCTCCAGAGGAGGCGAGAAAAAGAACTCTAATACATTAGGTCATGAAATGTTAGTTATTCTTTGTATTATTCACAGGAATGTGAGAAGCTATATAACTTTAGAATGAATATATACATTAATATACTTCTTATATAGGAAAGGAGCAGTCATTTTTGCTCATTTTTCTTAGTTCTTTGTTTTGACTAAATCTACAGATTTCAATACATGTAAAAAATAAAACATGAGTAGTAAACTCTACTTTTATCTGTTAAAAACAAAAAGTAACCTCATGAGACATGAGGGCTTTCAAACAATATATTGAATAATGCTTCTCACTTGACCTCTGAGGTTTCTAAGAAAGAATGGGCAGCCCTTTAGAGAGCAGACCCAGCACGCTGGAATAATTCACTAAGGGCCAGAACATGACCCAGAAGGGTGGAGTTCAGTTCTTTTCTGTTTTTCCCAAAATTACACCTGTGCTGTGAGCCTAATCATTCTCCTTTCTGCCTGACTTTCTTCATCTGTCATTTGGGGACACTTATAGCCATCTTTTCTTGGGCAAGATTTTTTAAACCTTTCCGTAAAAGACAATGCTCATCCCTCTTGTTAATAATCCTGTCTCATTCTTGCAGCCCAGCACTCAAATGGACAAAATGATCCGACCTTGCTTGACATTATTGTAACCCTATGAGCCAGTCTGCTTGCTTTTATGTCTGACCTTCATGGCCTCTGATACCTGATGAAACTCAGCCTTTTGACAACCGGCCCAGGGTCATTTAGTCCAGCACAAAAGTGGGCCCTGCAGACATGACACTCTGCAGGCTCTTTGACTGATCCAGCTGGGGCGGGTCCAGCTTCCTTTTGTGCCAGATGGAAAATGAAATCTGCTGTCCCAGGTCTAGGGCAGCTCAGCATGAGGGAGGGATGAGCAGTTTTCCTATCTTTCCCTATATTCATATTTAGTCTGAACAGCTGCATTCAAGCCTTTATTATCCAGCATTAACTATGAACATTTCCAAAGCCTCTTGGCTTTGAACACTTGAAATGTAATGGACACTTTATAATTTTAGGTCTGCTTGGCTGAAATCTACTTTTCTAGGAGAAAAGAGTATGGTTGTCTTTGGGGTGATTTCACCTCCACCAAATCTTGTCATGCCCATACAAGGTTTGGGATGGAACCTGAAGGGAGAATCCTGCTTTCTGTGCTCCATCAGCATGAGAAGTACAGATCTCAATGGCAGCAGCCTGTGCTTAAAAATCTCCTGGGCCCCGTTGCTATTTTCATTTTCCTGTAGATTGAAATGGTTGTAGTGCAGAAAACAATAGTCAGATAATACCATAATCCTCTTGGCTCCCACACGTGCGCACTCAAAGACCCATGTCTTCCATCCTTATATGGTGGGTAAACAAAGGACCTCATGCTCTGCTGCCTATCCCTGAGGTATTAAAAGCAAATGTATATACTAGAATATTCCTGGAGATTAAGTTATTTGAAAGGCATTTCATTTTGTAATCATGCAAATGCATCTGCTCTTGTTTTCCAGGCTGGTAACCAGATCTCAAACTGCCAATAAATCACCCTCTCCCCTTTCTTCTTCAACACTGCAACAGTCTCCCTTACCCCCTTGCTCTTTGATGCATAAGATGGGATGGCTAAGTAATAAGGCATTGGGAATCCACAGCTAGCAGGGTAATTTTTCACTCATTGTTCTGCTGCTGCTCCGGCTTTTCCTGACTTGACTTGGTTAAGGAAGGGGGAGGGAGAAGGGTTGATGAGAAGGTCAGTCTATTGTGTTGCCTCTAGAGTCTGTGTTTGCCCTTCCTAAGCCTGTTTACACTCCAAATCACTCAGACACACCACACATCCTTCTTCTATAAAATCTAGTTTTAAGCAGCAATCTTGGCCACTGGGGAGACAACACCAAGTAATTCTAAGAGTTCAATAGGTAAAAGGACTAATGGCTGGGGTTTTTAAATAAGACAGCCCAGGAGAAGATAGTTTTATTATTAGTGGTGATCATCTAAAGTGAATAATTCAGCCTTTTTTTAAAGATAGATTAGGAATATTACACATAATATGAAGAAGTGTTTTTTTTCATTAATAAGCTTCCCATGGGTTATGGATATTTCTGGTTTACTAAGTAGCAATGGATATTTTAAATGCTGACCCTACCTTTACATGAATAAATAATAAAAGATAGAGAATTAAATACTACAATGGATAATTAGAATTCACTAGAATGAGCTCAGTATTTAAGGACACAATAATATATTACACCCAGAGATAGAATTAGTCATTCATGGCACATATCTACTTAATTTGCAGATCTGAAAATTAGGATTGCTACACAGTTCCTAATTTTTACATTAAACAAATGTGATTTAAAGCCTTTAAGTTCATCTCAGGCCCCAGCATTTGAAAACATTAATTGAGCTGGCTTAAAAGTGTGGCATGTGTAAAACTTGACCATAATGAAGATTGAAGCACAATCTTTTATCATAGATAGGTGTTAAGGAAATGTAAGGTGTTTGAAATGATTGCTGTATTTAAAAATTGTTAATTACAGGTAGCTAGAGATTATTAGGCAAAATATCACTCAGAAGCAACAGAAATCATTATGTTTCCAAAAGAAATTTCTTTAATTGGGTAAACTGTACAATCTCTATGATTTCATTGTAAAATAATCCACAATTTGACAATTTTACGGATCATTAATTTAGTCCAGGGTCATGAAGGCCTGTTGAGGAATACTTCAGCTCTGATCTACCCAGCATTCACTGGCATGTGGCTGGGTGAGGTCATCAGAAGTCAAAGCTCCAGATCTAGCCCCCTCCTGCACTGTAACCACAGGAGAACTGACGACCTCTGCATACCGAAAGGTGGGTTTCCTTTCTGATGATCATTTAGTCAATATCAGGCACATGTCTTCACTAAAAGTTTTTTTTTTTATTCTTATCTATTATGTGACTTAAAGTGATATTGGATTTTGATTAATTATTCCATGTTTTACATGGCCTCTTTGTTTCTGAAAAGGCAAGATTGCCCATGTCCTTTAATTAATAATTAAACATGTTTCTTGAAACAATGACCTAATTCTGATTTTTTTTCTTTTTTTTTTTTGGGGAGGATTTTTTTTAAAGACTTATTTGTTTTATGCATATGCATATGGGTACCTGAGTTATATATTTTTATAACAACTTTGGATGCCAGAAGAGGAAATCAGACCTTCTTGAATTGGAGCTACAAGTGTAATTACAAGTGCTACATGGGGCTCTTTCTGTTCCTTACAATTCAATCTTACATCAATGTCACCCATGCCTTATTTCATTCACCAATATGTGAACAATAAGGCAAAAGCCTGAATTGAATCATTATTCTGATTGCCTGTACTGGGATCATTAAGTATTTTTGTATTCTTCAGCTTAGAAGAATATATGGAATCACAATGAATGAGTGATATCTACTAACTACTTCTCCTTGCTATAAGCAAAATTTTATGTCCAGTCCTTAGCCAGAGTGTGTGACAGAGTACTCTTATCATCAGAGGACACAGTGGGAAAGGTATAGCACAGGCTTCACAAAAGAGTTTTAACTACAGCATTAAGTTTCAGAAACTATGCTTGCTCGCTTGGAAGCTGATTCCATGGGGAGAATCTTTTATGGAATTTCACTGGGTCAACATGATAGGTTTGAAGTCCCTGACCTGCAGTTTTTATAACAATGTGGCCAATTTAAATAGATACAATGATCCCCACACTTTTGAGTTTTTTTTTTTCTCCTTGTGAGCGCCTCACCAGAAAAGAGATTTTCTGCAGATGTGAAGGATATTTAAGAAGAGAAGGGTGGTATCCTCACACTCTTCAGAGACAATAGGAATGACAGGACATATGTGAACAGAGTATTTGTTTCCTTTTCTTTAATCAGGGACAATCCTGTCCTGATTGCCCATGAGGTTCCTCTGACCACACTCAGAAGACTTAGGAACTCCTTAGAGTTGTCCTGAGACCCTACAATATTTAGGTATTAGAAGTACAACTGTGAATTTGGTATACAACATTTTGTTTGTGCTCATACCTAACAGTTTTTGCTTAAACTTTACCATAGAAATAAAGATGAGGCACGCAATCATAAATCAAAGAAGTTTTGCACTTTTAAGACATAGGTCCTAGGTATAGATGAAAGTAAAAAATTAGTTCCCTGTTCCCTCAGTAGACCCAGTTCCTCAGACATATCCCACCGCCACAAGTCCAAGCCTCCTATGGAGCCCACACACCATATGCCCCTGGTCTCCCTCCCCCCAAACTCTTCTCAGTGTCCAGCCACCAATACATCCCCTGCTCAACCAAGGGTCATGCCTGAAAGAAGACAAGGTGGCCTCTCACAGACCTTCCCTCTCTCTCTATGTTCTCCCAGTGCCCAGCAGACCCAATCCTCAGGCTTGTCCATAGTGCTGCAATGAAATACCAGCTGCAGCCTCCCTTCCCCTCTGTCCACACCTCCTGTGGATCCCCCTGACTGTTCCCTCTTGACCCCCTCCTTCTACTCATCTCTGTATTCTAGCCTCTAACACCAGAAGGTATTTCATGTGAATACACCAGCAGAGGAGGCCAGTAGAAGAGACCACACACAGCCATCACACTCTGAAAATCCAGAGAGAAAACAGAAACCATGGAACAAAATATTCACCTGTAGTTGGTTGGTTTTTTTTCTCTTTGCTCTTTTAGGGGCCTGTCACCCAGCTCCCAAATAAATCACATGAACTCTTATTATTACTTATAAATGTCTAGCCTTAGCTTGGATTGTTTCTTGGCAGCTTTTCTTAAATTATCCCATACACTTTTTGCCTCTGGGCTTTTACCTTTCTCTGTTTCTGTATATCTTTTCTTTCCTTTTTATTCCATGTCTGGCTGTGTGGCTAGGAAGGTGGCCCCTGGAGTCCTCGTCTCCTCCTTTTCTAGTTCCTTGACCTTTCCTCCCAGATTTCTCCTCCTATTTATTCTCTGCACCTGCCAGCCCTGCCTACCCTTTCTCCATCTTTACTATTGGCTGTTCAGCTCTTTATTAGACCAATCAGGTGTTTTAGAGAAGCAAAGTAACACAGCCTCACAGAGTTAAACAAATGCAACAGAAAAGAATGCAGCATATCTTTGCATCATTAAAACAAATGTTTCACAGCATAAACAAATTTGTAACACATCTTAAAATTATACTCCACAACACCCACCCTAAAAGATTAACCCAAAAATCAGCACCTAGACCTATAATCACCCCAAACCCAGATGCCTAGATGCAAACACAAGAACACAATCACTAACAACCAGGAGGACAACATCTCTCCACCAGAGGCCAGCTATCAGGCACAACAGAACCTAAATATACTAACATAGCTGACACACAAGAAAAAGACCTTAAAACCAACTAAATGAAGACGGATAGAGGTCTTTAAGGAGGAAATGAATAAATTCCTTAAAGAAATCCAGGAAAACACAAACAATTGGAGGAAATTAGTAAATCCACTAAAGAAGCCAAGAAAAAACAAACAGCTGAAGGAAATGAGTAACAGCGTCCAAGAGCTAAAAATGGAAATAGAAACAATAAAGAAATACAAACTGAGGGAATTCTGGAAATTAAAAATTTAAGAATTCAAATAGAAACTACAGAGGTAAGCTTCAACGATGGAATAAAAGAGGTGGAAGACAGAATTACAAGCACTGAAGATAAGATAGAAGAAATGGATACATCATTCAAAAAAAAGGTTAAATCTAAAAAAAAAAATCCTGAAACAACACATCCAAGAAATCTGAGATACTCTGAAAACAACAAACAATAATAGGAATAGAGGAAGGAGAAGAATACCAGCTCAAAGGTCCAGAAAATATTTTCAACATTATAGAAGAAAATTTCCCTAGGATAAAGAAGGCCACACCTATAAAAGTGCAAGAAGCATACAGAACAGCACGTAGATTGGATTAGAAAAGAAAGTCCCCTTGCCACATTATAATCAAAACACAACATCCAGAACAAAGAATATTAAAAGCTACAAGGTCAGTCATCCTTGTTCCACATCTAGTCTCCTCCCATGAGTGAGTACATACCATATTTGTCTTTCTGAGTCTGGGTTACCTCACTCAGGATGATTTTTTTCTAGATCCATCCATTTGCCTGCAAACCTCATGATGTCACTGTTTTTCTCTGCTGAGTAGTATTCCATTGTGTATATGTGCCACAATTTATTTATCCATTCTTCAGTTGAAGGGCATCTAGGTTGTTTCCAGGTTTTGGCTATTACAAACAATGCTGATATAAACATAGCTAAGCAAGTGCTCTTGTGGTATGATTGAGCATTTCTTGGGTATATGCCCAAGAGTAGTATAGCTGGATCTTGGGGGAGATTGATTCCCAATTTTCTAAGAAAGCGCCATATAGATTTCCAAAGTGGTTGTACAGCTTGCATTCCCACCAGCAGTGGAGGAGAGTTCCCTGAGGTCCACATCCTCTCCAGCATAAAGTGTCTTCAGTGTTTTTGATCTTAGCCATTCTGACAGGCGTAAGGTGGTATCTCAGAGTTGTTTTGATTTGCATTTCCCTGATGACTAGGGATGTTGAGCAATTCCTTAAATGTCTTTCAGCCATTTGAGTTTCCTCTGTTGAGAATTCTGTTTAGTTCTATAGCCCATTTCTCAATTGGACTATTGGTCGTTTTGATGTCTAATTTCTTGAGTTCCTTATATATTCTGGATATCAGTCCTCTGTCAGATGTGGGGTTGGTGAAGATCTTTTCCCATTCTGTAGGCTGTCGCTTTGCCTTGTTGACCGTATCCTTTGCTCTACAAAAGCTTCTCAGTTTCAAGAGGTCCCATTGATTGATTGTTTCTCTCAGTGTCTGTGCTACTGGTGTTATATTTAGGAAGTGATCTCCTTGATCTCCTATGCCAATGCATTCAAGACTACTTCCTACTCTCTCTTCTAGCAGGTTCAGAGTAGCTGGGTTTATGTTGAGGTCCTTGATCCACTTGGACTTAAGTTTTGTGCATGGTGACAGATATGGATCTATTTGCAGCCTTCTACACGTTGATATCCAGTTATGCCAGCACCATTTGTTGAAGATGCTTTCTTTTTTCCATTGTACACTTTTGGCTTCTTTGTCAAAAATTATATGTTCATAGGTGTGTGGGTTAATGTCAGGGTCTTCAATTTGATTCCATTGGTCCACATGTCGGTTTTTATGCCAATACCAAGCTGCTTTTATTACTGTAGCTCTAGAGTAGAGCTTAAAGTCAGGGATTGTGGTGCCTCCAGAGGTTGTTTTATTTTACAGGATTCATTTGGCTATCCTCTTTTTTTTTGTTTTTCCATACGAAGTTGAGTATTATTCTTTCCAGGTCTGTGAAGAATTGTGTTGGTATTTTGATGGGGATTGCATTGAATCTGTAGATTGCTTTTGGTAAAATTTCCATTTTTACTATGAGGTCCTGCCTATCCATGAGCATGGGAGATTTTTCCATTTTCTGACATCTTCTTCAATTTCTTTTCTCAGGGACTTAAAGTTCTTGTCATATAGGTCCTTCACTTGCTTGGTTAGTGTTACCCCAAGGTATTTTATGTCATTTGCGCCTATTGTAAAGGGTGATGTATCTCTGATTTCCTTCTCAGCTTCTTTGTCCATTGTATATAGGAGGGCTACTGATTTTTTTGAGTTGATCTTGTATCCGGCTATGTTGCTGAAGGTGTTTATAAGCTTTATCAGTTCCTGGGTGGAATCTTTGGGGTCACTCAAGTATACTATCATGTCGTCTGCAAATAGGGAAAGCTTGACTTCTTCCTTTCCAATTTGTATCCCCTTAATCTCCTTATGTTGTCTTATTGCTCTGGCTAGAACTTTAGGTACTATATTAAATAAGTATGGGGAGAGTGGACAGCCTTGCCTCATTCCTGATTTTAGTGGAATTGCTTTGAGTTTCTCTCCATTTTATTTGATGTTGGCTGTTGGCTTGCTGTAAATTGCCTTTATTATGTTTAGGTATGTTCCCTGTATTCCTGATCGCTCCAAGACTTTTATCATGAAGGGGTGTTGGATCACCAGTGAGGCTACCTGGAAAACAGGACCCCAAGAAAGACACGGGGATCATCCAATGACTGATAAATGGATGAGATCTACATGAACAGCTTGGACATGAGTGGGAGCAATGAATGGCGAGGGTCGAGCGAAAGAGAGTGAGAGATCCTAGCTGGATCAAGAACAGAGAGGAAGAACAAGGAATAGGAGACCATGGTAAATGAAGACCACATGAGAAAAGGAAGAAACAGAGTGCTAAAGAGGCCCACAGAAATCCACAAAGATACCCCCACAAAAGACTGCTGGCAATGGTCGAGAGACAGCCGGGACTGACCTACTCTGGTGATGGGATGGCCAAACACCCTAATAGTTGTGCCAGAAACCCCTTCCAAGTACTGAGGAATCTGGATGCAGACATCCACGGCTAGGCCCCAGGTGGAGCACTGGGAGTCTAATTAGAGAGAAAGAGGAGGGTTTATATGAGCAAGAATTGTTGAAACCAAGGTTGGATAAAGCACAGGGACAAATAGCCAAACGAATGGAAACACATGAACTATGAACCAAAGGCTGAGGGGCCCCCAACTGGATCAGGCCCTCTGAATAGGTGAGACAGTTGATTGGCTTGATCTGTTTGGGAGACATCTAGGCAGTGGTACCAGGTCCTGGGCTCGCTGCATGAAATAGCTGTTTGAAACCTGGGACTTAGGCAGGGATGCTTGGCTCAATCTGGGAGGAGGGGACTGGACCTGCCTGGACTGAGTCTATCAAGTCGATCTCAGTCCTCAGGGGGGGGCCTTGATCTGGAGGTGGTAGGAATGGGGGGTGTGCTGGGGGAAGGGGAGGGGGGCAAGAAGGGGGAGAACAAGGGAATCTGTGGCTGTTATGTAGAACTGAATAGTATTGTAAAATAAAATTAATTAATTAATTAATTTAAAAAAAGCTGCAAGGCATAAAAGGTCAAGTAACATATAAAGGTATATCTAGTAGAATTACAAAAGACTTCTCAGTAGATATTCTAAGAGCCAGAAGGGCTTGGACAGAAGTGCTGCAGAATCAAAGAGACCACAGATGCAAGGCCAAATTACCATACCCAGCAAAACTTTCAATCATCACATGCCACACCAACTGCAGTGTCGTTCGTGTGACATGAACAATTATGTCAATAATAGCGGATGGGAGATACGTGTCCCATGGGACTAAGCTCCCTGGAGGTCCCTGGCAGAGTGCCCGTGTTATGCCTCCCTCTCAAAGAAGATGTGCTCATGGATTATGAGGTCCCTGGGCTATGGGTTCTGTATAACTGCTTTTCTGATAATGTTCTCATTAATCTATGAAGCACAGCCAAAATTAATGAATGCTTGGGTTGTGAACTATGGAGGAAAGGGGAAGCTGGACATGGATCTTAATCAAATATAACAAAATAAACTATTTCTTAAAGACCCCAAGCTGCTAGATAAACAAAGTATAAAGGTTCAAGTACTTCTAGAGAATAAACACTCACCCAATAGGAATCCCCACTAAAGTGATTTATGAGAGAAAACGTTATCTCATAGGAGGCAGATGGTGGGCCTCTCTGTTGAGGAAGTTCTGCATGGGAAATTTTAGGACTACAGCAGATTCAAACCACTTCTGAGTGTGTTGTCTGTCTATCATTCACTGAATCTTTGCCTTCCTGACTACCCAAGCCCTGGTCCCCCTACGGTCGTGGTACCCCTGATGGGCCAGTCCATGGCAATCATAGGTGGAGAAAATAAGATAATCCATGATAAAGTCAAATTCAAACAATATCTGTCTATAAACCCAGCCCTACAGAAGGTGCTAGAAGGAAAAAACTCCAACCCAAGTAAGTTAACCACACCATGAAAACACAGGAAATAAACAATTCCAAGCAAGCAAAACCAAAAGAAGAAAGCATGAGCCAAAAGCATCTACACACACACACACACACACACACACACACATGCACGCACGCACGCATGCAGGCACACACATATGCACACCACTACCATCACCATTACCACACCATCACAATAACAACATCACCACTAACAACAACAAAATGACAGCAATCATCAGTCATTGATATCTCTGAATAGCATAGTCTCTTTTCTCCAATAAGAAGACACAGACTAACTAAATGGATGTGAAAACATGATCCATCCTTCTGATGTATCCAAGAAACATACCTCATTATAAAATATAGACATTACCTCAGGGTAAAATGTTGGAAAAAGATATTCCAAGCAAGCAGACCTAGGAAGCAAGCTGGTATAGTCATTTTAATATCTAACAAAATAAATTTCAAACCAAAACTAATCAAAAGAGACAGGGAAGGGCACTATATACTCATAAAAGAAAAAAATACACTAAGATGATATTTCAGTTCTTAATATCTATGCCCAAAACACAAGGGCACCCACATTTGAAAAGTACACTGCTACATCTTACATCACATATTGACCCTCACACATATTGAAGTGGGAGACTTCAATAACCTACTCTCACCAAGGGACAGGTCATCCAGAGAAAAACTAAACAGAGGAATACTGGTTCTAACAAATGTTATAAACCAAATGGACCTAAGAGATACTTACAGAACATTTCACCATAACATAAAAGAATATACCTTCTTCTCAACACCTCATGGAACTTTCTCCAAAACTGACCATAATCAAACATAAAATAAGTTTCAACAGATACAAGAAAACTGAAATAACTCCCTGTATCTATCAGATCACCATGGATTAAAGCTGGATATCACAGAAACAAAAGAAAACTTACAAACTCATGTAAACTGAACAGCTCTCTACTGAATGAAAAATGGGTCAAGACAAATAAAAAAAAAATTTAAGACTTCCTAGAATTCAATGGAAAAGAATATACATAGAACATACCCAAACTTATGAGACACAAGGAAAGTGTTACTATGAAGAAAGTTCATAGCACTAAGATTGCATACTAGTAATTAACAGCACATATGAAAGCTCTAGAATCTCCTCCCCCAAAAGCACACCCAAGATGAGTATATAGCAAAAAAATAATAACACTAGTAATCAAACTGAGAGGTGAAAACAATAAAATAAACAAAACTAACTAAAAGATGGTGAGATAATATCCAAGTTAACAAAATCAAAAACAAAAGGGGGACATAACAATAGACACAGAGAAATCCAGAGAATCATAAGGACATATTTTAAAAACCTGTATTCTGTCCACTTGGTCCAGGTGGATGAAAGACGCCCACAGGCAAGCCAGCATCTTCACAGTGCAGGCTAAGTGAAGCATCCACAGTCCCACAGGGCATTGGGCAGGTAGGTGTGATTCTGATGAGCAAATATATGGTGGAGAAATGGGAGAGAAAGAGAAGCAGTCTGGTTCATGTGCTGTGGAAAGAGGCAGAACTGAAGAAGCAAACGTGTTTAGGAAGAAGCTGATGTGGGTGGCCTGCTTGCCACCCAGTACCAGTACCAGGATTCTGTGAAGGGCCATATCTGGGTCCATGGTCTATTGCACCTGGGGTCTGTGTTGACATCCATGACCCATGTTGCCACCAAAGGCCACAAGGATGCCCAGGGTCTGTGCCACTACCTGTGGCCATGTTTATGTCCAAGAGCCTTGCCACCACCAGAGCCATACTGATCTGAGTGGCCTGTGTTGCCACCCAGAGCCATGATGACATCTGGGCCTGAGTTGATACCAAGAGCCATATCTGGGTTTATGGCCCTACAGCAACCAGAGTCTGTATTGATATCTGTGGCCCATGTTGCCACCAAAGGCCACATAGATGCCCAGGATCTAGTTTTCATACTGTGGCTATGTTGGTGTTCAAGAGCAAGCTACCACTAGAGCCATGCTGATCTGAGTGGCCTGCTCTGTCACCCACAGCCATGGAGTTGTCCAGGCTCAAGCTGCTGCTGAGGGTCATATCTGAGACAGTTACCCTATAGCAGCCAGTCTGAGTTGATATCCATGGCTCCTGTTACCACCCCACCGAAGGCCATGCAGATACCCATGGCCTCTTCAGTCACCTGGGACCATGTTGGTGCCTGAGGGCCATGCTGCTGCCAGGGCCATACTGATCTGGGTGGCCTGCACTGCCACCAGGGCTATGGTGACATCTAGGTCTGAGCTGCTACAGATGGCCATTGTCTGGGTCTGTGGTCTTGCTGCAGCTGGGGTCTGTGTTGATGTCCAAGTCCCATGTTACCACAAGGAGCCATAGGAACCATGTGTGTTGAAATTCAAAGGCCATGCTGAGTTGGCCCTGCCCTTCATTGGCCCTAGGATAGCTAGCACTGCTGCTAGCTAGACACTGCAGCAGGAGAGTTGGCCATGCCCCTCATGGGAGAAGGAGGTTGTCCCAGTTACCTTGACTGACTACCTTGGCCCACATCCTGGGCCTTGGGCTAGCCCACCTTAACATCTACCCCATCTAAGACCTGCTAAAGTGCATGAAGGGACAAAAATCAAACATTCCTTCATGGTAAAAGTCTTGGATATATTAGGGATGAAAGGGACATGTCTAAATATGATAAAGTCAATTTACAGCAAGCCTATAGCTAACATCAAATTAAATGGAGAGAAAATCAAATCAATTCCACTACAATCAGGAATAAGACCAGACTGTCCACTCTCTCCATATCTATTCAATATAGTAATTGGAGTTATAGCCAGGGCAATAAAACAACTGAAGGAGATCAAGGGGATACAAATTGGAAATGAAGAAATCAAAGTATCATTATTTGAAGATAATATGGTACGATATATAAGTGACCCTAAAAATTCTACCAGGGAACTTTTATAGTTGATGAACACTTTCAGCAAAGTGGTTGGATACAAGATTAACTCATAAAACAAACAAAAAATTCAGTAGCTTCTCTATAAAAATGACAAATGAACTGAGTAAGAAATCAGGGGGAAAAAACACCATTCACAATGGCCTTAAATAATATAAAATATCTTGAAGTAACTGTAACCAAGCAAGTGAAAGACTTTCAAGATAAAAACTTCAAGTCTATGAAGGAAGAAATTGAAGAAGCTATAAGAAGATCAAAAGATCTTCTATGCTCCTGGATCAATAGGATTAACATAGTAAAATGACCATCATACCAAAAGCAATCTACAGATTCAATGCAATCTACATCAAAATTTCCATACAATTCTTTTCACACCTTGAAAGGACAATTTTCAACTTCATATGGAGATCAAAAGCCCCAGGTTAGTTAAAATCATATTGAACAATAAAAGAACTGCTGTAGGTATCACCATCCTCAATTTCAAGTTGTATTACATAGCTATAATAATAAATACTGCATGGTACTGGCATAAAAACAGACAAGTTGATCAATGGAATCAAACTGAAGACCCTGACATAAATTCACACAACTGATTTTCTATAAAGAAACCAGAACTACACACGGAAAAAATGGAGCATCTCCAACAAAAAGTTCTGGTTTAACTGGGTGTCTGTATGTAGAACAATGTAAATAGATCAATACTAATTACCCTGAACAAAACTGAAGTCCAAGAAGATCAAAGACCTAAACAAAAAACTGAATCTACTGAACCTGATAGAAGAGAAAGTGGGGAATAGCCTTGAATACCTTGACACAGAAAATAACTTTCTGAAAAGAACAATAGCATAGGTACTAAAAATCAACAACTAATAAATGGGATCTCATGAAACAGAAAAGCTTCTGTAAGGCAAAAATACACTGTCAATTGGACAAAACAGCAGTGTACAGAATAGGAAAAGATTTTTACCAACTCCACATCTGATTGAGGACTAATATCCAAATTACATAAAGAACCCAAGAAACCAGATATCAAAAAACCAAATAATGTAATGAAAAATGGGGAACAGATCTAAACTGAGAACTCTCAATAGAGGAATCTCTAATGCCCGAGAAACACTTAAATGTTCAACACCCGTAACCATGGGGGAAATGCAAATCAAAACTAATTTGAAATTTGATCTTACACCTGTCAGAATGTCAAAGATCAGTAACATAAGGAATAGCTCATGCTAGTGATGATGTGGAGTGAGGGGAACACTCCTCCATTGCTGGTAGGAGTGCAAATTGTACAGCTTCTATGGAAATCAACCTGTCAGTTCCTCAGAAAATTTGGGAATCAACCTAACTTAAGACCCAACTACATCACTCTTAGGGGTGTACCCAAAGGATACTCCATCCTACCAGAAGGACTCTTGCTCAATTATGTTCATTATGGCTTTATTCATAATAGTCAGAAACAGGAAACAATCTAGATGTCCCTCAACTGAAAAGTGGATGGTGTGATTGTGCCAAATTTACACAATGGAGTATCACTCAGCTGTTTAAAAAAATGACATCATGAAATTTGCAGGCAAACGGACGCAACAAGAAAAAAATTATACCGAGTCAGGTAACCCATACCCAGAAAGACAAATATGGTATGTATTCACTTATAAGTGGATATTAGCTGTTAAATAAATGTTAAGCTACAATGTGTGGACCCAAAGAGGTTAGGTAAAGAGGATGGCTCTGGTGGGACACACGGATCTCCCAGGGAAAGGGAAATAGAATAGATTTTGTGGTGGACTCAGGGCAGATGGGGACTAGAGCAGGAGAGATCAAGTTGGGGGCATGGGATGGAGGGAGTGAGTGTGGGAGAGATGGTAGGAAACTGGCAGGGCATTTAGGGAATGGTGTTGGAAACCTAGTGCAGTGGAAATTTCCTGGAATCATAAGGGTGATCCTAGTGAGGACTTCTAGTAATTCAGGATATGGAGTCTGAGTTACCATCTCTTGTAGCCAAAAGGAGGCCCCAAGTGGTGGGACTGGGTTGCATTTGATTGAGTTGTTGGCCAGATGGGTCCCATAGAGATCCCCCAACAACCCAGGCTGATGCTAGGACAGGGGACTGCTCTATGCAAAATCACAGCTGGGTGCCATTGCTGAGGGCAACATCCATACAGCTCACTGAACATGGAGGGGTTATGCTGGTGCCCTCATGGGGTTTTCAGCCCTATGTTCTAGTCTCTTTGGTGTTGGAAAGTACTTTGGAGGCTACCAAAAGAGAGATGTGGACACCTATCTAGCCACAAAAGATTTGAACTACAATCTGTCCTGCCTGCAAGATGTGAAAAATGTGTTAGGGCAATGGTAGCTAGCACAGAATTTGTGAGTGTTACCAACCAATGTCTGACTTAAACTGCGGTCTGTTTCACAAGGGGGAGCCCATATCTGACACTGCTTGGGTGGTCAGGAACTGAAGATTGAATAACCAAGAGACCTAGGATAGAACCAAACACAACTGGTTAAAAGAAAATCAGGGAAATGGTTCCTAATGATATTCTGCTATATTCACAGATCATTGCCTAGTCCTGTCATCACCCGAAAGACTTCCTCCAGCAGCAGATGGGAGAAGATGCAGAAATCCACAGCCAAACATTGTCTGAAGAGAGAATCTAAATCACAGGTCTCCACAAGGTCCCTTCCCTCAGAGCTTGAAGAATCCCATGCAAAAGGGGGAAGAAGGATTGTAGGAGTCACAGGTGATGGAGTATACCAGGAGAACATGGCCAGCTCACTGAATCAACTAAGCAGGGCTCACAGAGTCTGAAGTGGCAAGCACTGGGCTTGGAGGGATCTTCCCCAGGTCCCCTGTGTATGTGTTGAGGCTGTTAGCTTAGTGCTTTTGTGGGACTCCTAACTGTGGGAGCAGGTCTGTCTTTCACTTTTTTGCCTGCTCTTGAGACTTTCTTCCTACTGGGTTGCCTTGTCCAGCCTCAGTATGAGGACTTATGCCTAGTCTTTGTGTGTGTGTGTGTGTGTGTGTGTGTGTGTGTGTGTGTGTGTGTGTGTGTGTAATATTTGGTTGTTGTTTCTTGCAGGCCTATTCTTTTCTGAAGGGAGAAGGAAGAGGGGTGGATCTTGGAGAGAGGAGAGGTTGAGGGGGAGCTGTGAGGAATGGAGAGAGGGAAACGAAATTGTGGTTAGGCTGTATTGTATGAAAGAAGAATCTATTTTCAATTAAAAAATAAAGTAAAAATCAGAGCTGGAGAGAAGTAAGAGTGCTTCCTGAATAAGCATGGAATATGAGTTCTATTCCCCAGAACCTGCATGCAAGAGTGCATATATCATAAACTTCAGCCCTTAGATGTTGAGCTGCTGCCTGAGGAGGTTCCCAGTCTCAGTAATTTGTTCAGTGTGGCTTTTCATGCTCTATCTCAGTTTCTCTATGAATTGAACAGAACGGATACGTGTGCAAACTTCAGGGGAAGGGTCTTAGTACCATTTCATTTCCTTTTATGACGTTAATGACTTCAACAAGATAAATGTTACATTCTAATGCATCAGGAAAGATAGATGCAGAATTTCAGATAATCAAGTGGGACTTCCTAATATGATGGCAATAAATTCACCTGAGTGCCCATCACCAGAATTTCCTAAAAAACAGCTTTGATGGAAATGACTCCAAAAAGATCCTGTCCCATACTCCTACAAAACACTTTTTACATCATCAAATTGTGTGTTCACTGTTGTGATTAAAAAAGAGATTCCTTTCACTAACAGTTAAAATATTTACATTTCTAAAATGTTTAAGTGCAAATGCAATGAAACTTTCTAAGGCAGAACCTATACTGTGATGTAGAAGAAAACAACCCTAACCTTATCTGCATATTCCTACTTAGCTCCCTTATTGCTTAAACAGAAATAATAGAAATAGCATAGATGGTCAGAAGCATGAGTGAAGGAGAAGACTTTGGAGGAAGAAATAGCCTGAAGCAAACACACTCACCATTAAGGTTTCCTTATTTCCCTTCTCTCTCAAAATGCATTTATAGTCAGTTCTTACCAACTAAAATTAAGGCCAACAGTGAAAGGGTACTCTGTCACAATTATTGAAAGTATATGACTGTATGCTTAGGGAGGCCAGTCAGTGCATACCAACCATACCAGCAAGCACATTACACCTCAGGTCCTCTTCAGAGCCCTACAGAAGCAAAGTCAGCAGGGAGCTTTGTGTAAACAGAGAGCAAAGAACTGGATTCATTCCATTCCCTGCTTTGCCTTCAGTCACCTGCCTGTGGGTTTTAATCTCCCTTCCCCAGACATGGGAGTCATTAAAGCTTGCTTATTCTCTTTGTTCATTACTCTTCCTTGGGATATCTTGGTGATTTTCAAGAGTTCATACTGGTAATTGTTCCCACTCTCAGAAAGTGTTATGAGCTAATAAATGATGCCTGAAGCTGGCATTGTTCAGGGCCTACCAAATGCTCCCAGATCAGTAATATATGAAGCCAATGAGAGGACAATGAGAATGAAGAAGAGGTGGGAATTTTAATGTAATATTGTGACTGACATAGTGGAAGAATTTGAGGAAAAACAGAATGACAACTTCATTTTCAATTCTACTCAATCCAAAATCCAATGGATTTGTTTTCATGTGCTGCATGGAGGATACAGTTTTATTATAGCTTTCTTAATGTTCAGGCTTTTGGTTGGAGATTCATTCGTTTTTTATATGCCTTGGGGTTTTGTTTGACCTGGAGTAAATGAAACTCAAAGCCCAAAGGCTCAGTTAAATTGAGCTTGAAAGTAGGACCCTATGACACTCTGGTGAGTGCTGAGTAAGAAGAATCTGTGTTTTGCTTCAACAGAATTCTCTCTCTCTCTCTCTCTCTCTCTCTCTCTCTCTCTCTCTCTCTCTCTCTCTCTTTCTCTCTCTCTCTGCTTTGCCTTCAGAATTAAAAAATAAACATAGAAAAATGTAAACCATTATACATATCGCCTCCTTAAAAACTCAAACACTTTAACAACTGAGTGAATGACTCGGATTAAACTAACACTGCTTTTAGAGCTTACTTACCAACTCCCCTATCTTTATGGCAGGGAGATGCTCTCAACACCACACTGACATCTAGCTGGCCAACACAAAGATGTCTCAGTTGCTGCTGATAATCATCAGCCCTATGCCAGCCAGCATCATTGACCACAAAACCATAGCTTCAAGGGAAATGGTTAAAGCATGCCTCCTTGTTTTTTGCCTTCATAACTCATTCTAGACTCAACCCGTGGCTAGAGCAGTCCAGGAAAGTGTAAACTTCTGACAACTTCAGAAAAACTCATGCTAGAGGCATTTAAGACTTAAGTGAAATTCAGTAGGAACCCCCAGCAACCCTTGCAATAGGTAGTCTTCCTGCTCTAGCATAGCCTTACAACTGCAGAAAGTCTACTAATTAAGATACAGATACAAATGGCAACCAAGGTTGGAGTTCATAAGAAACATTTTAGAAAGAGACATTGGGGACTGGCTGGCATTTGCAAATTCCTCTCTGCGTATGGATTTCATTTCTGCCTTATCATAAGCCTTGGTAATTATATTTTGTATATCCCTTGAATCTCTAAGACTGACAAGACTGTTTAGAGAGAAGCAATGGGAAACTCCCAACAATTCTTGAGCAGCTTCCTTTGCTAAACGTATTAAGACAGCATCTATCCTCACTGTAGTGATCTTATTCAGTAACATGACAATAAATGCTTTTATTTCTTATCTTTTAGTTTAGAGATTCCCTTTGTAGTAAACATTTTCTGTAGATATCACATAGATTTTTCTTAATGAATCTTTTCTAGGGAAAAATCAAGAAAATTGAGTAAATCAATATGTTTTTGCTTCCACTTGGCATTTTAAATTTCAACAAAGAAAATAAGTACACTTTCAAATATTTATTTGGCTCAGAACATTTACTTTTATCATAGGAGCATATCATCTTTCTACCATTCTTTACCCTATGAGAGTGTATGAAAGAGTGTGTAAGTTTATGTGTGTGTTTACATGATGGGTGCACGAATGTAGGGACCAGAGGTTGATCTTGTGTGTCTTCCTCAATCGCTTATCCAGGTTTATTATTTTTCCTCTATTTTTATATTTATTTCTTTTATGCATTTTTCAATCGTACAGACTTGGAATTCTTGCACAATGTTGAACAGAGTGGGTTAATAGGACTGGGCTGACACAAGAACAGGGCCATCTACAGCAGGACTGAGAAAGGAGCAACTTCGACTTAATCCCAATATATCATGTAAGAAATCATTTTTCAAATTTTTTGTTTTATTTTAATTTTTGTTCATTTTTCTACTTTTATTGATTCTTTTCAGATTTTACATCATGCATTCCAATTCCACTCATCTCCCCCCACCACCCTGCATCTGTCCTCCACCCTTGCAACCTTACCCGCAAAATTCAAAAGAAAAAACAAAAACCAACCAAACAAAAACAGTAAAAAAAAAAAAAAATCAAACAGAATAAAACAAAAAAGGAGAAGAATCTCATTGTGGAAGCTGTAGTGTGGCACGTTGTAGTATGACACTGTTAACCCTCTAGCCCTTTCATCTTTACCTGCAAGCATTCACTGCCATGGATCACTGGTCTGGCTCATGGCCTCTGGCATCTGCTACACATCTACAGTAGGCTCTCATTGGGGGTCCTCTTGGATATCCTGTTGTTGCCCAGTGTTGTGGGGATCCTACAGTTTTGGATCTGCAGGTTCATCCCCTTCACATACCAACCATTCATAGATCAGGCGGCTCCTCGTTGAATCTTGCTTGTGCCAGCCGAATGGCATGACAGGGAGCTGTTGCTCTCAGGTTTACTTTTTAAGACAGGGTCTTTAACTGAACCTGCAGCCTCACCGTTTAGCTAGAGTGAATGGTCAGCAAGCCCCAAGGAGCCTCCAGGCTTTGCCTCTATACCTCCACAGGCATGAACAACCACCTCTGAATGTTAAATGTGTTCTCTGTTTAACTTCTCTTCATATCAGAATCCATCCTTTGATTCCTAATTTTAGCATATAATTAGGCCCTTTTACTAAGGATAGTATGGGACAGGGAAATATTGAAGAGATGACTCAGTCAATAAATACTTGCCATGAAAATATGATGACCTAAATTTAGTCTTAGTGACTTACTAGTATCTGATAGCTATTGGGCTACTGTATTAGTTCATTTCTGCTGGTGCTGCTGTGATAGACTACTCAAACAAAGAACACCTTAGGAAAGAAGGTTTATTTTGGCTTACCATTCCAGAAGAGATAGACCCCATTCAGCAGGGAGGACAAGACAGCAAAATATGAGGTCCATCTGGCAGCAAGGAAGTTGACCAATCACATTTCATTCACACACAGAAAGCAGAAAGAGAATAGGTTGCAAAGACAAGCTGTAAAACCTCAAAGTCCACTCCCCACCCCCACCCCCAGTGACACAGTTCCTCTGGTAAAGCTCCATGGTAAATCTGATCTAAGCAGTGTGACCTCAGAGATCATATATTTTAGGTGATAGGATCGGTTGGCATAAAGGAAGCATGATTCAATTAGTAGCACCATATAATCTGGGCATTGTGGAACATGCCTATAATTCACAAAACACAGAGGTATAGGCAAGTGGATTGATTAGAAATTCAACGTCATCCTCAGCTATATATAGCGTGCACACACACACATACACACATACACACACTTTATATTAAACATACTAGGGTGTTCAAAATTCTATTGGTTCTTTATGCACTGATTAGTCTCTCAAGATTTTTCCTTTAAGAGACTATCTACTACTTACTGATTGACAAAAGTTGTGATGGCAAATCTCAGTTGCTCAATTATCAACTTGCAGAGATCTAGACTATTCTGAGAGTAGGGCCTCTTCACATGACTGTGACCGATTGTCTTGATTAGGTTAATTGAGGTGGGAAGACTCACTCACTATTAGTGGCCCCATTCTCTGGGATAGGATCCTGAACTGTATATAAAAGAAGAGAATGAGCTACACACATTGCTCTCTCTTTCTGACTGTGATTGCACTGTGACTAGCTTACTCAAGCCCTTGCTGCTCTGACTTTTCCATCATGAATGGTAAATGGTGAGGCAAAATAGACCTTGTCTCCTCTAAGCTGATTTTGTCAGGGTGTTTTATCAAGGCTACAGGAAAACAATAATGAAGACAAAAGCAATGCACATTATTTCAATTTGTCTTAAGTTCCTTCTGCAGTTTCTCTCCAGGATGGTAGGGGTGAAGAATGGATAAGGAAAATACATTACAGCTACATGATAGAATGTTAATCACTGGTAAAAATGAATGAAATACTGATACACATTACAGGAATAAATCTTGAGAACATTATATATGTATATTGCTACCACCAGCAACTGCTAATTATTGTATTATTCCATTTATATAAAGTGCTCAAATATACAGAGATGGAAAGTAGATTATCGGTTGGCAGGGGTTGTGGACAAGCAATTGTAACTGATTGCTAATAAGTAAGGGTTTCTTTGGTCAAGGGTGAGTGGGTTTGGTTAGGGGATAGCTTGATGATAGGTCCCTGCCCTAATCTTTACCTCAAAAGTGAGTTTGGGTATCAACCTGAACAGAAGGGTGTATCATTCCTCTTTGACCCCATACAATGGAAGTCCTTGGAGAAACAGTTTTCCTAATTCACAGTAGCCTTTTCCACAGATAAATAACCCAAGTCATTGCTAAACAGTTCTCACAGTCCTTTATATAGTTTATAAAGCTTAGGCCTTTTGTAAAGTTCTTTAAGGCTTTGGTATTTAATGTGTAGTGCCAGGATCACACAGGCACCTCCTGGGAGCATGTTGCAGATAATACATCCCTGGTCTCACTTAGACCTAATGAGTCTGTGTGATCCATAATTAGGTTATTCTTCTGCTTGGCATAATGTGGACAGAATAAAAGACAAGATACAAATACCTAAAATCTGGTGCCGTCAAATGAGAGCTATATAAAATAGAGCAAGTCACATAGAGCATATAAGCTTCATTTTCCACATCAGCCATTCTACTCATTAGCAGCTTCATGAGTTTGGTTCTGACCCTAAACTTCACCAGGGAAATGTGATGTGGGCAACATTATAGTTGGCAGACATAAGAGCCATGCATTACTGAAGATCACAGGCTTTGAAACTCTAATGTCAAAGAAGTTCCCAAGAGCACCAGGAAGGTAGCCAGAGTTCACTATGACTTGCTTCCCTAGGATTTATTGGCATGTTTACTTGTGTGGATCTTCATGAATCTAGCACCTAACCAGGGGACCCATCTACTGAAAGTCTGAGAAGGGAAAACAAGGTCAGCAATACAAGACTTAATACTCAAGAGCTAAGGAGAGTGACGAAGTGAGGGAAGGACACGTTGACCACATCTAATTTCTACAGGAGTTTTGAGGATGCTCAGTTCACCACTTTCTCCAGCCCTGGGGGCTTACAGGTAGTTTCAGGGACAAAAGGGGATTTTGCTATTGCCATCAAGACTCAGGAAACATTTCCAGCATGCACTGTGAAAAGAGCACTTCCTTTGGCTCTCTCACTCTGGTCACACTTCCTGACCAACATGAGTTTTGTTATAATAGTTTCTCTCTGTTGACAGAAATGTATTTGGTGACCTCAGGCAGCCTGCAGCAAGATCATGAGCCAAGACAAACATGGCCTTTGGCTCCTTCTAGCTTCAGATGATTGTAGTTTTTGACTACGAGCCCTGGCAGCCTTCATGATAATTATGGTTGTTATTTCAATTTATTGTTAAACTTTTGAAAATAAGTTCTTATGAAGATATATATTTCATGATAGGACAAGGGGTTAATTAATTTTCTAGACAGAAGAGAAAATGGAAAATGAGGTGTAATGTTGCCTGAGGCATAGTTATTTGTAATGCAGAAGCCCCTGACTGGTAGGGTAAACTTTCCCCTGTCTGGCTGCCTGAGTTGTTGTTTTTCAGGTTATTAGGACCCCGTGATCCCAGGAATGTGAAAAATACACCAGTGTGACCCAAAATCTACTGGTAATTTTCCCCACTTCGTTTTAATAATAGTCACTGCAGAGTAAAACAAAATTAATACACTACATATGGGCTCATTTTATTTTTTATCTTTTTATCATTTTCACTATTATTTTGTTTTGACATTCCAATTCATTAATATGACTGTGGACAGATGGCTAAGGAGAGAAAGGAACCTTCCTAAAATCTGCTTGACTACTTATGACTTCTTTCTCTTGAGTACCTTGAGATCTTTTCACCATTTCCCAGACTTCTCCCCACTGGAAGACTAGTGCCTGTGTAGGTTCTGGAAAATTCCATGAGGAAGAGGCCACTGTGTCCTATATCTAGTACTCCACAGCCCTACTCCTTCACCATTTGTTTCCAGCTACATTTTTACGACTTTCACTTAACGCTTGTCACTGCCTGGGGTTGTTAAGAAGTTGCTACTCTGACCAAAAGGTGCTGTCACTTTCTCATCTCCCACGTTTGCATGTGCATTGGAACTGACACATCATTCTGGGCTAAGCAATATGAGATGGCACCAAAAGGGATGATAAGACAATGTGATAATATGCCTCTACCGTTTTCCAGATGCGAAAAGAAGTAGCTCACAGTTCTGTTTCACATAGAACCTTGATTAAAACACAGAGACAGGAGTTAGCAAGCAGTTAGTTCTTGAGGCCATGAGCCCCATAGTCTCCTCTTTTACTATGTGTCTGAGCTAATTTCCTAATTTAGAGAAGATGTCAGAATTACCTCATGTCATACATCACCCCACAGTGCCAGGATACAAGTTTGTTCATCTCTCTAAAGACAAAATTACAACAAATTTATTTGAATGAATTTACTTGTTTTATTTGCATTTGTGATTCTAAACATAGGCAATATTTATCCTATAAAACTGAATATGTATCTTGGTGAGTATGGCAGAGGATACCAGCTATCTATGTAACTAAGGGACACAGAAGCAGAAGTCAGGACTTCCGAGGACATAGGCCATTTCAAGGTTTTTCTCCTTAGAGGATCATGGCAGAGGGAACTTCCTTTTTGTACCAGCTCAGGTAAATAAGGCTACATCCAAACTGTAGATGTAATTCTGAATGGTTTTATTAAATAAAAAACACAGAGCCAAATGCAGAGTTAAAAGCCCCAGGGGTCAGAGAGCAGTAGCTAAGAGCTGAGACCAAGACTGCCTTCTTATCCCTCACTGCCACTGTCATCCTTCCCCTGAGAAAGAGACTTACTTCCTGTGTGTCTGTCTTTTTATTGAGTTTCTGTTCTGCCTTCTCATTGGTTGTAAATCCAACCACATGACCTCCTCATCACTGCCTGTCTATACAGACCTCCAGGTCTCTATGGTTGGTATTGAGATTAAAGGCGTGTATCTCCATGCTGGTGGAGTCCTTGAACACACAGAGATCTGCCTGTCATGTGATCAGGACTAAGGGCGTATGCTACCACTGCCAGACTTCTGCTAAATGGCTTGCTATTAACTCTGACCCCCAGTTGCTTTTATTTATTAACATACAAATAAAATCACATTTCAGCACAAATAAAATACCACCATATTTCCCCTTTTCTATTCTAATAAAAAGAAAAAAGGAAAAAGGTCATAACTAATATAAGAAAAACTATATACAAAAAGTATAAGTATATACAATATATACAAGCAATAAATACCTAAACAATGTGTAGTCCATTTACATTTGAAAAACTCAGAGAAAATATTCCATTATCTATCCTATTTTGGTAAGTCCAAAATGTACCTGATTCACTCTCTACCCTAACATATTACTAACAGAACTATCTTATAAAGTCTTTCAAATTTATACACTTACACCTCTTTAGTGGGTTTCTTTTCTAAAATTCTTAACAAGGAAATCTATAACTTTCTAATCTTTAACTATAACTATAACTAATCTTCAACTCCCTCAGAGACCCAAGAATGAAATATTACCTAAAAAAATAAAAAACAGGAAGTGCACACAAGCAGCTTCCAAAAAAAAAAAAAAAAAAAGTGTGAGTTGACAGAAACAACCAGCTGCCTGGACAGTCACCTGAGGTTTCTCTGCAGCATTGGGGCATCATCTTCAGCCTATAGGCTTAGCGTATCTGACAGTCTCATTTGTGAAGTAGGATGTACATAAGACCAACAGTTTGACCTCATATTTGGTGAGAGCAGTCCATGTACCAGAAACACCTGAATTCCACTAGTATCCTGTCATGATTCAGGATTTTAAATTCTGGAAACTGTTGATTTTTTTTTTAATTCATTCTTCTTGGGTGTGTGTGTGTGTGGCTTCATCTCGGCATCCCATTCTTCTCCACATCCCTCTATTAAATGCCAGTCTACCATTGAGAGATTAGACTGTCAGTCTAATTATTCTTTCAAGAATAACTGTTTCAGCTGCTGTTCCACTGCACATCAGAAGCCATCAGTCCACTGCCAGTTCAGCTGCCTTCAAAGAAAAGGGCACTATACCTTTTCTGGACTACAAAGGCCACTTCAGGGATGGTGCCATATTGTCCTGGCCTCAGAGGATGTCTGTTGCTAAAGCCACAACCACACTTGTCTTGGCAAGAATCGGTAGTCCTTTGTTTCATATCCTGTCTTATTGGTGAAATTATTATGGCCACTCCACGTAGTTAAAAGGAAGATTTATTTAGTGGGCAACTTACAAAAAAGGGAAAGGTAGGTCCTGGGGTCTGGGGAAGATGTATTGAAGTCCAGCGGTGTTCTCTGGAGCTCTGCTCAGTCAACCTCCACCAGCCCGGGTGCAGGAACAGAGAGAGTGCGCTGGCCCAGATCTGGGGTCTCACAGTGCCTCCCTTGGCCCCGCCTTGTAGGCATGACAGTTGCCAAAGCCTCAGTGAGGGTTGGAATTTCCAGATCAAAGCGGGAAAGGCTACCCACTACACTGTCTGTCCATTTTGTCCTGTTTGTCAGCAGTTGATTCAAGGATACTTGTTGTCCAGCGGCTAACTTTTGCCACAATAAAAGTTAACTCCATATGCAGTTTCTTCAATGCCCATATTTTCTCTGAAGTAGATTGTTAACGCCAGGAGCTGACATGTCTCATAGTCATAAAAAAAAGGGGAAAAATTTCTAAGTTATTAAATCATTTTAAATGCCATATTCTATAGATCTCTGAAGAGTCTGAAGATGACCTGTCTATCTGAAATATATCTGCTCGATCTTGAAAACACACCTAATATGACAAGTTCGATTGTAATGTCTAACTTTCATTTCTTTATATCCTAATAGTTAGTAATAATAACATTCAAGGATCAGCCAATATGCATTACATTGTTAAATGAACAATATAATTTCAATATATTGAACAAGATTAGAAATATATGTATGGCATTTTCTAACAATATCAACCTCAATATATATAATTTGTATACAATATACAAAAACCCAATGCAATGTAAAGTATTTAAAACTATTAATTGTCTTTTAAAAGTAGATTCAATAATCTATCTTTTAATCTATATTGTATCTATAGCTTCTCTTTATTTTTTCGAAGTAGATTCAATAATCTACCCTCTATTCTATCATTTCTATGTATCTTTTTTTAAAACAAGAACCCTAAATCTAATCTCCTTTGCTTAGCCCTTTTCCTAACCCTTAACAACAACTTGTAACCAACCCTCCTAAACAATGAAATTTATCCCAGACCCAATACCCATTAAAAGACCAAATGAAACCACCCACCCCCACACCACCTCTTTGGGAATGTGGGCATCGTGTTCTTAAAATAGTTTCCAGCTGGATATGGGTGAAGGTAGCTTTATTCTGAAAAGAAAAATTTTGGGTTAATTGTCAAATTCTAGAAAAGGTAGCTATATCCTTTGTTGTCCAGTCTGTACATAATGCCAAAGTTCAGGACTTACCTCGAGTCCTTATTCAAGTAGTCTTTGAAACTGGATCATCTCAGCTAACCATCTCAAAATTGCTCCGAGCAGTTTGTAGTCTAAAGCTAATCTGTAGGTGATTTTTGTCAGCTTAGTGGTATTGTTATTGTCCATGTGGAATTGTTGTTGTTGTGGGGCCTCATCTTCTTCCTGGAGACTTCAAATTTGATGTCAGGCCTGGCCATGATTTCCTGCAGAAAACTGATAAAGACTCAAACACAAAGACATGTACAGGCAGCTAATTGAATCCTTTTTCCTAGAATTAATTAGTACTCTATATGACCATTAATATCCTAACAAAGTTTAATATATATATATATATATATATATATATATATCTTGTAAATATTGATATAAAATTCATACTTTAAGAAAAGTTTAAAGAATCAGAATAGAACCAAAGAATTGAGATTAGTAGTAATAGAATAATCTCTTAATTAATTTGGTTTTTCTCCTGTCCCATATCAGAAGATGGCTCTTTCTTCTGGCATGATACAGGGAGTTTGCATTTTCCTTTTAGCAACATGCTTGGGTTTAAAGAAGGAGAGAGCCATTCTCCAACTCCAAAGCCAGCTTTAATTTTTAATTGAACTGGAACTACAAGAAGACCACTACTGTTATTTTCTTTAGAGAAGAGCAGAAACAAACATTTAGGAAGACTTATGAAATTTTATAGATGATATACCAATAGGCCATTTTACTCTTTTTCTTGGGACATTTTTTTCTAGATGATTTGTCCTTTCTTTTCAGATGTCTCATTTGTCTAGTGTTCTTCAGATTCCTTAGCCTTCATTCTCCTTAAAGACAAAAACAAAAACCTTTCCCCAAGATTAATTTTGGGGAGGTTCACTTTTGGCAAGTTATATCTGATTAAATGAAAAAGCATGTGTTGATTGTATAAGTTAGTTTAAATTGGATGGTCATACTGGTTGATGAACTATCACCTCCTCTAATTAAGATGTTTCTCTTGTTCAAATCGAACCTTTATCAATTTTGATGGTATCCACAGCTCATCTTCTCCTGTAGAAACAAAAGCAAAACCTCATCCCCAGCATAACGCACATCCTGGTTTCCATTCTGAGGTCAGCATATCCTTAAAGTATATAGGATTTATTTCTGATTTAATTCTGTAGGTTTTTTTTCTATTATCCATGAGTCTCCTGCTTTATTAAAGTAAATGAATTAATAAATTTGAAAAATATTCCATTTCTGAGGTCAGTTTGGTCTAACCAGATTTCATGTGAGTGACTCAAGCTTTGTCTAGTCTTCTGGGGAATGGTTCTGGAGGTTAATTCAAAGCCATAATCTCCAGGAATTGATGTGTGGTTCCAAGTTTAGAAATGAGGAACAGAGAAGTCTGCAGATGCCTTCTAGCCACCAGCTAGGAGTTGCTGTTAGAGAGCAACACCTAGCTCCTGCCGAAGTGCTGCTTGCACCCACAGAGCCAGAGAAATTACCACAGCGTGTGTACAGGAGAAATCTGCTGAGGACTCATATGGCCCACTCTCTGCTCTTAACAGGGTTATCCTGGAACACTGTTGTGACCATACCAGCTGTCGGTTCTTTGAGATTCTCTTGAGAAACTATTCTGCTTTGTTAGCTTTCATACCTATTAGAAAAACAACCCTGACAGGACAGAGGTGCTCTGCTACATGTACATTTATTAACATGTACATGTTAGTAAAGAAAACTGTAATTGGATTGAAGATTTCTAGCAGGGAGACAAAAAATACTACCAGTTAGAACACGGTGTAATTAGTGTTAGAATGGGAACGTGTGTGCCTGTGGGATGCTGCATCGGAATTCTGTTGAAGTTTTGGAGCATTCTGGAAACTTGAGTTTTCTAGTATCACTGAATGTGTCTATCTTTTGACAATACTACATGATATGAAGTTGATGCCTGAGAGCTATGCAATTAAGTCATAAAAGTTGCCAAAATTCTTGTATTTTAAACATTTTTGGTTTGTGTTGTTATATGTTCACAGCTATCTGGTGGCCCACGTGGCTGCAGGGTGGACAGCCTGCTAGAAAGAACTTCCTACAGTGAGAGATGCTCTCTATCTGTATTTAGCTACTTGCTTATTGTGCACTTAAAAATGTAGCCAGTATTGGTGAATGAGTAAATATATTTTCCCATTTAATTGTAATAAATTATTTGTATTTAAATTGAAGTAACCACATATGTGATGGCTTGTATAATGGACAAGGCAGCTTTAGAATGTCAGGTACATGTAAGCATTCCATCTAATTTCCTATAAGTCATAGAAGCTATCTTCAGCACTACCAGTGCCATCTAATGCATCTCTAGTAAACTGTGTGCCTCTAAATAAAAGGCCACAGTGTTTAGTGGAGACACATTGGTATATGCCATTTATTCCTTTATACTTTGCTGTCTATAGAGTAAAGTTTCAAGAACACCAAGTGAATAGGTTTCTATATTTTTTCTTGTTTTAATATGTTTTTTATTTGTGGTTGTAGTTGTTACAATCCACTAAGTCTAATTAGTACTGCCCAGATGTGCAAGGTATGGGGTCCAAAGCAAAGTGGCATTCCTGCCTCTAGCAGCCATCAAGAGTCAAAAGTTCCTCAGCTAGGACAAGGCCCTGGTAGCCTCCCTCTTTACTATGGTGTATTTTTTGTGTTCTTTTTTTTTTATTTATTCATTTTACATACCAACTGTGGTGATATTTTAATTGTGCTGAAATGTGATTTTATTTGTATGTTAATAAATAAAGTTTGCCTAGAGATCAGAGGTCATTAGCGAGTCAGGAATAAAAGTCAGGGAGTGGTAGCCCATGCCCTTAATATGATCACATGGCAGGCAGTCTCTGTATGGTCAAGGACACAGCCAAGCATGGTGACCCTTGGGTCTTTAATACCAGTACAAACCATAGAGACCAGGAGTTCTATATAGACAGGCAGTGATGAGGAAGTCATGAGGCTAAGCTTAGAGCCAATGAGAAGGCAGAATAGGAAAGCAATAAAAGACAAGACACACAGGAAGAAGTTCTCTCTCACAGGGGAAAGACAGCAGTGAGTGGTAAGATGAAGGTAGTCTTGGCTCTTTGATAATGCTCTGATCTCTTGGGCTTTAGACTATGTATTTGGCTCTGTGCTTCTTATTTACTAAGACTGTTTAGAATTTTGTCTACAGTCAACCACAGATCCCTCTATCATCCCTTCTCCTGCTCCTCCTCCCTCCCTCCCCCCACCTCTGATCCCCTCCTCCAACAAGATAAATTCTCCCATAGGGGGACAGCTAAGCCTGGTGCATTCAGTTGAGGCAGGACCAAGCCCCTTCTCATTTTATCAGGGGTGAGCAAGGTGTCTGACCATAGGTAATGGGATCCAGAAAGCCAGCTCATGCACCAGGGATAGATCCTGACCACAGTTCCAGGGGCCTCTCCAACTGACCCAGCTACACAACTGTCTCCCTTATGCAGAGGGTTTAGCAGCATTATTTGTAATAGCTAGAACCTGGAAGCAACTTAGATGCCCCTCAACCGAAGAATGGATATAGAAGGTTTCTATATTGATAAGCCATGGGATCTTAAAATTTTAAAGTCAAAGGTACAATGATATTGCTTTAGACCCACTATTGCCCACCTCAATCACTTTTTACTTGTTTCTTCTCTTTGTGGGACTAACAACTAATGATGGAGTATCCGTTCTTCTTCTCTAATGTGGCTCAGTGAGACATGGTTTTTTTTTTTGCCCCAGCTGGAGTGATAAATCATGGCCTCTTGGCTTAACTCTCTTGTGCTTAAAAGCTTTGAAAGTGAGCACATAGCGTCATCTGTCCGGTAAGTTTAAATGTGAGAGTCTCTTCTAAGGGTGATTTGGGGAAACGTTACCTTTAAAGGGAACACAAGCAAGAAGGATCCCTTTTTTAGCTGCTGTGTTTCCTATGTCTGGATGTTTAATATGGAAGTGAGGCAGTCGTTCTGTGAACCATTGGAGGATTTGAAAAGAAACAATTGCCAGGGATATAGAATCATTGAAATTGAGTTGCTAACTCTTAAAAAAATGCCTAACACCTTCACATATAGTTATGGGAGACACAAAGTTGTATTATTTTTAAATCTAAAAGAATCAGAATTTTCACAGACATGATACTTGGATATGGCTACTCTAAATCTTCTGAAAGTTGTACATAGACTTGTGTGCTTGTTTATGTGTTTGCTGTTTGTTTTTAGTGCTAAAGTTCATCCCAGAATCCTGTGTATACTGGGCTGGTGCTCTACCACTAAGTTACCTCCAGACCTGCAAAGGTGTAATAAAGGGATCCCTGTCAAGGTGGGGAAATAATCCAGTTCCAAACTCACATGGCAATGTCACAGTCTTTATTTTGTTTTGTGGCAGCTGGCCACTGGGCATCTCAGCTCCTTCCTGCATGTTTTTTTTCTCTAAGTAGCCAATCTTTGGGCCTGTTGACCAAAAGCCACCCATCTAATACTGTACACCACAGATTTTGAAATATTTTATGAAATATTACCAAGGCACATCTTGTGTTTATTGAATTCTGTTAGGCAGAGGTAAGTCTTAGAGCCAGAGGAGAGAGTAACACAGGGCGTGTGTTGAAGACTGCCTCAGACTTGGTTTGTTTCAAAATTTTATTCTAAAAATGAGGAAATTTGCCAAAGGAATTAAGTGGTCTTCCAAAGACAGCTGCTCAATGAAGGATGCAGGAGATGCTCCACATTTTTATTTTAAGACACAAGCTATGAATAAAAAACTGGTCTTGTAAAATTATCTAGAACACCTAATTTTTATGCATTGGAGTTTCTTAATTTCTAAGAGGAACATAATAATATACCCTTTAAGGAATTATTTTTAGAGAGTTTCATATGGTCATATTTGTACATGCCTATGTGTTTTCTTTATATGATAGACAGGTTAGTCAGCTTTTATCAGCTTACTAAAAAAGCATCAGCATAAGAAAGCAATATTCATCTTAGCTCAGAGTTCCAGAAGGTTCAGCCCATGGTCACTTGCATCTGTTATTTCATGGAGTGGTGAAGCAAAACATTATGCAGAGCATGTAGTGTAGTGATGCTGTTCATCAATCAGAGAGCAATAAACAGAGGGGTCGGGGGAAGTGACCAGAGTCCCATATACCTGTGAAGGCATAATAAGATAAATTGCTTCCTCCAGCCTAGCATCTGTCCAGAAGTTTCTGACACCTCTAAAGTAGTGCCACTCGCTTAGGACCAAGTCTCAAACTCATGAGCTTTTGGGAGATATGCGAGATATAAAACTTAATAATAGATGTTTTTCAAACATTGCTTTCTCTTTCTTTGAAAAACATTTTTGTGTGTGCAGGTGAACATTTGTGTGTATGAGTGCAAATTCACAAGTGTCATGGTCAGAAGGGAGCCTCAGTGATTGATACTTTCTTGCTGGCTTATTTGAGATAGGGTCACTTATTGTTAACTGCTACAGAAGCCGGTGAGCTGCAGGGGATTCTCTTGTCTCAAACTTCCATCTTTCCACAGAAACACTGTGATGGTAGACATATGCTACTATGTCAGGTTTCATATGGATTCTGGAGATCTGAACTTGGGTCCTCAAACTTGCATAGCAAGCACTTTACCCATGGAGCCATTTCCCAGTCCGGTCTTTTCTTGATTCCTTACATGATTACATCATACCAATTAACTCGCTGTCACTTCCTTTGTGAGAACTAGAATATTAGGTTAGTTGTGTTTAATTTGTTATGTTTGGAATAGCAGCTGTCAAACTGAAAATTATAATAAGGAAAAACATGTTTGAAGCTACCTCAGAAACAAAACTGTAAGTCCAAAGTCAAGTGAGGAGCCTTTATTTAAAAGTTCTAAATTCACTGTGTCTCTGCTTTGGCCACAGTCCCTGAACTTAGAGTCAAAGCAATTACGCAGCAAAACTGAGCCCTGGGGATGTTCTCCCTTGCATTTTGGGGTTTGGTTTTTAAATTAGGGTCAACTAGCTCCACTAGTGGGCATGTCAAATGCCTGCTGATGATTGGTATAAATAGAACACCAAATAAGTGCTCTAGAGGGAGACTGTGGGTTCAGTGGTTAATGAAAATTTTTGAGCCACTTAGATGGTGCTACGATTTTTGCAGTGAAATTCAGAAATTTCTATGGGTTCAAAATAAGTTCACCTCATAAAGTCTGCATGAAAGAAAATTTTCATTCCTTCTCTCCGACTCATGCCGGATTGTTTCACAGCAGAAGGTCAACGGGGTATCGTTCTTTCCCATTACACCATCAACCTCTTGTCCTCTGGGGACCAGAGCCTCTATACAACAGGGAACTGTCATGTGTGATATTAAAGTAATGTCTTGTGAGAGACTTTAGTGGAGTTAAAGGATGGACTTTTGTCCTTGTATTTACTAAGTTAAGCTCCCGAGGGAGAGATATGCATTAACAAAGTTCCAATAAAACTCGGGAGTATTCCTCCCATATTTTTGTTCTGTGGCACTATTCTGGCCTTTATTGCAAATCTAAATTAATTTAGCTAGTTTTATAGTGTCTGTGTTGTTGTGGTAAAAGCATCTGTCAGCTTTTCAAATTTCACTGGGTGCCAGTTGAAGCTGTGTTCTCAGTCTAAGTATTAATTTAATTAATATTCTCATATAGAACCTATAAATTCTACCAACTTTTAGCAGGAATTGATTTTAAAAATCCCATTGACATAAGTCTCATTATTTTTAAGCTATGGAATATTATTAATTTAGGTAAATCTGTTCTTTTACTTTTCTGTAGCTGTTGAAGAGAGTATCTCACTGCCTAATGTCCTCTGTTCTCTGCCAAAATTGGAGAGCCAAGACACTCAAGAGTCATAGTTTACTGTGGAGACATTCCCTAGATGTCAAAGAAAAGGCCATCTATTATTTTCTATTTCCCTTACAATAACTTGCCCATAAATCTTGTTCATGTAAAACAGTAAAATTTGGAATTAGAGTTAATATTAGTATTCAAGTTATAAATTTGATCATTATGTAAGATGTTGAGTATACAGCAAAGAAAAAAGGAAATGCTTATGTAAGATGTAGAGTATACAGCAAAGAAAAAAGGAATTTCCCTGGTACAATAATGTAGGTATACAATGTTCCCTCTAAATAGCCTGTGATTGTCAACAATTTATGTACGTTAACTCACACACACACACACACACACACACACCACAGGCACACATACTAGAGAGAAAGAGGCACAGAGAGAGAGAGAGGCTGTATTTAATATCCAGCAGAACTTTTGAGTTAAGTAGTTATTAAATGAATTTTAAATTCTGGTGTGTGTGTGTGTGTGTGTGTGTGTGTGTGTGTGTACATGTACTCACAGAAAACAGAGTTTAAACTTAGGTGTAGTTCCTTGGAAGATTCCTTTCTTTTAATTTGAGACAGGGTCTCTTACTTGGAGCTTGAAAATTATGCTAGGATGACTGGCCAGTGAACCTCAAGAATTCACTTATCTATTCCTCCCTGGTGCTGAGATTATAAAGCAAGTGCTGCCATTCCTGCCATGTTACAAACTAAAGTCATTATGTGTTCTGGTTAGGTTATGTCAACTCAATATATGTTACAGTAAAATCCGGGAAGAGGAAATTCAGTTGAGAAAAAAACAAAAAAAAAAACAAAAACAAAAACAAAAACAAAAAAACCTGCCTCCATTGGCTTGCCTGTAAACAAGTATTTGGGCCATTTTCTTGGTTAAGCTAGATTAATGATTGATGTGAGAGGTCCCAGCTTACTTGGAATCTTGCCATCCCTGAGCAGGTGGTTCTGGGTAGTATAAGAACCAGGCCAGGTAGGGCCAGTAAGTAGCATCCCTGTATAGTCTTTACTTCAACTCCTGCCTCCAGGCTGACTTGACTTCTTGCCCTGACTTCTCTTCATGATGGACTGTGAGCTATAAAATGAAATTAACTCTTCTTCCACATTGCCTTGGTCACAATTCTTTATCACAGCAATATAAAGCAATCTAAAGCATCAGGGTTACATGGAAAGCTCTTTACCAACTGACCCATCTCTTCAGACCATTATAACAGACATTTTAAATCTAACCAATGCATTTGATCTGATCCATGGCTTTTTCAACATAATATACTCCTAACTTCTACCTGACTTAAAAAAATCTTCACATAATCTAGAGGCCATATAAAAACTAAATTCCAGAGTTAGAAATTCATTCAAGGGATCAAATATGTCTTTGAAAAGAACTAATATCCTATGGATCTTCAAAATATTGTATAGCATAACTTGAGAAGTTGCTTTACTTTCCTTAGTGGGAGAAGGATTTGGGAAGAGAATAATGGATTTACTGAGAAGCTTTTATTTCTCCCCTAGGCACAGACTCAGAAACTTATAAACACATGAATCTTTATATGACATCTTCATGGCCAATCAACAGCTGGCATTTCACTAAACAGATAGGTTCATAAGTAGCTTGGGTGTTAACATATGGTGACATTTCCAAATAATGGTCCCCATAGTAGTGGTGTTGTTTCTCTTTTGAGTTTTAATTTAACAACATGAAGCAAAGCTCACCTTCATGTCCATTTCTTGTAGTATCTGAAAGAAGCTCCCAAATAGTTTGAGACACATAATCACTAAAGGAAAATAATTTGTTGTCTTATGCAAACATAAAAATGTGTTATTTTTTTCATGGCTTATATATTACAAGGAAGATTGGTGTCTTTCTAAGTCTTCTATCTTACTTTATTTACATCTCAGATATTGGGATGAAATCCATATATCACAATAGAAATAGGGACTATTATATTCAGGATTAAAAAGTCCTTGAAAAGGGGATTTACAAAGTCACCAATCCACCCTAACAACTAATAAAAGTTTAAGCAAAGTGAAATGTCAAGATCTTTCTGTGCATGCTTATGTATTTATTTTTGAAACATGCTCTCACTTTGTGATCCAGGCTATGTTAGAACTGGGTATAGCCTAGATTGCTCTCCAACTTTTGGCTGTCCTCTTATGTCAGCCTTGCTGAGTTCTGGGACTACAGATATGTGATACAATATCAAACTAAGAAACTTTTTCAAATCTGAAAGAGAAATGTGTTCATGAGGTGTATTTAGAAATTAGAGCACCTGGTCTCAACGTTTAAGGTCACGGTTTGGACTTTTATCACCTTTGGAGCATCTAGATGAAGTTTCTCTTGAATATAAGGATTCCACAGAATTAATCTGTTGGGCTTAAAATACAGTTCTCTAGGATGTCACCAATTTACAAAAGAAAGAGAAAAGATATAGGAGAAAGGGAATCATCAAGGAAAGAGAAGAGCAAGTAGACGAAACTGTAATTGAATAAAATAGATAAAAAGGGACAGAAAACAGAAAATGTAAATGGAATATGCTTTCACTTCCCAGGACTTTAAATTTGCTTTTTATTTAAAGTCTCAAAGGCCAAAGCTAATCTGTCAGAATGCCGAGAAAAATAACTTCAAGGTGTTCTAGTAAAAATCCCTACATGAGTACCAGCCACAAAATTCTAGAAGATTATAGTCAGATTAGAAAAATAAAATTAACATTTTATGTGACTTTCTGCTAATAGGTAAAATAGGGCAAACACATGCCAATTAAATATCCCATCAGCCATCAACATAAACTCCAATGTGTGAAGGCTCTCCCCCGAAGCTCTCACTGCCCTAGAGTGCTTACCACTTTTATCTTCTCACATTCTCCTGCTCCCTAATGTTCATCTGTAAATCTATATTAAATCTTTCATTAAAAAAAAAAAAAAAAAAAAAAAAAAAAACCTCTGACTTTCATGTCAAATCAAGATGTTGTTGTTGTTGTTATTGTTGTTGTTTGGTTAATTGGTTTTGATTTTGAATTTTGTCTTCTCTTTATTTTTATTTGTTTATATATATTTTTTTCTTTCATTTTACTTTTTTTTTTTTTTTGGTTTTTCGAGACAGGGTTTCTCTATGTAGCTTTGCGCCTTTCCTGGAACTCACTTGGTAGCCCAGGCTGACCTCCAACTCACAGAGATCCGCCTGCCTCTGCCTCCCAAGTGCTGGGATTAAAGGCATGCGCCACCACCGCCCGGCTTTTTTTTTTTTTTTTTTTTTTTTTTTAATTTATTTATTATGTATACAGTGTTCTGTCTGCACATATCCCTGCAGGCCAGCAGAGGGCACCAGATCTCATTACCGATGGTTGTGAGCCACCATGTGGTTGCTGGGAATTGAACTCAGGACCTTTGAAAGAGCAGCCAGTGCTCTTAACCTCTGAGCCATCTCTCCAGCCCTCATTTTACTCTTCAGGTTCTTTGAATACATATTAAGGCTACCAGTTTAGTGGTTTTTATGGGATTCATGAACCTGTGAATTAGTGGGTCTCTGTGTCTATACCTGTTTCTTGTGTCTTCTCTTAGGATCTTTTCCTTTTGCTTGTTTGTTTTGTCATAGTCCAGTGTGTTAGGTTTTGTTTTTTATTATTTCATTTCATTTTATTTATCCCTTAAAGCTAGTTTGTTTTCTAATGAGAGACAGAAAGGGGGTGGATCCACATGGGAAGGGAAATGGGAAGGAACTAAGAGGAGGAGAGGAAGGGAAATGGTAATAAGGATATAGTATGTGAGGAAAAAATCCATTTTCAGTAAAAGAGAAATAATAAATAAACAAATAAATAAATAATTCCCTAATCAAAAACAATAGTTGCAACTTCCCCCCACCCCTTGAGGATCTCCTGTGGAGATTTTCCTAATTAACTAATTAACCTATTCCCACTTCAAATTAATTCCTCTGCTAAAACATACAGTTAGAAGGAGATTGATTAGAGTTAAGGATTACACTTTGCATTGTCTAATATCCCAGCAGTTCTAGAGACAGCATTCAGACTGAGGAATTTGTCCTCTCCCATAAGATAGAATATTCATGGTATATGTTAGAGAAGTTACATAGATAAAAACACATGGCTATAATTAATTAGTTAAACTTGTGTGTGGAAGATTTGCATTGGATTATATGGAAAGATATTAATTTCTGCTAGCCATTGCTAAAGTTTCAATATGAGTCTGAAAAAGGTACGGTATACTCTGACAAATTGATCTTCCTCCGCTTACATGCTTCATAATTTCTGAAATTCAGCTCTTTCTTTTAAAGCACAACAGAAAGTTTAATCTTAAATATCATTCATATGCCACTTCTAGTTTAATTTCCATACACAACACTGAATGACTAGGCAAATAGGCTTCCCACTGTAGAATTAAATCTACTTTTTTGACACTCAAAGGAAACTTGTTTCTCATTTGTGATCTTACATTTAAGTGCCAAAAAAAAAAAAATCCAAAGTCTAGTCTTTACTTTGACACTATGGAGACCCACTGACTTAAACCTTGCTAGATAACATTTTAAGTAGTATTAACTGTAAGTTTCTCTGTGAAGAAAAGACAAGAAATTCATTAAAATAGTTGCTTCAAAGTCCATGTCAGCTGAGAATGAAATTATACTAGTAGTTGAGGTTTTGTTTCTTCTTTATTATTATTATTATTATTATTATTATTATTATTATTATTACCATTATTAAGAAATTTTCTATTCATTATACATACCAATCACAGATCTCCTTCCTCCAGAACCCCCCCCCAACCCACCCCCATTCCACCTCTGCTGTAGGATAATGCTTTTGTACACTGGTTTAATAAAACACTGATTGGCCAGTAGTAAGGCAGGAAGTATAGGCAGGGTAAGCAGACAAGAATTCTGGGAAAAGGAAGACTAAGATAGGAGATGTCAGCCTGCCGTTCAGGGAGCAGCATGTAATGGCACACAGGTAAAGCCATGGAACATGTGGCAACATACAGATTAACAAAAATGGGCTGAGTTTAAGTGTAACAGCTAGTCAGTGGTAGGCCTGAGCTAATGGCCAAGCAGTTATAATTAATATAAGCTTCTGAGTGATTATTTTATAAGTGGGTTGTGGGACCACGGGGCTGGCAGGACTGGAGAAACTTCCAATTACACACTTTCTCCGCATCAAGGTCTCCCATGGGGAGTCAGCAGAGCCTGACACATTCAGATGAGGCAGGTCCAAGCCCCTCCCCCCTGCACCAAGGCTGTACAAGGTGTCACACCTTAGGTACTGGGTTCCAAAATGCCCACTCATGCACCAGGGACAGATTCCAATCCCACTGCCTGGGGACCCCCTACACAGTTCAGGCTAAAGAACTGTCTCACCTGATAGTTGGGTTTTTAAGCTCTTCCTGAATGTATGAATGAATCTGTGAAATTTAAGGATTTATAGGAAAATACAAAGTCCATATAATTCCTCTGCTACTGGTGGACAAGCACTGAAGAAAACACAGGGTAAAGAGGGAAAAAGCAGTATATCTGTTTCATTCTCTGTATAATCATTCACATTCACAATGAAACAATTCTCTTACTGTAATTAATTTCTACTGCCCAAGCAACAGAACAGGTGATAAGGCAGCAGTCATGAATGTCTTCCATCATTTCTCAAATTGTATTACATGGGGGATCAATATGGCTATAGATGATTAAATCTTCTATTGTTACTATGTTTCAAGGAACAGAATCTCTTGCAACTGACATAGAAATGGCTGGAAATTATTGTAAATAAAGAATGGGACAAACAAAAGCAAAGATAAAACAAGATTGACTCTATAATGGTTTAATGGATAAGCTCAGATGACAGTATTTACTTTAGTATCTATCCTATCTTGGTGAGTCCAAAGTTTTACGCTTAAAACATTTTCCACCATAACTTATATTTCCAGCAAAAAAAAAATCCTTCTTGACCATAGAACATTTTCTTAGATAGACAACTTAAACTTTTATGTCTCTCAACATTATAAACTTTACATCTCTTTTGTAAGTTTTTTTCTGGATTGCTTAACAAAAAAAATGGTGAAACTTTAACTATCTAGTCCTCAATCCTATCAGAGACATGAGAAGAATAAAATATTAACTGAGTAAACAGGAAGTGCAGAACAAGCAAGTTCCAAAACTATAGAAATGATAAAGACATCTGGCTGCCTGGACAGTCACCCAAGGTGCTTCTGCAATGTTGAGACATCTATCTTTGACCCATAGGTCTAGAATATCTTACAGACTTTTCTGTGAAGCAGAAATTTTGAAGGACTAGCCAATCTTGTTTTGGCAAAGTTTGGCAGTCAGCTTCCTTTGCCTCCTGCTTGTGCAATTTGGACAGTATACTTCATGTCCAGTAGTTATCTTTGTCACACTGAAAGCAAATGCCATATGGGGGTTCTTCAGTGTCCATAATCTCCTTTGAAGTATGATGTGCTGCCAGGAGCAGATGTGTCTCACTATCCTATAAAGCTCTATGCTATTAAAATATCGTAAATGCCATATTCTGTGTGTCCCACCTATCTATCTAAAAGATTATCTGTTTAGCCTTGAAAACCTACCTAGCATGACTCCATGTTTGATTGTTATAAGTGACTAACTACTAACCTGCATTTATTAATTATCCTAAATAGTTTATAATAATAGCTTTCAAGGCATAGAGCTTTACATTTATATTTTTAAATAAGATGCATAGGTACAATATCTTAAACAAGAGAAGAAACATATATAAAGTAAGTTATAATGCAAATAACCTTAAACTTGTATCAATATACAAAAATCCACACCAATATAAAATAGTTGAAACTAGTAATTGCCTATTAGTTTAAAAGTAGATTCAACAATTTACTCTTTTATCTGTAGATGCATTCTACAAATTCTAAACCATCTTATAAATAAGAAACACAGAGCCAAATACAGGGGTAAAAGCTGTAGAGATCAGATTAATAGGAATAGCCACCAGTTAACCTTAGCTTTCCAAGAGAACCAGATTCTTCTTGTCTAACCTGTGCCTTTATTGCCTGGCTGTTCTGCCTTCTCCTTGGCTCTTGGCCCAGTCACCTCACTTCCTCATCACTACCTGTCTGTACAGACCTCCAGGTCTCTATGGTTGGTTCTGGGATTAAAGGCGTGTGTCACTACCTTGGCTCTGTTCCCTAGTGTGGCCTTGAACACACAGAGACCCTGGCTGCCATGTGATCAGATTAAGGGTGTGTGCTACCTACACCTGACTTTTCTTTATGGCTGGCTATCTTTGTACTCTGATCTCCAGACAAACTTTATTTATTAACATACAAATAAAATATCACCACATTCAGCACAAATAAAATGTCACCACATTTATCCTATCATTCCTATATCACAACCTTATTTTTTTCACTAGATAGGAGAGAAAGATGGATAGAGGAAAGTAAAAGAAACGCCTTAATCTAACCTCATTTGGTTAGATTTTTCCTTGACCATGACCAATAACAACTTACAACCAACCCCCCTAAAGTACAACAAGCATCCTATAACCCACCTAATGACCAAAAATCACCTACACCATATTTTGAGAAGTACTTCTTCTAGGAGACACAATAAGCATTCCATTGAACTAGAAACTCAGACTTCTCTCTGTCCATGTTGGGTTTCTGATACCCTTAAGCCAACATGTTAAGAAAAGGAATAACTGCTGTATAAGTACCCTGCCCACTAACCAATTGCGCCACTGGAGCATCCAAAATGTATAGTCCAGGCTGGCCTCGAACTAAAATCCTCCTGCCTCTGCCTCCTTCAGCAAATCCTACCAGTGCACGCCACCACACCCGGCCAAATTGAAATCAAAACTTAACAGAGAAATAAAGAACTTAACTGATGTCATGACCCAAATGGACCTAATAGATATCTACAGAACATTCCATCCTAACAAAAAAGAATATACCTTCTTCTCAGCACCCCATGGAACTTTCTCTAAAATCGACCACATACTTGGCCACAAAGCAAATCTCAACAGATACAAAACAATCGGAATGACCTCCTGTGTTCTATCAGACCACCATGGTTTAAAGTTAGATTTCAACAACAACAAAAACTACAGAAAACCTACAATCTCATGGAAACTGAATAATGCTCAACTGAATCACCAATGGGTTAAGGAAGAAATAAAAAAAGAAATTAAAGACTTCTTAGAGATCAACGAAAATGAAGACACAACATACCCAAACTTATGGGACACTATGAAAGCAGTGCTAAGAGAGAAATTCATAGCACTAAATGCCCACATAAAGAAGTTGGAGAAATCCCACACTAGTGACTTAACAGCACACCTGAAAGCTCTAGAACAAGAAGAAGCAAAGTCTCCCAGGAAGAATAGACGCCAGGAAATTATCAAAGTGAGAGGTGAAATTAATAAAATAGAAACTAAGAGAATAATACAAAAAATTAATGAAACAAAGAGTTGGTTCTTTGAGAAAATCAACAAGATAGACAAGCCCTTATCCAAACTAACCAAAAGACAGAGAGAGAATCCAAATCAACAAAATCAGAAATGAAAAGGAGGATATAACAACAGACATTAAGGAAATCCAGAGAATTATCAGGTCATATTTCAAAAACCTCTACTCCACAAAACTGGAAAACCTAAAAGAAATGGACAATTTCCTGGATAGGTACCACATACCTAAGTTAAATCAAGACCAGATGAACTATTTAAATAGTCCAATAACCCCTAAGGAAATAGAAACAGTCATTAAAAGTCTCCCAACCAAAAAAAGCCCAGGACCAGATGGTTTCAGCGCAGAATTCAACCAGATCTTCAAAGAAGAGTGTAGTGGGTAGCCATTCCAGCTTGGTTCTGGAACTTCCAACCCCCATTGAGACTCTGGCAACTGTCACGCCTACGAGGCGGGGCGAGGGGAGGCACCGGGAGACCCGAGAGCTGGATGGGCCAGCGCTCTCTCTGGGAAAGTTGCTTGCATCCATCTACCATTTCTCAGGTACCATTATGTTCCTTCTCAGGTCTTTGATGGGATTGAAGACTAGCAGTTATAGTTACAACTTAGTATATATAATATCTTAGATAGAACATATTAAGTATTAGATTCAGGTTCTTTAGGATAGGACACCTTTGAATGATCTTTATAACATGCTGTTTACCTATGCTCTATAATTCTCTGGATTTTAGTATGTGTTTCTTGCTTGATATTGTTTGCATTGGTTGTAGTTACATCTTATCTAGGTCATTATCTCTCATTATTTCTGGACAATATTTGATAACCATTCCTTTGTATATAGTCTTGTATTAGTTTAGAACCTTCTAATTTAGACAAAAAGGGGGAGATGTAGTGGGTAGCCATTTCAGCTTGGTTCTGGAACTTCCAACCCCCATTGAGACTCTGGCAACTGTCACACCTACGAGGCGGGGCGAGGGGAGGCGCCGGGAGACCAGAGAGCTGGATGGGCCAGCGCTCTCTCTGGGCACTCTCTCGGTGCCGGGACGCTGACCGGTGCAGATTGACTGTGCAGAGCTCCGGAGAACACCGCTGGACTGCGTTACACCTTCCCCAGACCCTGCGACCTACCCATTACTTAATTTGTGAGTTACGCCATTAAATAAATATCCTTTTAACTACGTGGAGTGGCCAAAATAATTTCTCCAATAAAAGAGTTAATACCAATACTCTCTAAATTGTTCCACATAATAGAAATAGAAGGGACATTACCAAACTCCTTCTATGAGGCTACAATAACCCTGATTCCCAAACCAAACAAGAATACAACAAAGAAAGAGAACTACAGACCGATTTCCCTCATGAACATTGATGCAAAAATACTCAATAAAATACTGGCAAACAGACTCCAAGAACACATCAGAACAATTATCCACCATGATCAAGTAGGCTTCATCCCAGGGATGCAAGGGTGGTTCAACATACGAAAGTCCGTCAATGTAATACACTATTAAAACAGACTCAAAGAAAAAAACCACATGATCATCTCACTAGATGCAGAAAAGGCATTTGACAAAATCCAACACCCCTTTATGATAAAAGTCTTGGAGCGATCAGGAATACAGGGAACATACCTAAACATAATAAAGGCAATTTACAGCAAGCCAACAGCCAACATCAAATTAAATGGAGAGAAACTTAAAGCAATTCCACTAAAATCAGGAACGAGGCAAGGCTGTCCACTCTCCCCTTACTTATTCAATATAGTACTTGAAGTTCTAGCCAGAGCAATAAGACAACATAAGGAGATTAAGGGGATACAAATTGGAAAGGAAGAAGTCAAGCTTTCCCTATTTGCAGACGACATGATAGTATACTTGAGTGACCCCAAAGATTCCACCCAGGAACTGATAAAGCTTATAAACACCTTCAGCAACATAGCAGGATACAAGATCAACTCAAAAAAATCAGTAGCCCTCCTATATACAATGGACAAAGAAGCTGAGAAGGAAATTAGAGATACATCACCCTTTACAATAGCCACAAATGACAAAAAATACCTTGAGGTAACACTAACCAAGCAAGTAAAGGACCTATATGACAAGAACTTTAAGTCCCTGAGAAAAGAAATTGAAGAAGATGTCAGAAAATGGAAAGATCTCCCATGCTCATGGATAGGCAGGACCAACATAGTAAAAATGGCAATTTTACCAAAAGCAATCTACAGATTCAATGCAATCCCCATCAAAATACCAACACAATTCTTCACAGATCTGGAAAGAATAATACTCAACTTCATATGGAAAAACAAAAAACCCAGGATAGCCAAAAGAATCCTGTACAATAAAACAACCTCTGGAGGCACCACAATCCCTGACTTCAAGCTCTACTATAGAGCTACAGTAATAAAAACAGCTTGGTATTGGCATAAAAACCGACATGTGGACCAATGGAATCGAATTGAAGACCCTGACATTAACCCACACACCTATGAACATATAATTTTTGACAAAGAAGCCAAAAGTGTACAATGGAAAATAGAAAGCATCTTCAACAAATGGTGCTGTCATAACTGGATATTAACATGTAGAAGGATGTAAATAGATCCATATCTGTCACCATGCACAAAACTTAAGTCCAAGTGGATCAAAGACCTCAACATAAATCCAGCTACTCTGAACCTGCTAGAAGAGAAAGTAGGAAGTAGTCTTGAATGCATTGGCATAGGAGATCACTTCCTAAATATAACACCAGTAGCACAGGCACTGAGAGAAACAATCAATCAATGGGACCTCTTGAAACTGAGAAGCTTTTGTAGAGCAAAGGATATAGTCAACAAGGCAAAGGATATAGTCAACAAGGCAAAGCGACAGCCTACAGAATGGGAAAAGATCTTCACCAACCCCACATCTGACAGAGGACTGATATCCAGAATATATAAGGAACTCAAGAAATTAGACATCAAAATGACCAAAAGTCCAATTAAGAAATGGGCTATAGAACTAAACAGAGAATTCTCAACAGAGGAAACTCAAATGGCTGAAAGATATTTAAGGAATTGCTCAACATCCCTAATCATCAGGGAAATGCAAATCAAAACAACTCTGAGATACCACCTTATGCCTGTCAGAATGGCTAAGATCAAAAACACTGAGGACACTTCATTCTGGAGAGGATGTGGAACTCAGGGAACTCTCCTCCACTGCTGGTGGGAATGCAAGCTTGTACAACCACTTTGGAAATCAATATGGTGCTTTCTTAGAAAATTGGGAATCAATCTCCCCAAGATCCAGCTATACCACTCTTGGGCATATACCCAAGAAATGCTCAATCATACCACAAGAGCACTTGCTTAGCTATGTTTATATCAGCATTGTTTGTAATAGCCAAAACGTGGAAACAATCTAAATGCCCTTCAACTGAAGAATGGATAAATAAATTGTGGCACATATACACAATGGAATACTACTCAGCAGAGAAAAACAATGACATCACGAGGTTTGCAGGCAAATGGATGGATCTAGAAAAAATCATCCTGAGTGAGGTAACCCAGACTCAGAAAGACAAATATGGTATGTACTCACTCATAGGAGGATACTAGATGTGGAACAAGGATGACTGGACTGCTACTCACATCACCAGTGAGGCTACCTTGAAAACAGGATCCCAAGAAAGACACGAGGATCACCCAGTGACAGAGAAATGGATGAGATCTACATGAACAGCCTGGACATGAGTGGGAGCAATGAACGGCGAGGGTCGAGGGAAAGAGAGGGGGAGATTCCAGCTGGATCAAGAACAGAGAGGGAGAACAAGGAAGAGGAGACCATGGTAAATGAAGACCACATGAGAAAAGGAAGAAACAAAGTGCTAAAGAGGCCCACAGAAATCCACAAAGATACCCCACAAAAGACTGCTGGCAATGGTCGAGAGACAGCCGGGACTGACCTACTCTGGTGATGGGATGGCCAAACACCCTAATAGTTGTGCCAGAAACCCCATCCAAGTACTGAGGAATCTGGATGCAGACATCCACAGCTAGGACTCCGGGTGGAGCGAGGGGAGTCTAATTAGAGAGAAAGAGGAGGGTTTATATGAGCGAGAATTGTTGAAACCAAGGTTGGATAAAGCACAGGGACAAATAGCCAAACGAATGGAAACACATGAACTATGAACCAAAGGCTGAGGGCCCCCAACTGGATCAGGCCCTCTGAATAGGTGAGACAGTCAATTGGCTTGATCTGTTTGGGAGGCATCTAGGCAGTGAGTGGTACCAGGTCCTGGGGTAGCTGCATGAGATAGGCTCAGTCTGGGAGGAGGGGACTGGACCTGCCTGGACTGAGTGTATCAGGTCGATCTCAGTCCTCGGGGGTGGCCTTGATCTGGAGGTGGTGGAGGAGGAGGGGGGTCTGCTGGCGGGAAGGGGAGGGGGGCCGGAAGGGGGAGAACAAGGGAATCTGTGGCTGTTATGTAGAACTGAATAGTATTGTAAAATAAAAGAAAGAAAGAAAGAAAGAAAGAAAGAAAGAAAGAAAGAAAGAAAGAAAGAAAGAAAGAAAGAAAGAAAGAAAGAAAAAAAGAAAGAAAGAAAGAAAAGGAATAACAATATTAGGAGTGATTATTGATACATATTACCAAGGAGAAATTGGATTGCTTCTCCACAACGGAGGTAAGAAAGATTATATCTGGAGTGCAGAAGATCCTTTAGGCATCTCTTGGCACTACCATGTCCTGTGATTAAAGTCTATGGGAAACTTCAGCAACCTAATCCAGGCAGGATGACAAGGAGCACAGACACTTTAGGAGTGAAAGTATAGGAAAAGATCCAAGGCTTGCTGAATTGCTTATTGAGGGTGGAGGAAATACAAAGTGGGAAATACAGATAATTATAAACACCAGCTAAGGCCAAGTGATCAGTCATGGAAATGAGCATTATAACTAGCATAATTATGCCTGTCACTTTTTGTTAAGAATGTGTTTGTACAGATATTTGAGGTTTTCCTCCCTCAATTTCTTTATCATGTAATATAACATCAATTAAGGGACTATCGGTGGTAATCATATTTGAATTTTGAGATACAAAAAATGTTCATTAAGGGACAATGCCACATATTTTAAAATTTATAATGCATATGTGATTATACATAGGATAGTTATATCAGGTTAGTTATAATTATGATCTGATATTGTTTTCATTTGGAAGTTAAGCATGACATAAGTAAATGTGATTGTACATCAAGTTTATAAGGAGTGGAACTGTGATGGATAGTCTTGGCCATCAACTTGACTATGGCTGGAATGAACTAAAACCCAATCAACTGTATAATACCTATGAGGGACTTTTTTCTTAATTAAACCATTTTAAATAGAAATTAATGTATTTTTTCCTTTCATTGAAAATAGATTTTTTTTCTCACATATTTTCCTCCCTTGTTAGGGTTTCTATTGCTATGAAGAGACACTATGACCACAGCAACTCTTATAAAGGAAAACATTGGGGTAGTTTGCTTACAGCTCAGAGATTTAGTTCATTATCATCATGACAGGAAGCAAGGCAGCATGCATGCAGACATGATGATAGAGAAGGAGCTGAGAGCTCTTACAGCCTCACTCATAAGCAACAAGAAATAGTCTGAGACACTGGGTGTGGCCTGAGCATAAATTAGACCTCAAAGCCTGCCTCCACAGTGACACACTTTCTCCAACAAGACCACACCTACTCCCACAAGGCCAAATCTCCTAATAGTGCCACTCCCTTTGGGGGTCATTTTCTTTCAAATCATCATACCCCTTTACTCCTCCAGTTCCTCCTCATCTCTCCTCCCATCCTGATCGACTCCCTTTCTATCTCTCATTAGAAAACAAGCAGGCTTCTATGTGATAATAATATAAAATGTTATAAGTCAAAAGCTAACACATAGAAACGGGACAGAAAAAATAGAAGGAAAAGAGCCCAAGGAAGGCACAAGAAACAGATGTGGACACAGAGATCTACTTGTTCACACACTCAGGAATCCTGCAGACACTAAACTAGAAGCTATAATATATACCCAAAGGACCTGTAAGGCTAAAAAAGAGAAAAATATAAATAAATAAAATTTAGAAATAAGGCCTTGACTCAACATTATCTTTACAAGTTCCCCTAGTTGATAGGATTTTTGTCACAGCACCCAAAAATGACTAAGAGAATGATAGTGCTTCCAAGAAAGGCTCCTCATGCAAAATGGAGCACTTACTCATCTACACACCGTCTGAACTGAGTGAACCTCCAATGAACCAGAAATAAGTAGACCTGACAAGTAGCCTCACAAAATCAACTTAAGAAAGTCTAGCTAGATGTCCAGGCTGTCTCGATGTTGTACTTATTCAAGCAAGATAATGTATTGAAGCTGTAACACTCAACCTAATTATTTTCCTGTTATGACACACACATTGAATAATATTTATTCATGTAACATTCCTGAATGAACTTTCTAATGTCCCTACTGAAATTCGCATACTTTTTCTATTTGGTAAAATTTAAATATATCAGACTACAAAATTCATGATAATGAATATATTATATGGCTGTTATTGTCATTGTTTTAGATTATATTGAGACCATTACACCATTTTCAAAATTCAATTTTCTATGAATAATTAATTACATTGAGCATATCTCATAGCTAATGGTTGTATGTACTATGGTGTGCTTCTAAAATCTAAGTACAGCAAAGACAAACTCTTTAACCATCAATGTTATATCTACTGAGAACCAATGCAGTTTTGAAACAGAATGACACAATGTCCCATCTCCATGAAGCAGGTATATGCTTTGTCTTTATATGTGAAAACTATAATAATTTGAATAAATCTTTACTACGTACTATCTTCACACAAGAATGAATCTTGAATTTCTGACTTTCTGATTATTGTCCAAGTTTTTCAGTTGTCATAAACTAAATCGAATAAAAATAGAACTTTCTATTTTTTAATGTGAGAGAGAGAGAGAGAGAGAAGCAGAGAGATAGAAACAGAGAAAAATGATAGGCAGGCAGACAGAGAGATAGACAGATGATAGGTTTGTGTTTGATAGTTAGCACATGCATATAACATGGCATATACATATGCAAGTCAGAGAACAACCTTGCTGTGCTATTTTCCACCCTCCACCTTGTTTAAGGCAATGTCTCTTTGCTGTTTGCCACTGCATTATGACAAGAGTCCACTGGTTTCTGGTGATTCTCTTGATTCCATTTCTCATTTTCCTGTAGGAACATTGGAATTACAAATGCACACTGCCATGCCCAGCTTCATATGACTTCTGGGAATTCTAACTCAAATCCTCAACTTGTGTACCAGAAGCCTATACTACTGAGTCATCTCTCCATCCACAGAATTTTTCCAAGATGGTATTCTAGAACTCTTGTATTTAAAATGTGTACCACTTTATCATGTCAATCAAACTTTGCTTAGTCCAGATTTCCCAAGATATTTTTTGTGGATACATATGCTGTACCTGTAGTAACTTTCTTATATGTATGTCTTTATTTTAAGCTGCTTCAGCTTCATCTTGACAAGTTGATGGGTGTAATAACTGAGCCATTATTTAATGAAAATATTTTTACTATGAATTATACAAGTCACTATTTGATACAATGTCTTGTTTACATGGTAAATATTATAATGACTTTGTCTCTGAACTTGTGCTTTCTTTTTCCTGAGGTAACCTAGCCAATCAAAGAAATAGAAAGCTTGATTACTTAAAGCAATCTTTTGGGCATGAGTGCTTTGAAACAGAAGTGATCCACTGAGGAAAATTTTATCGTTTTTAGACCTAATGTGTATAAGACAGATGAGGCTTATAAAGTTGTGTGACTTGACTAAGCCACATAAACAAAGACAAAATTGAAATCCAGCATTTCTGTTTCCAAATTCAGAGCCTTTCCTCTCCCATAACAATGAATAGCCCCTCTGTGTGTATACCTGGGTAAACTGCTCTAAACCATGAAACGAATTCTGTAGTACAGATCAAAGAGTGGGAGAAAGTATCTGATGAACAGCTGAGTTATTTCCTTTGGTCATTTGCATCTTAGAGAGTAATTTTAATCACAAAATTTAAATTCTGGGATAACCTGGTTGAATCTGATTTTTCCAAAGAAAAACAAAAATATGTATCCTTCATGGTCAATATTAATCTCCTAATCAAAGGTGGTAACAACAGATCATGGAATCACATATGTTGTGAACTTATTAAGGGTCTTGACATGAGATCTTGGAAAGTTGGAAGGGGACCATATTAGCTCCTACTGTTATGAATTCAGATGTAGGTGTGTGTGTGTGTGTGTGTGTGTGTGTGTGTGTGTGTGTGTGTGTGTGTTGGGGTAAGGAGTGCTCTTTCAGAATAAATATTAGCTTTCTAATTGGAAATCATTATCTGTAAAAAATGTAAAAACATTTTTATGAACTCATTTCTGACACCCAGCTTCTCCTCTTAGGTTACCAACAGTCTCTAATTCAGTGTTTTCCTGCCCCCATGATTCCTTTAAACCCAGCATTTATTATACATGTAATGCAATTCAGTAAAATTTCAAGCTTAAAACAACACAGTAAAGCATATGATAATATTTTAAAACTACCTCTCCCCACAAATCCCATTTTTGCTATATTACCACTTAAGTATTTCGTTTTTTTATGAAATATGCTCTGATTTATATGAGATTATAAAACTTGTAGCTTGAATACCTATTGTGTAACATTCTTTTATTTAAATATATATTACATTAAGCACATCATCAGATATCAGAGCACCTACTGCTGCTTTTTTTTCTCCTAATGCTAGGGATTTTATCAAGCACTTGGCTAATGCTAAGTGTAAATTAACTGTGGAGTATATACTGAGCTCTACCTCTGTATTATTTGAAACATCAGAGCATTTGACTCTCCTGTTGTACTGGTCTTTTAATGTCTATTCATTTCTTATGGCAGATGGACAGGAGGACAGCACAAAATGCCATATCTGTATCAGTGTTCCTGAGTATCCTTATCAAATACAACGATTTGATGCATATATGTAGAACACTATTTTACAAAATGTAGAATTTCTACAGTAGGTTTATTTGTAACTCTGAGAAATATGAGTTAGATAGTTTTCTAAAAAGTTTTCCATAATATGCTTAGTAAGAGCACAAGACTATCCACTCTACCCTCTCACTAAAAATGATATTGAAAATATTTGAAATACAATAGGTTATGATGTGCTCATTTAGTGACTTAAATATTCATTATATTAATCATAGGTGAGTTGGATTACATTTTTTTTCCTTTTTTTGGCTCTTTGTATTTATTTTTATATAAAGTGTGCTTGATCATACTTGCATTAGTTTTGGTGTTGATTTCTTTTTAATTGTAAGATCTTTATGTATGAATACAAATTGGTATTTTTCAATAGCAATTGTGGTTTTCATATTGAAAATAGATAGATGATAGCCATATATGGTGGCACATACCTTTAATCTCAACACTTAAAAGGCAGAGGTAGCCATATCTCTGTGAAGTTAAGACCAGCCTGGTCTACAATGTGAGTTTCATTCCAGCTGGTCTACATAGTCAGTTCAAGGCCAGCCTGCACTACATAGTGGGACCTTGTCTCAAAAATAAAATTAGATAGGCAAGGCAGATGATAGATAGAGATGAGTGAAGGAGAAATAATTGTAAGGTCATATTTCTATAAATAACTCTACTAATTTTATGGCTTATTTTGTTTGCTTTTTAATGTCAGTATTTGGAAACTCTAATCTGCTTGAGTTGTGGAGGAAGCGTTGTCAGTAGGTAGCATACTTAAAAACAGAGAAAAGTCAACTGGAAGACTTTTACAATATATTAAATATGGACAAATGAGCTAAGAGTCTCTAAAGATAATAATCAGGCTTTATAGTTAGAATATACTTTAAGATCATCTACTATATTTTTCTTACATGAAAATGCAGTGGATCCAAAGAATGTCAGGACAATAAACAGCATGCTTTACCTAAGCACTCGAGCCCTTGTAGACACCTGAGAGTGGAGTCCTTTCTCTTGCTTTCCAGGTTCCCCTTCAGTGCAGTCCATTTGTCTGTTTTTCCACTATTTATTAAGCAAAGCTGGATCCTGGATGGATGCTTCTAGTTGGCCTTGATTCCTGACCCTCTGCTAAGAGGATAAAATGGACTACATGGTTTTCAAGACTTTAAAAAGGGAGGCAGGGTGAAGAACTAGCAAAAACCTCCCAAGTGCTACATTACACCTATTTTATTTCACGCCTAGATTAAGAACACCATTAGGCATTTAAAAGTCCCTGAATGGGGAAGCAATCTGGGTGCCCTTGGCTTTATTGATTTAGCCTTCATAGGAAAGGTAAGGACAGGAAGGTAAAAAGTTGAAAAGCCCCTTCTTGTCTTTTGTAACTTATAGTACCTTAAATGAGAAATTTCTATCTGGTATATTATATATTCTCACTGGATTACAGAGTCGGCAAAAGGTTCATTTAAGGGGAGGTAGAGAACTAATGAGATGCCAAATGTAGAGGTCAGTTTTCATGTCACATTTTCCAGTCTTGTTTTGTTTACCCATGTAGGTAGGCAGAACCATTGACTATGTGATCTATTTTATAAATGCAAGACAATTCCTTTGGACAATACACATCCTTGACAAAAGTTAAAGATTCTCGGAATAATTGTTCTGAAATAATTTCCTTGGGACTTGGTATTTAAATTTACAAACTTACATGCAAATAAATTTTACCAGCATTTATTGTTTTTTAGGTTACCACATTACCCACTCCCACTTCTTCCATCCTCCACAGTGGAGTCTCAAGCTGTTTAAAAAAATGACAATGGGTATAAATAGTAATCTAATTATAGTTGGAGGAGATTTACAGCTCCAATTATGACTGCTGTTAAATTTCAAAGGGGCTGACATAAGCAATCAACACATCCCATACAAGAATCCATCTTGCTATTATAAAAGCTACCTGCCAATTGTTCGTCAGTTAAATGACATGCAACACTGAACACATTATCTCTGGGATTAGTGATACCGACAGTTTTGTCATGTTTAATGTATGTAGACAGCATAACGCAAAGGCATGCAGCCTAGGAATTACTCAATTAGGGTCTGCCACGTTTCCAATATATGCATATTTCAAGTATGTTATCTCTTCTTTCTCTTCACGAATTTTCTATTTGAGCTCAATCAACTATATATGCATAGAATTTTACTATGATAAATATGCTTTCCAAGGTGCACACATATATGCAATCACTTTACTAGTCAGGAAGATAAATTGTATATTTATTTTCTATATTAAATAATAGTTATTAAACATTTACTGTGTGGAGGCCTAAAATTTTCATAATGACTTCAGTTGAGACTAACAATTATCCTATGTAATGAATACCATTAAATGAATTCATTTGGACCATTTATGGTATGGAACAGATATTACAGATGCTTTGTGATGAGACAGACACGTACAGTTTTTAAATTTTCTATAGATGGAGGATTTGTTCAAGCCTTTTGTCAGCACATACCTTCATTAACTTCCCATTGAAGTGATCATTGGTCTCACATTTGAGACCTCTGACTTAGATTTCCTGAACCAACAAACAGGGCATCTTTAATTCATCTAATACAGTTATCTTATACTATGAGGTATAGAATTTGTGTGACTCCATGTCAACCATTCACAGCCACCCATGTTCCGTTATGTCATGTTCTCCATCTCTCACGTCAGACAAATTATCAGAGATCCTCTGATCCTCTACAGCTTTGCCAGAGATAGGATCTGCTCTGATGAGAAAGACCTGATGGGTACCATGCAGTCCTGAGTCCCCACCCAAAGATGATAACTTCCTACTCTATTTCTTATGTGAATGACCGCAGCTGTAGCACCAATCCTTTTTACAGCTCTCTAGGGTCTGAGGCCTTCTAATCTACAATCATACCTTGTATCAGAATTGAGGTTCAGAGACAATGAACCAGGGAGGGCCCATGATTTAAACTAAGAGTAAAATGTTCCCCAGCCATTGGCAAATGGCTACTGGTCTCAGAACCTCCCATCACCCCATTGATGTTGCTCACTTCTTCCAGCTGTCTCTACTCAATATTATCCACTTTGTATATTATTTACCGAGCACTGAGTGAACTGCTGGCATTTTTAGAAATGTCTGTAAATATGTTCTTGTCGTAGCCACTATGTATGCGGTCTGGTGAGCATACGTGGACAGAATCTGTTAATGTTGGTATTATATATCATCACTCCTCAATTCCACTGCTATTTGCTATTCACCTGCACAAATGAGATGCCCCATTTTAGGATACAGGATAGAGTTTGTGCCCATTTCTTGGTTATTTTTACACTTTTACTTTTTCATGTTGCCATATAGAATTAGCTCACTCTCAGAGGACTTACCCACAAATAGTGCATATACAGTGTCATTTCTGAATATTCTTATGTGTGTGGTTTTTTTAATTACAAAGCTAATAACACTTTTTTTGTCTACATAAAAGAACAGAGACACTAACTTTACAAATGAAGGAATTTAAAGCCAGAGTTTGCCAATGATACTGCAGTTTAACCAAACTGCAGGTGAAGGTAACTGTTCACATCTATGGTTTGGTGACATTCTAAAAACATGTTAGAGTAGACCAGCTGTATCCATGCACCATGAATAGTTTCTTTCTTGAGATAACTGATCCCAAAGGATGGCAGAAATTATTTCCTTATGTATTCTACTGGCATTTGTTTTGTCAGAATATAACAAATTCTACATAAATACTGTTTTATAAATGGTATGCCATGCTTTAAATAAAGCCCAATATGTCATTCTGTCAGCGATTAGCAATGGTGAACTGTTTTGTTGATTGATTCACTATTCTCAATGTGCAATTAAAAAAATATTGCCAAATTTGTGATGAAAAATTTTCTTTGCAATGAATTATTTAAACAGTTTATGCTAAAATAATAATAAAGGCATTTTTACATTTTGTATGTTAAAACTGTTCCTGAGTCCTTGACATCCCTTCTGCAGAGTACTGATTATTCCCTACAGCATTAATGATGGATTCGATGGCTCCATAAATGATGCTCAGTTATAATTAATGTGAAAGCGGTATGACAGAATGAGCAGCTTGTTGAATGGTACCTGGTATCGGTCCCAGAAATTCTGTTACCTAACTTTGCTCCTCCTCAAATTTCTCGTTTTGCAGATTCTGTGTATTCATCTTTATTTTTAGAAAGTTGAAATGCTCTTACTGAATGAAGAACACAGGGTTTGGTTAAACCCAATAATTGTGCTTATTGTGTAAAAGACTAAGCTCAAAGATTACATCTGAGTGAATGCGTCTCACCTGAGACAGAATTAGACCTACAATACCATCAAATATTTCACCTTTGACAACTGGGCAGCAAATATTTAACTTTTCTTGCTTTGAATAAGTAGAAAAGGTAATAACTAGCTGGTCAGGTTTTGACTAACCTATTATTCAGGGATCTAAAGTTTTAATTCTCTTTATTGATACCCTATAGCTTTCACTTAATGATTTCATAGTCAAGAATTTTTTGCTGTGCCTTCTGAACTCTGAGCTAATTATCATGAATTATTAAAATTGCTTTTCTTGTCCATTTGTTTTTGAGCTAAGCTTTTCTGTCTTCATTGTAGAACTCATTCTTTTCAATCCAATATAAGCAATGCTAACTATGGGGCATTTTGTGTTATTTTCTGTTTGGGGCAGCCAGATAGAGACAGATATTTCATTTCTCTGTGTAACAAGGTGTAGAGTTCCTTTTTATCTTTTTCTGGATTAAGTAACAGCCTTCTGATGCTTTAATAAATCCCCATATGCATTAAATGAGTCCCTATTTTGTGCATTTGGTTTAACTCTGGAACCAAGGAAGAAAATTTCCAGAGTGGGTAAACTTAGAAAATTTCTTTATTAATAGTCTGTTAATTTTCTTGAGCTCTCCTTTCTTCCAAAGATGGGCTTACAAGAAACAAGATAATTACAATAATTCAAGTAGCTACAGTCCCCGGGTTTTATCTAGCCTGTTTCTTTAGAATTTCAAAATTCCAAGTCCCTGAGCTACAGCCTAATCACTTTATCTAGGGGTTTTCTGCTGAAGATCTTTGATTCCACAGTTTCTGAACTTTATGCTAATTAAACAAAATAGCACACTACTGTAAACATAATATTAGCTTTTAGACATTAAAAATATCACCAACCTGAGTAATTTTTGTTCAAAAAAATGAGATTAACAAACAAGTCACTCAAATTGTTAAGTTTACAGGGAGAATATGAAGAATAACAACAAAAACGCCACCACATTGCCTGGAAATCTTTAAACTGTTAGCAGAAAGGAACGAGTTCTCACAAATGGCCTTAAGAAAGCACTACATCTAAGTCAATGGAATCCACTGGAGAACACTTAGCACTAAATAAAAATGTAGAGGCGTTGGACAATAACCTGAAAAGAAGTAACTTGAGAATCTTGAGCCCAGATGAACACCCTGCTGTGTTAAAAAAGCCCTACTTGAGTGGAAAATAAAATTGAATCTGTATGAGAACCCAATTTTATACCTCTTGTTGACATTTATGAAATTTCTGGGCTTTACTTTAAAAGTCTAGATATGGATTCCTTGCACATTAGTGATGTTTTCAAAGTGTCTTTCTGACAAAGACAGAGTCCTTAATAAAAGTCCAATGAATGAAAAATTTCAATATAAAAGCAGTCGATATAACCTTGCACTGAAACTACATGACCCATGGTGAGAGAGAAAGACTTGGACATTTGTAAAATACTCAGTGCCAGAGGAAGCAGAAGTGAGTTTGCCCTGTTTAGAATGTAAGTTGATTTTGTAAATACTTCCAATCTGTAAAATGACACTTGTCCTTAGTCAAAGATTGAGAAGTAAAGTAAGCTGCAAAACTGATAGCATGAATATTTTTTAAAATCTTATTTTGACACAGTTGATATTAATTGATTTAAAATCAATCTCATTTAAAAAATTATCCTAGTATAATTTCTACCTGAGAAACATTTTACATAAATACGTTATCTACCTTTGCATCTCTGGTAGTGCTTATAGAGGCCCTATTCGCTGTCATTTATCTACTTATTCCAACAAGTAATTTTCATCTTAGTTTGGTTTTTCTGGTAAATATCTTTGTCACTACAGCCTCTGAGCTCTAATACAATTAATGATTCAATATATGCTTAGGCTTTAATGACATTATTAACCTGAATATTTTATTCATAAAATATGAGATGTAGAAATAAAGGTCACTAAGTCTACTGAGATGTTTTTTTGTTTGTTTTTTTCTAGCAAAGTTGAGATTGGAGGTGGATTACAGTGCATGGGTTCAAATGATGTGAATTGTAGGAAGGAGGCGAGTACTAGAAAGAGCACGCGGCATTGTTGAGCTGTGTCAGAGGCATTAGTCAATCTGTTAGGAAGCTCTATGTTGGAATATCCCTTCAGAGTTTGCTGAGCTTAGAGCAACAGGTATCGCTCTATCGGTATTGGTCACAGGTTGCTCCTATGAAGAGGTCACCATGAGAGGGCATCTCCCTTGTCCAAAAACAGTCGCCCAAACAGCCCTTCTGAACTTCTGAGTACAAAGAGGGGAACTGGAGTACAATCTGGGATGAAATTCCATCATCTTTCATGTCCAGACCCATTCATACAACGAGGCCAACTAACTTCAGAGTCTTGAGTATGCCTGTGTACCCTTAGAAGAAAAGAACTCCTTTCCAAGCACACAATAGGCAATAAAATGGCTGTAAGTGCAAAGGGCAACTAAATGTTGGCATAATACACATAATAATGAATGAAAGACACATGGAAAGCACTGGAGATGAGCACACATGTAAAACCAGGTTGTTTCACAGTCAATCCCTTTCCAGTTCCTTATTATGATAACTTTGTTCTTTGTAGAATATAATAACTCAAATCAGGATTTTTATACTGTGTTTCTAGTACTCTTAGTTTAATTATCTTCATTTTTACTTCTACATCCCTTTGAACAAAATTTCCCCTTTAATAAGATTCAAATATTTATTAAATACATACAATGTTAAGACTCACCTCCAGATTCTGGAGCTATAGGAGTTATTCCATGTGTAAAATCCTTGTCTTCATGTTTTTGCTCATGTCTTATTAGGTTTAAATAAATACGTTTGTTACTGAGTATCCTTCTATTTCAACATCTTGTGGCTGAAGAGTGAAGGAAACACTGGCATAGATACTGTAAAGAGTGTCCAAGACAGAGATAACAAGAAGTCTGATGTTCTTAGCTTGGAAATCTGACTGTCATGATCTGGGAGCACCTGGTCTACAAAAATGTAGTAATAGTAGTAGTAGTAGATTCTGAAGAGAAGAAGTCAGATCTAGAGGAAAAAAAAACACACAAGTCTTATAAAGCCTTATGCCATTACTATAACAGCAAATAATCAAGATGTCTTACCCCAAACTATAATATGCTTTGATTTGAATTTCAAAATTATCCCTCTTGCTGCTGTGTGGATGATAGACAATGATTGACAGAAGAGTAGACTAGAGATAGTCAGAGTTGCAGGGAAGATGTGGGGCCATAAACATTAAGTATAGGGGTTCTAGGTTTACTTTAATTTTAAACTGTGGAGTTTTATAACAAATCATGCATATGAAATAATATAGAAAGAACAATGGTCAGAGATGAGTAATGCTTCTGGGCTGAGCCTTGTGCAGAGTGGACCAACACATGGCATTCATATAATGTGTTGAAGGTCTTGGTAATGTCAAAGACTATCTGAATTCAGATTTCAAAAGCTGGGAGCTTTTAGGGATAGGAGATACATAGTTGGCAATGTGCTTGCCTTGCAAGCATGGGCCCTAAGTTCTACGCCCCATAATTCACTTTAGTAAAACAAAGGATAGAAACAAACAAACAACAAACAGCCAGGGATGGTAGTGAATGCTTGCAATGTCAGCACTGTTGGGTTGGAAAGAACAGATCCTTTAGGGCTGCTGGCCAATCAGACTAATCTCATCAGAGAGCCTTGGGTTCCACTGGGAACCACTGTCTCAAAAAAAAAAAGAATAAAAAAGAAGGAAGGAAGAATTAAAAAAGGAAGCCCCCCCCAAAGGAAGGGACCTGACACAGGTATCCTCTGGCCTCTATATACATGTGACACATGCTTATGTAATACCCCACACACATGGAAAAACAAACACACACAGAGACAGACATGATTTGTGAAGTTAGGAGTTGATGGTCATAAAGTGGGGCACATAAAATTGAGGTTATAAGGAATAAGTGCCTAAATGGATTATTAAGCATAAATGAATGAATAAGAAATAGTCGAAATTTAGAGAACAAATGAGTGATGTGTGAAGAAAAAGTCAAAGATAAGGCCAAGAAATTGTAGCGGTCATCCATAGAGACAGTGGAATAAACAAGAATATGAGCAGTTAGTGTGGAGAATAACAGTGGGCCAGTATGACATATTTATAAGGGACGAGGAAGGTGATTTGCAGATGGTATCCCAACTGTAGGAAGTAATGATTGGAAACTGGGATATTAAGGGGTAAAGAGTGAGCTCTTGGAGGAGATGCATAGGTTTCTTGATGAATATTTTTCATCCTTAGAACAAACTTTAGCTCCAAATATTTGCATATTAAATATTTTTTGTTTTATTAGTAGGGCATATGTATGGAATATATAATAAAGTATAGAAAAATTAAGTTAAAGTAATAAACAATAATGTTTCTGTTCATTCCAAATTGTCTGTATCACATAAGTTCTAATTGGTATTTTTTTTTTTACAAAAACAAAATTTTTTAATAGTATTGTTATTATTATTACTGTTGTTATATTTATATGTTTGTGTGCAATGATGTGTATATGTAGGCACATGTGCTTTGGCATACAAGTGGAGGTCATAAAACAATTTTACGGGCTCAAATCTTTCTTTCCACCTTTCCATGGGTTGCAATGATTCAGTTCAGGTCACTGTGCTGTGAGGCATGTTTAACATTTCCACAGCAGCAGGTGTCTATGGAAGCAGATGTGTTTCACAAGTATTGGTACCTACTGCTACTGTAAGTTATCACAACCTAACACAAACTTATTCACAGTCTTACAGTCCAGAAGCCTAAAATGAGTAGCAGCATGCTGAAATCCTGTCATAAGTATGATGCTCTGAAGTTAGAGAGTCATCTTTCTTTAATGACATGATCCATGAAGGGGGGGCAACACTCCAGGTTAGCTCTACTCCCCAAAATAGTTGAGCAACAAAAACTGGAACCTGTGGGGAGGAAGAAAAGGAAATCAAAGTTGAGGATGTAAAAAGCTGAAAGTGCAGAGGGTGGAAATAGAAAGAGTAAATATGATAAAAATACATTGTATGAAATTCTCAAATCATTAATAAAATACTATTTTTAAAATGAAAATCAATTCTCTTTACTTTTGAAGCCTCTAAAATTTCCCCAAATTCTTTTGTTTGTCATCCCATTCTGCTAGTGTATTTAGGGGTTGTGTGCTTATGATGGGCCCACCTTATTAACCTAGCATAATTTCCTATCCCATTGTCAATGAATTAGCTATCTTAATTTCATTTCAGCTATAATTCCCCTTTACCATGAAATCATATACTAATGGGATTCAAGCACAAGATGTGGACACCTTTCGGGGCTATTCAGATGTCCTTCTAGAAATGAAGCTGTGGTCATGAGTGCCCGAGAGGGGCAGGCTACGGAGAATTGGCAATTTGTGCTGCCGCAGCAAGGAGAGGTGGGATTCGGGTTGAAAGATCACCTGTGCTCACTCTTCATCACTGTGGGCCAGCAAGCACTCGGGCATAACACTCCCTGAATCTGACCTTGCTGCTCTTGTTCAACAAAGCCTGCAGCCTTGTCATCAAGCTTATTGACATTTTCTTTCCCTTGAAGATCTTAATACAATTAATCAGAGGAAGTGATCCAGGAGGTTTTGCTAAAGGAAAACAAGACAGGTTGTTTTAGCTAAAGTGCAGGAAATAATCTCTTCTCTTCCTAATCCAAAATAGTGTCTAGTTAGAAGGGCAGAGCTTGGTGTTCGTTTGGAGTTAGGCATGCTGCTCTTGTTCTATAGATGTCACCACATGTAGAACACTGTGCTTACTCTGCTATAATGTACATGGTCACGCTTCAAAAGAGGATTTGTCTTATCAGGGTTGTGCTTATGGCACCTGTCCCTAAAAGGCGAAGGTACAGAGCTCAGGAGATAATGCCTCAGTGCATGAAACACTTGCTAAGCAAACATGAGGATCTGAGTGGAAATCCTGAGCACCCATATAAATGTCAAGCAGGTGTTGTGGTCCACCTGAAATCCTATCTCTTAGGAGGCATGGACAGGAGCATCCCTGGGGCAAACTATGGTTCAAGGGAGACAAGTCAGTGAGCTATGGGTAAAATGAGTAGCCCCATCTCAATATATAAGGTGGGCAACAATCAAGGAAGACAATATCAACCTCAGGAATTAACACACTAGTGCATAGATGTGCATGTGCACCCACCATACACAGTCACACATGCCTCATATGTTTGCAAACACAAACAGACCACACACACACACACACACACACACACACAAAATGATAATGATTTAAACAAAAGGGAAAGGAAAATACATGGAAAGACTGATGTAAAAAGAATACTCAGGTTAAGAAAGAAAACCTCATACAGTAAATACACAGGACAACTGTTGGTGTTCTATAAATTAAATGAAATTACTCTCTAGAAACCAGAATAGTTAGTGTCTTTCTGATGAACTAGAAATAGGCATGTAATCTGTGCATCTAGGTGCTGAGGTCCTAAGTGTACTTTGTACACAGTTTGCTAGAATCTGTTAAAAATAAGGCCCTCCTTAATTATTTGGATAACATTTGTGTCTAAAATAATTTGTAAATTCTGTGGCATTTGCTTTCAGATGATTGAATAGGCACATGTTAAGAATAGGAGAGCTTTTTTTTTAAATCAACATTTTATCATGCCAGAATATATAAAGTTATATGCACAAATAAAATTTTCACAGTAATTTTATTTCCTTTGGCTTTTCTCCTTACAGATATTTTCCTCTCTTCATTACTTTCCAAAATTGCTTGTATAAGATCATTTTTTTGATCTTCCCTGAGATGTTACTGGTACAGAATATCATTTACTTTTACTACTGAAGACTTTATCTACTAGATTTGTATCAAGTACTGGTAAAATATGGGTTATTTACAAAATTCTTTCTCACACTTGTGCCTGTACTTACATTAAGGTTATATTTTAGGAAAATGGATTTCAGCATTCTTGATATTATCAACCTTGATCCCTCTTTGAAAAATAGGTTAATCTGAGAAGGTGGCATTAGGAGATTGAAATGGAGACTTAAGACTTGCAAGGAAACCATCTGCTCCTAGCTGCATTGATTTGCTGTATTTATTTTTAACAGTTAGAGCAACTTGGCCCCAGCTCTGAGCCCCTGGCAGGCACTCTAGGTTCCATGCAGCTGATTGTGATCTTCACTCGTTGTTCTTGTCCCCGACAGCATTTCAGATTTAGTTCTCTCCAGAGCACATTCTTTCCTTTGGGTTGCTGGATGTAGTTCTGGAGGAATGGAGATCACATGTTTTCCACCTATGTTTTTTTCCTTAACGATGGGCAAATAAAACTGTAGAGCTGAGGGAAGTTCAAGAGTTCTGAAAGGAGGCAGAGTTCTAGGAAAGTCACCCAGATTCATGCCTAGTGCCTCCCCTATCCTATTCTGGGAACAGAAGGGTCGTGTGCAAAGTGGCCTTGCCCATCTGTGTAGGAGCTTTCCATCTCAGAAGCCACAGAGGGGATACATGGGAGCAAATTCAACTGGCTTTTTTTGTTTATGCCCTGACCTTCAAGCTATATGTTCCCCTTCTATAAGAAGTCGGTTCTTCTTCAACTCACCAGGAAATGAGACTCCTTTCCAGATGTGCTCAGATGGCATTTTATGGTGAAATGTACACTCCGGGAAAATGAAATAACATCATAAGCAGGATGAACAATTTCTAGTAAGGATAGGGCACATTTTCATGCAGGCTATTTGCTCCAAACCATTACTAGGGAGTTATGATAAATTAAATCAATATAGTCTAGATTTTAAAAAGTGGTAATGCCACCATAGACTAGAAGTGAAAATAAAGAGCAATGCTGTGAGGAATTTCAGTTAGCACACTATTTCTGTCATGACTAGAAGAGGACAGAGGCCCTGTACAGACCCAGTCCTCAGGAGGATGCAGGTTTTCAGGAGCAGGCCAGAGACTACCAAGAGTTCTGGGGGTCAGAGACACCTTACCTTCCGTCTCACATTTATGTCAAAAGCTGAGTGGTAAATTGCTGCCAAATTGCCTGTCTGGAGTCATTGAGAATAGTACTAGGCTAGATGAACATGAACTAAGGCAAGCCAACTGCTAACTTGATATGTGACCTGAAGTATTCTTAGTCTCACTACAAGATAGGGTCTTACTTAACCTGACATTATAAACCCTACATCCATACCGAAAGGTTTCAAAAGATGGGACTGGACAAAGTTAGTTAGAAAATACAAGAGTAGTAAAAACACAACCATAACTTCATTAGGAATAGGGGAGTAACCAGAAAAATAACCTAGAAGAAGGAGACAGCATCATCAGAAGGTTTTGCTTTGTAGGCTTAATCTATTATGTTAGATATGTAAGACTCACACATATACATATGTGTGAATACTCTAAAATAATATATATATATATATATATATATATATATATGAATATTTGCACAAATTGGTCATGTAGTAGACAAAAAAAAACCAACTATACCTATGCAGATTAAAATAACTAGGTCTCATGGCAATCTAATCCTGAACATCACACAATGAAAAGTTTTTAATCTGTTTGCTTCACTTTTCCAAGTAAAGTATCTCCTGAAACTCTTTCTCTATGTCTAAAGGATCACTGAAAATGGTTACAAGGAGGATAGTCAAGATAAACATGTCGTGTTAGGCTGACTAATGGTGGAAGCTGAGATAGGGAATCCATCAGGTTAGTGTTTGGGCAGTTCCTGTTACAAAGTATTTGCACAGGTGTGTAGACGAAAGGTGGGCTAGACTGTGGGGCGGAAGGCTGCAGACCCTGAGCTGCAGAACCCTGTGTACTCTAGACACTGTTGGTAGATTTACTAGTCAACTTTCTATTGCTGGGCGAAAATGCTATTGCCAGGGCAACTCAGAGAAGAAAGTTGATTTGGGTCTCCAGTCCTAGAGTTCATCACGGTGATAATCCGTAAGTGCAGTGGCCAGAGAAGAAGGAGAGCTCACAACTTCAAATTCTCCTTGTAAAGGCATTTTATCTCAAGGCTAACTCCCAGAGATCTACTTCCTCCAGCAAGGCTGTCCCATGTAAACCTCCTAAGGGTGCCACCCACTAGGACCATGTATTCAAATGCCTGAGACTACTGGGGATATGCACTCTAAGTACTTCAGCATACTTACTTCTTCTCTGAATACTTCACAGAATGACTGGAATGACCAGAGACAATATATGTCAACAACTAGGCAGTTCCTGGGATATTAGTTCTTACCAAATGTCAAGGTGGCTAGGGGAAGTCAGGGGAAATATGTGTAGTGCTTCTATGTGAAAAGTGAAATGAAAATTGCTTGGTAATTGAGTTAGGTTCTAACATACAGCAGATTAAAAGACAATTTCAGGAGCTGTAGGAATCAAACATTTGAATATGGTATTTGAATAAAGAATGAATGTTAAGTATGTTTTATACATAGGGCTAAAAACCTAGGTATTTGTGACTTTCTAGGTAATTACCTGATTGTTTCAGCTTTGGTTCTCACATTTTGAGTTAAGTCAACAGTGGACAGCCTATGAATCAACTTGGCAGAGGCCTGAGCTGCTGTTTTCACTACAGATATACAAGACATAAAAAATAAAAATAAAAACAAATCACTTATAAATCATCAAAGAATTTCTTGAGTGTTTTGCTATTTTCATAGTTTCCTTGCTGCACAAATTCAGCCTCTTATTGTTGTGCCCAGATCGAGACCCCCAGAGAGACCACCAAGGACGAGCAAGCCGAAATGCAAAAGCAAGGTTTAATTTCGGGATATCCAAATGCAATACAAGCCTAGGCAGGGACTTAGTCCAACAGATCAAACGCAGTGGAGGCTGGAGGAAGAGCCCACCTATCTGCAAGCCCAGTTTTTAAAGGGAAAAATCACAAGGTTACATTATTTAGGGGTGCTAGTATGGGTACAATTCTGATTGGCTTGTGTCTAGGAATTCCAGAAATCACAATTCAGTTTTCATTCTAAGGAGGTAGTTGCCCACCACCATTTCTCATTGGCTGCCCCCAGATGGGGGCATCTGGTGACTACACAGTCACTATGGAAACTAGGGTTGGGACATTCTATGGCCAAGCAGTTGCCTAGGGGGCCAGGGAGAGGACATTCCATAGTCCAGCAGCCATTACCTCCTGACTACCTTGTGACTCTGTACTTTTACACTTCCTGGTTTCTGGAATCTGAACTGACTGGTTTCAGTAACTTCTGGCCTGTTCCAGTAACTTATGGCCTGTAGCTAAAAGAAGCAGTCTTAGGCCTTTAGTTTTGGGGTGAGAGCATTTTGGTCTTATTTTGGTTCCACACTTATTATAATTGCTCCATTTCCTTTTCCCAATGTGAAATTAGCTAAAGTGTAGCTCCTTATACTACAAATATGACAGAGCATAACTTGAAGTCCAACATCTTCATTATTTTCTGTTTGTTAGTAAACTCTAATATAAACTTATGTATACTTTTACCAGTAATAACTTCATGAGTAAGAATGAAAAAACTAAATATTTTAGTATTTCAAATCTTTTTTTTACTCATCAAAGCAGCTTTAAGATTTCAGTCTGACATGGGCTAGAAAGAGAGTCTTTTTTTTTTTTTTTTTTTCTTTTTTTTTTTTTTCAAGACAGGGCTTCTCTGTGTAGCTTTGCACCTTTCCTGGAACTCACTTTGGAGACCAGGCTGGCCTCGAACTCACAGAGATCCGCCTGGCTCTGCCTCCCGAGTGCTGGGATTAAAGGCGTGCGCCACCACCGCCCGGCTTTTTTTGGTTTTTTTTTTTGTTTGTTTGTTTGTTTTTTTTTTTTTAGAAAGAGAGTCATTAGAAATTGTTTTAACTAAAAAGACCACAAGAAAATTATGAACCATGAACAGACACCACAAATATATAGGAAATGTGACAAATCAAACTAAACCCATATGATTTATTTATGTAGAGCTCGTTAAGTGCGAACACAAAAGAGAAAATGAAGAAAACTTTTAAAGGAGCACATAAACAGAATATAAAGAAAGGTACAGAAGAAAGAAGAAACAAACAAAATAATGAGTGTTGTAAATCTCATGAAGAGAGGAATAGAGACATTTGGACATTGATTTTTTTTGAGAGGCAGTATCTTAAGTCCAAATACACTTCTTTGTCTCTTAAATGTTCCTTGATAGATACTTAACAACATTCTTTTTACAACAAAGGAGATGGTGTCTCTTCTTCAATATCAGTAAATTCCAGTAGACTTCCTAATATACAACACACAATTTTCAGGCTTTCTTACCTCAAGCACCCCTTATCCAATCATCATTGCTTTATTTTCCCTGTCCCTGATGCATTCTCTCACTGAATGGGGTGTTCTGTGCAATATAAAGCAGACATCAATACCACATTTGTCTCTACTATTCTCTCTTCCCTCATCATTTCTGCCTACCTGTATACCTCAGTTGAAGACTACCCTAACCAATTGCACCCTCACGTCTTCCTAATCTTTCCCTGATCATCTTAGTCTTAACTATTTTCTTGGTTTGCCACACTTCTCTATCAAAACTTGTGCACACAAGAACCACAGCTGATGTTATTTTAAACCCTTCAGTGCCTGGAAGAATGCTCCATTCTGTAGTTCAGACATTATTATGATGTGTTGATGGATTATGCCAACACCAAATACTCCTATAATTATAGGTTCTTTCTCTGTTGATTTCTTCTCCTGATTGAAGTTACCCTTCTCACCTTTTCCACATTTCTTAAAACATGGTGTGTATAATTCTTAGCTATTGAGAAACAAACACTTGTCTTTAAATGTCTTTGGTCAGGGAAGGTAGATTAATACTATTAATTCAGGTACTTTTGTACAAACCAGCTAACTGGTAGCTTTTATTGTCAAGACCATCTTTTAAACACAGTTTAAGATGATGTCGTCCAGTTTAGCCCATAGCAGGTATGTCTTCAGCCTATTATCCTTCCTGGAGTGATTAGTAATACTCTCAAAAAGACATGTTTAATGATATGTTACTTACTTTACCTACTCTGCTTCTTGTAAAAATGCATCCCCCGGTAGAAATCAAAAAGAAAGATGGGCTGAAATCTTTAAATTATGTATCATTTAATGCTATTCCACTCTGAAAGTGCAGGAGCACTTTCATTAAAGAGCTGCTTCTTGGGATCTGAGTGGGGAAATCTGTTTGCTCTGAGATGGCTTCCAAATATTTGCACGCTCCATCTTAGATGGTGTGCAGTGAAGGGTGAGGATAAGCTGAGGTTTATGAATTTGTAATAGGCACCATGCTGAGAAGGGCTGAAGGCATAACATAGGGAATGACTGAGAGAAAACACAGAAATGGGGCTCAGAGAAGGAGGTCCCAGCTGGCCTGGCCTGTGTATGACCTGAGTTACAAATCACCAGGGAGAGGAAGAGGCTTCTAATTTCACTGAAGTTCAGAAGTAGGGGATAGACTAAGGCAGGTAAAGGAAAGAGCCACACCTCTTGTGTTGGTCCTAACACAAGGAATGTGTAGAGTTCAGTTGCACCAGTGAAAAGAATCATTCAATCTTCCAAGGCATTGGTACTCTTAAGAATCTTGATGTTCCAACTCTATAGCAGAAATCGTTTAAGCCTGGGCTCTCAGATTGCATCTCAGGATTTACTGTCAAGTGTTTCTGGCCTGATTCAATGCAAATTTAGAGGAAACTTTTCGATAACTGTAAAAAGAAATGCATATATCAGCAGTTGAGTTTTCAAACTGTGAAAGGAAGAGTCCCTTTTAAAACTTTTTCTGTTAATGTGAAAAAACAAACAAACAAAAAACCAGAACCTGTGTGTGATTGTGTTTCTAGGAAGATCTTTAGTTTGAGACACAATTTATATTTTAGTGATTTATTTCACAAGGGAAAAGTATAATCCTATTACATAAAATATTATAGTCGATTATTTTCAGAAATTAGATTCATTGACAGTGTCTACACTTGGTCTAAAAGTAGTTTCAGATGATGGGCCATTGCTGAATTGCAGTGTTCATTAGGCATTCTTCTTAGTGGGCTGTGAAAGACAGACTGCACTTGCAATCACATTGCTGCCTCTGAAACTTGTCAGTTCTGGTCTGGAATATCAGGACTGAAGGTTCATTTGTCTTGCCAGAGTTCAAAGGGCACCCAAGTGTTATCACCTCCTCTCTTCCCCTTCTCTCCCTTTTAAATCAATTCTACAGTGTCATTGAATTTTGACCTTCACTTCGAGGCATGTTTGGACTGGTCAGGGTGTTTCTCCTTCCAGGGGAAGGCACTGAGGGCAGAATGAGAAAATGAAACTTGAAGGTATTAATTTTTAAACTCCCAAACCAGTTGCGGTGCCTGTCACTTTAGATGTCTGAATTTCATTAGTGTTGACAGAGATGAGCAGCAACTCCTAATTGAAAGTTTGCACCTGCAGCATGGCACGAGCATAAGGATGCCAGGTCTGGTGTTCTGAGAGGCAGGAAGGCACTTTCACAGTACTGTAGGTAGAAGGCAACTGAGGCACACGCTAGTGTCCAGTGCATTCAGAGCCACCCCTCTTTCTACTCTTGTCTTCTCTCGATCATTTTCTGCACCGTTTACCTCTAATACACTGGAGTAATAACAAGCATGTAAGTCCTATGCAATCTAAACAGAGGAGACTAGATAGGGAAAGAAGAAAAACAATGAGAAACAAGGGAGGAACGCAACAGGAATGTTTAAGTGAAAACTCAACATTTTGATATCCTGTCTAGGGTTTGTCTGCTTGCATGCTGCTGCCTTGAGTTTAGTTAGTTGCTAAAAAGCAATAAAATCATGCCCATATGTATAGTCATAGGTATACAAAACTCACTTACAGTACTGGATTTAAGGTCTTTTCTATCACATTTAAACCGCAACTGTTCTCAAATTAGCTTCAAAGAGTTCACATGATAATATCTTACCAGTGACTATGGGGGGTCAAGCCCCTCGATAGTTCTCTCCCAGGGTCTGGGAAGAATCTACAACCAGCTGATAATTAGTCTTTGATGAGAAGAAATGAATCTATGTACATGAAACTCCTTAGCCCATATACTTTATTATTCTGTGTCAGTTACAAGCTTATATTCTGCTCTCGTATTTAGCTCATTTTTAGCCTGATTTCTCTCTACACTTGTCTGTGGTCCCCTCTAGGTTCTATTTTAATTCCTTCATCTAGTTCTGCCTCTTCTAGGTTCTGTCCCTTTTGAGTTCTCATCCATCTTGTTCCTTCCCATATCATCTCCTCTCCCATCTCCTTCTCTCTCCTTATCTCATTCTTTCTCATCTTGTTCTTTCCCATCTGGCTCTTCCTCATCTTTTATCTCGTTTTTCTAATACTCTCTAGCCCTTCAATCTACTTCTTCCCCATCTCAGTTTGTTCCTCTCAAGTTCTTACCCATCTAGTTCTTCCATTCTCTTTTTTCTTTTCTCTCCTTTGTTCCCTGGAAGTCCCAGTATATAAAGGGAGGGTCTGAGCTAAATTGTATAAAGCTATTACTTAATGTTTACCTAACCTAGGTGGTGTCCCCTTGTGGATTTTACCTTAAGTCAGGAGACTCGCCTGTGGGTTGTTATCACTGTTAGTCCTCAGAAATTGGGCGACCACCTGGGTGGTGTCTCCTTTAGTCCTTGAAAGTGGCTAGGGGAGATATCTGATTCCAGAGAAAGCCTTTCCTGAGGCTGTTCTCCAAATGCCTGGAATGTGTATGTATAGAGAGTGATCAGTCCACATTGTTAGCCCTTCTTAGGGAAAAGTCAATTGGGAAAACTATGAAGGCACACAGGATTTTCATAACAGAAGACAGATGATATATAACAAGTCGAGTAACACCAAAAACTCCTTGGGATTTGGCTTCCTCTGGAGGAATTCCCTGATTTCTCCAGGTAGTGACTTTGCCATAACCAGCTGAGTTCTTATGATATATTCCTGGGGCCTGCAGCAATATCTCACATTCATTCTGAGTACAAATTTATGCTTGGGACTGCCGCATGAAACAGTTACAAACATCTGTGTATAGATGCAATGGCCACTCAACACGTGCACCTGTGCTCTCCGAAAAGGGAGATTGCTTTCATAACCCTTGCATAGAAATAAATACCAGCTTCCAAAACACGAATGTGTAGATAGCTTAACATATTTTACTCAAGAATCTTAAAAGCTTTCAATGAAAAAATATGTGTTTTTAATGCAGACAAAGCTATTTTGGAAAGTAAAAGCAATGAATATTTGAATTAGGTAGTTCATGGGTTTTTATATACTTATATCACTTATACATCTGACCATGTAATGCATGGCCAAGTAATGCATAAATCAGTAAGAAATGGTAACTTACTAGTGAAATAAACATGATTTTAATAAGTAATAGCAAAAAAATGGTTATGCCAATCAATGGTCTCTAACTCTAAGGGAAAATATTTCTTAAAAAAAAAAAACTTTGAAAAATAGTTTTCCACATCCAATGAAACTATATAGACAGACTCATTCATATATTCTTTTTGTTTTTTTATTATATTTATTATTTAAAATAACTTTTAAATTTAAATATATTTTGATCGTATTCTTCCTCTCCCAAAGTCCTTCCAGATCCTTTCCCCCTCCCTACCCACCACTTTATTTATTTAGTGTGTGTGTGTGTGTGTGTGTGTGTGTGTGTGTGTGTGTGTGTGTGTGTCAGGCCACAAGAATATATAATAGAGATTCAGCTGTGTATTAAAGCTATACTTTGACTGGCCAAGGGTCTGTCAAAAGGTAAGCCATTTATTATGAATATTTGGTGTTATCCAGCTCTTAATATTTCATCTGTCTTCTGCTATGAAATTCTTGCATGCCCAAATATCCCCAGATACACTGGCAAACAATTCAGCTCCTCAGACCTGCTGAACTTCTAGGTAACTGACTTCCCTGCTGGAGCCAGTACTTAAATAAGGTCATGTAGTCAAAGACAAGCTGGTGGGAGAATCAGAGCTTTGCTTCTTGTGCAAATGAAGCTCAGACCATCTCCCTGCCTTCAGGCCTAGTAGTCTCCAGAGCAAAGGACTGAGAACAAAAGAGGGTTTTACATATCAAGGTGGAAGGTAGAGCAACAAGCCTGAGGAGACAGAGAACTGCATGGCCAGGAAAAGAAAGACAGGCATTTTTCTGTAGAGCAAACAGAAGAGTGTGACCAGGGAGAAGAGAAGAACACAGAGGTAAGGCAGAACTCTTGAGCTAGGAGTAGAGAGTAGTAGAAATGGGAAATGAAGAAAGAGAGGACGAAGATGAGGCTGGAAGCACAAGAGCTTAGTCGTAAGCAGGACGATGAGAGGGAACCAGATGGAACTGAAGCTATGTAGAAAGGATTTCATCCCAGAGAAATAAAGTAAGTGGATAAGGGGCTTGGTGTATCTAGACTTATTCTGGCCCCAAATGCCTGATGGAGCTGTAGCTGAATTGATAGAATTTTGTCTTAGAGAAATAAAGTTTACAGACATAAGAACATAGTGTACATAGATTTTTTTTTCCCCCTCAGATATTCCATGCCGGATGTAGTAAAATTCCCAGACCCTGGGAGTTCAATGTACACACTAAATATGCACACGCTGCAGCATGGTTGTGGTGGTCACAGGATAACATGAGTTAGTCAGGTCTCTTCTTCCACCCATGGGTCCCTGTTTTCAAGTAGTCAAGCTTGGCAGCAGTTTCTTTCACTTGCTAAACCATTCCATTTGTCCTCATTCATATACATTACCAGTTCCAATCCTCCATCTGTGACCTAGAGAATCCTATGCATATATACATCAAAGAATGGGAATAAAACAATCATAGAAGAGTGGAAACATTAACCTTATTTATCTGTAGAACAGTGGGTAGACTATGAGCTGAATAACATGATCGGATTGTAGTTATAAACAACAATGGATTTTCTCAAGATGAACTATGACAAAGCAAGCCAGCAACAAAGGAATGAGTACAGTATGACTACAAAACACTGTATGCATAAGACATCATGTTTAAGTAGGAAACTCACAAAATGCTGTCAAAAAGACAAGGAAATGGTTATTTTCCAGGAAGAAAAAGGGAAATGAAATGAGAAGAGAATTTGAGATAAGACCCAAATATTTTACTCCTGTCTGTTTTTCTCAACATGGAAACACTTCTCAAAAACTGCAGTTTTAGCAGTCTCAGCCTACATTCATGAAGTCTCCCAAAAGGGTAACTTGCAGTACCACAGGAAAAGATAACTAGCCTCCCTTGAATGTGATCTGAGACAGTCACCATTTCTAAACCCAGTTTTCTCAGTCACATCCCACCGCTGGCTTCCAGTGTCTTCAGGTTAATGAAGGCTTTCATGTGGGAATTTTGAAATGCTCATTTTAACCTGCCTTGTTTATAAGAGAAAGTTACTCATGATCAGAAATGATCCCTGATGTTGATGATCTGGGCTTGAGTGACATTTGAACTCAGGATTCCTACCTTCAGCTTCAAGGCCTGTGCTTCTTTGCACTTCTCCCACCCCTTGTTTCCAATGATAACCCCAAGTTCCATGGGCAAATGCCTGGGTATCTACTATGAGAACTAAACATGGTTTCAGAAGTCTACAATCAGTCTTTTATACTCCTGAATTAGTTATTCTTCTTGTAGTTGTGCCCAAACACCAGAAGAAGAAAAATAGCAACCTAAGGGGTGACAGGTCTTAGTTCTATTGCTGTGAAGAGACCTCATGATCACATCAACTCTTACAAAAGCAAGTGTTTAACTGGGGTCTTCTTAGTTTCCATTATTATCATGGCAAGAAACATGGCAGCATGCAGGAAGACATGGTCCTGGAGAAGCAGTTAATGTTCTACATCTGGACCCACAGGCAACAGAAAGGGATTCTGAGCTTGGCATAGGCTTTTAAACATCAAAGCCCACCCCTTGTGACACATTTCCTCCAAAAGGCCACACCTCGTAATCCACTCAAAAAGTACCACTCACCAGTGACCAAGCAATAAATTCCATGAGCCTATGGGGCCAATTTTATTTAAACTACTGCAATAAGTTTATATTGGCTCTCAGTTTGAATGAAAACAGTCCATCATGGAGGGGAAGTCATGTACACAGGCAGCTTCATGTTGATAGAACAGGACAAGTGGAACTCCTTACCTCCTCACAGCTTAGCAAAACAGAAAACAGAGTTTGAATAGGGAGTGAGGAATGACTATGAAGCATGGCTTAACCCCCAGTGACCCTCTTCTTCTAGTGAGGAAAGGTTGGATGACATTTCAAATCAGCACCACTGGTAAGGAACCACAAGTTCAAGCACATGACCTTCTGGGAAACGTCACATTCAAACCACAACAGTTCTGTACATCTACTCTTAACTTGTCTACCATCTAGAACATGAAGACTCTTGTCTGTAGTAACTTTCTGAATCTTAGAAAATTGGAGAGATAATTGATGCATCCCAGTATAAATTTTGGGACATTAACCAATTTTTAGTTCATACCTGAATTATAAAATATGAGGAATTTTTTAAACATACATATAAGCCAGATATTTTGTCTATTCAGTTTAGCTATAAAAACTGTAAAAGACTTAAGTTTATCCCCAGAACTGAGACAGTTGTTCAATAAAATCAGAACAGATACATAGTAGGTTAGAAAAGTACAATCACTTCCATTTCATTTCATCTCAACAAGCAACTATTCTCGTGGTTTCATCACTAAGGCCACAGACATAGACAGACTGGGGTAGACTGTGATGACCTACTCTAACAGTATTGGATATTGGCCAACTTACATCTGTCTTTTGCATTACATAGTCCAGCAGAGCCATGCAAGTCTGGATAGTAGCCCATTCACCTACCAAGGTTGCCCTAGTTTCAATGACCTTAATAAACATACTCTAAAATATCAAAAGGGAATATACAGAAATAACTATTCTATAACTTTTATTGGACTTTATTTATTGAGGCAAATTACCATGTATCTCATACTAGCTTCAAACTTTAAATTTGCCATATTGCTAAGGATGATTTTGAACTTATAATTGGTCTGACTGTACATCCCTTGGGCAGAGATTTTAGTGGACACCACTACAGCTAATTCATGTGGTGTTGGGGAAGAAATACTGGGTTTTGTACACTCTAGGCAAGCACTTTTCCAACTGAACTACATTGTTTAGTAAAAATTCTAAGTTTTAAATAGAATAGTATGACAAAAATATCTCATATTGTACTTCTTTGTTGAAATCACTCTTATTTTACTTAGCAGTCACCCCAAAATAGAGTAGTGATGCAGTTGCCTGATTGATTCAAAGGGGGTGTCAGTGTGTAAAATATGGAAGGAAAGGAGAACAGCACTATGTAGCTGCTGTGTGTCACAGAGGAAAAACATAATGTATATAGGTTTGAGCTCTACCCAAGATTTTTACCCTTTTGCTCGTGATCTTAGGACATATTCTTAAAGAAAATTTGGGACCCCTGAGTGTGCTGCTAGGTATATTTTTGTGGGGGCTGTCAATAAAGCCTGAAATCAATGGCTCATGGGGAGGGAAAACCAGGATTGTATGCATCTTTTCTATTTCTCTTATCAGAATGGTCACAAATTATGCTCTTCTCATGGTAGAAAGGCAGAGCAGTCTTTAGCATCCTTCAAGTTTTCTTACATGGTGTGTGGACACTCTTGTTACTTACTTTGCTAACTGTGTCTGTTTTAGCAAAGATTTTTTTTTTTAACTTGGCTTAGTGAGATGCCATGACTGAATGCATACAGGCTTCATGTGGACTTGACTCAACCCAGTATATTCATAGGATCCATTAGATGAGCCTACAATGGGTAGTAATATTGATAAAGCCATAATCATGACGCAGGCTAACTGGGGATAATCAAAACTGAAAAATCATCCAGAAAAAGTACAAAAAGTTGAAAGGACAGAGAGAACATAATTGTGTAGACAAAATAATACATATAAATTTAGGTGTACATAAAATAATAGACACCAGATGAGAGTGTGTCATTAGTGTCCCTGCCAAGTTTAAAGGCATTGTGGATATCTACTAATTTTTACATAGTATATCTAGGCATTGAATTTACCTATGCAAAGTTATAGGTAATTTTGGTCTTCTAACCTTAAACATTATTAAGCAACTATTTAGTGTCATATTCTCTTCTAGACAAATAGGAATATGATGGTAAGTAGGACAGAAAAGGTCTCTGCTGGGAAGAAGAAGGTGAAGGAGCATAACATGCACAAAAGGAGGTAAAACAATGTGCAGACTGTGTGTGCGAGCCTCAGATTGACTAAACTAAGAGCATAGTTGATCCAGGAGCTGCATCAGAAATTCTAAGTTGTATAAGTTGCTCCAAAGTTTTGAACCATGAATTTTTTTTTGTTACTGAGTCTGTAAAAATATTCAGAAGAGTTACAACGTAAGTTAATTTGAGAAGCAGTTACTAGACAAAGCTTGATCTTTTTAGAGATTGACTTGCTTGCAGAAAATGGAAGTTTAGATTGGAATATGACTTTGATACACCTCATTAACTCAAGTGCAGTACTTGTCTTAGACACTTAAGATCCAGGAAAAAAGATACAAATACAACTTGTGTTTAAAGTTTAGCAATCATCTCACTCATGAAGTATAACATATGGTCAGATAAGAGACAAAAAGTAAAGCCAATATCTGATTCCCATGTTTTTTAGCTCTTGCTCTCTGTGGCTAGGTAGAAAACAAGCTGTAATTTGTGCCCCTTAAAATTAAAATTAAGCACATGGGAACTAAGCCACTATTGATGATTATATATTAATTCTAGCCTAATAACTCTGGTCCCCATGACAGTGGGGAGCAAACATATGCTTGTAATAGTGGTGTTCCAGTGAGCATGTCTCTAATGACTAATGCAAGCTTGGGAGTAAAACTTGTACTCTGAGATCTCAGAAGAACAGTAACTGTAATTCTGAGTTCCTGGCATGTATTACTGCACATTCGTTTTATTTTATTATCTTTTATCTTATTTATCTTAGGCTGACAGGTTTGAGTAGGGAGTTGCCAACAGATCAATGCCAGGACTCATGCTCAAATTCAGATATAACACTCCATGGTCACCAAGAAACTGCTGGCATTTAAAATGTCTTTACTTCTCATCATCTCAATTTCTTCAACCAAATTCAAATAAATGCTACTCAATAATTTCTAAAGGTCCTTCCATATCAAGTATTATCTGGCTTTTGTAGATGGTGCCTCTGTGGCCCACATATATCCACCAACATCTTTTCAGTAACCAGTGCACTATTCAGATAGTGTTTTGAGAGAGGACTTCTCACTGCTTAGTGGAGTGAAAAAAGGGTAAGAGTGTAAGACATAAAACTTGAACTTCCAACTGGTAGCTTCACCAAATGTTGCTACTGTGGTAACATGTGAACTATCATATATCCTTCCTCTTGACAATTCAAATGAACTCATATGAAAGAGTTCTCATTAATATAATGAGACCATGACATATGAGACACATACAGGTGATTCAGCTTCATGCCATCACTCTTATATGGAAGGCTACGGTCTGAGAAGTAGCACTGGTATTGACGTACAGTGTTTATAGGCCTACTAGAGAGATTAGCTTACATAGAGTGGGTCTCAAATGAATTATGTTCAAATTATACCTGGGACTACTTAGGTTACCTTGATAATTGAAACCAAAATTGTATTTGCTTAAAGAAATTATAAAGAATAGGGAACATTATTTTTGAAAAAAAAATCAGAAGATGGTGAGAAGTTGGGAGGCCTGTGGTATATGTCAAGAAATTATTATAGAGAAGAGGCATTAAAATCTGACATTTTGTCCTAAGATCAGAAAACAAAAAATAATTAATATGGAGTAGAGGATCTATTTAGTTTGCTTTTTTGATTATTGAATCCATGACTAAAATACAGAATATTTTGTGGCTTTGTGAGAATTTGGCAGGACTTACAAAAAAGAATCAGTTAATATCCATAGAGTTATAACTGTAAGATAACAGAACTGTAAATATTACAGAGTAAAATACTAGAGAAAGCACTCAAGTATAGACTTCCCAAAATACAAAATAATGTAAATGAAAACAGGATATTGAAAATAAAACCCTTCCTTAACAAAAAATTTTATGAACAAAATTAAAATGACTTGTATATTAGAAAAATAGTTGTATATAATGAAGGACTGATATTTTGACTAAAGAAAGTAATATTAAAAGTCAGTAAAACTTAACTAAAGAGAGAAAAAAGAAGGGAAGTAGAAAGATGGCCAGTGATGCAAAGGTGATGTAGAAATATGTCACAGACTAGGAAAGGTAAGTATTCTCACACATTCTTTTGTTCTGTACATTTATAGTTTTATCACTGCCCATAAATTTAGTTATATGTGTTCATGTGACTTCACTGAGCAAAACAGCACTCATATCACTGATAACAAATGTCTTGGGATAACAAAGTCAACTAGCCAATTAGGGGGCCTGTTTTATCCTGATAATCTAATCACATGTATGAGAACAAGCAACCAAAACCAGAAGTCAAGAGTTAAAAATTCAGGCACTTCTGAAACTGCCACAATGTGGCTGACATTAAACAGTTGTGTTGAAACAGAACAAGCTTTCACTGTAAGTGGGGTTTTTAGAGTCTGAGTCCCAGCAGTCTTTTATGGCATCTATGGGACCCTTTTTTGTTTGTTTGCTTGCTTGTTTGTTTTATGCTGAGGCACAGAACAAAAACATACAAAAGAGACAACTTGAATTTGCTTTAGGCCACAGATCATGACAGCAGATCTGATGGTTATCTACCCATCTGTGGAGTTCAGGAGCCCCATGCTTCCAAAAGACTTGGACATTTGATAACATGGATGAGTTAAGACTGAAGCCATTTTATCTGAGTCTCGAGGTTTAGCTAGACTCCAAGAGTCTTGTGGGAAAAATAGGATGGGGAAGAAACAAACAAACAACAACAACAACAAAAAGGAAATACTTTGTGTGTTTTTAAATTCTCTTCAGTCTGTTTAGTAATATTTTCTTCTTGGAATTAGGCAAAGGAAAATCAACAAACTAAATCAACAAAAATGTTTTTTCCAAAAATATGGTTTGGTTTAATCAATCATTTGAAGATATTTATACTGTCTGTTCAGGACATATGTACTTCAAGAAAACACATTGTTGTTAAGGTAAACTCAATTCACATCTATTTTCTTGCATTCTTATGTGTTTAAGGATAGACTTTACACATATTTTTGTAAATACCAAAACCATATCGAAACAAAAAACAAGCACCATTTATCAGATTTTTGGCTTGCCAAAGAAAACAGTATATTTTACTGAGTTTGACCAAGGTCTAAATTTATTTGGAGACCTTTTGCTTTCTTAAGTACATAGTTATGTTTTGCTTAAGCATAATTAGATTTCATTATGTGCCCAATAAACATTTTATTAAGGTTTTACAATGCCATTGGCATATTGCTGTTTAGCAGCCAAAACGCCTCCATTCTCAACAGTGTGGCCAGGAGTGGGGATTTGGGGATTTGGGAACCGGGAGACTTGTCTGTTTGAGGTTGAAGTGGTGTGGGTCTCTACCCCATACCCGAGGTTTCCAGCTCCTCCTGAGACATAATACATACTTGCTCTCACTATGTGAGCTGTCCAGAGGCAGGCTGTCAGCAGAATATTACCATTTGCAGTACCTGAATTCTTCTCCCTGATTCCTTGTCTTTCTATGTGCCCTTCACACATGGCAGGACCGCATCCACTCTAAATTTGTGAAGAGGCACCAGGGTGAATCAGTGGTCTGCTGCCCAGGAGGACAGAACTGATTCCAGAATCAGGTAAAGTCCACCCAGTTGTCATCCCTCCTAATTTCCTTTCACATCCCGTGTTTCTGGAGGTACATGTCGCATACTTGCCTGAGTTTCCCGTATTAATAACGTTTCACATTGCTACATCAAAGGCCCAACAAAAGAAATTTAGGTAAGGTTTATTTAGGTTCAAATTGTATTTGTTCTTTTGTGTATGTGTTTGTGCTTGGGTGGATGTCCTGATAACCTGAAAAGGCCAGAGGACAACTTGCAGGAGTTGATTCTCTCCTCTTGAATTCCAGGGATCTAGCTCAATTCTACAGGCTTGGCACAGGTGCTTTTATCCACCCATTCATCTCCAAGTCCACTTTTGGTAAAATTGTGAGGGTTTAGGACACCCTGTCAGGGAAGTTCCAATGCAGTACCAGGAGCCGATTACACAGCATTGCACTTGCGAAGCAGAGAGAGAGAAATGCTGGTCCTTGGGTCCCCTTTTCCTCAGTCCTGGATCCCAGGTCACAGAATGGTGCTGCTCACAGTTAGGATGGATCTTCCTACTTCAATTAATCCAACTGAGAAACGCCTTCACAGACAAGCACAGAGCCTGCTTCCATGTTGATCTAAGTCCGATAATGTTGAAAATTAAGATTAACCATCACATTTTCATATTGTCACAGTTTTGACCTCAAAGGGTGGTAGGTCATAGGCAGGTGTAACAACCACAGCTGCCTCACTAGGGGCAGTGCTTCAGGTCATGGCTCAAACAGCTACCCATAACACCTAAATGTGGACTATGTGAGACAAAATTTTATGGGAGTCCCTCAGTTCTTGGTCCTCATGAAAAATTCAAAGAGACGCAAAGAAAGATGCAGCAGGTAAGACTTATTAAAGTGAAGGCAACTACATTCACGGAGAAGCCAGTGGTCCATCCAAGATAACAGTGGACTACTGGAGCCTGGGGTTCTGCCCTTTTGTTGTTTTAATCTATGTTGTCCTCTCTCTGTGTCACAATTGGTCTACTTAGAAGATGACCAGCTACCACTTGAATTTATAACTTGCTTTAATTAGAAACTGTTCATTCCTTTTTGAGACTCTTCAAGGTCTTCTATAGTTGATGTGATGACAGCCTGCGTCCTACTTAATCCAAAAACTATGTGACACTTGGGTGTCACATTGGGAATATTACTTAAACAAGCCTGTTCACTTTCTGCATGTAATTCTTGAAATTATAGTATAATTAGATTATTCTTCCTTTCCTTTTCCTCCCTTCAGCACTTGTATACCCTTGCCCTGTCTCAAAACTATGGCTACTTCTTCTTTACCATCCTTCTAAATACATAAATACAACATACTCAATCTGTATGATGTTACTTGTATCTAGATGATTTCAGGGCTGACCACTTGGAATTAGACAACCAACTGGGGGCCTTTTCCCTGGTAAAGACCATTTTTGCCATGCTCAGGCATTCTCTCTTTGCCAGTAGTCCTTTGTCTAGGCTTTATGCCCCAAGAGATCTACCCCTTCTGTGTTAGCCTGTCCATTGATGTTGCCATTGTTCCAGTCCTATTTGGGCAGCTATCTGATGAGATTTTATGGGTATAGCCACTCTAATATGTAAGCTGATGTTTCCAGAAAAGAACAAATAAAGGCATCTCTAACATTTCTATCCTGTTCCATAAAAAAAAAAAAAAAATCCACAAAAGAAGAGGGAGGTCTTTATTTTTCTGATCGTGGGATGTGTAGATGTAAGGGTCTTATTAAATAAGAAACACAGAGCCAAATGCAGAGTTAAAAGTCCAAGAAGTCAGAGCAGTAGCTAAGAGCTGAGACTTAAAACTGCCTTCTTACCCTTCCTGCCACTGCTGTCCTTCCCCTGAGAAAGAGGCCTACTTCCTGTGTGTCTGTGTTTTTAATGACTTTCTGTTCTGCCTTCTTATTGGTTGTAAACCCAACCACATGACCTCCTCATCACTGCCTGTCTATACAGACCTCTAGGTCTCTACGGTTGGTATTGAGATTAAAGGCATGTGTTTCCATGCTGGCTGTATCCTTGATACCACAAAGATCTGCCTGTCATGTGATCAGGATTAAAGCTGTGTGCCATCACCGCCTGGCTTCTGCTATGTCTTGCTATTAGGTCTGATACCCAGGCAACTTTATTTATTAACATACAAATAAAATCATATTTCAGCACAAATATCACCATAGGGATGTCTCAAAGAAAAGAGACATGTCAGCTTCCAACCCTTGACTACCTCTTTATTCAAACCTCTCTTATACAGGTCTTGTAAGAGTTGACCAATGCAAAGATGTGAGCTAACCACAGAGAATTGTCTTTTAACAATTGCCATATGCCAAATGCACAATGGACCATATCTCTAATTATAAAACTTTAGCATCATACACATTATTAGTATTTTATTACAATATATCTTTTTTATTTAGGAATTTATTTATTCATTTTACATACCAATTACAGAACCCCCCTCCTCCCTCCTCCTATCCCTCCTGCCTATTTGCCAACCCACACCTCATTCCCTCCTCCAACAAGGCAAAGTCTCCCATGGAGAATCCACAGAGTCTGGTACATTTAGTGGAGGCAGGTCTAAGCCCCTCCTCCTGCATCAAGGCTGTGCAAGGTGTCCCACCATAGGTAGCAGGCTCTAAAAAGCTAGCTCACAAACCAGGGATGGATCCTGATCCTACTGCCGGGGGCCCCTTAAGCAAATCAAGCAAACAAGCTACACAACTGTCTCCCTCATGAGAAGGCCTAATCAAGTCCCATGGAGGCTCCACAGATGTTGGTCTAAAGTTCATGAGTTCCCACTAGTTTGGATTGGTTTTCTCTGTAGGTTCCCCCAACATGATCTTGATACTCCTTGCTCAAAGAATCCCTCTTCTCTCTCTTGACTGGACAGCCACTTTGGAAATCAGTATGGCAGTTTCTCAGAAAATTGGGAATCAATCTTCCTCAAGACACAGCTATACCATTCTTGGGCACATACCCAAGGATTGTTCAATCATACCACAAGGATACATGCTCAACTATTTTCATAGCAGCATTATTTGTAACAACCAGAACCTGAAAACAATGTAGATATTCCTCAACTGAAGAATAAAAAAGAAAACATGGTACATATACACAATGGAGTACTACTCAGCAATAAAAAAACAATGACATCATGAAATTTGCAGGCAAATGAATGGAACTAGAAAATATCATCCTGAGTGAGGTAACCCAGACTCAGAATGACAAACATGGTATGTACTCACTCATAAGTGGATACTAGATATAAAACAAAGGATAACCATACTATTACCTACAGTTCTAGAGAAGGTAGCTAACAAGGAGAACCCTAAGAGGGAAGCATGGATTGCCCTGGGAATGGGAAATAGAGGATATCTCCATGAGTAAACTGGAGGTGTTGGTGGGGGGAGAGTAGGAGATGGGGAATTAGAACATGAGGGAACAGGAATGGTCAAGCTGGAGCACCAACAGAGTTGGGGAGCAGTGAGAGAGATTCCATGATGGAGGGAAACATCATGGGGATGGGGAGAGGCCAGGTGGTGGGGAGGTTCCCAGGAATCCACAAGGATGACCCCAGCTTAGACTGCTAGCAATAGTGGAGAGGGTGCCTGAATTGGCTTACTCAGTAATCAGATCAGTGAGTACCCTAACTGTCATTATAGAGCCTTCATCCAGCAACTAGAAATAGATGCAGAGATCCATAGCCAAGCATCAGGCCAAGTTCCAGGAGTCCAGCTGAAGAGATATATCATTAGAAATTTAAGACTGTAGGTGTGAAAATTTTGGCCATGAGGCAGTTACAAAGTATGCACACAGCTACAAAGTGAAGAGTGTCAGAATGAGGATTCCTATGTGGTCATTTGGTACTGAAGACATCCTTTATGTTGAAAAACCAATGCAGTGCCATTTTTACTCAGAGTCATGAGTTCATTCTATATAGACACTTCTGATGTTTATTATTCTCATGTCAAATTGTTGAAGATGAAGTCCCATCATATATCCTGAGTTGTGCCTAGTGAAGTATCTTGCAATTACTGAATGCCTTATTAATGTTGTCTGAATAAAAAGTATCTGTCAAAACGTGTACAATAAAACCTTGGCATTATACAACTTAAATAATACATGACTATGGAAAAGAGGTCACATCATAAAATTCAAATATAGAAACCTTTTACTTGAAATATTAATAGTGATCTCAACTATTTTTTACTCAGCTAAGAATTTTGCCTGAATGTTTATAAAATTTTGATGTCTGAAGTTCAGAGAAGATAACTAAAAGTTGATAATCAATCAAGAGGAATGTAATAAAGGATTATATAAGTCAACCAAATGAGCATTTATTTTGTAGCATATCTTTAAAAAGTAAATTATTTTACATATACCTGGGTATCTCCAAATCTAACTAAAACTATGGTATATTATAAAGAGCCCAAATTGGCAGTTAAGTTCCAGACATTTGACTCCTCATTCTTGTTCTGGAGAAGTTCCTGCCTTGTGATACACTCACCATTCATTTTCTAAAGAAATTATATTTACTCCATACATGTGAGTGTTTTCTGTGCTTCTATGTACATGCACCATGTGTGTGCAGTACTCAAGAAGGAGGCAATAAGAGAGCATTGAGTCCTTTGGAATTGGAGTTAAGCATGGATGAAATCCATCATGTGAGTGCTAGAAACTTCAACTAGCCCTCTCCAAGAGCACAGCAAGTGCTATTAACCAGGGAGTCACCTCTTCTGTCCTCCGCCTTCTGTCTTTATAACTCGTTTTCTACTTATGTGATCTACCTGTACTACCAGGATGACTTGGATGTGTGCATTGCTTCTCTTTTCTTGGGTCTAGGCAGCCTCATTGCTCAGACTTTAGTGAGCTTCTGAAATGAAAACATTATCGACTGCTAAGAGACACTCTCACTGCAAAACTTCGCCCAAACTTTGCCCTTAAGTACATACTAAGTTATTTATTCAAATAAATGAATTTAGTTGTATTCCCCCTTTAAGCAACATTGAATGCTTTCTCCTACTCCTGATTAATCTGTTTTTGGGCTCCTGCATATCTTCTGCATACCTGCTTTGGTCATGTGCTCCTGGTTGAGATAATCTTCTAGTCTTAACTACACTGAAAGAATAAAAACATATCTACATCACAATTTAATAAATGTTAGAAGTGATGTTCTAAAATGAAGGAGGAATTTTCACCTTTCTTTAAAAAAGAAAGAACAGGATGACCCCAGACTAGACTACTAGCAATAGTGGAGAGGGTGCCTGAACTGGCCTTCCCTGGTAATCAGATTGGTGAATACCCTAACTGTTATCATAGAGCCTTTATCCAGTAACTGATGAAAGTAGATGCAGAGATCCACAGCCAAGCACTAGGCCGAGTTCCAGGAGTCCAGTTGAAGAGATGGAAGAGGGATTATATGAGCAAGGCAGGGGTGGTGTGTGTGTGTGTGTGTGTGTGTGTGTGTGTGTGTGTGTGTGTGTGTGTGTGTGTGTGTCAAGATCATGATGGGGAAATCTACAGAGATAACTGAACCAAGCTCAAAGGAACTCAAGAACTTTAGACCAACAGCTGTGGGACCTACATGGGACCAGACTAGACCCTCTGCATACAGGAGACAGTTGTGTACCTGGGTATGTTTGAGGGGCCCCTAGCAATGTGATCAGGATCTATCCCTGGTGCAGGAGCTGGCTTTCTGGATCCCATTACCTATGGTCAGACACCGTGTTCACCCTTGATGCGGCAGGGAGGGGCTTGGTCCTGATTCAACTGGATGTTGAGTCAGGCTTAGCTGTCCCCCAACATGGGAGAACTTACCCTGTTGGAGGGTGAAGGTAGGAGGGAGAAGCAGGAGGAGGGATGAGAGGGAGATGTGTGGTAGGTATGTAAAATGAATAAAAAAAATTTAAAAAGATAGAAAAAAAATAGAACTGTCCATACTTGTGCGTGGGAAGAAGGCTCTGTTTTTATTATATTTTAAACTCTTCTGGCAGCTGTTTTCTTTCCATATACACAGGGTATTAAAGTGTTCTCTCTCTCTCTCTCTCTGAGTGTGTGTGTGTGTGTGTGTGAGATTTATTGTGAAACCTCCTTACCCAAAAAAGCCCTGCTATTTTAGTAGAGTTCAATATATTTCCTTGGGGGAAGATTAAATAAAATATGTTAACTCAGTTAAATTTGGAATCCAATGACAAATGATTAAATGTGTTCACATTGGGTAGGCACAGGAAATTGGTCCAGCGAGGGACTAAACTAGGAAAAACTGTTTAAATGCATCCATGCTGGTAACCCTTTGCTATGTGTTCCTTTAGAGTCTGTGTTACAGTTTACCACTTTTTGATGGTAGATTAAACAAGATTCCTGCATTCTGGCACATAACCCAGGTTTACCTATACTCCTAGAGACTCATATATGTACATATAAAGATAAGGTAATGTAAAATTAAGAGGGTAGGATGTATTTTCAATTTCATTTTTGTGTGCAACATTTTAAAAAAGAAAAGAACATCTTTCTTTACCTTGAGTTTTGTGTCTCTTTGCCTCCAGGGTCATTCAGGGACTATATAACTATTGTCCTCCAATAAAAGAGCAGAATAATTCTAGAGATTAGAGACTTAGCCATACTATGCTGATTTTCATTTGGTAGGTTTGGGGGTTTTGTTTCTTTGCTTTTTTCTTTTCAATACAAAAAGGTCTCATGTAACCCAGGCTGACCTCCAACTCACTGTCTATCAGAGGATGACCTGGAACTTATCTTCCTTCTGAGTGCTGGGACTGGAGGGGTGTGCTGCCATGACCTATTGAAGTGGTGCTGGAGACCACAGCCAGGGCTTTATGCATGCTAAACATGCACTCTATCAACTGAACTGCATTCCTAGCCTCTACTGTGAACTTTCAATCAATTACTTTGTATAAGGAATTTATAATCTATGTAAATAGTGTTAGGGATTGACCAGAATCCAACCAGATTTGGTTCTCTTGAATTTGGCAGATAATATTAAGCAAGAAAGAAATGGAAACACTTTTTTGGTTTTGTTTTGCTTTGAAGACATCATTATTATTATTTTATTACTATTACTTTTTGAAATTATAACATAACTATTATAATTATATAATTAAATCATTCTCCTCCCTTTCATCCCTAAATCTCTTCCCTTGTACTCTCCTTTTGTTCTTTCTAATCTACATTTTTCTTTAATTATTGTTACGTGTGTGTGTGTGTGTGTGTGTGTGTGTGTGTGTGTGTGTGTGTGTGTGCCTGTCTGTAAATATTCCTAAATACATAAATAAAACCTGATTGGCCAATATGCTATTACTTGTATGTATGTTTCCAGGTTTGATCATGGTATTGAATAACCAATCAGTGTGTTTCCTCCTAGAGAAGAAGGTATTCCATAGTTTTGAAGGACATTTTTAAATGTATTGTTCAGGACAAAAATCCAGTTTGAAATCACTAAAGGAAGTATCACGCTTTTTCATCTTCATAATTCCAGAATTTAGATATGTAAGACAACCTACTGCTGCATATTCTTTACCAACATGTAGACATTTTCTTCTGTTTTAGTCAATCTTACAAAAACATATGCAGATGTAAGATACACAGAGAATGGCCTCAAAGAACTCAACTTCTTCCTTTTATTCAATTGATTCCCAAAGAGAAGTATGTGTTTTAAAAAATTACCACTACCTTTTAATCCTCAGAACAGAAACTAGGGTTCACTGCTCTCTGTTCATGAAATAGCTCCTTCCTCTTAGTAAATATGTCTGTATTTCTACTTATCTTTATTAACTCAAGAATCAAACTCTCAATGAAAACAAACACTTGGTATCACTGTAACCCATGCAATATGTCATACTATCTCTTAATTATCATTATCTTTCCTATGAAGCTTCATCCATTTTGTCAGGTTATAAAACTCAATAAATTATCATTTTCTAGGTTCAAATACATTACATATTTGTTTTTATTCTAATAGGCAATCAAAGATTAATATTTACAATTGTATTGTCTGTTGCAAATAAGTAAAAGAGAATGTTCTCAAATCAAAAACCACAACAATTTTTCATATTTTACAATAAACATCTGTTTGTGACCACTTTTAATATCTCAAAGAATCACAGTTCCTCACTGAGTAATACTTAGACCATTGAGATACATGGAAATCCACAGGATTTCCCAGACTATAAAAGCATTAGTTCACAATAACAAACCAAAGAGCTTTAAAGATTTAAAGATATATTCACTGTTCTGGCTAGTAATGTGATTCCATGAAGGTCACATCACCTTCAAGAGATAGCCTCCTTATTTCATCAGAAAGTATGGTGTTATGGGACTGGAAAGATGGCTTCAAGGCTAAGAACACACTGTGCTCTTAAAGAGGACCCTAGTTTAGTTCCTAGCACTCACATAGGATTGAACACAGTCACCTCTAACGGTGCAACAGAAGCTCAGATGTCCACTTCTTGATTCTGCAGGCTCAGCAGTCATATACACAAACCCATACTCACACATACACACACACACACACACACACACACACACACACACACACACACACACACACACACACTTAAAAATAATAAACAAAATATTTTTAAAAGAAAGTGTATTGTTATGAAATGAGATATACAAATGAGACATTGCTAAGACAGGAGCTGAAAAACATGGAGACATATAAAATTATAAAAACAAATATAAGGAGATACATAAAATTAAACAAAACAAAGATCGAACAAGTGTCAACATAGGGTGGAGCAAGCATTCTACCAGAATGAAAAAGTCTGTCCTACTGAACTTTCAAGCAGAATCTCAGGGATTAAAAGATTTCCTGAGTCTTTATAAATGTTCAGATACTGCTTTTCTACCCAGAGAGCAAAGCACAGCCATAAGTGACTTCACATGGAACACTAGAGACAGAGATGGAGATGCCATCATCTCAAGAGTTGTGTTGGACCTCTGTTGATTTTCATCAATTTTACGTGTAAAGGATTGAATGGCTTAAAATCTTATAGCTTTTAAGGAGCTGTTATCAGTGACTAGAAAGGCACTTAGAAGACTACGAGAAGGGGTGAGCTAATTGTTATTGAAAAAGATCATCTCTTCAAGCTAAACAGCCATGGAGAAGTAGGCAGCAGGACTTTGAGAGATAGCCATCAAGTCCATGTTTGTACTCAGCTACTTTTTGAAGCTTTTATGTGTCTATTCAGGATAACTTCAAGGATGCCAAGGGACTGACTGAATGTGGTAGGAGGTTCAAAACATACCTTAATGTGACATAATGATTGAGAATACCAACTTGATTTAATAAAAGTTGAGATATTTTTGGTCTGTTTAAATATTTCTAACATTTAAAATTTTAATATTTAATTAAAAATATTTTTCATATTTAGTCTGTCAAAGAAAATGGCTAAGTACTTTAATACCCTATTTTATATATATTTTTAAAATAACACTTGTCTTAATTTCCATCCAGGTAATTAATTTTAAATTTTATAATATCTATATATCTTGTCTCATAATTTTCAATATAATGATAAAGGTGGAATTTGTTCTCATTAAAAAGGACTTTGTTGCAATAAGAACGCATTAAAGCTACTATCTTAATAAAGGTTTAAATGCAGAAAGCAGTGTTATTAATTATAGGGTTGTGGTTATTCAGCAAATCTCAGAAATTTATAGTCCACTGGCATAATTCAGACTCCATGCTCATGCACAATTTTCTCTGATTTTTCAATCAAATGTAATTAAAGTTTTTAAAGATTCTTTTCTGTTACATACAGAACATGCTGTTAAAAATCTCTCAAAACTCTGGGAACAAGTTTTGTGAAACATCTTACAGAATTCCTGTATTTTAATGCTGTATTTAGCAATTTTGAACTGTATCTCCTCTCTATCACACATGTGCATTCAATATGTACACGTACATACATACACTTAATGGGGATATTCTATAAAGTCTATCTGATAATCAAAGGAATTTATTTGGGGTTAACTCACAACAAGCATAAAGGAGTTGGTCACAGAATCTAGGAGGGGTGGGGCACTGTCCAACGCAGTTCTCTGGAGAACTCCGCAGCACCAGCATCCAAGACAATGAAGCAGCCAAGAGAGTGCAAGTTAAGTATTCCTCCCAGGTCTTAAGGGATCCGTTTTGCCCCACTCCCAGGGGGAGGGTGGTAGGTACCTAGCAGTTACCTACTGCCTACTAGGGGCGGTGCTTCATGGTACAGACAACCATCCCTACATACACTATTTTTCAAAACCATGGTTTCCTAAAACAATACCCAAGAGCTGTCTGGTTGTGTTTAACAGTCACTATGAACTAGATAGGTCTAGAATAGACTAGGAAACACACTCTGAGTGTGTTGTTGAGGGCACTTCCACAGAGGTTCAATTGAGAAGCAAAGATATACCCTGAATGTAGGTGGAACTATCAGATAGGGTGGGATGTGAACTAAGTAAGAAGACAAAATGGAGAAAGGGGGCTGAGACCAGCTTTCTCTGTTTTCTGGTTGGTGCCATGAACCAACCTGCTTTTGCTGCTATGCCTCCTGGCCATAAAAAAAAAAAAAATCATTCCTCTGAACTGTGGGTAAAGCAAACTCTTCCTCTGTGAAGTTGCATTTTTCCAGATTCTTGATCACATCACTGACCACCAGTGTGGAAAATTACTGGTCTATCTAGCTATGAGACCTATCCAGCCAAGTCCTTTCATCTGCCTCTTATGGTCAAGTTTTTTTTCCAGTGCTACTAGAAACTATAGGATCCTTGAATGATGATTGCTATCAAAGTATGTCTCATTACTCTGCAGTCATCAAAGTACCTTGACAGATGGTATCACACACAATGGTTTAGAAAATCCTCCTGGATATCATTAGATTACCTGCTTCTACAATGGTCAGTGAAGAAATAACTCTTTTTAACAAATATGATAATCTCTTCCCTTCACACATTTCTCAGGCTCAAACTTCCTAACTAGGTAGAACATTGGCTGGGTAATCAGATCAGTGCCATGTGTCCTCAGACTCAGCTCTTCTCTCTGATATAGTGTAGTGGACTTACTGTTCTCATAGAGTTACATTCTGGGAAGCCTACAGCCTCTCTTGCTGATATCTTGTTGTTGGACTACCCCATAGCCTGAATTTGTCTGTTTCAAACTAGTGGACAAGGTAAAAGCTTAGGTCATTTGCCTATCATCTCTATATTTCCACAAATAAGAATCTTTCAGGTACAATAAGCCTATACTTCCTGTCTGCCTACTGGCCAATCAGTGTTTTATTTATCAACCAATCAAAGCAACACATTCATAGCACATAGAAAGATACTCCACAGCACGTGGACACAAAGCAAGCCTCAAAAGACACAGGAAAATTGAAACACTCTGAATCTTATCTGACCACCAAAAAAATAAAGCTGGATATCAACAACAGATCTTACAAACTCATGGAAACTGGAAAACTCACTACTAAATGAAAAATGGGTCAAGAAAGAAATTAAGGATTTTCTATAATTAAATGAAAACATCTATACAACATATCCAATCTTATGGGACAAAATGAAGGTGATTCTAAGATCAAGTTTATAGCATTAAATGCATATCTAAAATAATTAGAAAGATGTCATAATAGTAGCTTAACGGCACACTTGAAAGTTTTAGAATACAAAGAAGAAATAATATACAAAAGGAGTACATAGCAGGACATAAATGAAGGGCTAAAATCGATAAAATAGAAATAAAAAAATACAAAGAATTAATGAACTAAAGAGCTTATTCTTTGAGAAAATCAATAAGATTGACAAATCCTTTGCCAAATTAACTCAAAGTCAGGGGTTGTTCAACACATGTAAATTGATAAATGTAATCCACCTAATAAACATACTACTGAAAGACAAAAACAATATGATCTTCTCACTAGATGGAAAAAAGGTCTTCGACAACACCTAATCCCCTTTCATGATAAAATTCCTGGACAGATTATGTATACAAGGGATAATTTAAACATAATAAAAGATATTTACAACAAGACCATTGCTGTGGATATTGTTCTATATAAATAAAACACTGATGGCCAATGACCAGGCAGGAGGTAGGTGGGACAAGGAGAGAGGAGAATTCTGGGAAACGAAAGGCTGAGGGAGAGACACTGCAGCCACCGCCAGGAGAAGAGCATGTAGAGACGCCGGTAAGCCACCAGCCACGTGGCAAGGTATAGATTTATAGAAATGGGTTAATTTAAGATAAAAGAGCAGTTAGCAAGAAGCCTGCCACGGCCATACAGTTTATAAGTGATATAAGCGTCTGAGTGATTATTTTATAAGTGGATTGTGGGACTGCGGGGCTTGGGGAACCTGGAGAGAAGCCCTCCAGCAACAAATGGTGCCCAACGGCTCGAGTTTCCACCTTAAACCTGAGAATATTTAATAACCAATTCTAAACAGAGCCAAAACCAGGTTCCTGCTTCTTGTCTCATACGGGCAGCTAGATGTGGCAAAACACTGGCGGGTTCCTGGCCGGTGCCTTTGACCGGCAGTATGTCGGAAATGAGGCATCTGCCAGCGGCAAATTAAGCTGTGTGGTAGATTTAGTCTTTACTAGTATTTTTTTTTAAAAAAAAGAGGTTTCTGGGCTACACGCTGCTTTGATAAAAGCTTAGACCCACTATTTCTGAGACTTGATGACTCCCAGAGCTGGCGAAAAACGTACCACTGCCATGTTGGGAAGCTGAAGTGGGCGGAGCCAGCAGCCACAGCGCCGTTTCGGGCTTACAATGGTACAGTTTAAAGCAATAGGCTCAAGGCTCAAGGTAATATAAAACATAAGCCACATAAAGATGGCTACCACACAGAGAATCTGGATTATGTTCTCTTTGATATTCATAACTAAAGAAAAACATTTGTTTACAAAAGCTGTTGAGTTATGCCAAAATGTATATTTTAAAGGTACCTTGACTTCAAAATTTGTATATAAGGATATGTTACTTTGGAAAACAGGTTCTGCTTTTGTTTCCACAGAAAGCCAGAGGCTGTGGATTTGTTCCAGATTAAGATGCATCAGGTTTCACCAGCCAAGACCCCCTGAAAGGTCTCCGATGACACCATGGCCCAGATGATCCAACATCCAGACCGGTTTCAAGGCAACTGATTCACACAATACAGCCTCACGGACTACCCCATAGGTCTAAAATTTTCTTTGCGTCCCCATAAGATACAGCGCCCCCCCTCCAGCAGGAAGTAGTAAGAGATGCTACGCCCAAATTCCCAAATATACCAAGCTGGCTTTAGAGGTGGAATTGGCTCACTCCCCCTCTAAACCCAGACATATTGCTTTAAAAAAAAAAAATGGTTAAGGGATTCTTGTGTCCCAAATCAGAAGAGCCCTCTGGTGTGGGACAGAGAAAAACCAATATTTTAATTTAAAACAGGTTGATTATAAATGTGATCTCTTTCTAAAAAAGAAAAGGGGATATGATATATAGGAGGATATGGAGATGATAAGATAAAAGGGTAGATTAATGAACCTACTTTTAAAGAACAACTTGTTTAAAATGTTTTGCATTGGTGTAAATTTTAGTTCATTGATACAAACTTGAAGTTAATTTTGTTATACTGTATGTATATATGTTTCTATTCTTGTTTGAGGTATTGTGTTTATGTAACTCATTTAAAATTGTAATGGATAATTAAAAAATAGATTAATAATTAGTCATCTATGATAATCATATCTGTAGCCATGTTAGTTAAGTCTTCTAGGTATACATAGATATATTTCAGATAGATAGGTAATCTTCAAACACTTCATAGACCTAGAGAATATGGCATTTAAATAACTTAGAATTCTGTTGACATGAGACACAATTGCTCCTGGCTGCACCAATTTGATCCCGAGAGAATGTTGGGCTTCTAAGACATTTCCATTTGAAAGTTTGTCTTCTTGGCACAAAATGGCCTACTGGGCAAAGAACTGCCCTTGCCTTGATGGCTGACAGTACAAATGCAATGCTGTCCTTTCTGGACAAGCGGGACACAAGGAAAGCGACCACTGTACTCTGCCAAGACAGGGTAAGATGGTCTTTCAGAAATCCTGCTTCTGAAAATGGTCTGTCAGATACTCTAGGCCTGTAGCCAATTTAAATGCACCAACAATGCTGAGAAACATTAGGTGACTGTCCAGGCTGCCAGCTGTCTTGGTCTACTCTTGCAAGATTCCCGAAGTTGCTTGCATCCGTCTACCATTTCTCAGGTACCATTATGTTCCTTCTCAGGTCTTTGATGTGGTTGAAGGCTAGATAGTCGTAATTTCCTCAGTTATGATAAAAGATAAGTTAGCTATAAAACCTTAAACTCACAAATATAAGATAGATAGGACATCTTCTTTAATATTGTAACTATAATTCTTGCTCGGTAATTGTTTTGTTATATGTAATTTTACCATGTTAAAGTTAAAACCTTCCTTTTTAAAAAAAAGAAAAAAGGGGAAGTGCTGTGGATATTGTTCTATATAAATAAAACACTGATGGCCAATGACCAGGCAGGAGGTAGGTGGGACAAGGAGAGAGAAGAATTCTGGGAAACGAAAGGCTGAGGGAGAGACACTGCAGCCACCGCCAGGAGAAGAGCATGTAGAGACGCCGGTAAGCCACCAGCCACGTGGCAAGGTATAGATTTATAGAAATGGGTTAATTTAAGATAAAAGAGCAGTTAGCAAGAAGCCTGCCACGGCCATACAGTTTATAAGTGATATAAGCGTCTGAGTGATTATTTTATAAGTGGATTGTGGGACTGCGGGGCTTGGGGAACCTGGAGAGAAGCCCTCCAGCAACAGACCATAGCAAACACCAGCATAAATGGAGAGAAACTCAAAGTATTTCCACTAAGATCAGGAAAAGACAAGTCTGTTCATTCTCTGCATACATTTTCAATTTAGTACTTAAATTCTTAACTAGCACAATAAGGTAACTAAAAGCAATCAAAGGGGTATAAATAGAAAAGTAGGAAGTTAAAGTATCTTTATTTTCAGATGATACAATAATATACATAAGTGACCAAAAAAAAAAAAAATCCTGCAGCTGAAGAACACTTTCAGCACAATAGCAGGATACACAATTAACACACAAAATCAGTGCCCTTCATATACAAAAATGACAAATGGTCTGAGAAAGAAATCAGGGAAACAACACCTTTACAATAGCCTCAAAATATAATATTTTGGGGTAACTCTAAATAAAACGAAAGACTTGTATAATAAACTTTTTAACACATTGAACAAGAAAATTGAAAAAGATATCAGGATATGGAAAGATCTTCTAAGCTGATGGATCATTAGTATTAATAGAGTAAACAAAAATGACAATTCAACCAAAAGCAATCTACAGATATGATGCAATCCTCATCAAAATTCTAAGACAATTCTTCACACATCCTGAAAGGACAATTTTCAGCTTCATATATAATCACACACACGCGCACGTGCACACACACACACACACACACCCCAAAACAAAACAAAACACCCCAACAACAACAAAATAATAATAATAATAATAATAATAATAATAATAATAATATAGCAAACTCAATTCTGAATAATGAAAGTACTATTAGAGGTACCATTATGCCTGACCTAAAAGTGTAGCATAGAGCTATAGTAATAAAAGCAGAATGGTATTGGAAAAAAAACAGACATGTTCATCAATGGAATAGAATTGAAAATCCACATATAAATCCAAAACACCTCTGGACATCTGATTTTTTTTTTTATGAAGAGGCCAGAAATACTCACTGAAAAAAAAAAAAAAGACAACATCTTCAACAAATGGTCCTGGTCAAACTGGATGCCTACATGTAAAAAGATGCAAATTGATTCATACTTATTGACCAGCAAAAAACTCAACTCCAAATGGATGAAAGACCTCAAAATAATGCCAGATACCCAGGATCTGACAGAAGAGAAAGTAGAAAATTATCTTGAACTCATTGGCACAGAAAGAGACTTTTTATGCAGAACACTGATAGCACAGGTACAAGAACAACATTTAACAAATGGGGTCTAAAGAAACTGAAAAGCATCTGCCCTGTGAAAGACACCATCATTCAGACAAAGCAACAGGCTACAGAAGGGGAGACAATTTTTATCAACTGCACATTTGATAGAGAGGTAATGTCTAAAATATGTTAAAACCTCAAAAGTCTGGACATCAAGCAAACAAAATGACTCAATTAAACTAGGGTAAAGAAAACACAAATGGTTGAGAATCACTTTAAGAAATGTTCAACATCTTTATTCATCAGGGAAATGCAAATCAAAACTACCTTGAAAATTTCTCTTGTACCAATCAGAATGGCTAACGTCAATATAACAAATGGCAGCTTATCCTGACAAGGATGCGGAATAAGGGGAATACTCAACTATTTCTGTTGGGAATACTTAAACCAATACTATGGAAATCAGTGTGGTGGTTCATCAGGAAGTTGGTAATCAATTTACTTCAAGATCCAGCTATATACCATGCTCCAGCATATACACAAAGACTCCACATCCTACTACAGAGACACTCTCAATGATGTTCAATGTTGCTCTATTTACAATAGCCAGAAACTGGAACAGACTAGATGTCCATCAGTGAATGAATGGGTAAAGAAAATATGGAATATTTAAACAATGGTATTTTACTCAACTGTTTGAAAAAATGAAATAATGAAATTGTCAGGTAAATAGATGTAACTAGAAAAAAAAAAAACATCCTGACTGAGGTAACCCAGACCCCAAAAGATAAAATACAGTATGTATTTGCTTATATATGGATGTTAGCTTATAGGTCTTTGATAAGCAGTCTATAATCCATATAACCACAATGGTTAGGTATAGGGTAGGGGATGTGGGGAACTGGATCACCCAGGAAGAGGAAATAAAACAGATAGTTACGGAAGGATGGGGGAGCACTAGAACAGGAGGATCAGATAGTGGAGTGATGGAAGAAATACAAGGAAGGATGGCTAAAACTAAGAACCATTCAAGGGGTAGTATAGAAAACTGTTACAGCAGAAGCTATGTGTCTCATTGCCAAATGTAAATTCTGAATGCCCAGCATTAGATGGCCAACACAAAACTAACTCAATAGTATTTTGGAGGATATTTTGGTTGCTGTTGTTGTTTTTGTATCAATGCTTTGTCTGGGCTTTCTTCTTCTTCTTCTTCTTCTTCTTCTTCTTCTTCTTCTTCTTCTTCTTCTTCTTCTTCTTCTTCTTCTTCTTCTTCTTCTTCTCTCTCTCACTCACTCTCTTTGAGTCTTTCTTTCTTTCTTCCTTCCTTTCTTTCCTTTTTTATTTTTCAGCATGGGTATTATGCTTTTATATTTTAGTTTTCCCTTTTGTGTTCCTATGAGATTTCTCCATTTGTGTGTGTGTGTGTGTGTGTGTGTGTGTGTGTGTGTGTTTGCATCTGTATGTGTTTCTTGTGTTCTTTCTTTGGCCCTTTGTTTTTCTGCTTGTTTTGCCCTAATAAGGTTTGTTTGGTTTTATTTTATATTATTTTCTTGTTCTTTTTTTTTTTTTATTTTTGGATGCCTGTTTGTTTTCTAAGGAGAGGTAGCAAAAAAGAATGTGGATTGCATGGGTGGAGAGTTCGAGAGAATATGGGAAGAGTTGGGGAAGGGGCCCCATAATCAGAATATGTTGTTTGAATGAAATCTATTTTCAATTGTAAAAGCTATAAAATAGAGAGTGGTAGAATATTAAATATTTTTAAACAAATATTATCCTTATTTTTGCTGTTTCACATAACTGATTAAAATCATCAATACCTGTTTAATATGAGTATGCCACAATGAAGATGAAGATACAAATAGTCCTAACTTCAGATGGCACATGATTTTAATGAAGACCATGTGACCAGTTTGGAATAGCTTAGAATATCATAGACAAAATCACTGAAGTGAATAAAGTATTTTTCTAGACTGCATCTAGTAAATGCTGTAAGGATACTATGTCCTCCCTCGCCCCCCTGCAAAAACAAACTCATAAAATTTAATTCTTTATATGAAGTACAAAAAAAACCAATCATATTATTGAAGTTGGGGAATTTAGGAAATATTTAAGATTAAATGAGACTATAATAATGAGACGTTGATACAATGAGATGATAGCTTTATAAGAAGAGTGAGAAATTCTGTCTTGCTAGGTGATACCCTGATTAGCCTTGAAACTCTGCAGAGTCACTCCCAAAAGTAGAGCAGCAGCACATGCAGGATAGAACTATATTGGAAGACACTGAACCTTAAATTTTACATTGTTCAAGTTTTATTTCTGCTGTTGTGATTTAAAAACCCTGACAACAAGCAACTTAGGGGTCTTAAGAGGGAAAAAGGTTTCTTTCATCTTAAAATTACAAATTATACTCCATCCTTTATAACTCTAGCATTGAGGGTGAAGAAACAAGGGAATCCTTCAACCCCGGTCTAAAAAAGGAAGATAGAGAGCAATTGAGGAAGATACTTGACATAGACCTTTTGCTATGGCACAAGCATACAGATCAGAACAACCCCCCCCCAAACACACACACACACACACATACAGAGATACACCATTACAACACTCAAGGCAGGCTGTATATGAGTCTGCCAAGAGCACTCTCATCACAATGTGGTGCTTGTTACATTTCTATTGCTGTGATGAAATATTATGACCATGGTGATTTATAGAAGAAAAAGTTTATTTGGGCTCATGATTTCATAAGGACAAAAGTCCATGATGGCATAGTCATAGTTGTTAGAGGAGGAAGCTAAGAGTTTACATCTTGAACCACAAACACAAGCAGAGAGATCAAAATCAAAATGGTGCAAGCGTTGAAACTCTGAAATCCCACCCTCAGTGATTTACCTCTTCTAGCATAGTCATCCTTCTAAAGCTTCTGCGAACAGTGCTACCAATGAGGGAACAAGTATAAAAATTCCCAAGACTATATTAGACACCTCATTCAAATCACTAAATTCCACTACTTGGCCCCCATAATCTCATAGCTATACTATGATGTAAAATGCATTTAGTCCAGCACTAAGATTCTCCATAGTATTTCATAGTTTCAACACTGTTTAAAAGTCCAAAGTATCTTCTAAGAATCCAGGCAATCTCTTATTTGTAAGTCCTTGTACAACCAAAAAGCAAATGATATACTTTGGACATATAATGGCACAAAATATACATTGCCATTCTAAAAGACAAAAATGGGGATAGTGAGGAAATACTGGACCAAATCAAGACTGAAATCAAGCAGGAACAATACCAAATCTTTAACTCCAGTTTAGATCTTAAAAGGGCTTAGTGGCTCTGCCCTTCTGCCTTCACTGACTGTAACATACTTCTCTCTTTCTTCATTTTTTTTTTTTGTGATATATATTTTTTATTTTACAATACCATTCAGTTCTACATATCAGCCATGGGTTCCCCTATTCTCCCCCCTCCCACGCCCTCCCCTTACCCCCAGCCTACCCTCCATTCCCACCTCCTCCAGGACAAGTCCTCCCCCGAGGACTGTGATCAACTTGGTAGACTCAGTCCAGGGAGGTCCAGTCCCTTCCTCCCAGACTAAGCCAAGTGTCCCTGCATAAGTTCCTGGTTTCAAACAGCCAATTCATGCAATGAGCACAGGACTTGGTCCCACTGCCTAGATGCCTCCCAAACTGATCAAGCCAATCAACTGTCTCACCTATTCAGAGGGCCTGATCCAGCTGGGAGCCGCTCAGCCTTTGGTTCATAGTTCTTGTGTATCCCACTCTTGGGCATATACCCAAAGAATGCTGATACATACCATAAAGATACATGCTCAGCTATGTTCATAGCAGCACTATTTGTAATAGCCAGAACCTGGAAACAACCTAGATGCCCATCAACGGAAGAATGGATGAAAAAAATGTGGTACATATACACAATGGAGTACTACTCAGCAGAGAAAAACAATGAAAGCATGAAATTTGCAGGCAAATGGATGGAACTAGAAAAAATCATCCTGAGTGAGGTAACCTAAACCCAGAAAGACAGTTATGGTATGTACTCACTCATTGGTGGATTCTAGATATAAAATGAACAATCAGACCACAACCCATAGAACCATAAAGGCTATATATATATAGCATGGAGGTCCCTAGGACGACTGTGGCATATAATAAATCTCTTTCTTCATTTTATTCTACTCCCTGTGTTTCATTTCTACTTTACAGAGAGATAGCTCATGGCTCTGACATCTACAACAACTTGGGGTCTCCAACATAGCCCACGCTTCACTTGCACAACCTGAAATAATGGCCTCTCATGACCTCCATACTGTTTCTCCTTTGCCATATATTTCCTGGCTTTGGCAGCTCTCTGAAACCCTTAATGAAGTTTCCATGACTCCATTTACTAGTGAATCCTTGACATATATACAATAATGCCAATTTTAGCTGTCAGTTTGGAATGGATACTTGCCAACTACATTTGCAGTAGTTTTTGCTTATGGTTGTTTGTAAAAGCAGGAAAGTCTTTAGACTTTTTCCTTTTATAATTTAGAAGCTTGGTTGGGTAGAGAATTGTCCTGAGGGTACCCTTCCCTTTACCTGCCCTCTCTGTAGTTGCACTGATTTCCTTACCAATGGTAGCCTGTCTTCCAACATAAGCATTACATAAAATTCAGCTTGTCGGTGTTCTTTTACCTTCCAATCTGTATATTTTATGTTTCTTTCTGCCCCATTTGCTATTTTTTTTTACAGATCTGCAAAAGAGTGATTGCTAATAATCATATGGCAGAATCAATACTAAGCTATTTTGAAATCTCCTTCCCATATAAATTTAAATTTAGCCTCAGGCAAGTTCTTAAGACAAGGGCAGAAAGCAGCCACATTCTTTGCACAAATAAAATAAAATAAAATCAGAAGAATGATCTCTATCCCAGTCATTATTATTGTTCTCCTCTGAAGCCTCTTGAAATGGGCCTCTACAGTCCCCAAGGTGCTCAATGTCAGTACTGCTGTATTCCAAGCTCCTACTGGGGTGGCCTATTATGTTCCGTTTACAATATTCAACTGCTTTTCTATTCCCCATTCATAAATCCTTCGATATTCAAAAAACTCAAAATAATAATAATAATAATAATAATAATAATAATAATAAAAGAGTCAAGTTCTTCACAGTACTAGTCTACTCTCTGTTACTAACTTTCCTACTGCTGTGATAAAGTGCCACGAACAAGGAAACTTACAGAATGAAAAGTTTATTTGGGCTTACAGTATCAGAGAGATAAGAATCAGCATTACCAGGGAATAGTGGCAACAGGAAGGAGTTGGCAAGCATAGCATCAGGGACATAGTGCTGAGGAGCTCACATCTTGAACTGCAAGCTGAAAGCAGAGAGAGTTTAAGTTCTCAAAGACCACCTCCCTGGCATACCTCCTCCAACAAGGTCACATCCTCAAGCCTCCTAAAGTGTACCACCAACTGGGACCAAGCATTTAAATATCTGAAACTATAGGGACATATCATTTAAACCACCACAGTGCAAATCTTTGGAAAATTAAATTTAAAGCTTCTTCCTCAGGTCTAGGAAACAGTATAAAGTCGGTCCTGCTGAATTGAACTCCTTACTCATTGTCTGGGAATTTGAGAAGCCCTGAGGCCATCTTCTGAAACCTGTGGCAGATGTTGGAGCCATAGTCACTGCCTTGATTCAAACGGTAATTTAATTTTATGATTGTTTTGTTGCTTGTTTGTTTTCTAGATTCCTATTACAGTAGGTCTGCATAGTCAGGGCATGATAAATACACTTTTGCATAGCAGAACAATTATTATCCCCAACAAAAACAGTAATTTTTCATACGTCATTTCACCTATCATTTAGTGAATTATTTTCAGTGTTCAACTTATCAGTAGATATTTATGCACATGGAGAATTCAGGAATAACATTTTTCCTTAGCACACGATCTATTTTTTTTGTTTATAAGACATTAATTGATGCTCTGAGCAATGCTTAGACCACTTTCAGACAAAATGTCAATTCAATATGATCCCAAACACACAACAGTCTAAAGAGGGCCCTGAATTCACTAGTTATTTATACCTTACTTGTCAAGCCTAACATATATATTCACTATATAGAACTCTTCTGATTATTCTGGTCTTCTAGATGAATACTTGTAATGCTTCTCATTGTTTGAGTTGAGCTGGTGACATTTCCCTATTTAAGATGGATTCTCAACTAAATTTCAATAATGAGTATTGGGAAAAATTCAAACTCCATGATTCTTGGCTACTGTGAGATGCATTGGACACCATGTTATAGGAAAAACAGAAGTTCACATGACTAATTACCATTTTACAAACAGGAATGAAAAGGAGTGGAGATGAGTAAAACTCAGAGTTATGGCAATCTATTGCTTCTGACATTGATAAGATTTTGAGAAAGAAGAGCTCCATGAAATCCAGCCATTGGCAAATGCCAAGTTAAGAATGTGATCTTAAAAATCTGTCTCGTCAAAGTGCTTACCAATAAGTAGAGAGAAGTGGTAGGGATGAACAAAGCAAACTGGCAAAGCAGACGTGGGAACACATGCCCAAAATTCTTTATATTCAAATTATTGGCACATTTGACTGATTAGAAGAAAAGTCCAAGAGCACACTGTTTTTTTTTTGTTCGTTTGTTTTGTTTTGTTTTGTTTTTAATATATTGCTTTTAAAAAACTAGGATATAATGTTTATCTCAAAGTTAAATACTTGGGTTCCCTCTGTTTCCATAACCAGGCATATGATCCCCAATCATACTATCACCAGGAAGGTATTTACAAATATCCATTTCAGAAATAACAATGACAGATAAAGGAAATCTCCAAATCCCCAAACCATGACCATGAAACAGGCCCAAGGCTTCCAGAAACATGTCACCCACTGCATTCTGGAAAGAAGTCCACCCCACCATTATGTTCCAGGGATTGCAAAAAGCAGGCAATTTGGCTTTCTTTCACCCTGTACTTTCAAAAAAGTAGTCTATCCAGAAAAGCTTGGGGGAAGATGGGCGGGTACTATAAACATACATGTACACATATATGAAATGTTCAAATAATTAATACAAATGTTATGTTTTTTAATTTTCCTGAGTATTCTTTCTCAACCAGTTTTCCCAACCCCACCAGTGCTCATAATCACTTGCTCATTTGGAGAACCAATATCACACACATACAACAAACAACACTCTAGAGCAGCAACCCAGGGATGAACTGCAGAGCCCATGTCTCTCACTCAGTCCAGACCAGCTCTTCTTACGTAAGTCCCATAATTCTCATGGCCACATGCTTTCATATTCTTTTATTAATTCAAGTACATTTTATTTTATTTATTCTTACCTTATACAATATATCCCAACCACAGCAGCCCCTCCTCCCAGCCCTGGCCCCACCTCCCCTTTCCTCCAGATCCACTACCTCCTCTTTTTCTCTTTAGAAAAGAGCAGGCCTCCCTGGGAATATCAATGAATCTTGCATAACAAGATACAATAAGACTAGGCATGTACCCTCATATAAAGGCTGGATGAGGCAATACAGTAGGAGGATAATAGGTCCCACAAATGGGCAAAAGAGCCAGAGACACCCCTAATCCCACTGTTAGGAGTCCAACAAAAATCCCTGAATAAAGAACCAAAGCATGTATGCAGAGAGCCTGGTGCAGACCCATGTGGGTTCCATTGTTGCACTGAGTCTTTATGAGTCCCTATGAGCCCAGCTTAGTTAATTCTGTGGTCCTGTTCTCCTGGTGTCCTCTACTTCTCTGGTCCCTACATCCTTCCTCCCCTACTACTATGGAGTTTCCCCAGCTCTACCTAATGTTTGGCTCTGGGTCTCTGCATCTGCTTCCATCAGCTGCTGGAGAAAAACCTCTCTGATGATTATTGGGCTATGCACCTTACTGTAAATATAGCGCAATATCATTAAGTCTCTGAGCCATCCGATCTTGGCCATCTAGGAAGTGTTGGGCATGGGCTCCCTCTTGTGGTGTGAGCCTCAGGTTAGACCAGTCATTGGTTAGCCACTCCCACAAGCTCTGAGCCACCATTGCCTTATCTTATCTTGCAGGCAGGGCGGGTTATGAATCATAGATTTTGTGGTTGGATAGGTGTTCCAGTACCAACACTGGGAGCCTAGCTTGATTACAGAAGATACCTGGTTCAGGCTCTATATCCTCCATTTCTAAGAGCCCTGGGGAGGATCAACATCATAACGTCCAGGAACTGGAAACAACCTAGATGTCCCTTAACAAAAGAATGGATAAATAGAATGTGGTTATTTACACAAGGAGTATTACCAGCTGTTAGAAAAAGAAAAAAAAAAGAAGAAAAAAAATGACATCATGAACTTTGCAAGGAAATGGACAGAACTAAAAAAAAAAATCATTCTAAGTGAGGCAACTCAGACTCAAAAGGACAAACATGATATGTACTTATTTATAAGCGGATATTAGCTGTTAAGTAGAAGATAATCACATTACAATCCACAGATACAGAGATGTTGGGAAAGAAGGCAAGGTCTAGGAGGATGCATTGATCTCCCTGGGAAAGGGAAATAGAATACATTTTGTGGGTGGATTGGGGCGTGTTGGGGATGGGAACAGGAGGGATCAGATAGGGGAGGGAGGGGAAGAGAGAGAAAGGGGAAAGATGACTTTCATCAACTACATTTTATACATTAATCACCTACTATGTGTCAGACATAGACATAACCATTAAGAACACTTGATTGAAACAGCTGTCCTTTGTGCAAGTACTGCTGGTTTAATTTGTATAATTTTAATCTGTTGGCAGATAGATGTGGTGATATATTATTTGTGCTCTAACAAATAAAGCTTGCCTAAGATCAGAGGTGGAGCTAGCCATTAGTTAACCATACAGGTCTGGAAGTCTGTATAGACAGGAGATAGGAAGTGATATGGCTGGGTGGAAAGAGGAATATAAGGTGGGCAGAGACAGGAGCTCAGGCCCTTTTTGGTCTGAAGAGTCGTGGAGGTAAACGGTGTTGGTGGCTGTTCCTTTATTTCTCTGATATTTCAGCATTTATCTGACTCTGGGTTTTTATTATAAAGACCAATTAGAATTTGTGCTACAGTTAGATGGATTTGCTGAAAAACCTAGTAGTATATCTCACACACCTTTCACTAATATGACATTTAAGATTAACTATCATTTTCATTGTGATTCCTGGATGCCAAGGCTGTAAAGACTGATAAATTTGTCTAAACTATTTTTCTAAAAAAGCCAATGATATTCCTAGAATTTTTATTATTTAAACTTTTGTATTAAGTATTACATTGCCATAAAAGGTAATCTAGATTTTAATATATATTGAGTATATATTTTATATTCAAATATAAAAGAATTTATAGAAAATCATTATTTAATCTTTCATTGGAGCCTCAATCCACTTCTCCTGACTTACGTCTTTGAAGTTTTGTCAACAAGTGGCATAATCCATCAAAGGTTTCTTGTCATTTTCTAAGCAAAGAACACTTCTATATATTTCTAATAAGATTTCAATAATAGAGCCACCTATTGCTTTGAGTATAAAAAGGCATCATTCAAAGGTGCTATGACAGACAAATGCTGAAATATTGATAAGTTGTACATAGTCAAACAAACATGTAGAAAGGTAAATCAGCAATATCATTTCATAGGAAGGCAAACCTGGGTCACGTACTAATACCATGCTATGGGAATTCAGTCATAATCTATTCACTACCACATTTATGGACATGGGACTTTTTATTTCAATAATAATTATTTTGAGAACCACAAAATAAAAAATAGTAAAAAAAATTAACATTTGGTTCAAAGTCAGCATAGTTTCATTTTCAGGTATCTGATCAATAAAGGTACTACCATTTGAACAAAGGAGTTTGTACTGAGCAAGAAAATCCTCATGCAAAATTAATCAGATAAAAAAAGCTGGAAGTCAGCAATATGTTTCCTGGTCACAATTTAGTGATGGAGAAAATACTTAAAATTGGAAATATAATCATGTTTTGTTTCTGCAGTGTACTTCTTTTATGGCTTGAATGTGAAATATCTTCCACAGGTTCATATGTTGGAGCACTTGGTCCTCAGCTGGGGATGCTAGTTTGGAAGGTTGAGGCAACTTTAGGAGGTGGAACCTCATTGGAATTGGAGGAAGTAGGTCATTGGGCCTTTACTGCCTTGCCCTACTTCCTGTTTGTTCTGTATTATAGTACAATGTAACCAGTTGCCTTAAACTCCTAGGTCATGCTTCCCTCTACTATGATGGACTAGACTCTTTAAATAGTAAGCCAGAATAAGCCCTCCCTTCTTTAAGTTGATTCTTATCAGGTTACAACAATCACAAAAGCATAATGTAGTTTATTTCCCACCCTTTGCACATCTATGCTAGGGTAAACTATCATGGGCCATCCTTATGTGAGGATCTTTTAGAGAGCTTACTTTAAAAATCATTTCTTTGGGTGACTGATAATACCAAGGGCATATCCAAGATTTTGCACAGCACAAGTTAAAGCTTTAGGAATAAACGATTATGTTTTTAATCTCAAAACTATTCAGAACTTCTAAAATAGAACTGAATTACCTTCTACATAGCTTTATGGTCAAGAGATTGATTTTTTTTAAATAACCAGTCATTCGAGGAACCCATCAGTCATGTGTCACTGGACAACATACTTAGGAATCGAGTTTCTGCCACAAAACAAAGAAATATTTTTCAGCCCCAAGTGCTTTAAGGGATTACCTGAAAGGAGCTGCTGTCACCCTCTGTACAACTGTCCATCCAGAGCTTTATGAATGTGTCTGTCAGTTAGTAATTTCAGAACTCGGTATTGTCTCACTGAGAGAGAACAAGGACTTCTGGATTCAACTCAGATAATTAGAATGACCTGCCAGACACACCAAATGTTCACTTCTGTGCTAAGACCTTTAATCTCAAGCCAATTTAGAGAAAACACAGAAGTTGCAGAAAGAATATGGTTGAAGCCACCCATTATCAAGTCAGATCTATGTATAAAAACTAAGAAATATGAATTTTAATATGAAACATTTAATTCCATTCATTAAAATGATAACAGCTCTTGTTAAAGAATTCAGACTTAATGGGTTTATTTTGTCTAACTCTTGCTGAGAGTTCCCATGATTGTATCTTCTCAGACACTACCGACCATTTACAGTTTTTAAACGCAGCCTTAGAACCATCTTGAGGATTTTTCAAACTTCCTTTAGGGTTCTCTTACTTTGTGCCCTCTCTTGGTTGGTTCTTACTGTGGTTTGCTGATGAGCCTGATAAAGTATGGACTTCCCAACAAAGGTGTAGGCTCATCAGCAGAACACAGTAAGAATATGGAGAGTAAGCATCGTCTGCACTCTTCATCAGCTTTTAGAAGCTAGTTAATGAACCGAGACATGGGAGCAGCAAATGGTCCAGTGCACTTCTCTGCAGTTTTCGATCTCTTCTGGCATGGATCATATTTAGGAACCCCTTACTTTTAGTTCCTGCACCTCATTCTCCTTTCACTGGCTATAGCCAGAGAAACACCCAGAGGCTAAAGCTAATGCTCCCAGAAGCTAAAGCTAGTGACCCTTATCATCCAGGCTCTGTTCATTTCATCAGACTTCCCACTAGCCAAACCTAACTGGTTAAGGAAAATGGCTGGAGATTTGATTGGCTTCTGGGACAACATGTTATAGGTAGAAAGAATAGAATGGCCCCAAGAATAGTATTGTGCCCGAAAGAGATGGCGCAGCCAGCAAGCACCTTAGCATTTAATCATTTTAGTTGCTGGACATTTCCTATTTTCAGGATTCTAGTCTCTCTATAAAAAGTATTTTGTCCTCTCCTTTGAAAATCGTTCTTCTTTCTGTGCTGGTGTGTTCAGGATCTTCTATGTGGCTTAACTTAAGCTGGAGCAAAATGAAAAACACAGGAAGGACTCTAAATTAGATTTTTCATGCCATTATGCAATATGTATTCATTTTCAATAAAACATTCATTTCTAGTATTGAATATGAAGAGAATTGTTGAAAGTTATTCATTTCAAGAAGAGGACTTCCTGTCCTCTAATTATATCCCAATTACAGTATTTGTCTGTCTCTGAGCTCATTAGTCACAAGGCAATTCTCCTTAAAATGTTCAATATCCATCGTAACATTTTTCATTCCGTAGTTTACAAGTAATCATAAAGTCCAAGTTAGTCCTATAGATTTAGTGTCCACTGAGTTCTTAACACAGAAACATATTTTCATAAAGTATGATTAATCCCATTGCAGGAGTGAGACAAAGGTCAATTAGTCAGCTTCTTTTACTCACCCAAAGGCACCCAGATAGTAAAGCACAGGCCATTTGTTGAATGCCATTGTCAAATTTGCACCATTACACCTTTCAGATCTCAGGGCCAATAATTACAGGGACTTTCTTGGTGAGGGCCTCCTGAGACAGGTATGAGACAAAAGGACACATGAAAATAACAGAAATACTGGACTGTGTTAAGAGAAGTACTTTTCAGCAAAGGTATACTTACTGCTGTGTTCCATATAACTTAATGTTTTCTCCCCACTCACTTTATTACAAACTTCAAGGTTATATCCCCAATATGGTCTCCTTCTCTCCTCCTATCATTCTCATTCTTTCTTATTCAATTGTGGAAGCCCACAAAAGCTTCCTAGTGAGATCTGAGCTTGTTTTATACAAAAGGGCTGCATTAGGTAGTGGCTTGACCACGTGCATGGTCACCAGGTGTTTGGGACAGTCTGCACTTGGCTGTGCAAGGGGGAGTATATATATTTTGCTCCATCCCTTGGTATTGCTATAAATAGCCCTTTAGTAGAGACAGAAGGGGCTGGTAGGTTTTGACCCAGGCCCTCTTGAGGCTATCCTGTGTTTCTGTCTGTCTCTTTCTTCTCTACATATATGTCTCCCTGCTCAAGAGTACCCTGGGGGAAAAGTGGATTTTTATTTATTTATTCTTTTTTTTTATGAGATAGGGTCTTATTCTACAACTCAAGCTATTCTTAAATACATGGCAATTCACATGACTTGCCTTAACTGCTCAAGTGTTGGTATTGTTTTTATTATTTGAGGATTTTTCTTCTCCTATTAGATTTTAAGTTCTTTGAATAAAGAAGGACTTGTCTGACTTATTTGCTGCTGTATCTCTGCTGATTAGGATGCTGCATGATGCGCAGTAAATGCTCAGAAACGCTTTGCTTACTGAATAAGTATGAATCATCCCATCTAGATTTTACTACACTGAAGAATCCTAGAAAGCGTTTCTTTGGGCTGCATATACTCTAAAAACATAAGAAGTTTTTTTTTTTTTTTTTTTTTCTTGTAATTTGTCTTCAGGAGGCAGTGGTTTGGTATATGTTCAACAAACTCTAAAGGAATAATAAAAATATCCCAGGCAGTCCTGTTGATTAGTCATTTTTCTATTTGGCCTTGGAAATCTCACGTTCTCAACATTCCTTAGTTGCTTGTAGTTCTTTCGGCTATATTCTTCATCACATCTCAACTCAGAGAGATGTCTGCAGTCACACTCTGTTTCTGGAAATGACCCTTTTAGAAATGGAAGCTTAATGTAGAGCTCTCTATTTGTTGTTGGTGACATAGTTAAGCAGATCTGTGGATTTGTGCTTAGGTGCAGACAGAGATGTAGAAAAGGGTGGGCTCTGTGAAAAAATATGTAAATAGGAAATGTTTAATTTCATTTTGAAGGTCTAGAAGACTATTTGAAGTTAACCATAAATGAGAGGATTTCCTCATGATCCACAGAAGCCTTTTTGAAATCCTAATTACACACACTCTTAAAGAAGTGCTGAATGGTGATTATTTGAAGAAAGCTAGGGAGAAACCAAATATAGAAAAAGGACACTTCTTTTTCTATGTCAAAACCAAGGAAACACCCACCTAGTTAGTTTCCATCACAAAAGGTCACTTTTTTCGTATTCAAAACTGAGTCATTCTGCTATTTTTTTCTTTCTTTGACTCTGAGAATATAAAACAAAGCTAACTTTGACTTAAGAAAGTATGGTACATACCAACCTTGACTCTGCTGCTAATTAATGATATCAAAAGGCCTAGCAGGATTATTCTGCAGCCTTTTTATCTCTGCATGATGAGAAACTTCAAACAGCCTCACATCTTCCATTGCCAGTTGGGTGTCATCTATAAACTAAGCAGCAGTAGCAACAGTTCCCACTAAAACTATTACGGCTAAAAGAAGATAATCAGCCATTTAACTATCTAATGAGCATCGTTCTGTTCTCCCAGAGTAGATACATGGTCAATATTATTTGCAAATGGAGTACCAAGCAACTGACTTCTTTATCTAAACACCATGCCTGCAACTGTACATTTGTAATTTCTGCATACATACCCATATGGGTCACAAACAGTTCTTGCAAATTGTTCTCAATTTTTCCCAGTAAACATTCTCTGCATTTCCTGGCATGTTCTGTTGTATACTTGTTCTGAGACTGTGCTGTACTTTCTAAACTTCTAATTTGATTTCGTGATAGTTTAAAAGGCAAAGGAACTGCTGGAAATAATCAAGGCTTTTGAGTGAAATGCTTCTAATACTCTATTAATTTTGCAGTGAAATTCCTTTAAGAGGATACACCCCCATCATGTCTGAGAAAATTTATGCTGAATATCATCAGAATGTGTGTTGAAGTTTGAAAGGGGCTTGGATGATATTTTAGTGGGTAAAGAGTATGCCATGCAAGCATGAAGGCCCATGATTCAGATTCTCAGTGCCCACGTGTAAGCTGGATGGGCAGAACTGGCCTGTCCATAACCTCAGAACTTCAGAATCAGACATAGTTCCCAGGGTAAACTGGCAAGCTAGAGTAGTCAAATCAGTGAACTGTGAGACCTTGCCTCAGGAAATAAGGTAGAAAGGGACTAAAAGAATCAACCTCTTGAACCCACACCCAAGCATACACATGTACATACATATGTCCTCCCCAAATGTACAACACACACACACACACACGAACAACTCTGTACATAACTCAACCTTTCCAAATGAAAGTAGACAAACATGTTTTCTGGATATAATAACCACAACAAGATTTCATTGTTCTGTACTGCTATTGAAAATCAATTCATCCTATAAATGACAACATTTCTAATTTTAGTGGATACCTGAGATAGACCTTTATTGTCTTAGGAATTAATAACAGATGTGAATTTCTGCAATCTTATAAAAGATGAAGGAACTATTATAAGCATACAAAGAGCTATTTCTAAAACCCGTGTGAAGCACTGTTGAGAAACATAAATGGAAATCTGCAGTACAATTTCACATTATGAGTTAACATGATTTCTGACAAGTGGTCAGTTAGAGTACTTATCCTAGTATCATTTGTAGGAGAAGTCAGAGAAAACAAATTATTGACGTGTGTGTTACTTCACTTTTACTATAATTCAAGACACACTGTACCTGTATTTGGAAATAATAGATTTTAAGACATAGTACAATAGCTTACAATAGCTCTTAAATGAATTATCGATACAGAGAAAATGTTTTAATAAAGCTTTTTTGCTGTTCTCTCACAAGCTAAACTGTTTGCTCTTCCTGAGTAATGCATTGTACTTGTTAGATAATTTACAGTAAACACACATCCTCTTAATCACATCACAGAAGCTTAAATAGATTTGTAAAACCATTTAAAAATCAATACTTAGCTTTTAGGTGATGAATTAATTAATAGAGTGTGAACTCTTGAAGTCTGTATTACCCAGCATGCAACATGACTTTCATAACATCACTGTCAATGGGAATTGTATACAAACATGATGTAACTGTTTGAGAAGTGCTGATAAAAATGTATCAATCTGTTTTCCAATGAGAATCTGGTGGTGGTGCACATCTTTAATCCCAGCACTTGGAAGGCAGAGGCAGGCGGATCTCTGTGAGTTCAAGGCCAGTCTGATCTACAAAGCAAGTTCCGGGGCAGCCACAAATACACAGAGAAACCCTTTCTTAAAAACAAAACAAACAAAATAAGAATTTGATGCAGCAATTTTTCAGCTACACATGAGGATGTATGATCAAATTATTGTGCAAAATTTAGGGAGCAGTGATTAGATATCTCTCTCTCTCTCTCTGAGACAGGGTTTCTTTGTGTATCCCTGACAGTCCTGGAACTCAGTCTGTAGACTAGGCTGACCCAGGACTCAGAGATCACCTGCCTCTGTCTCCTCCCAAGTGCTAGGATTAGAGGTATGTGCAAACACTGCCCAGCTTCAATTCTTTTTAATTGGACAGATCAAAGATGAGAATTTATATAAAGGCATTAAATGGAAATGTGACAATTATAAGGTTTGGGGATAAAATGTCATTCTTTGTTCCATAATAATTTTAAATCTTTTGTTTCCAGAAAATAGGTCATACTTTTGTATTTTCTTTTGATTTTGTCTTAGTTACCTTTTTATTGCTCTGTTAAGATGCCATGATCAAGACAGCTTATAGATACTAAGTTAATTGGGGATTATAGTTTCAGAGGGTGAGTCCATAATCATCAAATCAGGGAGCATGTCAGCAGGTAGGCAGGCATGGTACTGGAACAGTAGCTGAGAGTTTACATCTTAAGTTCCAACCACAAGGCAGAGAGAAGGGGGTGTATATAATTGGGAATGGCCTGGGCTTTAGAAACTTTAAAGCCCACCTTCGGTGGTGCACCTCCTCAATAAGGCCACGCCTCCTAGGCCTTCCCAAATACTTCAACCAGCTGAGGACCAAGTATTCAAATATATAAACCTATGAGGGCTATTCTAATTCAAACCCCACTGCTTTCTCTTCTGGTATCCCTCTTCTCGAGTTTTCTCAACTCCTCAGATTTCATCCTCAACTATACCAAATTAGAATTCTGTTGGCAACTATAAATATATACTGTCACATGCTTTCCAGAATTTAGATCCTCTTTCGGTATTCATAAAAAAGAGTAAAGAAGCAATTAAAATACATTAAGTTTTGAGAGAATAATACATAAATACTTTGATAAAGTTTCATTTTCTGGAAAAAATAGATTATGAATGAGTATACAATTAAATATGAAGCTTTGCACTCAGGCTCTGATTTTATCTAGCCCTAGGGTCTCACTGAAAAGTCAAGAAACTATTATAAATAGATAAATAATAAATAAATACATTTCTGAATAGAATTAATTATATTTATGGCAACTAAGACTAGTGGAGAAAAATTTTCCTATGGAAAGAAAACAATGCAGGGCAGAGAATCCATTTTTAATCTCCAAGTACTTGCTAATTTTAGATACAAGACAAAAAAAAAAAAAACCTAGCCTCCAAACTGTTGACTTGTATAGTATATGACCTCTCGGTCATGGGTAACCAAGTAGCACCAACGATAGCTATGCATGAAGCACAGCAAAATAAATAAATAAATAAATAAATAAATAAATAAATAAATGCCTTTAAAATACTGTGATTTTTGCAGATATATGAACCACATGCACATGATACAGTATGGTTCTCAAGCAGGAACATTGTACATGACAACATCATATTACAATGCCAAAAGGTGGGACACAGCATGTTTGTCTTTCTTGGTCTGAGTTACCTCATTCAGCATGATTTTATCTAGTTCCATCCATTTACCTTCAAATTTCCTGGTGTCCTTGTTTTTAACAGCTGAGTAATTCTCCATCATGTAAATGTACTATTTTCTTTATCCATTTTTCAGTTGAGGAACAAACTTCTAGGTTGTTTCCAGGTACTGGCTATTTCTGCAGGAATAAAGCTGCTATGAACATAGTTGAGCAAGTATCCTTGTGGTATGACTGAGCATCCTTTGGGTATATGCCCAAAAGCTATGTAGCTGGGTCTTGTGGTAGACTGATTCCCAGTTTTTTGAGAAACTACCACACTGACTTCCAAAGTGACTGGATAAGTTTGCACTCCTAAAAGCAATGAAGGAGTGTTCTCTTTGTTCCACATCCTCGAGCTGTCGCCTGTGTTTTTACCTTAGCCATTCTGACAGGTATAAGATGGAATTTCAGAGTTGTTTTCATTTGGATTTCCCCTATGGCTAGGGATCTGAATATATGAACTCAAAAACTGTGGCAGAATGAACAGGACCTGCATCGGTTCAACCAAGATAAGGAAGGGGATAATTGGACACAAGTACCCACCCCTAACCAAGAAGCATCCACAACTGATACTCACTTATAAAGGAAAACTTAGTTTTCCCCAATGGGGTCTCACTGAGTATAGAACCGCAATTTAGGTTAGGCCCAATGTCCAGCAATTAATGGCCAAAACAATAGAAACTCAATGATATTTTGTAGACACTTGGTCTTATATTGCTTTGTTTATGCACTTTCTTTTGTCTTAATGGCCTTTTTCTTGTATATTTTGGTTTCTGATTTTGTGGTTTTACAGGTTTTGTTTGAGTGATGACATGTGTATTTATGCATCTGTGTATAGGTGTTTCTTGTGTGTTTTTTTTTCTTTTTTAAAAATGCTGGTTTGTATGATATTGTTTGCTTGCTTTCTAAGAAAAGAGAAATAGAAAAGACATGGAGTTTGGTAGGTGGTGAGGTGAGAAAGTATTTCGGAGGAGTTGGGAAGAAGGAAATGTGATTAGAATATATTATATGAAAAAAATTAATAAGAAAATCTGTATTCCACAGAACTGGAAAACCTAAAAAAAATGAATTTCTTGATATATATATATATATATATATATATATATATATATATATATATATTCTATCAAATTTAAATCCAGATCAGATAAGCAATATAAACAGACACATGGCATCTAGTGAAATTTAAGCAGTAAATAAAAAATTTTCCAGCCAAACATAGCCCAGGGTCAGATGAATTCAGTGCAGAATTCTACCAGACTTTCAAAGAGTAACAAGTATCAATACATCGCAGCAAAATAGAAACTGAAGGAACATTTCCCAATTTTCATTGCAAATCTACTGATCCGTTTCAAAAAAAGAAAATTATAGACCAATAGTCTTTATGAATAGAGATGCAAAATTTCTCAGCAAATACTTGGAAACTGAATATAAGAACATCTCAAAAAGATTATTCATATGATCAAATTGGTTTTATCCCAGATAGCCATAAATGGTTCAACATAGGCAAATCAGTAAATCTAATCTACCACATAAACCAAATGATGAATGCATGAATCCATCATTGAAGACAAAATCACAGGATCAACTCATTAGACACAGAAAATGCCATTGACAAAATCCAACACCTCATCATGAAATAAGTCCTGGAGACTAAGGATATACTTCAGCATAATAAAGATGATTTACAGCAAGCCCACAGCCAACATCAACCCAAATGAAGAGAAATTCAAAGTGTTTTCACTAAAACCGGGAACAAGATAAGGATGTTCATACATATTCAATACTGTACCTGAAGCCATAGCTAGAGCAGTAAGATGATTAAAGTAGATCAGGAATACAAAAATGAAAAAAAGTCAACATGTCTTTATTTGTGTACAATATGACTTCATTTATCAAAGATCCCATTATGAAACTTCCACAATTGATATATATTTTCAGTAAAGTAGAAGGATACAACATTATCAGATGAAAATCAGTTGCTGGTCAGGCAGTGGTGGCGCATGCCTTTAATCCTAGCACTCGGTAGGCAGAGCCAGGCAGATCTCTGTGAGTTCGAGGCCAGCCTGGTCTACAGAGCGAAATCTAGGACAGGCCCCAAAACTACACAGAGAAACCCTGTCTCGAAAAACCAAAAGAAAGAATGTAAAAGAAAATCAGTTGCTGTCCTATATGTAAATAAGAAAGAAACTGAGAAAGAGGTCAGGGAAACGGCACCATTTACAACAGCCTCAAAAAAATTGGGAAAACTTTAACCAAATGAATGACTTGCATAATAAACTGACAAAGCCATCATAAGATAGAAAGGTTTTCTGTTCTCATAGATCAGAGGACCTTCATTACTCCATGTTCTGTGACTTAAGTATATGGTGGCTTCAGCAGTAATCTTTTATCGAGTTCTAGAAGGTAACCAAGAGCATTAGCAATATCCTGTAATGTTTGGGAGTCTATGGGACTTTACTATCCAGCACCTCCAAAAGAAGTAACCCATTCATGGTACTCTGCTTTCTCTTTGTTAGCTTATAATGTCTAGTAGGGCCATTTTCATCCCATTATAGGGTAACTTCATTTCAGATTCATATGTATATATAATTAATAATTATACATATATAGATATAGATATAACAACTACGGCTAAGCAATGCAAAGAAGACAAAAGAGATGAGTGAAATAAGTTTATCCAAGATATTAAAATAGAATTTCAATGGGATTTCCTTTCTTGTTTTTGCTGTGTTGTACTGGCCTATAATTTATGTAAATGCTGAATAAAATTGATGATAAGGGCCAGTGAGATGGCTGAGTGGGTGAAGCACTTAGCCATCTAAGTGTGACCACCCAAATGTGGTCCTTGAACCTACATAAAGGAGGATTGACAAAACTGGTTTCTCAGAGTTGTTCTCTGATTTCCATACATAAGCTATGGCATGTGCACACTCACACACAGTACTCAAGAACAATAAAGTTGAATATATTTTTAAAGAAGAGAAGATGACAACCCACCATCTCAGTCTCATTCCTGATTTTGAGGAAGGAAGCTTCCGGGATTTTTCCATTCAGAGTGATCCTAACTGTCAGTACTTATGTTTGCCTTTTATCACACTAGAGACACCATCCTTGCTCCTGTTCTTGATTCATTTGACTTTGCTGTGCACTTATGCTTTTTCATCCTTTTTCTCATGCTTGGGTTTTGTCGAGTTGCCTGTGTGTCTGTGTACATACACTATGCAATCTTTTACCATTATTTATTCACTGTTCTGTTCTGCATAATACTTTTTCCCATTTGTTTTTCTATGTCTCCTTTAGGGACTACAATTATGTTTATTTATCCTTTATTTATTTACTTATGCTTGAAATCATCCCACAGTTCACTGATTTTCTATTTTAAATTATTTTCCCTCAATAAGTTTAATTTTAGTTTCCATTTCCAGTATTTTCTCTCATACTGCATTATCTTCCAGTATTTCCATCCTATGCATCTTTACTGCAGAAGATGTAGTCATCAGTTCTAGAAGTTTAATTAGAATCTTTAATATATATGTGAAGAGATAAAGATATACATTCCACATTTCTCCTTGGGTTTTGGCTCATGAAAAACAGTTTTAGAAACTGCTTTAATGTCACTGAGTGATGATAGCATCTGTCTCAGTTCTGTCTTGGTTTCAGTTAGAGACTTCTTTAGAAATTGTGTTCTTATTTCCTTTTTCTTTGCATGCCTATGACTCTTCACTTGGCTGCTAGGCAGTGAGAAGTGGGGAGAGTTTCTTATAGGATGGGTGGTAGTATTTTTATGTCTATACATATTCTTGATTTGCTACCTAGGATGCAATGAAATTGTCCTAACTGGATATCACACAACACGCTGAAACCAACTGTCCCCAACTACTGATGCAGTATTCACCTGAGGAATGTACCCTAAGCTTGGTTTGGCTGGTGGGAGCATTCACTTATCCAGGATATTGGGAACAAAAGACACTCTTCTTTCTACTCCTTCCAAGTGGGTCACTGTCATTGCTCACATGCCTGCACTTCTGTAGTGGCCAGGGGAATCTAGTATAGACTCGTGGAGTTCTTTCCTTTGGTAGCTCTCTACTATTCATTTTTCTGCTCCATGAACAATTCTGGTTGCCCTGAACTCCAAGGCTCACAGGAACATCTCTTCCATGTGTTTCTTCCTGCTGCAGTCTAAATTCTTTCCTGGGACAGTAGGCCAAAGTCTTGTAAGGTTCATCTCCCTCTGCATGGCTCTCACTTCCATTCAGGATTCTGAAATTATTTCATACATCTGTCTGTTGGTGTGTGCTGTTGTCTCAGGTAGAAGGGGCTACCTGATCTTTATTACTCCATCTTGAATGGAATAGTAAGTTTATTCTAATTGAATTTTAGCTAAGGACTCTATTTAATCTCTTTTAATAGTTACTCCTGTGTAACAAATTTCTGATGCCTAAATTAACAAAGATATTTACTACCTAGTGAAGATAATAAAGGTAAGATATTTTAATTACTCCTTTTTTACTGAATGCTACATTATTCTCACATATGTACAATATTGTTTTATTCTCCTGCCAATGTAGTTATTACTATTATTTATTTATACAATGTTGGTTTATATTTACCCAACAGCTTAACATTTATTTCTATGTCCAGTTTGAAAATGTTTTAGTTATTTTGAAACTTATGGACACAACATGTTACTTAAAATAGAATACATGTCAATGAATGCAATCATCTTCCTTCTTCACAGAATGCACTTATGGCCAAATGTATGTTACAAATCAAGAACAGTAATATGTTAACAACAAAACTACAATAGCTAATGAAATATAATGATAATAATAATATTCTGTAATAAAGGTTTGCACCTTGGGGCCATTTTAAATGAAATAGAGATGACTCGATAAAGGAACACTTCTTGCAGTGCCATGACAAACAATCTGATCAGAGAGACTGCTCCAAAATTACTATTGCACCTGAACATACATGCTGTCCATACATTGTAGCAAGGAAGGATTTATGTACCTGGAAGGACAGACTGGGATCATAATACTATCTCCAAACAACACTCAATTTAAAATTTATGATTGTTTTTTAAATTTTATGTTTGATATTTTTGACAGTTTACCAAGAATACTCAAAACACAGACAATGAAACTTCAGATGACAGTGAAGGGATTATTTTACTTCAGTAAATTATTATTATTAATTTTGCCATACTATGGAAGTAACACAGGACCTTACACATATCCAGCTTTACTGTTGAGTTGCATCCTCGGCAAATAAACATGGCTTTGGAGATGATTCACTGTATAAAGCTCTTGAGAGATACTGCCTTTATGCACAAGGTGGAGAGAGTAGGAAGACATTCCATGCCAACCCTCAGCCTCCACATGTACAGTCACACATGTATATGCTCCCCAACACACGAAAAAGTAAAGGTGGATTTTTAACTTCCAAAAAAAAAAAAAAGAGCTGAAACAGGGTGAGAAATTAGAAGAATGTAAATAACAAATGGAGCAAATTAAAGGAAAAAATGGGAACTATATAGAATATCCCAAGACTGTATTAGTTGGAATAGTTAGCTTCAAAATAGAAGTGAGAGGAAGAGGACATGGAAATGTAATCTGGATAAAAGTATGCGGTCAAAAGGTTGAAGGTTATTTTACCTAATGGAAACTATTCTCTCACTTAATGTATTTCCCACATACTACATAAAAACTATTAGAAGTAGCTGGTATATTGGCAAAAGGATAAGGAACTAAATCCTGAATAATTTAATTGGAACAGCTGCAGTCAAATTTATAGTTATAAATAGCTAACTAAATTATTTAAGAAAATAAAAAAGTTTGTGGGGGATGAGTCCATATGATTCAAAAAGAAAATGTCATTTATACTCTTGTATATTTTCACTTGACTCGCATTTCAGAGATAGAGAATCTTGGTCTTCTGTCACATTGTAATAACCAGGACCACAGTTTGATCAGAGGTGTTTTTATAGATATGATTTGGTATATTAGACAAAAATCCCTAGTCTCCTTAAACTAGAGTGGAAGCATCCTCACTTCTCCAAGTACAATTATGATAGAATGTGACTGGTTTTTCTATCTTGGAACCCTGGGGACACAATGTTGAGTTTCATTCTCTAGGAAATTTTAGTACATGGTACTATGCTTTGCTGTCAAGTTGTGGAATTATGTCAAGTGAGATGAATTCCTGCATGGATCAGACAGAAAGAACACTTTTACAAGTAGAATTTGCCACAGACTTCACTAAGATTTCAGACAAAAGTCAAGTTTAAACCATTTTGACATTTAAATTTCATATAATATTTGTTACCTGATAGCCAATACAAATGGACATCCTTGACTCATTAACAAGAAGGTATAGATTTCGTGAAGAATTTTTACACTCAGATTTTCAAAATTGATTGATATAGAAATGAAGTCCACAGCATTGAATATGCAATTACTGACTTGTTGAAAGTCAGGGGCCCAAAACAAATATAATAATAGATGAGCTATAGACCAAGTAAGAATCAATTTTAAGTGGAACATTTATAAATGAAACACTTCATATAGAAAAACTGTGTCCTGGTCACTGTTCTATTGATGTGAAGAGACACCATGCCCAAGGCAACTCTTATAAAGAAGAGCATTTAATTGGGGGCTTGCTTACAATTTCAGGGACATAGTCCATTATCATCATGGCAGGAAGCAAGGTGACAGGGAGCATGGCAGCAGGCAGGCATGGTGCTGGAGAAATAGCTAAGAACTATATTCTTATCTATAGGCTGAGAGAGAGGCACTGAGCCTGGGGTAGACTTTTAAACTCTAAAAGCCCACCTTCATTGACACACTTCCTCCAAAAAGGCCACTCATTCTAGTCCTTTCAAATAGTGGTACACCTCGGTGAATAAGCATTCAAACATACGAGCCTATGGTGGTCACACTTATCCAAACTACCATATTCCACTCCCTGTCCCCTATATGCCTATAGACATATCATAAAGAAAAATTCCTTTAGTCTATTATCAAAATTCCCCATAGCCAAGCTGGGCAATGGTGGCACATGCCTCTAATCCCAGCACTCTGGAGACAGAAGCAGGCAGATCTCTGTGAGCTCGAGGCCAGCCTGGTCTACAGAATGAGTTCCAGGATAGGCTCGAAAGCTACACAGAGAAAACTTGTCTTGAAAAACCAAAAAAAAAAAAAAAAAAAAAAAAAGTTCCCATAGACTTTCAGTCTCAACACTGTTTAAAATTCCAAAGTCCAAGTCTCTTCTAAGACTCAGGAAATCTCTTAATTGTAACCCTCTGTAAAATAAAAATTAAAAAGTAGATCGCATGCTTCTAACATACACAGAACATGCATTATGATTCCAAAAGGGAAGAAAGAAAGCATAGTGAAGAAATTCTGGATCAAGGCAAGACCAAAACTTAGCAGAGAAAACTCTAAATTGTGCATCTCTATGTTTGATGTCAAAGGACTCCAGATATCCAACTCCTTTCAGCTTTGTTGGTTGCTACACACGTCCCTCTTGGGTTGATTCCAAACCTGGTCTGCAATTTTCCTTGGAAAGTGTCCTATGGCTGTCATGTCCTATATCTTGGGGTCTTCAACACAGTCTAGGCTTCATCTTAATAGGTTTATACAATGGCCTCACTAGGCCTCCAATCAGGGACACCCCTGACACATGCTTGACCTCAGAATCTTTCCTTGACCATGGAGGGAGATTCCACAACCTCTTTCTTTTATCTTTGACTCTAAAGCCTGAAACATGTAGTAAAAGATGCCAAGTTCTGCTTGATGGGGCTGGAATTCAGCCCCTGTATCCAATTTTATTCACATGAGCTTTATGTTCTTGATGGTTTCTTTTACTGCTTAAACTTTCCTTAGTTCCATTTCAAAAGTTGTAAGCTTAGCTGGGTAGTCTTGCCTTGAGGTCATCACTGCTTTTAGTCCATTTAGCATCAGAAATTTCTTTAAGCTTTTTATCTTCTTGAGCACTGAACTTTGTTCCATTACATTTCCTGGTGCTCCTTTTCTCCTCAAGCTGTACATTTGGTAGTTTTCTTTGTGTGTCTTATTCCTTTTTGTTATAGATATGCATAATAGTGATTACTAATAACCACAAGACAGAGTCAATACTAGGCTATCTTTAAGTATCTTCTAAAGCCATTAATCCAAGACTTCAAGTTGGCCTCAAGCAGATTCTTAGGACAAGAGCAAGAAATGCAGCCACATTCATTGCCACAATATCCCAATAATGGTTTTTAGGCCACTAACTCATGTTCTCCTTGAAATTTCTTGAACTAGACCCTTACAGTAGAAATCATCCTCAGCATTGTCTTCCATTATCCTACAAGGATTAGGTCCCATTCAAATCTTCCAAACACTTTTCTAGTCCAAAGTCCTAATGTCTTCTTATTCCTCTGACACACAGCATGTTCAGACTTGTTACAACAAAACCTACTCCCTGGCACCAACTTCTGACTTGATTGTTTTATTGCTGTGAAGAGACACCAAGTCCAAGACAACAGACACCAAGTCCAAGACAACTTTTACAAAGGAAAACATTTAATTGGGGGGCTTTATTAGAGTTTCAGGGACTTAGTCCATTATGATCATAGTAAGGAGCATCATGGCAGGCAGGCATGGTGTTGGATAAGTAGTTGAGAGCTACATTCTGCTCCACTGGTCAAGACACTGGGTTTAGTGTGGGCCTTTAAAACCTCAAAGCCCACCCCAGTAACACATTTCCTTCAACAAGGTCACACCTACTTCAACAAGGCCATACCTTCTAATCCTTCTCAAATAGTGTCACAATCTGGTGACTAAACAATCAAATATATGAGCTTATGGGGACCATTCTCATTCAAACCACCACACCATAGGTGTCAAATCTCGAACCTAAGAGCAGCTTAGCTCTTAAATGCTGACCTCCAATGTGAATGTGTCTGCTGCTCTCTGGGTGGTTACATGTGACATACACATCTTAAGTATGGAGGGAAAAAATAAATCCCAGCCTGGCATAAAATGCTGTCTGAAGACAAGATTTTATCCATCAATCCTCCAAAAGTTTTCATTACCTAATTTCTTCTTTCCATCTCCAGGGCCAGGGATCATGCTGCCCACTGTAGGCTCAGGTTGGCACGTTTTTTTAAAGTGTCCAACTCAAGATATATTTTCTTAGACCTTTATTCAAATCTTGTTGCTCATTTTCTCAAAGTATTTTCAGCTAATTACTAAATAGATGACTCTTGTCAGTATAGGTGAAGATAAGTAACAGGTGTTGAATAAGCACCAGGATAAGAATCCTTACTGGGGATAGCACTGCAATAGGAAACAGTAGTTGTAGTAAGTGTGACATCATGATCTGGGATTACCCAGTGCGAAATGTAACAGATTGTTTTATGTATATTCTTGCCCCAGAGTATCAGGTAATGTAACAATTGTTTCATTGTAACAAACTGAGCCTGACCTGTGCAACAAGCACTTTGCTGCTTTAACATGCTTTATCTCCAATTATCTTCCCACAAAAAAGCAAGGCAAGTGAGTAAGTGAGAGCACTTCAGGAACTTGGACTAAGAATATTTGAACCAGCCAGGACCAGTCCCCCCCTCCCAGACCGAGCCAAGTGTCCCTGCATATGTCCCAGGATTCAAACAGCCAACTCATGCAACAAGCCCAGGACCCGGCACCAACAACCTCCCTGAGTCTACCAGGTCGATCCCGGTCCTCAGGGGAGACCTTGATCTGGAGGAGGTGGGAATGGGGGGTGGGATGGGGGGAGGGGGAGGGGGGCGAGAGTGGGAGAACAGGGGAATCTGTGGCTATTATGTTGAACTAAATGATGTTGTAAAATAAATTTACTTAAAATAAAAAAAAAAAAAAAAAAGAATATTTGAACCTATCTGCACCTGAAGCCCTAGTCAAATCATGCAGTTTCCCACTGCTAATGTTACTGTTAATAGTACTCTGGTCACATTTTGAGCAATATTTCCCCCTAACTTTACCATGTCTTGTGAGACATTGATTGCCTGACTTGTGTCTATATCTGTTATTATTTCCTGCATTTACTCTTCCTGGTAGACACACAGCCTCCTTGTTATTCCTTGAACACTGCAAACTTGGTACACATGACATCTTTGCTAAACTAACATCCCCAAGTCACAATGTTCAGAAAATTATTTTCATAGGCACTTGCATAGTCTACCTGAGTTTACATATCTGTCTTCCAATGTCCTGTATATGAGAGTAAGCACCATTCCAAATCATTCTCCATTCTTTTATCCTGTTATTTTGCTTCAAGCCCTTTTTAAATTCATGTTTTATTATTTTATCCTATCACATAGTATCATATTAATATTCTATATCCTACTGGAATATAAATAAACTTTGTGGGTAGAAGCATTTTATATCATCAGCACTCAGAAAATCTGTCCTCAGTAGGCACTCAAAAATGTCAAATAAATGAATAAATTATAGGATTTTTTTGGCGTCTCCACAGCCTTATAAACCATTCTGAGAAAATTTTAATGTTGCTTAATACTTTTTGCTAATGTTTTCTCGATGTTCATTAGATTTATACATGAGTTAAATGCCTTACAAATTTTATTATATTGAATTTCACATACTGGCAGAAAGGTATATGACTGAGAATTGTATCTTTAGTTTACTTACACAGCTTCTACACTCAAAAAACGATAAATTATAGGTCATAAATCTTGGATGTAACTGGAATTTGAAACCAATCTATTTTGGTAATGGTTCCATGCTGACAGCCTTGTTGTCTAATAATGATTTTGTTACATCCTTTCCTGATTAGGAATCAGTGGTCTAGCCGTGTCCACGCAGATGAGGAAATCTGAGGACTACAATCACTTAAGAGAATAGGGATCAGAGTGATACCTAACATATCTAACTTCCTTTATTTCTATGCACAGGTTGTATCAGTCTACAACTAGCAAGAATATGTAGAATATTAACTATCAAAACTGAAGGAACTATGTATAAGCATTAAATACAATAGGCCTAATGTCTCACTACCATCCTTCATTTGAAAGAGCTTCTTGCTTGTTCAAGAGAAGAAACCAACACACGATGGAATGGAAATCCACTTCTCAACTTCTTAACGAATATAACCCTGTGAGCCACCTGCCATTATGACTATTGTATGACAGACAGGTCTCCCACCTCTTCTCCTTAAAAGCCTTCTGGATTAGTTACTTTTCTGTTACTATGATTAAACACTGTGACCAAAAGTGACTAATGAAAGAAAGTTTATTTTGATTTATTTTTTTCCAGAGGAATATCTCATGGTTAGGTCTATCTCATGGTCAGGAGGCAGAGCAGGAAGTGCCTGGCCTAGCAGCAGCAAACAGGAAGCTGGGAGCTCATTTTTTTTCAAATGTAAGCAGGCAGCAGAAAGTACAAATAGGAAGAAGGGTGGTAGTATAAACACTCAAAGCCATTTCCAGTTGCATACTTCTTCTAGCAAGGTTCTACCTCTCAAAGATTATATAACCTCCCTAAGTAGTGCCACCAACTGGGGACCAACTGTATAAATACCTGAGCCTCTGGGAAATACATCTTATTCAAATCACCACACCTTCCAGTCATTTTCACTAATCATTATGAAAAGAGCACAGATAGAGTCTACCAGCACATGGAGACCCCAATTTGAGAGACAGAAGCCCAGTAATCAGAAGCTGATACATGCTTGAAATAACACAACAGTAAGAGAAGCCACCAATCAAAGAACCACAGTGTGGAAGAGCCAGAATGGGCCGGTTCCCCTGTTTCCTTAGACTATCCTTGCTGCATGCAGCATTTGACACAGCTATGCTAGGTTTGTCCTACTCTAACATCAGTCAGCTTGGGTTTGGCTGAGATCCCACAGTAGCCCCTGGATTCTCATAGGACACATACATCTACAGTATTAGGAAGAGCTGCAAGTCCTCAAACTTGAAATCCAGTGCTAGAAGACCCACTCTATAGCCCATTCTGGTCTGAAACACCATGTAACATAGTAAGATGGCCCTTAAACTTACAGTAACCCTCCAGCTTTGGTTTACTGGGTGTTGAGATTATAGGCATGAGCCAGTATTCTGATCTCTGGGAGTTTTTACACCCCTAGTTCCTAAAGTATTTAATCATTTTCTGTTTTAAGTAGCTATAATAATTTCTATATCTGACAGAAAATTCTCAAGCAACAGATGAACAGTAATAAATATTTTCATTAGTATATAAACACATGTTGTCTGGAATTGAGAAAATCGAAATATTACTCAGTAATGGAATCCACAGGAAAACAAGGGCTAGTGGTGTATGGTAGTATGGATCAGTTGGAAATAAGAACTTTACCGTTGTGAATACTTATGTAGATCATAAATACATAATATGTAGTGGAAATAAGAGTTGGAATGTGATGCACTTTGCATCTATGCAAATGAGAACAAAACCACAGAAAAATGTCACCTATCTTATAAGTGATTGGAGCATATACATCGTAATATGCACATACATGGGAGAACAGTTGGGAGTGGGGTTCAAGTGTGGACTGAGAAGGAGAATAATACTTCCCAATTTAGAGCTTGATGATGATGTGTAGCATGAATCTTAAAGAGTCTTGTTAATAAAATCAAACCTGAGGCCTGTTATTGGGGTGAATGCTGGAAGATCAGAGGAGCAGAACAAGTCACAGCCACCTCACCTTGCCAGTTCCTCAGCTGATCCTGTTTCCTCAGACTGGATGCCTCTGAGTGAATCTCAGCTGAACTGTTGTTCGAAAGCCTGAAAGCTTAACCAGCCAAATGCTTCTAGTTCCTGGTCTTCATGTCTTTTATACCTTTCTGCTATTTGCCATCACTCCCTGGGATTAAAGGCTCACTTCCTGGGATTAAAGGTGTGTGTCACCATGCCTGGCTGTTTCCAGTGTGGCCTTGAACTCACAGAGATCCAGAGGGATTTCTGCCTCTGGAATGCTAGGATTAAAGGTGTGAGTGCCACCAATTCCTAGCCTTTGTATCTAGTGGCTGTTCTGTTCTCTGACCCCAGATAAGTTTATTCGGGTGCAAAATATTTTGGGGAACACAATACCACCACAACGATGGGCAGTAAGTCCCACTCTTCCTATACCTGCAGACTGCCTCTCACTGCATTCTCATCTCTGAACTGATGAGCCTAACACTTTCTTCCTCTTCTTCTCCTCCCTTTTACATTTCTCTTCTCTCTCTTCATTTTTCTTTTTATCTCCTTCCCTACCACACATACACACCAGAGAGAGAAGGGGGGGGGTCACTTTATTATTATTTGAGCTACAGTTCTGCAAAGGAGATACATATGTAGAACAAAATAATTGTGTTTTGTTTTTGTTTTGTTTTTTGTTTTTTGTTTTTGTTTTTTAACTACAAGATCAGCAAGCACAATTAAATGCTGAGCAACCTCTCCAGTTTTCTAAAGGTCATTTTTGGTTGAAGGCTCATTAAAACAGGTATTTTCTATTCATTCCATATAGCCTCAACATCTATTGTTTTATGCATTCCTATGTAACTGAACTGAACTAAAATTAACCTGTAGTATATTCTGTTATAGACTTAAGGTTACAGGAGAGATTTCCTCTAATTTAAATTAATTAGTAAAAAATTTAAGACCTCTGAAAAGTGCTACTGTACCAATAGTGTAGCAACATCAAGACCTCTACAGCTTTGGCTTCGATAGTCAATGTGCCAGACACAGGGGCATCTTCAGTTTGGTTTCTGATTTCTGCTTCTACTCCAGCTTTCTGAGGGAAGGTTTTTGAGTTGGTTGTGGTTGGCTCAATGAGAACCCTGCCTCATAACTCATTTTAGAACTCACAAACCCATGTACAGAATGAGAAGACTCCTCTCTGGTCATCCACAAAGCACACAGTTTTCTCATGCATTTCACAGAAGCTTTACCTTGGACCAAAAATGATCCTAAACTTTAGATAATTAGGGAATTCTTTTAATTATTAAAAAATATAAATTACTGTAGAGAAAGAATGTCTGTAAAATCATCATTCAATAACACAAATTGGTAATAATAACAATGCTAGGAAACACAGTGTGTGTGTATATATGTATATATGTGTGTGTGAGAGAGAGAGAGACAGAGACAAAGAAAAACTATGATATATATATATATATATATATATATATATATATATACACACATACATACATACATACATACACACACACTCATATGTGTGGGCTATTTTTTCTTATTTTGACCCAAAGAATATGCATTTATAAATGGCTTTATTGCTTAATCTTCAATTAGGTCTGGTTGTTGTGTGTGTGGTATTAATGTAAACTGACAGAGAGAAGCACCAGGTGTATTCAATTAAAAGAGTTTTAAAGAGAAAGATCATGTTTTACAACTAAGTTGCATTTTCAAAACTATATTTAGCAGGTCTAATGCAATGTCATGGTTGCAGTAAATAAAAGTCAAGATGACTGAAAGCAGATGTGTCTCACGGGTCAATGTTCCTGCTGCCTGATTTCCATCACCTCCTCTGAAACCACTCAGTTTCACACGTAGACCTTCCCAGAACCTTGGCAGGTTTTTGTAGTTACTCTTCTCTATGCAACAGAAAATTTGCTTTATTTGAAAACTTCAGTTTGTAATTTTATTAGTCCCAATCATGCTGAACATCAGAATTAACAAGGCACCAGGCCAATTATCTCTACCATTATTTCTGGATTTACTGAAGTAAGACACAAATCAGAGAAACTTAAACAGAGAACTTGGGAGAAGTGTGAAGTCTACTTGTGAATGTGCTGCCTATTTATTATTTACTTGCTGGTTCTTGGCATATAAGATGAACCCATAGGAAGTGTCCCAAATATCATGCATCAGACTTGTGTGGAATCATTATGCAATAAAACTATTTTTAGACTTTCTAAAGTTATGAGAAATTAATGAAGCTTAAATTTGAAAACCCAGGCATAAAGGAAAAAGGAGGTACATTTAGTTTGGCATACTGCACTTCTATGTATAAGGAGCCAACTCTGATCCAATTAGTCCTTGCTGGTATTTTTTGAAAGAATATTTACCCAAATGCAGTAGTATACAAGTTACAGTCTTAACATTTCTTGAGACATTTTACATATTATATAAACTTCAAAATTGAATTATTTCTAGAAAAATATTTATATGAAACTGCTAGAACTTCATGGAGTTATTTTCTCTCAATATTCCAACTAGGTCATAGACCCAGAGCTCTACTCACAGTGTTTATTGTAGACTAAATATTTATGTATTCTCCCATTCATATTTTAAATATATGTCCCAATGTGATAGATGGCATTAGGAGGTGGGGGTCTCTGGGAGGTAAATCAGATTAAAAGAAACCCATAGGAGCTCCCTTGTCATGTGATAAATGTAAATATATAGTAAAAGGATAGATGCCAAGGTATCAGGGAATAGGCTCTCACCAAAGACCAATCCTCAGGTCCCTCAGTCTCAGAGTTAGCAGGCTCTGCATGTGGGACATGTGAGTTTCTACTTGGGTATTTCATGTCAAGCTCCAGATGACTAAGATGGTGTGTGTGTGTCTGTAACACAAGAAACCAATAAGAGAGGTCCTCAGACTACATTTTAATGCATGTAATAAAATGAATCTGGAAAGGAGTTAATAATAATTCATTTATTTTCTGTTCACTAATGTCTTGTTTATTCCTTAAGAAAAAATCTCAAACACTGTCACATCCCAAAAGTCTCTTGTTTCTGTGTAGATATGTGCATGTTTTGTTTTGATCAGGATCTGTTTTGTTATTTACTAATTATTTCATGCACACACTATATCTCCTAATTAACTAGCAAACTGCTAAGCAGGGAGTAGGCACAATATTTTATAGCTCCCTGACACCTAATTAAGATATTATAAATTCATGCCTTTCAATATGACATTCCCTTAGTGATCCAACATGTACCAGATCAAATATAAAACACCACAATTATAACCTAGAAGAACTATAGGTATTGACAAAGCAGAAATGGAATGACACACTCAATGTTGGAAGAAGCTAAGCCTTAGCTCAGATAATATCTGAGATCAGATCCTAGTAAAAGCAACAACATCCTTAATTTTGTGATGTGAAAAGAAGATCCCTCCCATGAAGAGGGGAACAGGATTAGTCCCACAACTGGCTCAATAGGCTAGAATAGAACTTCCTGACACCCAAAAGGAGGCAGACTATCTTGGGGTAATTGTAGGTGATAAAACACTTACCAAACTGTCTCTTATAGAAGATTAAAGAAACTGGTAAGAGTGCAGCCAAGGGACCTTGCGCCAAGTCACTACTTGGAAGCAGGAAATGAAATCATGACAGATTAAATTCAAAGAAGAAAAACAACCATAGTGGTTTTGAAATAAGTACCTCAAAAAGTCTTAAAGGATACATAAATGAATAGCCCCTCCAAAAAGGAACAAAATATTATAATCCAAAATCAATACTAAAGAAATAATGAAGGTGAAGGGTGTACACACACACACACACACACACACACACACACCACCCATACACCACACTTCCATTCATGTTTTTTTGACACAAGATCTCATGTATCCCAAGCTTATCCCCAACATACTATGTAGCGCAAGATGACCTTGGACTTCTGACACTCCTGCCTCTACCTCCTGAATGGTAAAGATTATAGGTACATTATTAATCTAGAAAAATAGAGAAAAGCAGAGTGGGAGAGAGAACAAAATCAAAACCCCTATACAAAGATATGGTGGACCCAAATCACAAAATACACATAGAATTTGTCACAGGGTATTCAAAATATCAAATTCCCATCATGCAGGGTGAAATTGAAAACAATCTAACTGTCTGCTGAATTAAACAAAGGTATATAAGTAAGCAAGACGACCAAAAAGTTAAAGAATAGAACACTCCCATCATATTATGAAGAGTCTTAGGATACTATATCAGAAGTCAGGGCAAAGCCATGAGGGAAATGAGTTCCTTCAAATGAGACAAAGATTCTCATGGGAGCAGAACAACATGGAAAGCAACTGACATACTTAACACTACAGTGAAATGCATAAAACAGACACAGAATGTGAAGGAAATTTACAAGTCCCTACAAACCATAGCTTTTGGTAAAAACCTTCATATATTTCTATCAGTAACAGATACACAAAGCAGCTATGTAATAAGTAAATTATATGGAAGTACTTAACGAAAAATGAGTGTTTTTCACTTATATTATGTATTTGGAAATAATGTACAGATAAATCTTAAAACTTCATATAGACCAAAAATAACTTTTAAACAATGCAAAGGATTGGGTCTGGGGAAATGGAACCAATCAATTCATAAGATCTCATCTTAAAAAATAAGATAAAGACCAATTTAGGAATATACCAATGTAATAAACCTGTATACACATATGTGTACAGACACACACCCACACATTTGTATACACATAAGAACAGATTAGATAAACACACACAAACTCAAATGATTAACATCTCACAGATCACCATTTCGTATTTCCAACAGTGCTTAGCTCTCCACTGGGTACACTGTAACTACCCGGATGTTATTGAATAGCAGACAATTTGGTCCTAAAAGATACATTATATTCTAGATTTCAATTTTTACTGTTTTAGTTTTATGTGCAGGCAGCTCAAAAACTCCCTTTCAACTCACAGAAGTCCTATGGGGTAAATAGAAGAAAACAAATTGGAGAAAACTCAACAAAACTAAGCAACCTTTTACAATATTTAAAAAAAGAACTACATGTCGTTACTATTTTTCCAGCTGTACTGAAACTGCAGGAAGCAGCTAAAAGTAATAAACACAAAATAACTGTCTGAAAATTGTAATTCACTTAAGGCATTGATGTTATTCATTATTAATATTAATTTTCGATTAATATTTAAGCATTTTTACTTTTGTTTTCAGTGAAAACTTACCAGTTTTGCTTCCACCGTAGGCAAAACACTCCCTATTGTGAGAGGAGACAACGGAATATATGCCTCTATGAAAGATTAAACTGGGATTTTTCCCGTAAGAACAGAGCTTAAAGTTATACTTAGTTAAGTAAACAGAAAGGCTATTTTTAAATAAATTAAGCACTTCACAAAAATTGCTCTGAATAGATATCACATCTATATTGGTATTATTTAACATATTATTTGATGTGTCTTCTTTATATATTATAATCACAAATCATTGATTTAACTGTTGTTCTAACAGTAGATTTTATTTTTAAATGCAGAAGTTGAAACTCACACAAATACATCCAGATATTTTTATGTGACTATGCATGTAAACTAAGATTGTTAACTGCAAAAATCTTTGAACATTAAAGTTGTTTCAAAGGGTATTTAGCGTTCTCACTTTATTTCTGTGATCATTCAAGTAATTCAGGTCTTACAACAGATTGCATATTTTATTTTATGAAATTATTCTCTTATCCAAACCATCAGGATACAAAAGATTGTATTTTATACATATTACCTGAGGGCTTTTTAATAATTCACAACTATAGCTATTAATTATAACTATATTAGATATGTACAGAATTGCTAAATGTACTTACTACCAAGTGGACAGTTCAAAAGCAAGGAGGTGAGGAGGGTAGGCAAGGAAGAGTTTTAGAGCTAACTGAAGCACTTGGCATAGGGGCTGTGCCTATAATTCTAGCACTGGGCAGGTGGATGCAGGAACATCAGGACTTCAAGGCCAATCTCAGCTACATAAAGATTACATGAGACTCTGCCTCAAAAAATAAAAGTTATAAATTAAACCAGAATAAAAAGTGAAAGAAATAAAAAGAATGAATTGACAAAACTATACACAAAATGTTTATATAGAATACAAATTTAACAAATGGCAGTTGAAAATTAGTAGCTCTACTTTATATTCTTTTACTTATTGCTATTTTATGTAGAATATTATTTTAAGATGTGATACATTTGTTTATGCTGTGGAACATTCGTTTAATGATGCAAAGATGTGTTGCATTATTTTATGTTGCATTTGTTTGACTCCATGGAGCTGAGTTACTTTGCCTGTCTTAAACACCTGATGGTCTAATAAAGTGATGAATGGCCAATAGCGAGGCAGAAGAAAGGATTGGCGGTTCTGGCAGGCACAGAATATACAGGAGTAATCTGTGAGGAAAGGAAGAAAGATCAAGGAATGGAAGAACAAAGAGAGGAAGGAGGAGGACTTCAGGGGCCAGGCACCAAGCCACCCAGCTACACAGCCAGACATGGGGTAAGAAGGAAAGAAAAGGTATACAGGCATAGAGAAAGATAGAAGCCATGAGGCCAAAGATTGACAGGATAATTTAAAGTTATGAAAAGCTGGCAAGAAACAAGCCAAGCTAAGGCCAGGCTTTTATAACTAAAAATAAGCCTCTTTGTGTAATTTATTTGGGAGTTGGGTGGCAGGCCTCCCAAAAGAGCAAAGAGTAAAGAGCAAAAAACAACCAACAACAATTTTATATTATTCTATTTTGTTATTATTATTATTACATTTTTATTTTGAGAAGCAAATACTCTAAGACTATATATTCAATCTTATGACAAAGTACTTAAGCTTGGAAAATATTAAAAGTACTAAATTATTTATGAGTTTTGTCATTAAGAATATTCCAAAAAATGGTAAAGTATTTGTTCAGAAAGCCATTTTTGTTACACAGGTAGTGGAAATTTTTAGCAACACATTCATAATTGTGTTTTTATCTATTTTTAAAATGAGGAAACCCTAGCAAGTAGGATTGGCTATTGAGCATGCTACTGAGCACAGATTTGGTTGGGGAGAGTAATGCTGAATTTATATTTATCTGATTTTCTTTCAGTTGGCCTCTAGGCCATGCCTTTTAAGTTTTGAAATGACATGGACTAGCTAAACCTTCCTGAGTATTTCTATAAATATTACACATTTCTTTGTATATATGAAAACAATTCTCTGACTTGAAGGGTAAACAGTTATTTCACAATATTTAAACTGTGAAACCACTTATAACCCTTTGGTGAGGACTGACAGATACTCACCAACTCAGAACACATCTCTTGCAACAAGAATTAGCAGATAAAGGTGTTTCCCAATAATAAACAATCAGAATTACTGCCCACCCTCAAAATAACATTTTCTTCAATGCAAATTCAAATACCCTTTTTGATTATTTTATTTTTCAAAGACAGTCTCATGTAAGTCTATGTTGCCTTCTAACATCCTACCTACATAGCTAAGAATGATCTTGAACTTCTGACCCCTCCGTCTCTACCTGCAGTTGCTGAAGTGTAGATATGTGGCACCATGGCTGATTCCAAAGTTAAACATCTTAATTGAAATCTCCCCCTTTACATCAGCATTAATATTGGTAATGTTTTTCTTAAATAAAAGTAATATAAATTATACATTCATTTATTAGATTTGGTAATTTTGTAATTGTTCTTAAAGCTGGGGGAAAAAGTTGAGACAAGGACATTTGAAGCTGTATGGTGAAAGAAAATTCACATTATTTTTCTGAAAACGTTGATCCCTAAGCATTTCACTGATACCCATAGATTAGAGCTTCTTTCAATTTTCATTACAGAACCTTCTTTTTGCTGGGGGCAGCTATCATTGAAGAGACTCATAATTGGGCAAAGTGCTCAGAATAAGTAACTATTGAGTGCTCAGGCCTAAATGACACATATGTATTAACCACATGCAAAGGTTCAGGGAACATTATCAAAGAGGGAGTGGTAAATCATTAAAATCTAGAGGATGGGAAGAATGCTAAGAAATGATGTCTTTTATACAATACTTTGCTCTTTCACTCATGCACTCACAGCAGCTATGGTTACCTGCCCAGGATCTTCACAAAATCAACGCACTCCACAATCTAGAATGAATAGAAAGAAGAGGGGCTCATGAGCTCTACCCCCACCTGAGAGGCCATTGACACTACATGGCTTCTGGGGGTGGGGAGTTACTTTTCTTTGGGAATGTAGCCTCTGGTAGGATGTCTATGCTACAGTGGATGACCTCACATCCATGTGCATGCAGGCAGAATTTATTAGACTCAATGGGTTATAAAAAAGGAAAAATGAAGACATTGAAGATATAAGGGGGGCATGTACAATGACCACATAGAGAGTGGAAAAGTGAAGTTGTGAGCGAGTATGAGCAATATAAACAAAAATACATATACAAAGAGTATGACCATCAAGTTATGTAATTATTCTGCAAATATACTTTAGTATGTACATGAAATTCCCAAAATCACTAGCATAATACATTGTATTTAAACTTCACTAATTGTTTAGATGATAAATAACCCATATGTTTTGCTACAGCAGAGCTTGAGTAAGTATTATGCAAGTTTAAAAAATATTGTAACCATCCTTCCTCCCTCTCTTCAACAGGATTCCCAGAGCTCAGACCAGTGGTTGGCTGGGGATCTCTGCATCTGCTTACATCAGTTACTGAACACAGGGAGGTCAAGGTCATCACAAAGGAACACTCAGAGACAACTAGACTGGGCTCATAGGAGCTCACAGACACTGGACCAACATCTAAGAAGCCTGCATGGGACCAACCTAGGTCCTCTACATATATGTGACCATATATGTGGTCTACTTGTAGGACTCCTAGCAGTGGGAGCAGGACCTGTTTCTGGCTCTTTGGGAGGCTTTTGGGAACCTATATTTCATACTGGAGTGCCTTATCAAACCTTAATACAAGGGGAGGAGCTTAGTATCATCTCAACCTGCTATGCCATGCTTTGTTGACACCCATAGGTCAATAGAAACAGAGGAGGAGTAGATTGAGCTGTGCATAAGGGAGGTGGTGGGGGGAGGAATGGAAGGAGCAGAGAGAGGGGAAATTCCAGTTGGTATGTAAAATAAATGAATAATTTTAATTAATAAATCTATCATAACATTTTCCTCATATTTCTCCCCCCAAAACTAGTATAAAATATACTTATTCATCAGTAACTAATTTTATTCATTTTAAAGTGACATTTTCCATCTGGTGCTGTTAAATCAGAAGTTTCATCAAGAGTTTAATCTCTTGAAGTTTTCTTCCTGCACATTTCATAACATTTATGACTGCTGACTGCTGAAAGTAGAACTAATGGCCAAATGACACAATCCACTTAGGATTTCTGTGTCCTTGCCTCTTCCTTTCCATACCCCCTGCTAATGTAGATGTAGATTTGACTCATTGTTCTAAATGATGCCTGTCCTGATTAGTGTTTGTTTGTTGATATTTTGTTTTTGTCTTTTTGGTCAACTTGACATATGCTATCTGTCATATGTCATAACACATTCTTAATATAACATAGAGTTATCTAAAAGAGGAACCTAACCGGGTGATGGTGGAGCAAGCCTTTAATTCCAGCACTTGGGAGGCAGAGACAGGTGGATCTCTGTGACTTTGAGGTCAGCATTGACTACAGAGCTAGTTCCAAGACAGCTAGGGCTGTTACACAGAGAAACCCTGTCTCAAAAAAAAAAAAAAAAAAAAAAAGGAAAAGAGAAAAACAAAAAATGCCTCTATGAGATTGCCTGCAGGGTCAGTCTGATGTGGGAAGGTCTAGCTTACTGTGTATATGGTGCCACCCTTGCGCTCATGTGTTGCATACTAAAGTAAACTGAGCAATATTTGAATAGCAAACTAGTAAGCAGACAGAGCTTCTTCATTACTTCTGTTCAGTTCTGTCTTCAGTTTTCAGCCTTCATTTCCTTCCTTTACTTCTTTCAGTGATGGAGTAAGACCCCAGAGAGTTATAAGATGAAATAAAATATTTCCTCTCCAAGCTGATTTTGGTCATGGTGTTTCATCACAGCAATAGAAAGCCTAACACAATGTCCCCTTCAGGAGAATTCACCTTGGATTTCCCTTCAGCTGCTGATGGTCCCATGGATACTGAATTGCTTCTTTGAAATTTAGAAACTAACAGAGCTTTGAAAGTTAGGCAAATGGACAATGAGAAAATATAGAGTTGAGAAAATATAGGGGTAGGAAATTTGCTATGATATTTTAAAAATGAACAGTAGAAAGTTTTGTACCCATACTCATTTCCTGTGTAATTACATCCACTAGAATATTAAAAAAAGGAAAAGCCTTGCTTTCAAATACCAAACACATCTACTGTATAAACCCAGAGGCAGTTAATATCTTTAATGAGGACAAAAGCACACAGGAAAACAATTATGCTTCTTTTAAATCATAGTTTACAGCAAACTAATTGAATTTAAAAGTAATTACACAAGGAAATATCAATTAGATATCTATTGTCTCTCTTGTGTAATTATAATGTGTTAGTGCTGATGCTTCATAATTGTTTTGAGCAGCTTTTTAAATCCTATCATTAGTTTTCCAGAAAAGAAACTGAAAAGTGTTAGATATTTCTCGCTCTCAGGTGGTGTTTTATAAGTAGGTGGCTATAATTCCATCTTTGTAACAAGGAGAACAACTCATTTCAAAGACATCCTGGTCTACTAAAAGCACTTGAACATTTGTAGAACTACTTCTTGAAAACTAATGGTCATACTTATTTGAAAGTACTTTATAACAACCAGATCTAAATCAACTGAGCTACCTACCATGAGCATCAAGAGATTTGCAATAGCTAAAAAACATGTTGGTTTCTAAAGCAAGTGAATCTGTGTTAACCCCACTTGTCAGGTAACAGTGTATACAGATTTAAAAAAAAAAAAAAGAAAAAGAAATGAGGAACAGAAATGGTCATTCTTAATCTCAAAAGGCATCCTACTTTCCCTTTTTCTTAAATGAGTTACCAGGAGGTGAACAATATAATTGTAATTCTTTAAAGTTCCAAGTGAGAGGAAACTTCATTCTGAGGTTGTGCAAGAGATGTAATTCTTATATAATATGACACTTGGCAGCTGGTGGACTTCTTCACTTTTCAAGACCCTCCTTCAGTCTCTTTGATATATCCCCTCGCTTAACATAATGATAGTTACAGCTTATTCCCATTCATAATAATATTCCTACTTCACACTGACTTATCACAGAGCATCATGGCAGTATCTTCTACTTTTAGGCTTTCAATACCCATAGTCTCATTATTATTCCTGACATCCAGAAAAAAATACCATGTGCCATTTAAATATCTTTGAAAATATATAACAGAGGTTCAGAAAGATGCTATCACCAAACCTAGTCATTCAAGCCTATAATCCCAGTCACTTAGAAGGATAAAGGAGGAATATATCAACTTCAAGGTCAATCTGTACTATAGAGTAACCACAATGCCAGCTTAGAAAACTCAGGGATACTCTGTCTTGAAAGTTAATGACAGCTGCAGATGTAACTTAGTGGTAGATTACTAGTCTACAATGCAGGGACACTTAGATTCAATCTCAATTTCAATAAATAAATAGATAATTAATTTTTAAAATAAAATTTAAAACCTGACTATGTATGAGTGTATGTACATTTGAACACACACACACACACACACACACACACACACACACACACACACACACATACACACACACACACTTTCTCTCAGCCATAGAAGGCTGGGAAATAAGTGAAAATGTCAACACTTTCTGCAGTAACATCTACTGCTTCTGTAAATCTGCCCAATACCACATGCCTATCAATTCCTCCTAGAATGCATTTGGTGTTTATAGAGAGAAAGGGCACATCACTTATCATTTAAAGAAGAGTTTGGATCATAAAGCCCTGGTACTTTATCTCCTAAACTGGGAAAACAGGAGGTACATTATCTGTTAGAGGAATAATATTGGCCTAATAGAGTTTGTATCACCCTACACAAATCTCAGTATTTGTCTTGCCTTCTTGCCTCTGCTTCTGATTATATTTTCATGTAAGTTTTGGGTAGACTCCTCCCCCTGACTTTCACTTCAGTTAATATCTGTAGTTATTCTTCACCTAGTTATTGTTACATGGCTTGTTTGGTTTTATCCACTCACTGGTGATTTCATAAAAAGATGGATTTTAGGTTTGCTCTTGCCATCACAACTACGGTGGTGGATAACTGTCCTTTCTGAACAAAACATCTTTGAAGAATTTCTACCAGAGTCACCTTTGTACATGATACCCACACAGTGATTCACCATATTTAGGAGAAAGGAAGTTCAGGGTTACCCAAGTGACCTATGAATTCAGCAATTTCAGATTCCTCACAACTCTGGGCTGCTGTGGTTACTCATTTTCTTCAAATTCCTTTAAATGTTTCCAGTTTTCTAGAACTTTCATTAGGAACTCAAGAGGGAGAAGTGTGTTGCATTCCTTTTTTTTGCAGAGCAGTTGGTTTGCTGTCAATATTGCCTATTTGGTAAAGCTGTAGCTAACCCAGGGCAGAAGGACATCTTAAGAATGAAAAGCTAAAAGAACTTGATTAGGATTATAAAATTACTTTTGTTTTACCTTTGGATACTATTCCATTTTCTCCAGATCAGGTCTCCATTATTCAAAGGTAAAATGGATGGTCCCACTAGACAAAACAAAACTAAATTGGTGTTGTACTGAAAAGGGTTAATGATTCTAATTTTTCACTTATTACACTTCAAAAGAATATCTTTACCATTAACTACTTAATTAGTACAGAAATGAGTTTTTCAAAAATATCCCAGAGTATTGTGATAAATTTGGATAGGTATCTAAACGGACATTCTGATAGCAAGCAGAACTCAAGAGATGTGGGCAAAAAGATAAGTTCACTCACAGAGAATCTATTAGTCATCTCTAAAGTCATGTCTTGCTTGAGCTTAATCTTTATTTTTAGGTTGTGACCTCCAGCAGGTCTGTGTTTCCAATATATTTGACAGGAATAGATGTCTAAATAATTGTTAGGCATAAATTAATAATCAGCTGGCTGGTGCACTTTTTATAAAGTAGGTAAGAATTATGAAACGGTAAGGAGAAATTCTTCTAGCACTGGTAGTCCAGTCCAAGGCCTGTGGGTTAGGCTGGCATAACTGAAGAATTACTGTAACAAACCCTGAAAACTAAGGGGCTTTGCTACCACACTTTTGAAGCCAGAGACTTATGGTGCTAAGCATTCACACTAGAGGCTTATTGCTTTAACCAGTAACCAATTCTGGCCCTGGCACATGGCAGCAATTATAATCCTTGGCTTAAAGCAGAAGCAACAGTGGACAGACTCAGGTGGCAGCAGCAGTACCTGCTGATATTACAGCTCTCAGACCTTGGGTACTGGGAATCTCTGCAGTTGTACAAGTGCTATAGCTCCCAACCCTAAGTATCAGGTTCCCCCAGTCTGTGGCTGGTGCCACAGCCCTAGACCTAGGGTACATGGAACCTTTGGCACTTAGGGCTTGGCAGCTTTCTGACACTCTTGCAGCAACCAGGGTCCACAGTTTCTTATCTTCAGTTCCTTAGAGTCTTCCAAAGCCTGTTGTCTTCCTTACTCCTACTTCCAGTTATTTCTGCTGCTACTGCTCTTTGAGATGACTCCATTGCTCTGTCTTCACTACTGCTGCTCCAGAAGTGGCTGCTCCTATCTGTAAAATTAGAATTTGTCTACTGCTTTAATTAACCTGTCTTCCTGTTGCCAGCTCATCCCACCTCACCCACAATAAAATCCAAAGGAGACAAACAAAACAAAATAACAAAAAATACCTCTACAGAGTACCCTTGTATTTGGCCTATCGTTGCAACACCATAAAGTAGGTAGCTCTCTCCATATGATTGGAAACGTGAAATAAACTGATCTTTATTCAAATGAAGTACTGTGTGAGAACCAATCACAGGCCTTCTATTGGGTTTAGGGCAGGTGCTTCTTTGGCCTGGGTGAGAATGATTGAAGGGTGTTTACCAAATTTTGTTCTTGGAGTACTGGTTTTGAAGGCCTGTGCCAACTACCAGGAGCATGTCTGCAGCCCAGGTTGCACAAGTCCTCTCCTCGAAGCTGCTTCAGTATCCTCCCAGAGATTGTAATGTGTCCAAATAGCCACACTGCCATGAGGTAGTCTGGCTGATATTTCTAGACTCAAGGTAGGGGTGTGTGTGTGTCTAATAGCTGCCAATTAGGGACTCAAATCACCCCACCTTCAGTGTCTTATTTTTAAAAAAAGATACATCTTTAAGGGGGTGTTTACAATAAAAGCTTAACTAGAGCCATTTAAGTACTTGACAATGCTTGCCTAATATCTCCTACCTTACTACCTCAGATGGGGAGATGGGTCTCCTCTAATCTCTCTCATACAGAGCCCAAATTTCTCCTCTTACAGAAAAATGCTGATAGCATCCACCATATCCCCAGTATTCCCATGTAGCCATCATGTTTCACACATGGGAACTTGTTGGATATTTTGATGTATCTGGGTTGCCATGGTGGTGGTGCTGCTATACACATTTTATCATCAAGAAAGCATTATGTTTAGAGTTTATGTTCCTAGCCATGTGTCTTTCAGACACCCTAATCAGACTGCTGACTGCTGACTTTCCCTTCGACAGACTTCCACATGGTCGTTAGCCTCAACATAAATGCTAATGATGGGCTCTGGGTAAATCAGAAAATGAAACCATTAACCTAGACTTCTCAGGGTTGCCTCTTAGGTTTTCTGTAGTGAGCAGATACTGGCCACAAAGTCACTGAAAGGTAATTCCCGATTGCTTCAAGTTTCAGAGAAATATGTTTTCATATGATCATCGTGTTTTCTTCCCCTATTACTTCAATCACACTCTTTCTAGGCTACTCTGGAATACAGCAGTGGTCATCTTTAGGGCACAGGCGTGTCTTCAAGATGGAGACACACACTGAGTCCTTGTCACCACAACGGCCATGAGGACCTCTCCTGCTATTTGCGGTAACATTCAGGTAACCATGGCATCCGTGTCGGGCTCCACTAGCCATTGGCTCTCGGAGATAATGCCCTCTTTGCAGTGCAACATTCTGAAGAAGGAAGCGTTGCCAGCGTCCTCGAGAGGGCGGCCCTGCGCACGCGCACGCGCACTCGGCCCAGTGACCTGCGCAGACGCAGTGGTCAGCTTCCGGTCGCCAAGGTGGGGCGCAGAGCACACGCCATGTCTTGCTTCAGCCGCTCTAAGTACAAGACCGGGGACCTGGTGTTTGCCAAGCTCAAGGGCTATGCCCACTGGCCAGCGAGGATCGAGCACGTCGCGGAACCCAACCGCTACCAGGTGTTCTTCTTCGGGACCCACGAGACGGCCCTGCTAGGCCCCAAGCACCTGTTCCCTTACGAGGAGTCCAAGGAGAGGTTCGGCAAGCCCAACAAGAGGCGCGGCTTCAGCGAGGGGCTGTGGGAGATCGAGCACGACCCTATGGTCGAGGCCTCCCCTTGCCTGGCCTCAGAGGAGGAGCAGCCCTGCGACCAGGGACCTGGGCAGGGGGAGGAGCCCGAGGAGCTGGAGGAGCTGGAGGAACCGGAGGAGCCAGATGAGCCCAAGGAGCCCAGGCAGGAGCTGGAGCCCGAGTCCCTACCTGACCTGGAGCCAGAGCCGGGGCCTGAGAGCGAGGGGGAGCCGGAGCCGGCGCCACAGCCTGCCTATGGCCTGCTGGACGCCGCGGAGGAAGAGCCAGGCCTTGCCGAGGCCGAGCCAGGAGAGCAGGAGGCCGAGCAGGTGCTACAGCAACAGGCTGAGGCCGAGGCCGAGGAGCCAGGGCGTCTGAAGAGGAGCGCGGCGGAGCAGCCGCAGGATACCCCCAAACGGCCCAGGGAGGCGGCGCCGGGCGGCCCACTGGAGATGGAGCCGGCCGGAGAGCGCGAGGCTGAGGCCTGCCCCATCATGGAGGAGCCTGACCAAGCCCAGGAGCAGCAGCCTTCGCTGGAGGAGGAAGCCACAGAGGAGGCGGTCCAGGCCCTGATTGGTGGAGAAATTGAAGGCCTGTAGTCACGGTGTCTGTAGAAGAGCCCTCTACCCTTTCCTGATGCCACCTGGCTGTGGCTGGCAAAACCCACTAGGGCCCAGTCCTCACCCCAGCCCACCTCTCCTTCATTTACTCACCTTCTCCAAGCCTGAATTCCTGGGATGGGTCAGGCCACTTGACATCAACTTCGTGGCTTCAGTTGCGGCCCCCTTCCCTCCCTAAACTCTTATGGGCATTTTGGATCTCTGCCTGGATACCAGGAGTGAAGGGGGTGGAGGAGAGAGAGCAAAGGCGACTTTCAACGGTCTGGGAGGGGCGGTCTGTAAACTGGTGATGTTGGTCCTGTGGGGGCATGAGCATAGTCTCCTTGAGTTCCTGTCTCTTCCTCCCATAGCTCTATTCCCAGTTTTATAGGATCGAGGAAAGTGACTGGGGGGAGGAGGACTCAGTAAAATTTTCTGTTATCACAGGCAGTTCGGAAGTTGCCCATTTTCGTTTCGTTTTTCATTAAAACATTTGGGGCTCTCCAGCTGTAAGATGTGAAGACTTTGCCTGCCTATTTGGATAGAAGTGGTGAGACATTATCCTCTCCACATTTCCTGGACCACTGATGGATGCCGTTTCGGAGACCTCTGCTGCCCCTTTCAGTCGACCTTGGAGCCCCAGGGCCTTCAGTAATATATATCACTAGGACAAAACACTTGAGGAACCACCGTTGTTTTAAGAGGAATTTTATTCTGTTTAGAAAAACCGTTGGTTGTGCCTGCTCCTAATTTTTTCTGTGGCCAGTGTCATTATCAAATGAACCGGGAATTCCCTTTTTGTTTGGGATTTGATGACCTCGTTGTTAGGGCTTTTTTTTTTTTTTCTTTTTGTAAAATTTCCATCTACATATCACCATCTGGGCCCCTCAGTGTTGTCACCTACTACAAAATGTAATGTACTGAGAAGTTGAGTGTCCCTTCCCAACATCTGTCTCTGTACCTTTGTACCTGGACCCCTTGGGCCCTGCACTTTTCCCTCGGGCTCTGATGAAAAATTTTAACTATACTTTTGGAGGTTAGGTCTGAGAACCGTAGACTATTTCAGTTCTAGGAAATAAAACCGTTGATTACTTTAAAGCAAATCTTCTCAGGCCTGTTCCTTTGCAGTTCAAAAGAACTGAGTTTTAAATGTGTTGCGCCTTTTGTAGCACTGAAAGCAAAGACCTACAGAAAAGGATGCTCTTGGAGGCTTTGTTTCTTGATGTCACCACCTTCCCTGCATTAAAATAGTCACTTGCACTCATTCAGAGGAGTGGACGAAGATTAAAAAGCTTGGAGGACGACAAACTGCACATTGCATTTTAAACCTAAATGCTATGGTAGGAGTTTTGGTTTGGAGAGCATGAGTGAAAGGTGAAAGGGTTGGTTTGGTTCTTTTTCTTGCCTTTTCCTTATCTTTTCAATTAACATGTAATCCTTTAACACCTATTTCATGAAAGTATAATTGCTTCTTAGTCCCAGATTTAAAAATATGTAGTATCTGTACAATATTTGGGGCCTTTTTTGGTGACTTTGTCCAAATATATGAGGAAAATTTAAATAATCTTAGTCACATGTTGGGGGCCCCAGGTTCTGCATGAAGGATTGAGAGATAATAAATACTACAGGTCACCTGAAAGACCAATTCTTAACCCATAACTAGCGACTAATCCTGTATTCCATACTGGTAAAAGTTACTTCTACATTGTCAGCTGTGTAAGTCAGGTCATTGTTTTTCAATTACTGATAATGGTATTAATAGTTGAAATGTACAGCTTACTGAATTACAGGCATGTACCCTGAAGTATGGCTACACTCAACTAACAATCAGCAAAGGTAGCTGTTATTATTTCCTCTAAAAGAACTCTCAAAGGTTTCCTGATTTCCATCAAACTCTTGGGACTCAAACACAGATTTCTAAAACCTAAGCATTTTCTTCTGAATTGTGCCTCCAAAACCCACTATGAATTCAGAAGTTAATAAAGTAGCTATTCTAGTAATAAGTAATCAAGACAGTAGCTAATTTCTAAAGTGAGCCTCTACTTTTTGTACACAATGTCTTTATAATGCAGCCATCCAATTAGACAGCTACTATTATCTCTATTTTAGACCTAAGGGAGTTGAGATTCAGAGACATTAAGTAATTTTCCCAATGGCAGACAATTAGTAAGTGATAAACCACGATTCAGACATGGGTTTTCTCTCATTCTAAACCGTAGGTGCTTTGTTCCATTTTATCCTTTCCTATTATGTAAAATTTCCTATTCAGTTGAGAGCTTTTACTATCTTCTGTTTTGAAGTGAACATTTAGAAATTTGTGAGGGAAAAATAGATTAACAAACATTGCTTATAGGTGTTTAAAGTCATCTGGGGACGTGACAATTGTTTTGTGTATAAATGACTTGGCTAAGTGATGAGGACAATTGCACATTCAGTAATTTAAAAGATGCATAAGACTATAGGAGGTTTGAATATGGATTGTTGGATTTGCCAGAGGCAAGCGTAAGATCTTGACAATGTTTTTGTGGAGGCATATTGTCTTGAAATGATTCAATAACCTGAAAGAAGAAAAATGGGTTTACTAGCATTTGTGTCCCTCTCTGTGTTATACCTTTCTTCTTTTGTGTTTCTATTTTTGGGAATAGAAAGAGGTTTCACTGGAAGTGGTGCTCACACTTAACCTTCTTCTCAACTGTATGCTGTAGAGAAAATGGCAGTCTAACTGCTAGTCCATATAAATAATAACATCCCCATTTATCAAACCCAGTTATAATCATATAAAGAAGAGAGAAAATGGGATAGGGGAATCTGTACTCTCAACCCTTTTATCAAGATGATAGAAACCATTATGTCCTCTGATGACCAATGTCTTTGTCTTGGACTGAAACTTAAGCTATTTAAAATTCCAGGAATCCCAGTGTTGCTTTTGTTTTTTCTCTGAACAGTGTTATGCCTCAGTAACAGAAGTACAGATAAATGATTACTTACCTTTCTGAACAAAGCTGGCTGCTTGATCCTTCACTGAAGCCATGTTGTACTAGTCAGCCATGTTCATGCTTTTTCTGATGGCTGTGTTTAAGATGCCCCAAGCACAAGTATGCTTAACAGTGTTGCTGCTTCAAAGAAATGTTGAGCATACTGGGTTCTGTAATAATTTCAAAGTATTCAATATTTCATACAAACATCACTTTGGCAAAGGACTAAGATTCCACTGAGACTTTCAAGTTTTGTTGCTTAATTTCAGCCAGGATTCAGCTTTTGCCTGCTCTACAAATTTGACTCCAAAGTGTCAACTCTTCCTTGTGGCACATATCTCCACTGCAGTTTTTTAAAATATACTAGATATTAGGACACACAGGACACCCTCAGATTATTTCGGTGTCAACACTTGCCATAGAAAGCCCTCTGCCCCACATTTCTTATATGTGTAGCTCCTTTTATTTAAAACGTCCTTCATCTTCTCAGCCTGATCAGCCACTCAAGGTAAGGTCCACCCATGTCTGTCTGTTACCACCACTGTGTGCTCACACTGATTATAGCCTAATTTCCTGTGTAATTGACTTTTCAACTAAATTATTTTATTAGTGCTTTACTCTTACACTCAACCATGCCACAATAAGCACACAATAGTTATTTTATAAATGTTCGAAGGTCAGTTATCAAATACTCCTTGTAGTCATGGTGATGAAGTAACAGCTATGGTGGGATGTAGAGCATACTGACAGAAAGCAGAGCAAAGGTAGTTGCCTATAGACTAACGACAAAAGCTGGTTGGTTGGAAAAATCCCGTGTCCGTGTAAGTAGCTAGCTATTTTATTATGGTGAATTGAAAACTTGATTGACAGGTCTTGAAGATCTGAAGAAATTGGTCAGGGTCAAAGCAAAAATTGCTTTTTCTTTCTTTTCCCCACCTCTTCTTAACTAATTATATTTGAGTTATTTGTCTCAATTAGGCCACAGGCAAACATACTGTCTACAATGCCTGGGTCCTCCTCTGGACAGGAGGTATTCTGACAGTTTTCAGACATGAGCCACAAATTGACCATTCTGTAAAAATTTTACAGCAATGAAGGTGAGTTTGCCAGAAGGAATCTGCATTCAGTGTTTATCTCAGACCCTTGTTCAGGTACACATGTTCCTGTAAGCCCTCTTAGAGTTTAATGTACTTCAAGGAATGGAATCTGCTCACTTAACTGTAGTTGGTTCCCAGTCTCCCTTGCCTACTATCTTGCTTCAATTATAGTTCTCTGATCTATTCTCGGTGACCAAACTGATCATAGTAGTCTTTGAAATCCTGGAGCTATCCTAACATGATTTTCTCCAGTAAGTCAGCATGGAATTTAGCATGGTAGTTACTTTTCTCCAGCTGTGACCAAATATTTGATTAAACAAACAAACAAAAAACGAACAAACAAACAAGCAAAAAAAAAAAAACAACTTCTGGGAAGAAAAGTTTGTTTTGGCTCACAGCTCAGGTGATACAGTCTACTATTCTGAGGAGGTATGTTCAACATCTGTGGCAGGATAAACTTGCTTGCCTCTGGGTAGATCAGGAGTCAGAGAAAGGAGTGATCAGCTTACTTTCTCCATTCCCTCCTTTATTCAGTCCAGGAATTCAGCCCATGGGATGGTGCCATCTACATTCAGAACAGAACTGCTTCCATCATCCCCACTTAAAAACTTACGGAAAAGTTCTCATACATACATCCAAAAGTGTTCCCAGCTAATGCCCTAAGTGTTTCTTAATGCAGTCAGGGTGACAATAGTAATTAATCACTATACTCAGAAAAGATGAGAGCAAAATTCATGAATGGCTTGGAGCACATGGCCTGGGGAAAGTGCTGGTCCTAGAGTGACCAAGTCTTCAGGATGGGAACCAACAAAATATACTTCATCTGCCTCATTGTCCTGATATGTGGCTAGTGCCCAAGGACTTTGGGCTACTTTTTTCTCTTCTGCTTCTGTCATTTTAGAAGAAGTGTTCCTTCTCTCCAGCTGTATGTTCCTGTTCCTCCTATGAAAGTTTTCCTTCAGTGGCTTCCTCAGAATTTGATAGCACTCCAATATGTTACCATAAAACTATGTTTTCCTTAATAGTGTCAGCTCTACTCTCACATAAATGTCCCTTTTATTGTTCTTGTCAGCCACTAGACTGAATATTCCATGTAGACAGGAATAATTTCCTTCATATTTCTAAGAACCTAGCAATGTGCCCTATTCATGTTAGTAAATAGTCATTGAGAAGGAAATGAATGTACATATGACTGAACTGGCTGCTGCTCCATTCCCACACCAGCCGTCAAAAGCCCGTTTGAGGAATTTTGCCATCTTTAGTAAAACACAGTAAGGAAACCTAAAGCCATTTTAAAATGCCTGTTTACCATTTATTTCATAAAATTATATTTGTTAGTCTCACAAAATAGCATCTCAGATGACTGAAACCCAACCATGAAAAATCAAATCATGAAAGGTTGCCATCTGTATTAATTACCTTTCTCCTTGCTGTGGTCAAATACCTGAAAAATCAATTTAAGGGAAAGGGTTTATTTTGATTCATAGCTTGAAGGAAATAGTTCTTCATTGCAGGAAAACCTTGATGTCAGGCAGCTCCTTGGTGGTGAGATTATGCAGCTGAGACTCCTAACCTCCTCACATCTCAGTGGAAGAAGAAGCAGAGACCAGAGAGAAGCAGGTCTGTCTATAACCCTCAAGACCCTCTTGCAGTGATCTGTCTCCTCCAGCAAAGCCCCAGTATTAAAAGCTTCATAACCTCTAAGAAACAGTACCACCCTCTAGGTACCAAGTATCCAAACCCACAAGCCTGTTCAAGGATATTTGCCTTTAAACCACAATACCATCTGTATCCTGAGTATGAATAAGCATGGCAAACACAAGTCTAGAAGTTAGTTTTATCTTTAGTAGTTTGATATTTCATTTTTTAAAAGTAGGGATCAAACCCAGATCTTCACACATGCAAGGCAAGACCTTTTCCACTGAGCTACATGCTAAGCCCTTGATACTGCAATATAAGAGTTGGGCTCTGAACTGCCCAAACATAGTTAAATCCTGGCTCCCCCATTTAAGAGCTACGTCATCTAAGATTCCTTCAGCCAAAGGCTCTGAACGTGACTTCCACATTGCACATTTGTTATGAAAAGCAAATGAGTGCAAATATCTTTAAATGTCAAACATAGTACAGAGCAGAAAACAGACCTTATATGTATGTTAATTCATTTTCCTTCAACCTAATCTAGAGGACTAACCATAATGAACAACTAGAAATAATTAGAGCCCAGTTTATTGCCTTTATTTGAGAAGACACTGGAGGCCTTCACCAAATGCAAACAGCTCACTGTGATATAGACAGCAATTCTATATTTAGCCTGCTCGTATTATACCCAGAGAAGCTGAAATCTCATTCTTCTCTTTCCTCATATTGCTCTTCAATAGCTTCTTTAAATTCCCTCACTGGTAGCTGAGTTATTTCATACAGACATATCCAATTTTAAATATTCCTCTTTTTTTTTTTTTGGCCTGACTCATCCCTCCTGTGCCCAGCTTTATTGCTCTCATTATTTCCCCAGGATGCACTCACTGTTTTCCAGTGGGTATTTCCTAAGTGTATCTCTTTGAGCACTGTGCATTCTTGGCTTTTTTTCCCCATTGGTAGAAATAGTAATTGTACTGCTCTAGTTATTTCTTGGCTCCCTTGCCTTTTCTTCCAGTGTACCTATCTTTTCACACATAATTTTAATGAGCTGCCCAACTCGATTACTGAAAGGCACTGGAGTGTTACAGCAGGTGGACCATTCTTCCCAGAAGTTCGCACAGGTTACAAAGTCTCTGTTCATTTTGCTTTTGCCTTTCCTTTCTTCCTTTCCTGCTTTTTCCCCTTCTTCATAACTTGAGCATCTTTCCATTACAGTCATTATCCAGCTCTCTTGGTGATCTACTTAACACTTCATTAAAATTGTGTTCTTCTGGGTTCTCTTCTCCCTTTCTCCCTGCCATTCACATGTCAACAAGATCTGCTTTTACTCTTTTACTTTTGATTCTTCTGGTGTCTGAATTTGTCAATCATTACTCTTCTCCTTAGGGAGGTTTCTTTGCCTGCCTCCCCATAACAATATCTGTATCCCAGCCTGTGCCTTGTTGCATTCAGGTTCAATTAATTTTTCCTTCCCTTTTTTGTCTTTATTTTTACCATTAGATTATTGGGACATATCATTGATTTCATTCAGCAACTACACAATCAAGGCATCTCAGAAGTACTTTTTTCCTTCCTTTATTCTGTCTTTCTTTTTATCACTAGATTTTGAGATACTATACTGATTTGATCCAACAATTACACTGAATGAGGCATTTCAGATGCCCTGATAATAAAGGCAAAGATAGGAAGAGACAGAGATACTACCATTATATGACAATATCATCTCTTCTTTGAAAAATTAAAATACACTGGAGTATTAGTAACTTCATAACAACTTCACTTATGTATTCCTTTGTTAGTTAGGGTGAGGACTAAAGGAGAAATCATTTTTATTTTAAGGAAGAAATTGTACCAGCATTACATGGCTGCTTGAGTGCTCTGAAAACAGAAGAGAAGATGGACATGCTCAGTACTATCCTAAACCTTATAAATTAGACAAGGAATATATTAGCCCAATTCCTATTGAACTCACAGAGTCTGATAGAGTATGACTAAGTAAGGAAGGTGAATTTTCAGTTACATTAAGTGAGTTATGCTCTATGTGATAAAGAACTCATGGAATCTGAGGATCACATTCAGCTGTTGTAATAGAGCTAAATATTTCTGTAGTATACAAATCCATATTATTATTGCCTTTATCCAAGGTTTACAATCTTTCCTAGTTTTTATATTTTATTTATTTTGGCGTGATCCCACATGTGTCATAGTGCATGTGGGAAGACCACAGAAAAACTTTCAGGGGTTGGTTCCCTCCCCTCTGTGGGTCCTAAGGAGAAGACTCAAATTATCAGGCTTGGTGACAAGTGCCTTTACACACTGAGCCATCTCACTAGCCAATGTGATCTTTCTAATGCAGTGAATAATATCCTAGGGGTATTTTTCATATGTCATGGTGGGGGGAAACACACGTGTATATCTAAAAGTGATGACTATGTCCATTCAGGAAGAGTTTACTGTTACAGATACTGTTCTAGGGGCTCAAGATGCGTTGGTGAGTAACATAAACAGAAACCACAGCTGTTCTTTCATTTCAGCAGCAAGAGAAAAGCAATTAAGAGGAAAACGAATGGGGGAATTAAATGTATTAAATTAAATTGTGTTGTTTCTTTGGGAATACAAACATGAAGAGAGCAGAAGATGGAATCCTGCCATTTTCAATAGGCCAATGACAGATTGGCCAATTGTGTTAGGACACAGGGCTTTCTCCTTTCCTTACCTTCAAATGATTCCCCAGGATAAAGATAATGCAGTGTTACCATTATGAATAGGATCTTGGGGTTCACTGTAACTGTTAAACTATAAATAACCCCCAAACCTAAATTATTATTAATAATAAATTGCTACTGGTTCAGCTCAAAGCTGAAAGAGACACACAAAACAGAATATTTGGAATGAAACCTTTTGCTTGATATCACTCATTTGCTAACTTATCACAGACAGCAGTAGAACAACGTTTCAAGTTTTGATGTAGACCTAGGTAATTTAAAATACTCAATAGTGGTAATCATTGAATTTGTTGTTGCATCTCCTCTGCAGCACCTATCTGAATAGAAAGGACCATGGGATGTTATAGACTGTCATGTTGTAGTGATGACAACATGTTTATTAGGAGTATGCTTCAACACTCTGAGGGTGTAGACCCATGGGAGACAGAAACTATAGAAAGTACAGGTTGGTAGAGTATTCCCAATGCACATTAGTATCACACTCTTATAATTGAAGTTTTTCAAAATGCTATGTTTTCCTGGCCTCCATCCATGCCAAATCGTGTTACCTTGTGACCTTGAATGCAAATGGAGTGGTACACATTGGGGTAAGGACAGAGTAGGGTGTGTGTGCAAGCAGGGGAGAGTCTTAAAAATTGTTCTACCATTTCCGTTTAGGTCAAAGATTTTCCTTGAATAATATAGAACTATTTCTAGACTAAATTTCTTACCAGTTTTTTGCTTTGAAAACCTTTTAAATATTTTTCTATCCCAAATCATTTTTGCAAGGCAAAAACAGACTTTGAAGTTAATATAATAGATACAAATCAAATATCTTATAGTACTGTATTTTATGCAACTTTTGAATGAGAGGAATAGTATACTTCTAAGATTTTGTAAAATGCAACTAAAAGTATCAATATATTAGACAAGGAGAAGCAATTGAGAGACTCTAGGCCTATAGGCTGAAGATGAATGCCCCAATGTTGCAGAGGAACTTTGGGTGACTGTCCAGGCAGCCAGCTGTCTCTATCATTTCTAGAACTGTGGAAGTTGCTTACAATTACTTCCTGTATACTCAGGTAATATTATATCCTTCTGGGGTCTTTGATGGAGGTGAAGACTAGATAGTTATAATTATAGTTCTCCTTACTTATTATAAAAAGAAAAATTAGATAAAAACTTTAAACTCACAAAAATAGGACAGATGATAAAATATTTTCTTTAATTTTGCCAAATACAAATAGACTAGATATTGTAACTGTAATTCTTGCTTGATAACTATTTTGTTATATGGAATTTTACTATGTTAAAATTAAAACCTTCCCTTTTAATATAAAAAAGGAAAGAAAACTGAGTTTGAGTGAATCTATAATCTGAAATGAAGAGAATTTAAGATCAACTAAAAGCTTCCATTCTATTGTCCAGACTCTCTAACTTTTGTGAGCTCTAGCTCTTGGAATTCCTAAATCCTGCTTCCCATGTTGCCTGCCATTGCCTTTAGCTTTGAAGGTCAGAGCTTTGAACTACATACACCATAAGTTCCCAGAAAGATGATTGGATATTGGGATGAAATATGTCTGAACTATGGGATCTGGGCAAATTAATAAAGTAACTGAGTGTCCCCTCTTCACTTTTACTGTGCCCATGGAGAATAAAAAAACCTCACTTTATTTTGGTCATGCTGATGTGTTTGAATGCTAGGTAGATGTAATTCGTTGTGGATATTCTGTAATATTCATGAAGGGAGGGAGGTAGAGAGAGAAAAAAAGAATGACCATGTTAGTTACTTTTTCTTGTTGTTGTCATCATATTCCAGAGAAATAATAAATTAAGAGGAAGGGTTTATTTTAGCTTACAGTTCAAGGAAAGTGGCCATTATGGTGAGAAAGCTCTCACAGCAAGAGCAAGGCAACTGGTCCCATTGCACCAGCAGACAAGAATCCAAGAATAGACAGGATGTGGGACCAGGCCATCAAACCGCAAGGCTTGCCCCCATGGCCCATTTCCCCTAGCAAGTCTCTGTCTCCTAGAAGTTCCACACCTTTCCAAACATCATCTCCAGCTGGCGACCAAGTTTTTAAACACAGGATTCCATGTGGTCTATTCACATCCAAACCACATGGAGACAGAGGTTGGACCTCAGGTGTTCAATGTGAAGTGCAAAATGAATCCGTAAATTTATTTCTAAAAACAAAAGATATTCTTTCTTTTTGTTCAACCCCATTTCTCCTGTAGAATTGCATCTACATCTGTTCTCAGAAACAACAATAAAAATACTCTCTGCATAAGAGCAAACCTCTAGGCTTCTGACTCTAGTCATTCTAGCCCTCCAGGCTGAAAGTAAAGGAACAAAGTAACAATGGTGGTCTGCAGCAATGTCCAAATCTTCAGTCTATGTTGCAGCTTGATGTGTATATTGTACCTGAGGGCCCTCCTTATAAAAGCTGGAACTCTCCTGTCATGCCATTCCTTGTATGTGTGTGTGTGTGTGTGTGTGTGTGTGTGTGTGTGTGTGTGTGTTTGTGTGTGTGTGTGTGTATTGTGCTATAGTCTTTCAAGAACATCCTTCAAGGAAACTGCATTTATTTATTTTATTTATTTATTTATTTATTTATTTATTTATTTATTTGCTGATTTACCAGGTAACAGTATCTCACATTTATCAGTTTTTGAGAATATTAAAAGACCATACCACATATGCCTTATGACAAGATATAGCCTCATGTCATACACAGAGAGATATTTTAGCCATTAAAATAGATTCCTTTAAGAATGAAATCACAACAATAGTGTAGTATACATCATGCAGGCCTGCTCTCAGCACTCTTTCTCTTCTGGCTCAGGACACAGACAGTGGTATATTGTTACTGTCTCTTCCTCTTCCTAATAATGACCATTTTTCATAGCAGGGTGCTGCAGGTCACTAGCATGATCTTTATGCAAAGGGTCATCGTGTATTCTTTAGATTATGAGTAACAGCATCCAGATACGGGACCAAGTTGATTCTTTGTCTATGAGATGTAGATTTGACCTCATGTTGTCCTTCTAAGCCTTCTGTGATCTCACAAAACCTGGACATAAAACTTTTAAACAGTCTTGCCAAAAAAAAAAATCTCCAACTGTGTTTTGGTTTTGAGTTTAAATCACACTATTCACATCATTTGTCGGCTTTGCTATAAAGATGCCTGGGGCAGCCAGCTGCAGCTGAGAGGGGAGACTTGTCATTGTTGGTAATTAGAAGGAGCCTGAGAGATTCAAGGTGTCTCAGAATTCATAACGGTTTAGGGAAAAAAAAACACCAATGTATTAGCGAGATGCATTTCTCTGAATTTGTTCAAGCAGTGTGGCTGTCTTTTTAACCTTGTTGCCTGGCTCATCACACATGCAGTCAGTCACACAGCCCCTGGCTCCCTGCTGTGCTCCCACAGCTTGATAGAATGCATCAAATATTAGATGAGTCTTCTGGTTTTGCTTCTATTGGCAACTACGCTGATATTTTGTCCACATCAAAATAGCTATAGATTGAAGTCAACTCTTAACACTTAAAATTTTCAGTAGGCAAGGAATAAGTCTGTGATGAACTGTTAAAGAAATGTAAAATATACTCTGTATGCATGTATTTTAAAGCCTGTAACTTGATTTACTAAAGAAATGGATCAACAGAGAATCTTCTAATCCTTAAAAGACAAGGAAATCTTTGCAGAGAGAATATCTATGGCCTATTCCCAGTTGTCTTTGTGATGAGGAAAGGAGTATCTAACCCTGTGAAACAGTTTCACTTCATCAATGTCTCATTTTTAAAAACTGTACTGCTTCTAAAAGATATATCAACCACTCAATAGGCTTCTTTGAAAGCTGACTTTCTAAAAATAATTATGTTAGTGTGTGTCCCTAGTGGGGCACTATCTCAGTAATGTACATTGGTACCCATGGTGAAGCAACATATGATTATCTTCATTAGTAATTGCCCTCCAACGAGAGTTTAAGATTAAGGTAAACAAACTAAAATCGTTAAAACTTTTATGAGTCATTTATGCCTTGTTTTGTACAATATCCATGTATCTTACTCATTCCTCTTGAAAATGAAACCTAGCTAGGTTTTCTTGACTCCTCTTCTGTGCACTGGAAGTCATGCTGAATTTTGATGCTTGAAATAGGGTGAAATTGCATTTTGTTGAAGAAAATTTCTCCAACTTGAAGAAGGAGATATTTATCAAATACAAGAAGCATATATAACACCAAATAGACTGTACCAGAAAATAAATTCCCTTCAGTACATAATCAAAATATTAAACATACAGAACAAAGAAAGAATATTAAAATCTGCAAGGGAAGAAACAGTGGCATATAAAGGGAGATTATTAGTATAACAGCCATTATAGTAACAGTTGACTTCTGATTGGAGATTCTAAAATATAGAAGAGCCTGGAAAGACATTCTACAAATTCTAAGAGACCACAGATGCCATCCCAGACTATGATGCCCAGAAAAACTCTCAGTCACAACAGATGGAGGAAATAAGGAATTCCACGATAAAAATCAAATTAAGCAATATCTATTTACAAATCCAGTCTTAAAGAAGGCACTATAAAGAAAACACCAATCTAAAGATGTTAACCACACCCAGGAAAACAGGTAAAATAATCTAAGTCAAAAGACAGGAAGCACACACACACATACACCATCACCACTACCACCACCACCACCACCAGAGCAGCACCAGCAGCAATAAAATAACAGGAATCAACAAACACTGCTCATTGACATCTTTCAACATCAATGGTCTCAATTCTCCAATAAAAAGATAGACTAACAGAATGAGTATAAAAACAGGATCCATATTTCTACTACATCCAACACACACACACACACACACACACACACACACACTACACACTACACATCTTAACATCAAGGGTAGACATCATCTGAGAGTAAAAGTATGGGAAAGATAATTCAAATAAATGAACTTAAGAAACAAGCAGATGTAATCATTTTTATATATGAAGAAATAGATTTCATACCAAAATTTATCAGAAGAGATATGAAAGGATACTATATATTCCTTAAAGGAAAACTTCATCAAAAGGATATTACAATTCTTGATATCTATGCATCAAACTCAAGAGTGCCCAAGTTCATAAAAGAAGTACCACTACAGCCTAAATAACACAACACCCTCACACAATGATAGTGGGAGACTTCAGCACTCCATTTTCACCAAGAGACAGGTCATCCAGACAAAAACAAAACAAAGAAATGCTGGAGCTTATTAATATTATAAAAAATGGACCTAACTGATATTTACAGAATAATTCACCCAAACACAAAAGAAGATATGTTTTTCTCAGCATCTCAAGGAACTTTCTCCAAAATTAATCACATACTTGGACACAAAACAAGTCTCAGCAGATACAAGAAAATTGAAATAACACCATGTATCCTATCAGACCACAATAGTTTAGCACTAGATATCAATAATGACAGGAACACCAGAAAGCTTAGGAATTGATGGAAATGGAGCAACTCACTAATTAATGAAAAATACATATGTAAAGACAGAAATTAGGAAAGAAATTACAAACTGTGTAGAATTGAACAAAAATGAAAACACAATATGTATCATCTTATGAGAAACAATGATGATAGTCCTAAGAAGAAATGCAAAGCACTACGTGTCTACATAAAAAAAAAAAAAATTGGAAAGCTCTCATACTAGTAACTTAAGAGCACACCTGAAAGTTCCAAAAAAACAAAAGAAGAAATGAAACCAAAAGGAAAAGACAGCAAGAAGTAATCAAACTTGAGGCTAAAATCAATAAAATAGAAACAACAACAAAAAATACAAAGAATCAATGAAACAGTGATGGTTCTTTGAGAGAAAAAGAACGGTAGGATTGACAAACCATTACCCAAGTTAACAAAAAAAGAGATGAAAGAATATCCAAATTAACATAGTTAGAGATGAAAAGTGGAACATAGAAATTGACACTGAGGAAATCCAGAGAATTATAAGGACATACTTTAAAAACCCATACTTCACCAAACTGGAAAATCTAACAAAATGGACAATTTTTTTTGATGCAGATGACTTGCCTAATTAAACTGAAATCAGACAAACCATTTAAACAGACCTACAGCCACTAGTGAAGTAGAAATAGTAAAATTTCTCCCAATTAAAGAAAGTTTGGGGCCAGAGAGATGATTGTAGTGCAGAATTCCACTAGACTTTCAAAGAAGAGTTAATGCCAATATTCATCAAATTATTTCACTATATAGAGACAGAAGGATCATTGCTCAACTGGTTTTATGAGGCCACAATTACTCTGATACCAAAACTACTTAAAGACCCAACACGGAAGAAAATTATAGACCAATTTCCCTTATAAACGTAGTTACAGAAATTCTCAATAAAATATACACAAATAATCCAAGAACACACCAGAAAGATCAGCCACCATGATCAAGTAGGCTTCATTCCAGAGATGCAGGCCTAATTCAACATATATAATCAGATAAATGCAATCCACCATTTAAACAATGAAAGACAAAATGTATATGATCATCTCACTAGATACAGAAAAGGTCTTTGATAAAATTCACCACCTCTTCATGATAAAATTCCCAGCGAGATTAGGAATACAAGAATAGTTATGGGTTGATAGGGTTGGGGTTAGAATGAAAAGATCAATTAAGGAAGGAAGAGGGAGAGGAGGGAGAAAATGAGGAGAGAGAGCTTAAATTAAGAACCATTTTAGCTATAGCATATAAACCTAATACAGCACAATCTTAAAATATATACATATATGAAGGCAATCTAAATAAAATTGCCAAATAATGGGGAAGCAGAGCCCCTACAGTTTACCTCTTGTCATCAAATGAAGCTTCCAGTATGCTGAGTAGATTATGTCAAATTGAGCTGTTGGCCAATGGGGTTCCATGAAAATTTTCAAACAACCCAGACTATTGCCAAGATTACAGGTTTCTCTACTCAAACTGACAGCAATATCCTACTGCTGAGGACAACACCAACACAACTCACTGAACATGGAGAAGTTGAGCTGATTGCTGTATAGACCTTTCCCCCGTGTAGTCTAAAATCTTTGGTACAAGAATGTACTCTGAACACTACCAAGGGAGTAAACACAAACCTTTTGATCTAAAATGGTGGCTTGTCTGCAAGATATGTAAGTGCAATGGTGGTACAAGATTTGTGGGAGTAGCTGACCAATATCTCATTGGGGGGGGGGAGGATTTCTCTGTGTAGTTTTGGTGCCTGTCCTGGATCTTGCTCTGTAGACTAGGCTTGCCTCAAACTCACAGAGATCCACCTGGCTCTGCCTCCTGAGTGCTGGGATTAAAGGCATGCGCCACCACCGCCCAGCTCCAATATCTGATTTGTCCTACCTGTAACCTTAACTACAAATGGTACTGTTACCTGTTTCGGGAAATGACAACTGTGTCTTTGTTTCAAAAAGTTGTTTCTAACAATTTTGTTATATATCTTACAGCCTTACATGTGTTCTAAAAAGGTTATATGACTACCTGTTGTTATGACTACCTTGCCCACCATGCAACCTCACTGTCATGAAAAGCCTTAGGTTATTAAACATATTAAATGCCATATTCTGTAGGTCTCAGAAGTATTTGATACCTATTTATCTGAAATATATCTTTGTATACCTAGAAAACCTAACATGACTGTAAATTTGACTATTACAGATGACTATTAATCTGTATTTTTTATGATACATTACATTTTTAAATGAGCTGCATGAACAAAATACCTTAAATAAAAATAGAAATATACATGCAGCATAGCAAAATTAACTTTAAAGTTGTATCAATAAGCTAAAATCCATACTAATATAAAATATGTAAGATTACTGGGTGGTAGTGGCTCACACCTTTAATCCCAGCACTCAGGAGGCAGAGCCAAGCAGTTCTCTGTGAGTCTGAGGCCAGCCTGGTCTACAGAATGAGATCCAGGACAGGCACCAAAACTACATTGAGAAACCCTATCTTGAAAAACCAAAAAAAAAAAAAAATTAAGATTAATAGTTGGATTTTGGATTAAAGTAGATTCAATAATCTACCATTTATCCTATCATTTATATATTCCCCCTTTTCTTTTCAGACCAAGATCCCTGAATATAAATTCCTTTGTTTAGCTTTTTTCCTGACCATTAGCCATAACAACTTGTAACCAACTCCACCCCAAATAATGACAAATATACATAATTTATTTCTGGGAATGTGGGCATAGTTCTCTAGACTAGTTCCTGCTGATTGAGGGTACTGGCAATCTTTGGCGAACTCTGAGAAAATTCAGGATAATAGTTAAGTCTTAGCTAAAGTAGTCTCTGAGGCTGGATCATCTCAGCCAGCAGCCTTGAAGCTGTTCTGGATGCAGAACTCAGAGAAAACTTCAACAGAGGTTCTCTGAAATGTTGGATCATCTGGGTCATCTGTTCCCATCAGAGATTTTTCAGATGGTCTTCCTTGATCAAACCTGATTTTTTCTTAATCTGGAATGAATCCACAGCCTCTCATTTCCTGAGGAAACAAAAGTATACCTCATCTCCCAAGTAACGTATGTTTTGACTTAAATTTTGAAGTCAAGACATTTTCAAAATATATAGGTTGGATTAATCCAGCAGCATTTATAATCAAATGACTTTTAGCAGCTGTTACTCCTTTCTTGGTAGTCAAACAAATCAAAGATAACACAATAACATACAGTCTCCAGACTCTCTGTGTAGTTTCCATCTTTACCTGGTCTTTTTAAAAAATATTACTTTTTTCCCTTTCTAAGGACTTTTCATTATTATTTCAAAACTACATATTCCTTTTTTATGACTGTCTATGCCTTCTCTTTACTCCCCCAAGCCTATATATATATTTAAACACATTGTAAACCATCTAGAGGTTTTATTTTTTTAATCATAATCTGTTTTTTTTGTCATATCTCTATCTTTTTCTGACCATGTAATACTTAATCTGCTAAGCAGGTGTGGCTAGGATTAAAGAGGCTGGCTCCACTCAATTCCCCTGCTTCCTGAGAATCTAGCTTTATGGCAGAAGTACTGGCAGGAGCCATGTGTATCTCCTAGAACTCTGGAGAGGTTTTAGGTCCATGCTGCCACCAAGTAGCATATTGCTGGCTGCTCATAAACTCTATATATACACAATATAACCATCTAAGCAAGGCTTGGTGTTATGGTATATTTGTACACTGTGTGAAGATATATTACTGTGATTGGTTTAATAAAAAGCTGAATGGCCAATATCTAGGCAGGAGGTATAGGTGGGACTTCTGGACAGACAGAGGAGAAGGAGGAGATGAATCTAGGCACCCATCCAGTATCTACAAGACATACAGGAGCCAGACATACAGAATGAAAGAAAGGTAAAAAGCCATGAGGAAAAACAGATTAATATAAATGGGTTCACTTAAGTTATAAGAGTAGTGGGATAAGCCTAAGCTAAGGCCAAGCTTTCATAATTAATAATCCTCCATGTCATTTGGGAGCTGTCTGGTGCAAAAAACAAAGCTTCCTATAGCTTGGAAGCTCTACAACTGAACTAATGCAAAATTTTGCACTGTTTTGATTGCTTTCCTCAGGTATCATTGAAAGTGGTATAGATAGCTAACTAATACAACAAGCATGTAGATAATTAAAAAAAAAAAGTCCTAGTTGTGATAAATTCTCCTACCTTTATTTTCAGTATTGAGATAGTGAAATGCTTTTGTTTTCTTGTGTTTGCAAGTCAAAAAAAACTTTTGCTCAGTATCTCAAGGGTCTTAGTTGGTAAAGTCTAAGGATAGACTGTGCTCCAATAGTGTGAAAAATTAAGGAACAGCAATTCTTTAAAACAAATTTGATAAAACAATCACCCACAGTCCATCATTTACTTGCCTTGTGCTCAATATTACTTAAAATGTGTAATTAAATGTGTGAGAGGAACATAAGATTCATGAAGTTGAAGGTGCAGGGAACATACTAAAATAGTACTCCAACAAGATTATAAGAGATCTTAGTTTTTCTATGAACTAAAACATTCTTAGCCTAAGTATCCTAACATTCCCACTGTACTAACAGTATAAACTATAATGCTATAAAACTTTAGACTCACAAAGATAAGATAGATAATAGACTATTTTCTCTAATTTTACCAAATACAAATGGACTGGATATCATAACTGTAATTCTTACTTGATAACTGTTTTTGTTATATATAGTTTTACTATGTTAAAGTTAAAACCTTCCTTCTTAATTAGACAAAAAGGAGGAAATGCTGTGGAATAACCTCTTTGTACACTGTGAAGATTTGTCACTTGAATTGGTTTACTAAAGGGCTAAATTGCCAATAGCTAGGTAAGTAGAGGTTGGGTGGGACTTGCAGACAAAAACAGAGAGATCAGGGAAGGAGGAGGGCAGAGTCTCCAGGAGAGGCAGAGGAAGCCAGAGATGAACATCTTGTGTTGAAAAAAGGTACAACTACATGGTTGGGTGTAGATAAAAAATATGGGTAAATTCAGGATGTAAGAGCTAGTTATTAACAAGCCTAAGCTATCAACTGAGCATTTATAATTAATAATAAGTCTCTGTATGGTTATGTTTGAGCTTGCTGGCTGGACAAAAAACCCGCCTACAGTAAGCTTCAGAAATCTACCTATATCTGCCTTTTAAATGGGTACTGGGAATCAAATCAGATCCTCATGTTTGGATAGCAACACTTGGCTAACTCAGCTTATTGTCCTGGTTCTTGGTTTTGTGTATAAAGTCGGCAAGTCATATCTAAAAACAACAGAGCACACAGAAGATTTTAAAGGAGTTATTTCCTGACTCTATAAATAAATTCAGAACCTACTTCCCAAGTTTAAGAATAGGAACAAGTTACAGCCACTTATAATTACAAATTTAAATTGGGAAAAAAGATAAATTTGAGAATAGTAAAATATATGTTTTTGATAGCCTTGGACAGACTTAATTATAGAGAATCAACTTAATTTGTGTCTTTTGTGCTATGTGAAAATGAAAGCACACTGCATGACATGTTGGTTCCTCAATAACATATCACAAGCACACATGGCTGTGATGATGGGTTGCATAGGACAGTGCCAATTGAGGAGGCAGGCCTGTATTCAGCATAGGGTAAGATGGTTATGTGATACTGACCCTGTTGCTTGTATAGATATGCAAAATTATTCTCACTTAACATCTGAATTTCTATTAAATATATGATTATTCTGAGTGAAATCATTAACTCAAGAACATGTAAAAATAAATAAATATATAAATACAGATGCCAAGCAGTCAAAATAGATGTCATTAAGGCTCAACTCCAAAAAAAAAAAAAAAAAAAATCTGATGAGTGTCATTGGGAATTTGAGGGCATCCTAGGCTTCTCTGAAGGCAGAAAGTAAGCCTGCCTGTTAAGAGACACCCCCAACATAAGGATGTTCAGAGACTACTGTGGCTGGGGAACAGAATAATGCTGACCATGGCCTACACTGGGAGCAGATTAAGCCTCATGCAGATCTCAACATTCATTTTCTAAGGGCAAAAGAATTAATGTAAAAGTGACACTGGGTGTTGACAACAACTTGAATATGGCTTATTCTAACACTTGCTACCCTTTGTTTGTGTGTTTTGCCCCTGAAACCCTCTGCTACAATGCAGAAATAAGAGAAAGACTAGTCACTGCCTGTGGCCTTACAAGGAACATTGCACAGGCTGTGGATTGACAGTATAAACGAAGTCCAATCACTCTGGATTATCTAACTGTTGATATTTTTGAAAAACAGTGGAATCTGGGTGATATTAAATGAGTGGAGAAATTTATAGGTTTGAAAAGGAGTGGATAGAGAGAAAGAAAACATACATTTCCATTTTATCAAGCAAAACATTTACTATCATATTCAACCTTCCTTTCTTTCTTTTGGCTATTACGTTGTTGAATGAACGAATGCATGAAGAAAGAATCAAGACCTTATCACTGACTGCAGACTTTTTCTACATTGAAACAAAATCAAAGCTTTGGTGAGCAGATGGCAGAAGCTTTGATTTTCCAGGAGACAAAGAGCCTGTCTATACCCTTTAACTCCTCACAGTGGGAGGCTGCAATCTTCCCCTGGGTAAAGCCAGCCTGAGCCAGTCACAAATTGCCAGTGAATTAACCCACAGCTTCATATTTTAATTGTACTTAAATTATATTTTAAAATATACTTTGTTTTTTTTTACTTTCTTTAAAATTATTTAAAAAAACCCTCTCACTTATATAAAAAAAGGAACAATCAAATTTGATAAGAGGGAATTCAGAATTTCCGAGAATAATCTTTAGAGCCTAGTGATTTGCAATAGCATTGACAGTCTGTGTTCCACAAGGATTTCAATTTAGGAATGTGAACTAAAACATTCCTGCTCCCCTTACCTTACACCCTCAGAAGAATTGGCTCAGGAAAAGCAATGGGAACTGGGTGCTGCTTGTTATTTTATGCCATAGGATATTTGCTGTTATCAGAGTTTCATTGTTTGAAAGAGACTTCTACTGTGAATATGCAATGTCTCCTTTGGGGTCACATGCATGCATAAAGATATATCATTTGCCTTTTAATGGGGCTTTCTGGTGACTCTACAGCTTTAAATTGTTCTATATACATCTAGTTCTCCTTAGTGGATGTTCTTGCTCTGTCCTCTGAAAATATGGATGAGAATAATTATAGTGAGGCTGGCGTCATATGATGATGCCACTCCAGAGAAAATCTACACCACAGGGAACATTTCCAGTAAAGTATGGCAGAAACTGCAGGGTAATCAAAGTGAAAATTCCAATTTATTTAAGCAATATTGTTCTTGCTCCTCCATTTCACAAAGCTGTCTCTTCTCATTAAATTTTGAAAGAGAAGGAATGAATTTTACCAGCAGAAATCTGAATGCTAGCCACCCCTTTGTAAACTCTGTTTGAATCACTGGCATCAGCTGTCTTTTCACATCCCTGCTGACAAGAAGAAGAAATCCAGACTTAGAAAGAATATCCTCAATAGGTGTCAGATTTGATACCATCAGATGGGTTTTGATTTGCTGAAGCTGATATCTATTGAGGAGAGTGTATTTGTTGATGACATATGAAAGGTGTGTTCAAGATGGACACTCCCTGGATCAGCTGTGACTTGATCTGGACAGATGGAAGCCCTATAAGAAGTGCCTTTTTCTCTCTGATAACAAATAAATAAACGAACACCATTGAGTTTATGACAGATGCAGATTGATGACATTATGATGGATATTAAAATCTTTGGTTACTTAATAGCTTGCTATTTTATCTAGTGCATGTTAAACCTCATTGTTGGACACATCTGTGCTTGATGTATTAGGAAGACAGCTTACAACACTGTAAGATCAGCTCTTACAATGCTCATGATTAGGAGTCTACTTATGAAGCCAGTAGAAAATTATAACCCAATGTGGTCAACACTATGGTGGCCAGAGGCTTAGGTGCTGTAGGAGTGGCCATAAAGGATTCTAAATCACAAGTAGTGATAACTGACACCTGGCTTGAGTTATAAATGGACCAATTAGTTAGAAAGGGTCAAGTAAAAGGTACATGAACTGAGACGAGTGATTTCAAAGCACCAAGTTGAAGAGCCAGGAAGAACAGTGGTGACTCAAAACATTTTTCTTTGGCTGGAGAGGAGAGCACATGAAAATGAGGGAAAGTATTCAGTTATCAGTAGTAAAGCAGAAAGTGAGTGTATGTCCTTAGAGTCTGCCTTTGACACAGTGTTGAATGCACATATATTCCATTGTGAAGGGAAGGAGTAGTGACTGTCAAGTTTGTCTCTGGTCTGGCTTTTGAGGCTTCCTTTATGCCTCACACATTAGAAAGACTTTGTTCCACAGTCACACAGAATGCTAAAACTACGGTGAATACAAGACCACTTCTGTGCTCAGGTTTTAATACACACCCTCTCTCAGATCAGAAAGTAATCAAAAACACCCGGACACACACTTCTCCACATCTGGCATCTAGTATAGAAACAACAAGGTCCACATGCTGGGAAGGGCTACAGATGGGCTTCTGCCAGGACTGGAAACAGATCTGCTTCAAAAATGGGAGAGCTTTAGAGCAGAAACTGGAAACAATGATCTTCTTCCAAAATACATATGAATCATTTTTAAATGATTATTTTAAATGCTCAGTGAATATACACAAAGGACAGTTCTCAAATGGGATCAAGAAAGTATCCATTTACATGTTCTTCCTTTTGTCCCAATTGGTAGACCAAAAAAAAAAAAAAAAAAAAAAAGCACTTTGGCCTCAGAATATATACATGAAGACTAGGTTGTATTTTACAGATTTAAATATTTATGACTTAAAAAAGTCTCTCCTTCCTGTCTTTCCACCTCCATCTTTCTCTCTCTACAATTGGCCTTCTATTTCAGAAGTTGCACATCAGAGAACAGTCTATACTTGAAAAATATTATATACAGATGATTTCATTCTCATTATTACCTAAACAATTCAATATAACCAGTAAATACCATATACATTTCATTAGGCATCATTAGAAATCTAGGACTTAGGGTGAATGGAAAAATGTAAGAAGGTTATATAAAACATTATATTATTTTATAGCAGAGACTTGAGCATCTGTAGAATTTAATATATGATGAGGAGTCCCAGAAAAAACCCAAATTGTTTTATGTAATTAAAACTACTGAATTGTTAAAATTATAGTCAACTTTATTCAAAATATTTTATTAAATACTTTGATATTCTTTTTTATAATTTGTATTTTTACATTGTCTAGATATTTTGAAAACTTTAGAAGAAAACAAGTTTGAAAATATGAACACTATTTCATTTTCACATGTAACTCATACCTTTAATAAAAATACATTTCACTTTTGTGTTCTTTAATATGTTTATCAATACTATCTCTAGAATCTAACATGTAAAAAATCTGAGTTAATACATGTAGTGGCCTGAATGAGAATGTCTTCTCTATGCGAATGTATTTGAATGCTTGGTCCACAGTAGGTGGAATAGTTTAGGAAGGATTAGGTGGTGTGACTTTGTTGTAGGAGGTATGTCAGTTGGGGTACACTTTGAGGTTTCAAAATCCCATGCCATTCCCAGTTATCTTTTTCAATACCTCATGCTTGTGCATCAGATGTAAGCTCTCAACTACTGTTCCAGCAGCAGCACCATGCCTTCCTCCCTGTTGCCATGTTCCATGCCATGATGGTCAATGGACTCTAAGCATCTGAAACTGTAAGTAAGGCCCAATAAACTCTTTTACCCATAAAAGAGTTTATTCATGATGTTTTTTCACAGTAATAGAAAAGTAACTAAGACAATATAGCATTACACAATATAATACAATTAAGTGAGCACTGCACAATACCTAATAATCTACCCATTTTATATGTTTGTTACTAAGTCTAACATTAATAGACTCCATGAAAAACATTTATAACTGTGTAAATAAAAATACAGCTGTGCTGACTGGTTTTATATCAACTTGATGCAAGCTAGAGTTATCTGAAAGTAGGGAAACTCAATTAAGAAAATGATTCCATAAGGTTTGGATGTAGGGCATTTTTTTAATTAGTGATTGATGGGTGAGGGGGCAGCCCATTATAGGTGTTGTCACATTCCTGGGCTGATGGTCCTGGGTTCTTAAGAAAGCAGGCTGAGAAAGCCATGTGGAGCCAGCCAACAAGTAGCACCCCTCCATGGTAGCTACACCAGCTCCTGCCTCCAGGTTCCAGCCCTGCCTGAGTTACTGTCCCAACTTCCTTCAATGATGTACTACAATGTGTAGAAATGTAAGCCAAATAAAATCCTTCACTTCTCAACTTGCTTCTACTCAAGATGTTTCATCAGAGTAAAAGAAACACTGCTAGAACAACAATGTAGCAATTCTTACTATGCTCCTAGACTATTCAAATAAAACTAGAACTTTGCATGTATTACTGTTTAAATGAAGGAATATTTTACACAGGAAGAGATCACCATCTATTTGTCAATTTGTTAAGTTGATTTACCTTTTTTTATGTTTTCAGTTCCCATGCCCTGCAAAGGCGGTGGTGGGTCTGGTTGCTCGAGATACTGTACCAGTGGGGCAAGAACTCCAGCTAGGCAAGAAGGTGTCTCTTTTCATAGGTGATGTTTTTCAACTTTAGCCAGAATGTGAGTCAATTCAATTCTTCTCATCTCACATCCTCAAAGATGTTTCCAGCCTTCCCAACTACAGCTTTCCTGGCCAAGGACCTATCTGTTTTCAAGCCAAGCACTTTTGACAGCTCAGCAACTGCTCTGAATAGATTTCAGGCTTTTTGCCTGACTGAAAGGGAAGAATCCACAGGGACTTGTCCTGAATTTTAAACTCACACAGTACCTAAGGCACTAACCGTGAGGGCTATAAAAGCAATGTATCAATTTGAGCCCATGACAAATCCTTTGGTGGTATTAAAGCTGTCCAGATTTTTCTTTAAAAAAAGATTTCTTTATCATGTATGTACACCACACATGTGCAGTACCACGAAGACCAGACAAGGTGTTGGATCTTTGTAACCAAAGCTACAGGTGGTTACAAATGTTGGCGTGGGTGATGGGAACGAAGCCAGGTCTTTGGAAAGAGCAGCCAGTACTCTTAACATGAATCTCAAGACCAAACCTATGCAGATTAAGCATCAAAGTGAGTGATTTTATTGTAGTACTTGAGTCTTTCAGACTGACTACTAACCTAGGTACACAGCCAGGTTCCTCTGAATTTTCATTCCTCAAACCAGGGCTCCTTGGAAGTTAGCCTTTTGAGTCTTCAGTGAGAAAGAAACACAGAAGAGGCATGTAGGTAGATGACATATTTCAAATCTTTTCTACATGTTCATTTAATCATCAGAAGGAAACCAGGTAAACAGTGACTACAGTTAATTTTTTCCTATGGTATTTTTTATTCCAAATTTGTCCTAAGATTAAAGGGGAACTCTCTCACCTACTGCCAAGCTGAAAAATGACTTGAAATATATTTTAAGCAAGAGCCAGGGACTCTAACTGAAGTTTTTTGTTGGACTGACATAGTTAGAAAGCTTTCATCTCTATTTTTGCCTTAACAAAAAATAGAAAAGTTCAATTTGGTGGTGATGTCTTGATGACATCAGGTTTCTAAAATTGGAGATAATTTTTTATTTAGAATTTAGAATATAAATCTATGTGCTCTTAAAATTATTTTATTTATGTTTTTACATCTGTATGAGACTATTAAAGGCTAATAAGTACTGTTATTTACAAAGAAGTAAAACTGAGTAGTTCTGAAAAATTCAATACTCCTTGTGTAAAATATAAATTATGTATACATGTGTAAGTTTGCAACTATAGTGCTATAGGGAAAGATAAAAGAAAGAAATTGTATTAATAAATAATATAATTCCTCTTTGCAATTTACACAGTGAATTTCTCACTGTTTCAGTAGGAACTGTGGAATAGATTCCTGTAATGAAGACTCATGATTTGTTCTTAAAATACTCCTGTGATTACTTATTAGCAGTTCTACTTTGTCCTAATATGGTTTACTCTATTTTTGTGTATGATATTTTTTCACAGGAATGAGAGTTTCAGTATCATGGATTTCAAAGATGACTTCACACAAAATTAACATCTTTAACAAGGATATCAGAGACACGTAGACTCACGTCTTCTCTATAACAAAATTCTATTGACAGAAAGGAAATGTTCAGCTAAAATGGTAGCCTACTAGCTCTCTCCTGCTCTATTTCTTTCACCTTATTACAGGTCATACTCAACCACGTCCATGTGAAACAGTTGATTGCTGATTTTTTTTTTTTTTTTGTCTAGAATCTTATACTTAGTTCATATGGTACCTTAATAGAACTAATTTTCCCCTTCCTTGGTATATTCACCTGTAAAATGAGGAGAATAAAAGAATGTATTGGGATTAATAGCAGTGCCACAGTATTCATGTATTGTGGTTTACAAATAATATGGTATAGGTGAGACAACACATAGAGCCTGCCATTAAGAAAGTACTAACAAATCATGTTATGCATTATCATGCCACCTGAAAACAACTAGTACTCCAACGGCTGTGTTTTCTTGCTCCTAATCCACTATAATTGGCTACATCAGAAGTTTGTTTCAAGTTGTAATAGGGATGGAATCAAAACATAAAGCTATCATCTTTCTTACTATAATTATATGGAATCACCATCAGTAATGTCCATGTACAAGCACAGTAGCAATTACCCAAATGACAACCCTGTCTTTTTGGCCACCTGGATCATGTCTGACCAGGGAAGAACAAAGAAACACCTACTTCATTACTAGAAGTCTTAAAGCTTCATTCCAATCTTTCTATGTGAAAATTGTCATTAGGGAGTTAGGGATGCATCTAGGGACAGCCCACAGCACTTGCAGACAGGGCTGCTCATCAAGATGCCTGAAGACATTAAAAATGAATCACCCAGATTGGAAGCCTCACACAGTAAGAACTCGCATGGCACAGAATGGAAAATTCCCAGGTTAGCACTTTGCAATATTTATTTTGTCTGCTTCTAAAATATTTAGTCTGGAATATTTTAAAGTGATAGTTTACTGGTGTATACATTTGTCCAAACTTACATCAGTGGGACTGCATGGAGCTTTGGTGATACGGGTTCACAGCTAGCTGATTGTTTAGAAAGCACATATGTAAAAAGCCAGGTCTTTCTGTGAGTGTAGATATAAAATGTAGGTCAGAACAAGAGTATGGGAAATGAGATAATGGGAGATGTGGCGAACATTCCCATGGGGGCTAATTTCTCTGATGTCCAACTGAACTGCATTTTAATGAAGGATGAAAATATCTCTCAACTGAAATCTCTCTCAACTGATAAACAGGCCGTCTCTTGGCAATTATCACAGCTCCCTTTGCAAAATAGGTACTTTATTTAGACTTTATCCATTACTGGACTTTCTCTCTGTGAAGAATCACAGCCTCAAATAATTATAGGTCTATTAGCACATCAATTACCTAAAGACCTTGATTTTTTTTTAGCAGGGAGTGTGTTTTAATTCATTCTTGCAAATGTTATTGAGAGATTAGTTGTCCTGGAGAATAAAGTTAACTACATTTAGACTGTAATAACCCGTATGTGTTCCTGGAATGCATTTTCAGGTTAGTTTAGGATTAATGCATTTGCTTCTCCCTTGTAGAAAAAAGACATATGTGAAGACTTCTGCATAGTAACAGAATTAGTGTAGCTTTTACATTTGCTTCCTGTAAAGATCCCCCAAAATAGCAAATATAAAACACACTGGTTATTATGTTAGTTTTCTTATTACACAAGACAGTTTGAGATCATTGATAGAAACTAGATCTGTTAAAGCAAGATCCCATTTCAATCATGAAATGTGATCCTATGATTTTACATCCTTGGTTGTTGAACAAGGGGAAGAATGGGCATGATGAGAGGTCTAAGAGAAAACAGGTAGGTTCAGTAATGGTCAACAGATTTTACAAGTTGACAGCACTCTAGATTTTAAACATTTGAGCTTAATTAAGTCAGACATCCAGAAATTCATGGTGAGAGAACTTATTAAAAGATTGCACTCACTGTATTCAAACTAAGTGGGGAAACTTCTGCAGAGCCCATAGTAATTTCCTTTCAGCACTGACATATAAAGTGCAATGCTATGCCTGTGCTAGTTAGTCCAAGCTTGGGCTTAAGAGCCATCAGACTCTGTAATTAGGAATCCACATTTCAAAGGCCATTCCTGGCACTTTGTGAGAACAGTTCCAAAGCCCTTTCACTCTGCACATCTTCACAGCTGAGTGGGATCTAATTAGCATAATGGATGTTAGACGGAGGTTTGCTCAGTGAAATTAGTGTTCATTATTTAAAATGAATGATCATTGATAGAATTCTACTCTGACTGATTAGGTAAGATGAAAATTGGTCTAGAAGGGGATATGGCTTAGTGGTTAAGAATACTTGTTCTTATAGGGGGTTCAAGTCTCAGCACCCGCATGGTGGCTCACTACCATCTATCATTCACAAACATACATACAGGCAAGACACTGGTACACATTTACAAATCTAAAAAAGAAAATGCTCCCAGAGATGTAACTTGGCTGAAATATTTACCAACACTTGCATGAGCACAATGTTGAGATTCTGGAAGCCCCAGATCAGTGTTTTAGGTTGTGTCATATGCCCCCATGGCTGGTCCTTCATGGCCTGATGCAACTGTAAGTCTCCATTTCTTGCCTCCACAGTACTGCTACAATCATCTCAAGTGCAACTTTATATAAGGTAGTGATTAGGATGCCTGCTAAGGCAGAAAGAGATTTTGCCAAGTTTACAAAATAAACAATATTCACTATTTACTGCTTCAGTGCACATGGGTGTTAGCTCATGTATTTTATATTTATAACACAATTTGATCTAAAACATTTTCAATATAACCTGGTGTAGTGTGGCTTTTCCTGAGGAGACATTAACAAAAGTCTATGACAGGTCACCAATAACAGACCAAAGAAACAATTCCATCTAACTCCAGTGCTGTGGATCTATGAGTTTAATTGCTTTATGAAGCACAAGCAACTCATGGACAGCTTCACCAACAAGAAGACTCTCCATGTATGGACACACTGGACCATAAACACAGCCTATGTTTGTGTCTTTCCACAATGTCAGAATTTATTGACTAGCAACGAATTCACAAGGTTTAGTGGGACTGATGACTTCAATTGCCATAAAATTCATGTAGCTTGGCTGAGGCAACTACAGACAACTGTAGAAAAATGCAGGTTCTTTTATTCTAATTTTGTTTTCTTATTTACTAACATTAAGACTAATATCACACATCACAATATATACAAATCTCTCTCTCTGTACACACACACACACACACACACACACACACACACACACACACACACAAGTCGCAGAATGAATTCAAGTTAAAAGAGCTATAGTGTTTTAGGGTTCATGCACTGGAACTCAAAAGCCAAAACTCTCTTTGAAAATTTTTAATTAAAATATAATCATATCATTTACACCTCGTCTTCTCCCTCCTACTCCATCCATGTCCTAATTTCTCCCAAATTCATGTCCTTATCTTCTTTAACCATTCTTGTTACACATGCATATAAATAAATGAACATATAAATATAGCATGCTGAGCCTGTTCAGTGTTGCCTATACATATGTGTTTCTAGAGATGATCATTTGGTATAGGATAGCCAATTAGGAGATTTTTCCCTGGAGGATACTGATTTTCCCTCTCTCAGAAGTTATTAGTTGGACTAAGAGGTGAGTGTCTCTTCTCCCAGCCTGAGAGTCCTGTCTCTAGAACGTAGGCCCCAGAGGCATAACTTGTGCATTCTCACCTCCATTCATTGTTGCCCTGGGTGAAGGCCAGGAAGGAAGACTCTTGTGGGTAAGTACCCCCATCAACACCTCCCCCCCATCGGGCCCTGCAATGTACAAGACTCACTCCCTGCCCCAAACCCACCCATCCCCCTATGACCTCAGCAGCTCCCTGATACACAGAATCCACAAGCTCTGATCAGGCCTAGAGCTATGATCAGACCAAGAGCTCCAATTGGACCAAGAGTGCAGACTGGAACAAGAGTGGTCCCCTGAGACACATACACAGCCAGCACAGATTGGGCCAAGAGCAACCGCCTCAGACACAGACCCCACTTGCACCAATTGGAGGAAGAGATGGGTAGACACCAGTGCAAAAATACATATAACAGCATAGAGAGCAATATGGCACCACCAGCACCTAGTGGTTCTTCAACAGTAAGACCTGAACATCACAACATTGAAGAAGCAGAAAAAACAACCATAGGAATAACTTTATGAAATTTATGATAGAGGCATTTAAAGAGAAAATGAAAAATTTCCTTAAAGAAATTGAGGAACAGACACACAAAAAGTTGCAAGAAATCAATAAATCCCTTAAAGAAAGCCAAGAAAACCAAGAAAAAACAATCAAACAGGCGAAGGAAACAATTTAAGACCTAAAAAATAAGATAGAAGCAATGAAGAAGACACAAGCCAAGAGTATGCTAGAAATGGAAAATCTGAGTAAACGAATATGGGAACTATAGATGCAAGCATAACCAACAGAATATAAGAGACAGAAGAGAGAATCTCTGGTGTGGAGGATATGGTAGAGGAAATAGATTTGTCAGTCAAAGAAAACACTAAGGACAACAAAATGATAACACAAATATTCAGGAAATCTGGCTCATCATGAAAGGGCAAAACCTAAAAATAGGGATAGAAAAAGGAGAAGAATACCAGCTCAAAGGCATGGAAAAAATATTTAACAAAATAAAAGAAGAAAATGTTCCCAATCTAAAGAAGAAAATGCCTATGAAGATACAAGAAACTTATAAAACACCAAGTAGACTAGACTCCTCTAGGAAAATCCCTCTGCCATATAATCAAACCACTAAACATGCAGAATAAAGAAAGAATATTAAGAGCAGCAGAGGAAAAAGGCCAATATAAAAAGTTACTTATAAAGGCAGACCCAATAGAACAACACCTGACTTCTCAATAGAGACTCTGAAATAAAGAAGGTCCAGGACAGACATAATGCAGACACTAAGAGACTATGGATGCCATCCCAGACCACTATACCCAGGAAAACTTTCAATCACAATAGACAGAGTAAACATAATATCCCAAGGCAAGATCAGAGTAAACAATAACTATCCTCAAATCCAGCCCTACAAAAAGAACTAGAAGGAAAACATCAACTTAAGGAAGTTAGATGCACCCACAGAAATACAGGCAATATATAACCTCACAGCAGTAAATCTCAAAGAAGACAACTACACACAGAACCATCAAAAAATAACAGGAATTAATAATCACTGGTCGTTAACATCCCTTAATATCAATGGACTCAGTTCACCTATGAAAAAACACAAGCTAACAGAATGGATACAAAAATAGGATCCATCCTTCTGCTGCATGCAAGAAAGACAAATCAACTTCAAGGACAGACACTACCTCAGAGTAAAAGACTTTTCAATCAAATGGACTTAAGAAGCAACCTGGTGTAGCTATCATAATATCTAACAAAAAAGACTTCAAACTAAGATCAATCAAAAGAGATCAGGAAGAACATTACATATTTATCACAGGAAAAGATCCATCAAGATAAAGTCTCAATCCTGAACATTTATGTCCCAAATATAAGTGCATCCACATATGTAAAAGAAACATTACTAAAGCTTAAATCATACATCAAACCCCACACATTAATAATGGGAGATTTCAACACCCCACTCTCACCAATAGATAGAACTGCCAGACAGATACTTAAGAGAGAAATAAGGGATCTAACAGATGTTATGACTCAAACAGACTTAATAGATATCTACAGAACATGCCACCCTAACACAAAAGAATATACCTTCTTCTCAGCAGCCCATGGAGCCTTCTCTAAAATTGACCACATACTTGTTCACAAAGCAAATCTGAACAGATACAAAAAATTGGAATAACCTCCTGTATTTTATTGAACCACCATGGCTTAAAGTAAGAATTCAACAATATAAATCACAGAAAGCCTACAATCTCATGGAAACTGAATAATGCTCAACTGAATCACCAATAGGTCAAGGAGGAAATAAAGAAAGAAATTAAAGACTTACTAGAACTCAATGAAAATGAATGCACAATGTACCCACACTTATGGGACACTATGAAAGCAGTGCTAAGAGGAAAGTTCGTGGTACTAAATGCCTACATAAAGAAGTTGGAGAAATCTCATATCAATGACTTAACAGCACACCTGAAAGCTCTATAACAAGAAGAAGCAACCTCACCCAGGAGAAGTAGACAACAGGAAATAATCAGATTGAGAACTGAAATCAATAAAATAGAAACAAAGAGAAAAATACAAAGAATTGATGAAACAAAGAGTTGGTTCTTTGAGAAAATCAACAAGATAGACAAGCACTTATCCAAACTAAACAAAAGACAGAGAGAGAATATCCAAATTAACAAAATCAGAAATGCAAATGGGGGCATAAAAACAGACACTGAAAAAAATCTAGAGAAACACAAGGTCATACTTCAAAAACCTGTAATCCACAAAATTGGAAAATCTAAAAGAAATGGACATTTCCTAGATAGGTACCACATATAAAAATTAAAACAAGACCAGATAAACATTTCAAATAGATCTATATAACCCCTAAGAAAATAGAAACAATCATTAAAATCTCCCAAGCTAAAAAAGCCCAGGACCAGATGGTTTCAGCACAGAATTCTTCCAGAATTTCAAAGAAGAGTTAATACCAATACTCTTCAAATTGTTCCACACAACAGAAACAGAAGGAACATTACCAAATTCTTTTTATGATGCTACAGTTACCCTGATACCCAAGCCACACAAAGATGTGACAAAGAAAGAGAATTACAGACCAATCTCCCTCATGAACATTAATGCAAAAAATACAATTAAATACTAGTGAGCAGAATCCAAGAATACATAAAAATTTATCCACCATGATCAAATAGGCTTCATCCCAGAGATGCCAGGATGCCTCAACATATGAAAATCTGTCATCGTAATACACCATATAAACAAACTGAAAAAAAAAAAAAACATGATTACCTCATTAGATGCTGGAAAAGCCTTTGACAAAATCCAATACCCATCCATGATAAAGGTCTTGGAAAGATCAGGAATACAAGAAACATACCTACATATAATAAAAGCAATTTACAGCAAGCCAGAAGCCAACATCAAATTAAATGGAGAGAAATCCAAAACCATTCAATTTAAATCAGGAACAAGACAAGGCCCAATCTCCCCATATTTATTTAATATAGTACTTGAAGTTCTAGCTAACAAAAGAAGATCAAGAGGATAAAAATTGGAAAGGAAGAAGTCAAAATTTGCTATTTGCAGATGATATGATTGTCTACATAGGTGACCCCAAAAATTTTACCAGGAAACTCCTACAGCTGATAAACACCTTCAGCAATGTGTCAGGATAAAAGATTAATCAAAAATTAGCTCTCCTATATACAAATGAAAATTGGCTCAAGAAAGAAATCAGAGAAACATTACCTTCTACAAGAGCCACAAAATATAAAATACCTTGGGGTGACTCTAGCTAAGCAAGTGAAAGATCTATGTGACAAGAACTTTAAGTCTTTGAATAAAGAAATTGAAGAAGATATCAGAAAATGGAAAAATCTCCCATGCTCATGGATAGGTAGAATCAGCATAATAAAAATGGCAATCTTACCAAAAGCAGTCTACAGATTCAATGCAATTCCCATTAAAATCCCAATACAATTCTTCACAGCCTTCAAAGGAACAATACTCAACTTCATATGGAAAAACAAAAAACCTAGGACAGATGAAAAAATCGTGTACAACAAAGCAACCTCTGGAGGCATCACCATCCCTGACCTCAAGTTCTACTATAGAGTGATAGTCATAAAAACAGCTTGGTATTGGCATAAAGGCTGACTTATAGACCAATGGAAATAAACTGAAGACCCTGACATTAATCTGCATACCTATGAACACCTGATTTTTGACAAAGAAGCCAAGACTGTATAATGACAAAAAAGAAAGCATTTTCAACAAATGGTGCTGGCATAACTGGGTGTCAGCATGTAGAAGATCCATATGTATTGCCATGCACAAAACTCAAGTCCAAGTGGATCAAAGACCTGAACATAAGTCCAGTTACAGTGAACTGGATAGAAGAGAAAATAGAAAGTAGCCTTGAATGTATTGGCACAGGAGACTACTTTCTAAATATAACACTATTAGCATAGACAATGAGAGCAACAATTAATAAATGAGACTTCCTGAAACTGAGAAACTTCTGTAAGGCAAAGGACACAGGAAATGAGACAAAATGACAGCCTACAGAATGGGAAAAGATCTTCATCAACTCTACATCTGATAGAGGGCTAATCTCCAAAATATATAAAGAACTCAAGAAACTAGACATCAAAATAACATACAATCCAACTAAAAAAATTAGGGTACAGAATTAAACAGAGAATTCTCAACAGAAGAATTTCAAATGGCCGAAAAGATATTTAAGGAATTGCTCTACATCCTTATTCATTAGGGAGATGCAAATCAAAACAACTCTGAGATACCATCTTACACCTGTCAGAATGGTTAAGATTAAAAACAATGATGACAATTTATGTTGGAGAGGATGTGGAGCAAGGGATACACTCCTCAACTGTTGGTGTGAGTGCAAACTTGTACAGCCACTTTGGAAATCAGTATGGTGTTTTCTCAGAAAATTGGGAATCAGTCTATCTCAACATGCAGCTATGCCAGTCTTGGGCATATACCCAAGGAATCCTCAATCATACCACAAGGACACTTGCTCATTGATGTTCACAGCAGCATTATTCATAATAGCCAGAACCTGGAAACAACCTAGATGCCCCTCAACCGAAGAATGGATAAAGAAAATGTGGTACTTATACACAATGGAGTATACTCAGCCGTAAAAGACAATGATGCCATGAAATTTGCAGGCAAATGGATGGAACTAGACAATATCATCCTGAGTGAGGTTACCCAGACTCAGAAAGACAAAAATGGTATGTACTCAATCATAAGTGGATACTAGATGTAAAGCAAAGGATAACCAGACTACAACCCACAGCTCCAGAGAACCTGGGTAACAAGGAGGACCCTAAGAGGGATGTATAGATCACCCTAAGAAGGGGAAATAGATGAGATCTCCTAAGTAAGGTAGGGGTACGGGGGACAATAGAGAGGAGGGAAAGGGGGATAGGAACATAAGGGAACGAGATGGTTGAGCTGGAACAGGGACTGAGTGGGAGAGCACTGAAAGAGATACCATGATAGAGGGAGACATCATTGGGATAGAAAGAAACCTGGTGCTGGGGAAGTTCCCAGGAATCTGAAAGGGTTATCACAGCTTAGACTATTAGCAATAGTGGAGAGGGTCCCTGAGCTGGCCTACCCCAGTAATCAGATTGATGGGTAACCTAACTGGCATTATAGAGCCTTCATCCAGTAACTAATGGAAACAGATACAGAGATCCATAGCCAAGAACCAGGCTGAACTCCAGAAGTCCAGTCAAAGAAATGGAAGAGGGATTCTATGAGCAAGGGGCATCAAGATCATGATAGGGAAACTTACAGATACAATCAAACCAAATTAGTGGGATTTCATGGACTTAAGATCAACAGGTGAGGTGCCTGAATGGTATTGAACTAGCCCCTGCATAAATGAAGCAGTTGTGTAGCTCGGTTTGTTTAAGGGGCCCTTGGCAGTGGGATCATGATCTACCCCTGGTGCATGAGCTGGCTTTTTGGAGCCCATTACCTATGGTGGGACACCTTGCACAGCCTTGATGCAAGGGGAAGGGCTTGGACCTCCCTCACCTTAATGTACCAGGCCTTGCTGACTCCCCATGGGAGGCCTTACTTTTTTGGAGGAGGGGCTCTGAGATGGACTGTGGGGAAGTTTGTAGGAGGGATAGGAGCAGTGATAAAAGGGGGACCTGTGGTTGGTACATAAAATGATAATTTTTTTTTCTTAATAAAAAAAAGAAAAATAAAGAAGTTGTTAGCCACTGGTAGCTCTTCATCTAGGGGTAGAGTTTTATTAATTACTTGTAGATTGGATTTCTGACATTTACGTTGGGATGTAATTTGTTGGAATTTTTAAGGTCTTGTTTAGGCAGCCATGTTGTTGAGTTTCTGTGGGTGTAGCTTCCCTGTCATAGCAAGAAGGCATAATCGCAAAGCAGACTTCCTGGTCCTCTGTCTCTTACCACACTCACCCCTTTTTATAATGTTCTTAGAGCCTTAGGTGCAGAAGTAGTACTGTTGATGTATCAACGGTAACTGAGACCCTCACAATCAACATAATTCTAAACAGTACATGACACTGAAAGAGGAAGACTAAATATTTATTTTTATTAACTTATTTTTATTGTATACCAAAAATTAGTATATCTTTCATATTTAAATGTAGAAAACAAACTTTAGTGCTGCTAGAGTTTTGAAGTTTGATTAACTATGTGATCACAGAGATTTTTTTCTCTCCTTTACTCTTTTTCTTTTTTGCTATTGCTATATATAGTATTAAACTTTTAAAATCATCATTTCTTAAGATGCATTATAACTTTCAGATCAATCATTAGATCATTTTATTTAATATGTCAGTTAATAATTAATTGAATGAACCAATTATCACAAATTTGTTTTCTTGATATTTTGAAACACTTCAAAAATCCAACCTGCTTAGTTGTTAGCTTAACTTTAATGTACTTTATCTTATGTGTTTATAAATAACATCTGGAGAACTGGGTCAATGGAAATTACCAGGCTGATAAAAGGATTTTTTTTTTGACACAGAATGTTAAGTGCAGGACCATATTCTAGAAGGCTCCATTAACACCAGCCCCACTGTTTAAATTAAACTTAAGTGCCTAAACAATTTTCTTTTCCATATGTTACAGAATTAAGTAAATAGTGTGTGCATGTGTGTGGAGAGAATGTGTGTAGGTATGTGGAGAGAATGCATGCATGTATGTAGAGAATGTGTGTATATATGTGAGATGGGGTTGGACTGAACTAGAAATTAAACAATGATGACAGCTTATGGACTGATCTAGGATGGAGCAAAAGAGAGTAAGAATGGTTTTGTATTGCATTGTTTTGAAAACCTCTTCTGTGCTTTCAGGATGGAAGAAGAAAATTTCATGGAGAACCATTTATTAGGTACTATATCCAGACTCTCACCTGCCTCTCTCTTTGGTCTGTGAACAAGAGACTCACTTACTAAAAGGTCATTAGCAGACAAGGAAGTGTGTAAGCAACTATAGCCTTGAGAATGATAACACTAAGCCTTTAGACCAACACACAAATATTCTTGGTTCAATTTTAGTTGAAAAGTAATTGTTAGTTTTCTTTTACTGAGATTCTTATTTCTACATGTGTGATGTTCATGTAAGGCTGTGACTTCCTATCTCTGACTGTTCCAGAATTCATGTGTCTATGCAGTAGGTCTTCACAGAGAATCTTTAGCTTTCTGATTTTTGTGGCCCAAAGGGAATTTACATGTGTTCCAGTAGCTTAAATGACTCCTTGCAGGTATAATCTTCTGAAGATTAAGTTTCCACAACTGTAAAATGGCAACCATAATAACCATGTAATCAGTGAGAGTTACACATAGCCAATGCTATCTATTATAATGTAGACACTTACTGAATCTAAAGTATCCGTGTCTACCTCTGATGAAATCGAGTAGTTCAGGAGGCTCATTAGACTTTTATGGGACAAAATTTCTCTTTAATAAAAACCTGTTTGTTGATAATTGCCTTAATCACACATCTTAATTTCTCTAAAGATTAGGAAAGATGTATAGTTTGATTGTATTGGTATATCAATGAGGAAAAGACAACTACTTCATGGTAGATATAAGTGCTATAAGACAACACAGTGAAATTAAGCAATAGAAACACAACATAAAAATTACTGATTATTTTCCACATAAGAACATAACCTTTCTTTCATTCACAAAATGTTCCTTGCTATTAGACTAAAAAAAAAATACTTTTGAAAGAGTTAAGAAGAGGAAAACACTGTAAGAACTATGGTCTCTCTTCTCAAGCACTGACATTGTAACTGGCTCAACAAATCATAGCTGGAGATATGGCTCCATTGGTAGAGCACTGGACTAGTATCCATGAGGCTCTGGGCTCTATCTCCAGCACTGTATGAAATACCTGTAGTCCCAGCATTCTAGGAGTAGAGGAGGAAAAATAGATGTTCATGGTCATCCTTGTCTATAGCTTAAGCTATGCAAGACTTTGTGTAGAAAGCAAGCAAGCAAACAAACATTACCAGATACGTGAGTTTTGAAGAACTCAAATGTTCTATTCTTTTCTACCATTCTGCATCTCAGTACTAGGCAGGTCTTCCACTCCTGGTTGCCCCAAACAGACAGTTCTCTTTTTTTCATTCCATTTCCAGTAATTCATCAGTGTGTTATGTTTCTTCTTTGTCAGGAAATAAGCTAAATTGAATCAGTTCTAGATTAAACTATTCGCCTAGATGACAAAGACAAGGTCCTAAAATACCTCCCTGCTTCAATTCTTTTAAATAGATTTTTCAAAGAATATCCAGAATGATGTTTTTAAAGTTATATATCAAACTAAGTGAATTGCCTGCTTACTATCATGTAATGATACTCCCTGCTCATTGAGACTAAAATTCCCATATGTTAACTCAGCTTTTAGAATGAAGCATGAGACCAGTAGTATGTACAGTCTCTCTCATCACTTCCAGGGACTTTCTCACAATTTTCATGGTAGGCATCCTCCATATGTGTCAATGTGTCATTACTCTTCCAAATTGTAGTCACATTTCAGAAATATACATGTATATATACATATATATATATACATGTATATGTACACACATATATATACCTATATACACTGAATATATATCTAAATACATATATGTGTATGTGTGTGTATGTGAATATATATACATTATATATATTCAGTTTTCAAATATATATATATGTGTGTGTAAAACACATATGACTTACACACACATATATATATATATATATTCAGTTCTCAAAGCTGTTCAGCCATTCAGTCCTTTGACACAGCACCATTTCAGCCTATTTTAATTCACTGCTTTACAATGCCCTCTACTTGATTTCGGCCTGTTTAATAGTTAACATTAACAAAGTATAGGATTTCCTGTGCTACTCATTAAATGCTTTCTAGGATTTAGTCCACACTCTTCTTTGGTGATCTCTTATATTCATGGTGTTTCAATAAACATCCACAACTGTGATTCACAGAGGTGGAAATCTTACCTCCTTTTTAAACCATTCAATTCCTAGATAGAACAGGATATATTACAATACAAGTGTTCAGCAAATGTTAGTTCAATGACTGATTGGTGATATCAACATTCAGGGCTGTGAGTCATCAGTTTTTCCAGGACTTTATAGCCATTGATTGTTGATGGATAGTAATTCGATTACCTCCAAACCTTGTGCAAAATAGAATCTTCTAATTTTTTTTACATACCTCAGGAATCAATGTACATATTTTTAAGGCATGTTCCTCAAGTGGATACTTAACACTATGATGGAATGCTACCATGAATTTGTGTTTTTCCTGTTTACAGTATTTTTCATGTTAGGAACAGTAAGAGATTAAATGTAATAAATGATAATACAATACTAGAATGATAATAGTATATTATAGTGAGTTGCATATAATATAGTAATACTATATTATATGTGATTATGATCTAAGTTGTTTTATTGTACTATACACACCTAACTTCTATGATGATGCAAGATGATGCAATATCTGTATGATAAGATGAACTGGTGTGACTGATAGGAGCATTATTATATAGTGTTGAGAAACTACACAGAGTTATTTAATCATCCCCACCAGGACATGTAACCATTGTTTTGGACACTGGGATAGCTACTGAGTGACTAAGATTGGATAGGGTATAGGATATGAATATATAAGACCAAGAGTTCAGAAATTTCCTGGGAAGAACAGAAGCAGATGGCATAGAACATCTTGCTATTCAAAATGGTGGTGTGCTATTTAAAACACATAAGTTATTTATGTCTGGAACTTTTAATTTGATATTTTTGGATGACAGTTAATTAGTGAAATTAGTGATAACAGAAAATGTACAAAGTAAAATCATAAATAGCAAGGGACTGGGTTTCTTCCTTCTTTTCTCTGTGCATGGGCAAGTATTAATAGCATCTACACTATTACGTGAGTTAGAAACACCCATATAATGGCAACACTGATCCAATGCCTCCTGGACTTCAAATACTCTATTACTTCCAGCTACTGTGAGAAATGGTTTAAATTCCTTCACAGGCCTTGGAAGTTTCTGATCAAGCACAAGCTTATTTCTCTAGTTTCATGTCTCTCAATCATATCCTTTCCTGGCATTTCTCTACGCCATATCATTGAGGCTTCTGGAATACATGAACACCCATGTTTGTAATGTCATGAATTCTACCTCTCACCTCTAGTTGTAGTATTCTCTGCTTTGGTCTCCACCACTACTGACCTCTTGACTCAGCCCAAAAACCATCTCATATATCTTGCATTTGATAATGCCCTGTCCCTTTATGAGATATGTTTCCTCTGGGAAATGAGCTGGATCCCTTGCTTTGCCATGATTTACTATTTAAAAACATGGTTCTGATTCAGAATGCCAAGAGAAGAGTGTGAAATATATATTTTTAAGTATCCCTTTAGGTGATATTGATTCAACACAGTTAAAATCATGACTTAGGAAATGTTAATACACGGTGCTATAGTTGTCCATTTACTTATCTGTATTGTCCACTAATCTGTGAGGTCTACAAGAGAGGAAAATTTCCTACCTTGTTAATTTTTTCTTTCTTTTATTTTTTTCTTCTTCTCCTTCTCCTTCTCCTTCTCCTTCTCCTTCTCCTTCTCCTTCTCCTTCTCCTTCTCCTTCTCCTTCTCCTTCTTCTTCTTCTTCTTCTTCTTCTTCTTCTTCTTCTTCTTCTTCTTCTTCTTCTTCTTATTATTATTATTATTATTATTATTATTATTTTCAGTTTTTCAAGACAGGATTGCTCTGTGTGGCCTTGACTGTCTTGAAACTCCCTCTGTAGACCAGGCTGACTCAACTCACAGAGATCTCTTTGCCTCTGCCTCCCAAGTGCTGGGATTAAAGGTGTGTGCCACCACCAACTAGTTCCTGTTCATTTTCTAAGAAACACATAACCCACCAACAAGATACATTCAATACATTTTTTTTCATTTTTGTGTGAACTTAATGTATAGCCTCTGGGACTTTGACAACCTAGGAAATTGGTCTATAACATTTTAAAAATTTATTTATTACTAAGTATTGTTTTAAAAACTCTTGGTTCATTTTTACTTTTGTATTTAAGATTATAATTATATCATTTCTCCCTCTGTTTCCTCCTTCTAATCCCTCCCATATACTATTCTTTTCTCTCTCTCAAGTCCATCTTTTTTTCATAAATTATATATATATATGCATACATACAACTATGCACACATACACATATATATTTATAAATATACCTACTTAGACTGTATAATGTAACTCACATGCATGCTTTTAGGAGTGACTATTTGGTATTGAATAACCAGTGGATTTACTCTTCCCAGGGGAAGACTATTCCTCCCACTCTTAGCATTCCTTATTTGATTGTTCTTTGTGTTGGGTTGAGGCTTCATGGTCTTTCTCCTTCTCATGTCCATTTTGGCATCTCTATTGTTGTTGTCCTTATTCAGTTCATGTTTAAGCAATCATGTTAAGGAGACTTTATAGATGTAGCTTCTGAAATTACTAGAAGACAGTCTCACACCAAGTTCTCTGCTTCTCTGGTTCATACAATCTTTCCTCCTTCTCTTCCACAGTGTTCCCTGAGCCTTAGGTGTGGGGTGTTTTGGAAATGTAACCACTAAGACTGGCATCCATAATTCTTCATTTGACCAGTTGTAGTTTTCTGTACTGGTCTATATCTGTTGTGTAGGGTTGTTTCCTTGATGAAGGATGAGGTATAAGAACAAATATTTAGGATGTATTTAGGGATTATGCTAGTTTAGTAAATTGGTGGTTGTAGGTTCTCCTACAAGATCAATGACTTTATAGCCTTGTATAGTTGGATAGGTTTCCAGTACCAGGGATGATTTTTTTCTTGTTGAGTGGGTCTTAAGTCCAATTAGAGAGCTTTGGTTATTGCCAAGATATGTATCCCTTAGGGTTATCATGCTATGTTGGTAGTTGTTGCAGTTCATACATATCATAACTGGACAGAACTTTTGGTTAATTTCCTCCTTTGGATACTTGCATAGCACTTTCTGGTACCATAAAAACTAGTCCTTAGAGAGTAGGCATTCATGTCAGTTCCAATTCAGAGGCTTCTGGGCCCTGTGTGTGAAATGCATGGTGTCTTCATCAGTAGGGACTTGCTTTCCACCTGTGGGGGACAACCAGGGGCAATAGCAATACCCTGTATGTTTTTGGAGTCTCTTGAACAATTCTGACCAAAAACTTGAAAGAAGAATGCCTGGGGTTGGGGTTTTTATTAGGTGGTCTTTGACTCTTGCTGGGAGGATTGTCAGTCCAGAGGAGACAATTTCATTTAAATTGTACATGTATATTAATCCACAGACTTTCATATGTTATACTTTTTTAGATAAACAGTGTACAATATTATTCCTTATGAAAAAATAATCCTTACTGTTATTTTTATTAGGCATTCTTACTCTTACTTTACCCACTTCCCTCCTCCTTCTGTTCCCCTAACTTTGAAGGTCATTAGACTGGAATCTCTAGGGGGAGTGAAATATATTTATACCATTTTAGATAGTCATGTTTTATAACAACTAAGAATATTATCCAGATTTCTCTCATTGCTCTGAAATTATCTCTAGGATTGTTCGTGAGTCATATATTAGGGCTCACATGTGAATGCTAATGGTTGCTGAAATTTTTACATATAGAATGGAAGAAGATTTGCTAAAGTCAAAGCCAATATTAGCTTCCTTGACATATCATTATCCCTTATCCTTGGCCAATATTTACTAAGAGCATTTTTTTTTCAGAATAACATTGCAGGAGACGTGTGAAGAATAAATTGTTAAGTATAAATGCCATTAGGAAGTCCAGGTAAATGTCACAGCAAATGTAAGTAATATGGAATTAGATGGAGACTACACACATGCTCTCTCTCTCTCTCTCTCTCTCTCTCTCTCTCTCTCTCTCTCTCTCTCTCTCTCTCCCTCCTTCCCTCCCTCCCTCCCTCTCATGTGCATTATGTACATACACACAACATTTTTAAACTGTTATAGTTTTGTTTCTTGTGAAAATTAATTCATGTTTGTTCCAAGCATTATGCTAAAAGTAACTTAAATATATACCATTTGAGTAGAAATAAAGTCTTTCTTCCTAAAGAACATTTCTTTTACCTCTACAGCTCCGGCAATTTCTCACATGCTTCCACAAATTTTCATAGTATTTTTTTTGCTTTACTTATTCTTACCCTTCTTTCTTTGCCCCCACACAAATAGCAAAATATGTATTGAATTCCTGCACTTTATAACCTTATGTGATTCCTTGAGATATTTATGATACTGAGAAAAGTGGTTAAGACAAGGCAAATTGTTCAGATAAGGCAGATGGTTTTCTACCTTTTTTGTTTCAGAAATGAAATATACCTATTGGCAACTCTGTTTTCAAACTATATAGGATAGGATAGCTAATTTCTTCATGAAATGTACAATTATATCTGATTCTTAATGTAAAGAATAATCATTACAGCATTTTTATAATTGAGGAAAGTATAAAAGTAACCCATATTAATGTATATAGTAAGAAGCTTAATTATTTTTAATAGCTGAACCTTACAAGTTTATTCAGTTTTATTGATCCATAATAATTGATATAGTTATAGAGTGATCATGAGAATTGAAGTATGCAATATGTAATGATCAGAAATAAGGTAAATATGCCTATTGTCTGAAACATATACTCTTTATCTGTGTTGAGAATATCCAAGGTCCAATTTAGTAGTTATTTTGAAATAATTAATTATCAATAATAGGCATTCTACTAGTTGTAGAAGATTAGAAATTATTCTCCTTATTGAATCATTCTTTCCATCTATCTTCTTCCCCCTTTTCTAGCCTCTGCTGGTTGTTAGACTACTGTCTAAAAATTGTGAGTTCAATGATTTTTACTTCTGCATATAATGAGAACACATGGTATTTGTCTTTCTGTACCTAACATATTTCACTTAACACTGTCTTCAACGGCCCCGTAATTTCCGGCAAGTGATAGGATTCATTGTTTTTCATGAGAGAACAGCATTCTGTTCTTATATAGGTGCCACATTTTTGGCCAGTTCATCTGTCAGCAGTGGTGTTTATACTGCTTTTGTAGGAATGAGAAAGAGACTTCTTTTTTTTTTTTAATTTAAAAAAAATTTTCTTTCCTTTTACATACCAACCCCTGTTCTCCCTCTCTCCCCTTCTCCTGCTCCCACCCATCTCCCTCTTTCCGCACCTCCATCCCCTCTTCATAGAGGGTAAGGACTCCTTTGGGTAGTAAACACAGACTGGAATACCAAGTTGGGGCTGGAACTAGCCCCTCCCCACTGCATCAAGGCTGAGTAAGGCATAGCGCCATAGAAAAGCCAGTTCATGTACTTGGGATAAGTCCTGGTCCCATTGCCAGGGGACCCACAAACACATCAAGTCAGTCAACTTTCACCCACATTCAGAGGACCTAGTGTGGTCCCATTCTGTCAGGTCAGAGTGCATGAGCGCCCACTAGCTTGTGTCAGCTATCTCTGTGATTTTTCCCATCATGATCCTGAAAAACCGTGTTCCTATAATCCCTCCTCCCTCACTTCAAATGAACTCCAGGATCTTGGCCGAGTGCTTGGCTGTGGGTCTCTTTTTCTGCTTCCATCAGTCACTGGATGTAGGTTCTATGATGACAATTAGGGTAGTCACCAATTTGAGCTCAGGGGAAGGCTAGTTCAAGCACCCTCTCCATCATTGCTATGAGTCTTAGCTGGGGACAATCTTGTGAGTTCCTGCAGTTTTCCCTAGCTGCAGATTTCTCTCCAATCCTCTTAGTGGTACTTTCTGTCAAGATATTTCTTTCATTGCTCTCCCTCCCCATCTCTCCCCCAACTTGGCCATCTCAAGCCCTCATGTTCCCACCCCCATCCCCTCCCCTCCATTCCCCAGTTTACCAAGGAGACCTTAACCCTTTTCCCTTCCTGGGGTGATCCATGTGTGTTCCACTCAGGTGATGAATTCTGTTACCTACTGGAAGCAGTTTAAAACTGAGTTTGGAGAAAAGTGAAAGCAGCTTCTGAGATCAAATGGAAAGATATTAGGTAGTGATTAGGAATTGCTAATATGAGAAATTGGGATAATGGAGGGAGGCCATGCAGTAAATCTGTATGCCTGGTTTGGGACACAATCCCCATGTGGTAGCTCCTGTAGAGCCGGTGCTTTAGTCCATTGTGGATAAGGCTAATTCTGGAGACTAAATGTATACTGAATGTACATAAGTTCTCAAACCTTCCTGCTCAGGTGTATTAACCTATAATGTTCTTATGGGTAGAGAGTTAAACATGTTCTCACATGTATAGTGTAATCCACCATACATTTTGTTCAGTGTGCTCAGCCATGGCATAGCTTTTTCTAGTAAACCCATTCTCTCATAAAATAAGTTTATTAACCTATAGGCTACCAAGCCTATGAAATGTGCTCCTTACAATCACTTTTCATACCATTTTACTAGGGAAGAACAAATGTGAAGATTGGAATTAATTATCAGAAAAGGGAGAGGGGTGGGAAGAAGTGGAAGGAGAGGAAAGGAGAAGACAAATGAGACAGTAAATGCAGGTGAGAGAATAGAAGTGACATTTTCAAGGAAAGAAACACACAAATTTAGAGAGACTAATTGTAAATGTGATTGCCAAGGGAAAGGAAAAATGAATCCTAAGAGGAAAGTGAAGAAGAGAGGACTGTCTCAAAGCATCATCTCTGGGGACGTTGAGAAGATTCTGGCTCTGCCATCTGCAATGGATTGCTCACTTGCAGTTGAGGGAAGGTAGGTGGTAACTGGATCCCATGTCTATCCACCCACTCCTAGGAATAAAGCTGTGAGAACAGTAGAAAAAGGCCAGCAGATGGATAAATGATGTCATGGAGCTGAGAGGGAGGCAAGGGGAAGTCCCCTGTTATAAGTGGGACTTTGGTATGCTGCTTTAATTTAGTAGATCCACAGGGAACACTAAGATATCGAGGAAAGGGCAGGATGAGAAAAGCTTTCTCCTTTCCATAACCTTCAACAAAGCCATGGATGAGGGCCAGTGGCTGGCCAGCTGTGTTGATTTGGGCAGTGAGTTCTGAGACACCTTCTGCTTGGCAAAGCATTTGTTAACAAAGAGCATATAATAAAAAGCAGAAAGACATCCATGTCCCATTTCTACATGTTGCCTGAAATGGCAGCCATGAGTCTGTGTTCAGAACCTGTGCTTTGCTGAGACATTGCATTCTCTGAATTCTTCTCCCATAAAAGGATAAATAATATGTGCACTGACAGAGAAGATCCTATGGTGTAATCTGAGGAATGACTGATTCTTCCAGGTTGTGTGGCATCAACCTCACCACCACTGGGAATCCCAGGCACTTTGAGGACTGAGCTGAGAAGCCGCAACAACAAACTGAATAGTGCTTGGGGTAGCTAAAGTGGCCCCAAGGGGAGAATGTAGCAACAGTGACTGAGTTATTGCTGTTAATTCCTCTTTATTCTGACCCGTTTCTCAAATCTTTTGGGTAGAAAAGTATTTGTTACATTATATCAATTGCTTGCCTAGCAGCAGCATGGATGGGTGAACAACATTTCAGAGTGAAGTTGGTTTTTCAATATTTACCATGATTTTTACTAACTCTAATTTGTATGGATGTTATAATGATTAGAATATACAGAATATAAAATTTTTGATACACAGAGTTTATATGCTATGTATTAGCTCTCACTTTCTTGTCTTCATTCCAAAAGTTTAACAATGTGTTGGTTGATAAGTGCTAAGGCAATTTTTTCACCAACTGACTGTTTTGGCAGCTCTATGAAATGGCTTCTTAATAACAAATACTGATCTATGGTAGAATTACTTTAGATTTGTTCTCTGTCCCCTTGGCCTTGATAACTGCTTATGTCATGGAAAGTTAGTCATTATATAATATTCAAAAAACCAAATTCTGTCCATAAAGACAAATCCTGAAAGGGAGAAGAAAATATGATGGTACTCTAGAAGAATATATAGTTAAAATAGGGACGTGTGTAACTTCATTTCCCATTTATGTGACCAAATCCCTGAGAAAAAGCAGTTTTAGGAAGGAAAGATTTCTTTGGGCCTATCATTTCAGAGTTAGGGCTCGGCTTTGTCCTGGAAGAGATGCCCATGTGAGGAGAGCAGGTCAGAGCTGTGGTAGAAGAGTATGAGGCTGCCTACTCACGTCTCTACAGAGTGAGACAGCTAGTCACATGGCTGTAAAGCTCAAGGCTTATCCCCCAGGTCGATGCTGCCTCCCCTTCTTCTTCTAGTTAGACCAACTTTCTGAAGGCTCTATGACCTCTCTAAGCAACACCATCATCAGAGGACAGGGATGAAACCTGTGAGTCTGTATAGGACACTTACATCTAAACCATAACAGGAATTTTTGGACTTGAGAAAGAATGGGTGAACTAGATAGAGAAAAAGTGGCCAAAAGGTAGTTGTGGCTTGGAGTGAAGAAAAGCAGTCATTGCCAGCCAATATTGGAGTTAGGAGAGAACTTGGGGCATAAATACCCTGGCTTCACTATGTTCCTGCCAGAGGCTCCCAAAGCCTCAGATCAATAAGGGACTAGCATGCTTCACATGGAGAAGTAATCTGGAGGAGGAAGTAGATATCACTAGTAAGAATGAGGTATACATGTATTATTTTATGTATGAGTGTAGGAGGGGGGCGGTGCCTATGCCATGATACACATGTTGAAGTCAGAGTAAAATGGAAATCATAAAATTTTGTATGAATCAGTTATATTTTATGAAGCATGAATCTATTTTAGTCTTAACAATAAAAACCTGGACTCAGATATCAGGGTTAAAGATGAAAGATCAGAGAAGAAGAGTAGCCAGCCACAAGAGACTTCTTACCTCTATGAAATCTCAGACTGAACGGGCCAGATCCTGTCTCTATGAATCCTCAGACTGAATGGGGGAGATCCTATCTCCACCTCTTGATGCTGGAATTAAAGGCAGGGGCCTCCCATGTGCTGGGATCAAAGACAGGATACTCCCTAGTGCTGGGATTAAAGATGTCACCCTTCTATGTGCTGGGGTTAAAGGCTTGCACCACCACCACCAGGCTTTTTCTCCTTTAGACTGGTTCAATCTCCTGTAGACCAGGGTGACATTGAACTCCTGATCTTCCTTCTTCCTCCTCCCACATGCTAAGATTAAAGGTATATGCTACCACTGCCTGGCTCTATGGTTAATTAGTGGCTAGCTCCACCCTCTGATCTCCAGGCAAGCTTTATTTGTCAGAACACAAACAAAATATCATACAACACTTTTACTATTTGTGTTCTGGGTTAGAGCTCAGGTCATCATGCTTAGCAGTAGCTGAACCATCCCATCTTGCTAACCCTTAAGTGATAATTCTATGGGAATATATGGTCAGAAGAGTGGTTTATCATACAATTTTCAACATCTTCTTGTTCACTGATAGAATATCTGAGAAATTATTTGATTGACCTAATATTCAGGCTCAGTTCTTTGGAGGGAAGGAAAGATGACTTTAAGCTGAAACCAGATGTGAGTGGGTTAAAAATTTCAGCTGCCTTTTGGTGAATTCTCAGTGAACAAGCCATCTATTATTCACCTTAATCCAGCTCTCCTGGCACTGGGAGTTACCATGGGAACTCTAGTTTAGCCTTTTGAGCAATAAGGGCCTTGGGATGGATCTGTTTTGCTGTGAGGGCAGGGAGTAGGTGTTCCACCAGATAAAAGCTATCAGAAATTAATGAAATTGGTTTCGTTCTTACCTGTCTGCAGATCTGTAGTGTTTTGCCCATGGTGGACTTGGGAGATAGCCAATTTGGAAGTAGTGGCCTGAGCATGTTTCTGTCTTTTGTTTCACAGGAGAAGCTAAGTGCCTTGGATTTCATGCCTAACGAGATGGTAAGAAGCAGTTCATGTTTTCAAATGAATGGAGAGAAAAATCTGAAATCTGTAATGAGTGAGCTGACAGTGTAGGAAGGCTCATTTGCAGGATGTAACCTGGATGAACAGAGAAAATAAATTCTCTATGAGTCTCAAGAGGAAGAAAGATGGTAATTCAGCAAAACCTATACAGCATATCCCAGATGTCCCTTCTCTGTCAGCTAGAAATATGTAGAGTCCTAATGGGAGGAAACCACTAACACTCATTCTGGTAAGGATTGGTAATTTTTGGCAAATGCAAGAATTTTGTATCATTTTATAGGTAATATTAAATTAAATGCTATTTCTTTATAATTAAATTTCTCTTCAGAGAACCTTAAGAGAACAAAGCCTTAGATTTTTCCTAATGTGATTACTACACTATCACTCCTAAACTGTCAAGAAATTAACTGTCATAGAAAGGGGAAGGACAGTGGGATGGGCATTATTATTTTAGGATATATACTCATTGGGTATCTCCCATTAAAAACTTCCAAGTGGAAGGTCACTCGTCCAAATATGCCAGTGTGGTCTTGATAGGTTATACTTAGCAGAAAGAAAGGAAATGAAAGATGTGGCCTGGCACCATTTATGACACATGTCTTCTCTACTAGCTTCCTCTGGTACAATGACATAACCCATTGTCAATAACATCCTTCCTGATGTAGACAGTAAAGGGACATATTTTTATCAATGTATTAATATACTTTGACACAAACAGCATTGCTGATGGTTAGTGTAAATGACCTGTTTTGTAAATGGCCTGTTCAGTGGTTACTAATACTGTTGTGGCAAACAGCAGGCACTTTCCTTGCACACATAAAGGCTGGAGAACTGCCAATAAGGAGCAAATCCATTTCAAAACCTTAAGAGAGGAGCCTTGAGCCAGTAGGTGGAAACCCAATACACCTGTAGCCTTGATGAGATGATGAGAAGAGTAGCTATTTTGTTAATGAGATGTGTTCCTATGCCACAGTAGCTCCTCCCTTCAAGGCTTCACTGCTAAGCCTGTCCTCCCTCTAAGTTCTAACTCAAAGCACATTAGGTTTTCTCTTTCTCCTCCTTCTATCTCCCCTTCCTAGTCATCAGCTAAGATCATAAGCACACCAGCCATCGTTCTCTAGGTACTCTCTCCCTCTCTGGAGACCCTCAAACCATGCAGCTGCTCATAGACTTCCATTGCTCAATTTGCTACTTATCACACAGAAAGTGTCACCTATTCTCTCCATCATTTCCCTTCTGCTAACTCCAATAAAATTGTTCCAGAATTTTCTTCTGGGTTTGCTTTTAAATTCTTCTACGTTCAAGACCAAGAACCCACGAAGGGGGACTTGAGTCCCCTGATGATGGTATTTTAAAAATGTAAGAGTTTTCTTCATTTTGTCTAAAAGTCAACCAATGTTTTTTAGTTCTGTTTAAATAAACTCAAAGCGAACCACAATGGCTGAGCAGGCCCAGATGACCTCTGGCTCCATTTGTTAATGTATGTGTTCATTGCCTGGCTGTCCTTCCTGTAGTCAGTTTAAGGGCAAACTTCTTTGGGAAGTGGCTTTATTCTCAGTACTAAAACAGCACAAGGAAATACAGGCAAAAAAGTAAAAGGAAAGAAAGCAATGAAACCACCAAAAGATAAAAATTAAAAATCAAATTCCACTCCTCACTAACCCTAGGAGGAGATCTGTACCTCTGAATCCAAGCTTGCTTCCTGACTTTTTTTCTAGTTTTCTCTATAACCCCAAGACAAACACGACTGGGGTTTTTAGATTACTGTGCTTAAAATACTGGAAATTTCTCTGATTCCCATCATCTATGAGATATGTATGTTCAAATGACTTTAGACATAAAGATGGAATCTGCATCCATCAGACAGACACACTGTGAGGTAGACAAATACTTGCATAATTTACCACTCAGTCAGTCAATACCAATGACTGTTATTAAATGGCTTCTTGAATTAACACATTTCCTCTTCCTGCCAAGCATGGTCATTTCTGTGCTTTGTGAAGTGAAAGAACAATAAGAACTATTTATTTTCCTACATTTGTATAGTATTGCTTTCCATGATGTTTATTTACATGGAGTAATTGTGTCAAACATATTGGCACATGCATGGCCTATGAAACAGTGGTGTATTGTAATTTAAACAAATGAGTTGTCCTGTTTTCCTGCATGACTACCATCTGTGGGTGATATGAATCAGTTGCTAAATATGAATTACTGTTTGTGATCTAGACAATTATGACTTTTTTAAAAAATACTATGGCATTCTAGTTCATCTTTAAGAGTAGTCAGAGTAGGCAAGCAGCCAAACAGGTAAGAGTCCTCCATTTACCAAGACGCCAAGATCTTTACAAGCCTCCTACTACTTAAGTCGTCACCATAACCTTTAGGTTAAACTCTGCCTTGATGGTGCAATGCAGCATGTTTAGGTAGTCAATGATTTAATACTTTATATTCTAATAAGAATCAGAATATAAAAGTCAAAAGTGTGTTTTAAGAAAGCACCTAAGAAATGTATGTTGGTCAAAGTGAAGTAGGACTCTGATAATATTTTGAAGTTGGTCTAAGAGTGACCTCTGATAGGAGTATATCTCAACAGAGAAGAACCTGGCTCTGAGAATATAGACTGGGTGAGATTTTAAAGCATTTTAAGTCACATAGAGTGTAGACACTCTTGAATTGTATAGTTGTCAAACATTAATTGAATGTAAGCCAATATGTATCAGTTCAACAAACCAATGTGCTAGGCACAACATGGAGACAACAGGTACTTCAGACAAAAAAAAAGTATAAACATGCAAAAACAATACACTATGAATAAACACATTCTGTGTTTGTTTCTTCACTCATTGAGGCCAAATACCTGACAAGCAGCAACTTGACAGAGGGCAGATGGAAGTTGGTTCGTGGTTTGAGGCAACCATGGCTGAGAAAAAAGGGTGTCAGGAGTGTCTACCTGATGTGGCTGGCAGTTTTTGCATGTATGGGCCAATTAAGAGGCAAAGAGGAATGCTAGCATTTGGTTCACTTTCCTATTTGCCCATGGGATGGTGCCACCAACATTCAGAGTGGGTCTTCCTACCTCAGTTAAGCCTCTCTGGGAAACCCTCCCAGATATGAGTAAAGGGATGTGTCCTAAGTGATTTCAAAATCTTCATGATCATATTGCCCATGAAGCCGAACCATTACACCTTCTTTCATAGTTCTGCTTATTCCTGTGTTCTAAGAGTTGAAAATATATATTCCATTTTAACTGACATCACTGACTCTCTGTGTAATGATATACAAATAGGCTTTCCAGTATGCAAACTTACTTATATCTTTAAAAGTGTTAATAATATATTGTTCATGTTATCTAATTTACTGCATATAATATAGTTTCATATTTTAAAATCAATAAGGCCATTTATTAATAAAAATTTCTAAGACATTTAAAAGAATATTCATAAAATGCTTCATATTCTTTTGAATTTCATAAATAAGAGATGTTAAACATATGTAAATATTTCCATTGGATGAATATTTAAATTGAGAGCCATTCTTAAGTTATTGTTTACTGAGAACAAAAATTATAATCAGACTTAGAAAACTTCATCACACTGAAATTAAAAATACCTCCTAATATATGTATATGTATTATATTTCATGACTTTTATTAAATAACATGATTTGATACATGGAAGCTTGTGGCATATATATTATTTTCATAAGATATACTATAAAATACTATTTAAAAATTTACACGCAAAATATAAACTACAGTCATATTTTTAAAACCTGCTGAAATAAAAATCAGTTCTTATTATTGAGAGAGGACTCTCATGACCTTCAGATTTCCTATTTCATTTGATCGTATTTTCAGGGCATTTCACAATCTTCCTGACATGCAGATATTTTAGAGAGAATTAATTCTTGAGTTTCATCTTCATTGCGGGGGGCCTGAGTCCTTATTCCTTTCATCTCATGCACAGCATTTCCCCATAGTCACTTGGGTGATAATGAACTATTTAAGCAATTCTGAATGTAGAGAATAGGCACCAGTTGGATGGTCATTTATTTGGAGTGAGGAAAATGATCTTATAATGTTAGTGATTATGTTAATTACTTCAAAGGGATGGATTGAACATATGGGTAGACAAAAATGGGATGTGATAAGTGTATTGTGTTGCTAAGACACACCAGTGGCAGCCATGAATGGTTTAGAAAAATAAGCACTAGAAAAATCAGCTAATTGAAGATATATAGGGCATTTCAGATTAAAATTTCATTTATTTATATCATGCCTTTATCTTTATTATTTTCTGCAATTGTGCTGATATCAACAGCTTATGTGCAATTATGTTGGCTCTTCCGCATCAAGACTTAAATAAATTGTTGCCCTTAATATTACCTAGATGAGGCAAGCATCTCCATCCCTGGGAGAAAACCTGAGCATCTCTAGGTCATCTCATGTCTATAATAGTTTTGGGAAGCCCAAAGGCTGCATATAAATAAGCATATTTGAAAGCCTGTGGCAGGATGGTGCATAATGTTTAGGTAATGACTAAAATGTAGTGAACAGAATTCTCAATTCAGGCTGACTGACAAATGAGAAAAATGAACATAGCTAATTTAAACATGGTCTGGTAAAGGAGAAAAAAATCACTTACTGCTATCCTTCTTAAAATGGATTGTGGTATTTAATTATTATTACCCTTGCTCTGAATTAATTAAGTGACTATGGCTTTGCTAGATACTCTGGAATAATGACGGTGATGTCGCACAGTGCCAGAGGTTGACAATCTAGTTAAACTGCTAGGAAAGCAAACACATGTCAAGTACTCCCCGCAAGAGCAAGGCAGTTGGCTTGCAAAAGAAAGAAGGAAATTACAGGAGACCCTCCATGGCCAATAGCAGGGGACAGAAGGTTGGAGGACTTCTCCCCCATTATTTATTTGAATGACTATGTATATGGAGTTATTTTAAAATATCAAGCAAGCTTTCATTTGTTTATTTTCTTTCCTCCTTAACTGGAGAAGGATCTTATAATACAAGATGTTTTCTTCAGCCCCCACTCCCTAAATGCCAATATGTTTTCTTTATGGGTAGGAAAAAATGTGAATATTATCTTTAATAAATGGTTCTTAGTGAAAAAATATTAAAAGTGCTTAACAGGACTGGAGTGATGAATTAGTAGGAAAGTGCTTGCCACACAAATGAAGGCCTGAGTATAGATCTCCAGAACCCACATGTTCTAGGCATTGGAGCATATAACCAATGCTCCTGTTGTCAGATGGAGGGTGGGGACCAAAGAATCCTCTGGAGCTCAAGGGTCGGCTAGCATTGAGTAAACATCAGTGAACAAAAATACTGTTTCCAACATGAGAAAAGGCTAGCAACACTTGAGGACACTGAGGTTGCCCTGTGACATCCAAAGATTGCATGCAAGTGTGAACACACACACACACACACACACACACACACACACACACACACACATGACTTTTAACATAAGTGCTTATACTATTTAAAAAAAACTTAATTCAACTTGAAATCCAACCAATACTATTTTTCTGTATTTTAAATAAATGTCACATAAATGGTAGTTATTCATTCCATGAAAATCAGTTGATATGCTGACCGCCCTGATTTAGTTATTATTCATTCTATACTCATATCAAAGTATCATTTTGTACTATATAAATAAATATAATTTTTGTGTGTAAATTAAAATAAGGCAGTTGAATGGTGTATTAGTCAAGGTTATTTAAAGGAACAGAACTAACACTATGAATATAATATATATATATATATATATATATATATATATATATATATTGCTGTGGGATGGTCTGTATGTCAAATTGCTCTGATTGGTCAATAAATAAAACACTGATTGGTCAGTGGCCAGGCAGGAAGTAGGTGGGACAAGGAGAGAGGAGAATTCTGGGAAGCGGAAGGCTGAGGCAGAGAGACATTGCCAGCCTCTGCCTTGACCAGCAGCATGTGAAGATGCTGGTAAGCCACCAGCCACGTGGCAAGGTATAGATTTATGGAAATGGATTAATTTAAGCTATAAGAACAGTTAGCAAGAAGCCTGCCACGGCCATACAGTTTGTATGCAATATAAGTCTTTGTGTTTACTTGGTTGGGTCTGAGCGGCTGTGGGACTGGCGGGTGACAAAGATTTGTCCTGACTGTGGGCAAGGCAGGAAAACTCTAGCTAATATATATATTAGCTAGAGAGCTAGAGAGAGAGAGAGAGAGAGAGAGAGAGAGAGAGAGAGAGAGAGAGAGAGAGAGAGAGAGAGAGAGAAAGGGAGAAAGGTGGGGGTTTATTGGATGGCTAACAAGATGCAATCACAGTATAAAAATGGCTGTATTACAATGAAAAGGCCAAGAATCTGGTAGTTGTCCAGTCTATGAGGCTGTATATCTCAGCACCCCAAATCTGGCACTGGAGATCCAAAGGATTCTTAGAGAGCTACAGGTCTTCAGTTTATGTTGGAGTCCTGAAGAACTGGAAGTTAATACAGGCCATAGCCACAGGATAGACTTGCTAGTGAGAATGAGGGCAAGCAGGCAAAAGGAAAGTTCTTCTTCCATGTCGTTTTATTTGGGCTGCCACCAGAAGGTATGGCCCACATTTGGAGTCGGTCTACCTTCTTTAAAAAAACTAAGACAATCTCCCAGGAATGCCTTTCATCTTGGTTTCTGGTGATTATAGATGCACTCAAATCGGCAACTAAGATTAGCCATCACAGATGTCGAGTGGCAGAGAGTGCTGGCTGTCTAGCTCCCAATTTCCTTCTATTCATACTTAAGGAAATTTCTTTGTTTTCCCAAATGTCTAACAACAAAGACAGGAACTACATATGGTTTCTGCCTTGCCCCATAACTTAGGGTGCCATGTGAGTAGGTTCTTGTCATGGCCAGAAGAACTGAGTACCTCTGGAGAGGTCTGAGACCTTAACTTGCCTTCCCATTTCCTCTGTGGTAAAGCTTTCAGTTTAGATCCATTTACCTCTAGCCAGTGTGTCAGAGAGAAATAAACCTCAATCCTATTAAGGCCTCGCATTAGAGATCTCAGTTATAGCAAGTTAGCCTGTTCATTAAACAATATAGCCTCTCTTGACAGGTATAACACTAAACGCAAAATTGCATTTTTAAAAGTTTTTATAACCTTCATTTTTCTTATGGGAAAATATTAGAGTCTATAAATTCCAAGTACCTGCACATCCATCCTCTTGGCGAACTGCTTTTAGGAAGACATTGAATCTCAATCAAACTGGTATTATTTAGACACCATTGTCTCTCCAATTACGGATGCTGCCTTTGCATGCCAACATGGCCCCCCACCTCCCCATCCCCTGCTGCATTGCTGGTGAAACCCTCTTTCCACTAATATTTGTGCTTTATAGTCCTAGCACCTCACCAGTGGGAAACTATATCTAAACAGTTCACATGAACTCTTAGTCTGCTGAAAATTTCATAGCTGCTTACAATGATATCTGCATTTAATGGGAGGAAAAAGAATTCAGAAAATCTCAGTGTATAAAGGCACTTGCTGTCAAGCCTGACAACTGAGTTCAAACTCCGGACCAACCACGAAAGGAGAGAACAGCCTCCTGAAAATCATACTCTGACCTCCACATATGCACCTTGACAAGCTTGCCTGACAAAAATTAATAAATACATTCAATAGGACATAGGTTTTTAAAATACCGGTGGTATCAGTATTGTGCACTAGAATAGCAGAGTTTTTTCTGTTTAGGAAATCTTATGTACGTTCTAAAAATGATGACTTTTACAAGATTCCTCGAATCTAAATAATTTTTCTGCATAGCTGTCTTTTACTATTGACATCCCCTTAATTATCTACCACTCTTTTCCCCAAACTAAGTGATTTGTGTAATTGTAATACTATATGCATACTTACACTACTACAACATAAATTGCAATTAGAACTCTTTTAATTTCTATCAATGTAGGATTTACGTTAATGTTAAAGGGGTTCCTTTAAGTAAAATAATTCAAAAGAAGATGTAGCTTTTCTTTTTTCTTATTTCTCTCAAAGAAATATTTTTGTAAGTTTAGACCCTTAAGAGTCATATAGGACACTTTGTATTGATAGAATTCTCCTTTTTCAAATGTTCACCCAGCCAGTCTGAATAGTCGAGTAAGAATGCCCCGAGTCAGTACTTTCCACGTACAGAAACTCTACTCCTTGTCCCCACACTTCCACTCTTTAAATTTTTACCATTTTCTTTAACCCCACTCACACAAGGTTTAGAAGAATGGAATCTTTGGTATGAATCCCCGCCCCCCACTCCTGCCTTTTGTTTTTTTTTTTTGAGACAGGGTTTCTCTGTGTAGTTTTGGTGCCTGTCCTGGATCTTCTTGCTCTATAGACCAAGCTGGCCTCAAATTCAAAGAGATCTACCTGGCTCTGCCTTCCGAGTGCTGGGATTAAAGGTGTGTGCCACCGCTGCCCAGCCCACATGACTTTTTAAATTATTTTTTTCATTTATTTTATATACTGACCACAGTTTCCCCACCCTCCTCGCCTTCCATTCCCCCCTCCTAAATATTCCCCTTGCCATCCACTTATCCAGTCCTCCTCTGTCTCCACTCAGAAAGAAGAATGTCTCCCATGGGTGTCAACAAAGCATGGCACATCAATTTGAGGCAGTACCAAGCCTTTCCACCTGGGTATGTCCATCTTTATCTTTTTCAGAATATAAACGAACAGAATAGGTTTTCTGTTTTGGCACACTGCACTCCTGTACACAGATACAAGGGTTTCTGGGTGGTGTATATTCCAGTAGAGTCATCCTTTGCTATTCCTTGTAGGAAACATTACACTTGACAGCATTTTTGCACGTCTGTAACTGTTTCATTCTCTATAACTGTTTCATTCAGCAAAGAAATCACATACTTTACTCTGAGTTCATTGCATTACATGCTATGGTTATTCATGTTACTGCCTTGTCACTTTTAATAGTTCATAAGCATGATACTGTGCTTCACATAATCAGCACAGGTCTGTGCTCACAAACTCCACAGTAATTTTCTGATATACTGAATTCACTTTGTGCCCAGTTTTCTGATTATGCTTCCTTTTCCTGCTTCCCTTGTCTACCTCATCAACAGTAATCCAGTGATCACATATTTTCTAAAAGGGAGAAACTATACAGAAGCATACTTCTTTATGTCAGACCCAAGCACCTAAGAACATTGCTAAGGAAAAAAAAAACATGTAAAACAAACAAAATAAAATGAAGCCCTTTTGTTTCTGCTTCTTTTTATATATATTAAAAAAAAAACAAAAATCAAAAAACAACAACAAAACTCTAACAACCTGGAACTGGTGGTTTGTTTGACTTGGTGGTTAAGGTACTTGTTGCTTTTCTAGAGGACTAGTGTTCAGTTTCCAGCATCCATGTGAGGTAACTCATAACCACTTGTAATTCCAGCTCTTAGGATCTAAAGTTCTTGTCTGGAATCTACAGTCTTCTCCACACATATGACTTACTCACATACACAAACAGACATACACATGCACATAAATAAAGATAAATCTTAAAATTATCTGACAGGCATATTCTGTCTTGTGGGAAAAAGTAACTAAGGGATACATTTTGTAACTTCCAGGAAATGAAGACCAATCAAATGAGAAAAGAGCATCAACACCAGTTTCACAATACTGAAAGGTTAGTGGGCCTCCAGCCGATGTCAGGGGGCCTAAATCTATAGTAATGGACAGCAGTTTGCTTCCTTATTGCTTCCTGAGGTGTCTTTTAAATATCTTCTTGTACTTTTTCAGTCCATATCACAGTTGCTTGTTAAATAAAAGGACTAAGGATTTGTACTCTATATTTGCCTTAATGGATCAATGGTTGTGTGACTGAAAATTGTCAATCTACTTTTGACATGTTTAAATGAAAATGGTTGACAAGAAGTCTCATCTTAGTCTTAAAGTCCATTAACTTGGCATATGTAATTTCATTTACATATAGAATAAAGTCTAGATAGATTAATTACATGGTCTGTGCCTAGCCTGCTTGGCAACTGACATAAGGCTTGGTGTGCAGTATCTGAACTTGATATGTAATACTTCTATATCTCTACCCAAGGTTTAAATTGTGTAAAATTTGAAATTCATGATGTATTCCTTAATGCTGCTCCATACACATATGCTTCAACCCTGGAGATAAATTAAAAGCTTGCTGCTAGGATTGGTGAAGTAGCTCAGTTAGTAAACTACTTGCCTTACATACACAACAACCTAAGTTTAATTCCTGGAATCCACATAAAAAGCCATGTAGGGTAGCATACACTTATAATCACAGTGCTAATGAACATGAGTCCAGTGGATCTCTAGGGCTCTCTAGCCAGCTTACCTAGCCTTCTAAGCAAGGTCAAGGCCAGTGAGAGACCCTGTCTCTCAATAAACAATACAAAACAAAATGCTAATGATGGATTTCTTTTGGGCCACCAACCAGCTCCCAAATCATGACACTGAGACTTATTATAAGTTTCGAATGCTTGGCCTAGATTAGGCTCATTTCTGGCTTCCCCTTTCAATTTAAGTTAACCTCTTTCTCCTTATCTACCTTTTGCCATGGGGCATTTTTTTTTCTTGTTTTTACTTCTGTATGTCTGACTTTCACTACTTCACATGTCTGGCTGTCTGGGGGCTGCCTGGCTTCTTGCCCCAGGTATGTCCTTTGTTCTCGCCTATTTTTTCTCTCCTTCCTCTTTTCTCAAGCTTAGATTTCTCCTCCTATTTATTCTCTCTGCCCAGCAGCCCTGCCTGCCTATCCTTCTCTGAATAACTGTTGGCCATTCAGCTCTTTATTAGACCAGTCAGGTGCATTAGGCAGGCAAGGTGAAATAAATGTCTTTACATAATTAAACACACATCATTATATCATTAAACAAATGCAGCATAAACAAATGTAAAACACCTTTACACAGTTAAAGTAATATTCTGCATCATAAAAAAATGTAACAAATCTTTGGCCAGTTAAAATAATTTCCACAATATTTCCCCCTTTTTGTTTAAATGAAAAGAAAAGGTTTTAACTTTAAGATACTAAAACTATATACATCAAGAACAATTATCAAATAAGGATTGCATTTACAATGTCCAGTTCACTTGCACTTGGAAAATTCAGAGAAAATACTCCATTATTAATCCTATCTTGATGAGTCTCAAGTCTTATACCTAATATACATTCTATCATAACTAAAGAAACTATAACTATCTAGCCTTCAACTTCCTCAAAACCCTAGAAGGACATATTACCCGAGTAAACAAAGTGCAGTGCAAGCCACTTCTAAAATTATAGAAATGACAGACATCTGGCTCCCTGGACTGTCACCCAAGGTTCCTCTGCAATGTTGGAGCATCCATCTTCACCTACAGGCACTGAATATCTGGCAGACTCCTCTATGAAGCAAGAATTTTGAAGGACTATCCTACCTTGTATTGGCAAATTTGGCAGCCACTTTTCTCTGTGTCCTGCTTGTCCAGTTTGTACAGCATACTGTCAGCAGTCAAGGCAAGAACAGTTTCTTGCCTAAATGGCCAGTTTTGCCACAGTGAAAGCAAACTGCATATGGAGTTTTTTCAATACTCATCATCTTCTCTAAAGTAAGTTGGTGCTGCCAGGACCAGGTGTGTCTCACTGTTATGAAAAACCACCAGTTGTTAAACATCTTAAAGGCCATATTCTGTAGGTCTCTGAAGAATTTGAAGACCATCAGTCTATCTAAATATATCTGTTTAACCTTGAAAATATACCTATTATGACTACAAGTTTGATTATTATAGATAACTATTAATCTGCATTTCTTAATTATACATTATTTTTTTTTAAATGGGCTACATGAACACAATACCCCAGACAAGAGTAGAAACCTACATTCTTTATAATAAAAATAATGTTAAATTTGTGTTGATATACCAAAATCCATTCTAATATAAAATATTTTAGGATAATAGTTGTCTTTTCATCATATATTTTTATATCCCACTTAAACTCTCATAAACATCCATAACCCACCGATGGCCAAAAACCTCCCAACCTTGGAAATATGGGCATTGTATTGTCTAGACTACTTCTTGTTGCCTGTGACAAAGGCATCTTTTTAGGGGACCTGAGAAATTTTAAATAACAGTCAATTCCCAGGTAAACCAGTTATAACATTTTTTTTGTCCAGTCTCTGTACAATGGGAAAGTGCAAGGCTTATCTGCAGTTCTGGAGAGAATAGTCTGTGAGGCTGGACCATCCCAGCCAGCTGTGTTGAAGATGTTCTGGATGCAGAACTCTGAGGAAACTGCCCTAGAGGTATTCTGAGAGTCTGAATCACCAATTTTCATTAGTGTCTGGTCTCCTTGCCCTGAAAGCACCCACACTTTCAAAGGTAACATATATTTCTGCAATCTTATGAGTATGGATTATGTATTGTACACAAGCTAGCCAATGATTATCTTTTGTTTTATGTTTGAGTGGGTAAAAATATATGTCACCTGTTTTGTAGTTTTTCTAAGTTTATTTCTTTATATCCGTAGCCAAGATTTTTCAGGAGGTCTTCCCCCTGAAACATGGTATCTATCAATCTTGAATGAATCCACAGCCTTTCAATTCCCGTGGAAACAAAAGCATAACCTCTTCCCCAAAGCAATATATTTTTTGACTTCCTTTTTAAAGTTAAGGCAGTCCTAAAGTATATAAGTTGGTTTAATTTAGTGGTCCCATTCACAGTCCCATGTCTCCCAGTAGCTGCCATTTGCTTATCATAATCAAAAAATTAAAATTCAACACCATACCATACAGGATCTAGACTCCCTGTGTATTTCCCATCTTTATGTGGCTTATTCTTTTTTATTATTTATATACTGTTTACTTTTTTCTATGACTATCTATATCCATTTTCTTGTCTTTCTTAAGCCTATGCACATTTTTAAACACATTGTAAACTGTTTAAAGTTTTTTTTTTTCCTATTTGAACCAACCTACTTTACTATGTATCTCTAGCCTCTTCTGTCTATATGAGCAAATTCTTAACCCGCTAAGCTACCACTGGGTCCTCCTCCTCAGCTTTGAGGTTGCCTCCATCCTCTACTCAGGTCTGTGAGAGCTGGGCCTTAAGCTTGCAGTCCCATTTGAGAAGTGCATTTGACCAGGTACTTCATTCAACCACACCAGCTCTAGAAGTTGGTGCCCTGCATGGTGGCAGACTTTTTTAGCTTTTTGTTTCTACTTAACACACCAGCTACTCAAAGACTCACTGTAAGTTATTTTTCTTCTCTCTTTCTTCCTCTCTCTCTCCCTTTATCCACCTCTCTTTCTCTTTCTCTCTCTCTTTCTTTCTTAGGCCCTATGTAGAAATTCAGCCACCACAAAGGAATGCCAAAATGTACCAAGCTTTTTCTTTTGAGCCCACCAACCAGCTTCCAAATGACAATGAGACTTATTACTAGTTCTGAAAGCGCAGCCTGGCTTAGACTCCTTTATGGCTAACTCTTTTAAGTTAAACTAACTTGTTTCTTTTTATCTATATTTTGCCTCAGGGCTTTTTACTTTTCTTTCTATCTTACTTTTACTGCTTCTCATGTCTGTCTGTCTGGTATCTGCCAGGCTTCTTGCCCCAGGCATGCCCCTTATTCTCTCCTATCTTCTCTCATTCCTCTTCTTTCAAGTCTAGATTTCTATTTTTTCTCTCTGACCATCAGCCCTGCCTACTCTTTCTCTGCCTAGCTATTGGACATTCAGCTCTTTATTGGATCAATCAACATGAAAATAATGCAACACACCTTTACATAATTAAACACACATCCCTACATCATTAAACAAATGCTGCCCAAACAAATGTAACACATCTTTACACAGTTAAAGTAATATTCCACAGCAGTGGATGGTGCCTGAGAAGAAATAGCACCTGAAATTCTCCTCTGTTTTCTACAAGAATGCACACATACACATGTACACACACACACACACACACACACACACATACACACACACACCCAGAAAGATTAATAAAGACTAATTTAAAGCAACTAGATTTTGACAAAAATAACAGAGAATAGGATATGTATCCCACAGCAACAACCATTGATTTAACAACATTTTTATTTGTCATTTCTTTTTCTGCCATTGATAGATGATTCCCATAAAATAACTTCCACATAGAATTTGGAATTTGGACAACTTATAATCACTCAGTTATCTCTGAGAACTATCACAAGCATCAGAGATAAGCCTTAAGCGGTTTATTTGTCATCACAGTGGATATTTATATAGCAATTTTCTTATGGGGTCAAGGAACACATCTTTTTGAGATGATGGGGAAAAATATTGTATCCACACATGGAGCAAAGTACTTAGTATGATTTTGAAGATAACTTGTTTATTGCCTGGAACAGTATAGATAAAGCCAGGTGGCTGAGAAAGATATATTTTAGTCCTGAGAATTAACTCAAGGAGGGACAGAAAGAAAGTGCAATGACTAGAATATGATCTTTACTTGCTGTCTGTTAAATAAAAGCTAAGTGAATAAAAGTGTAGTTATGCTTCAAATTAACTAAACTCCATCTCAAGATTGAGACATTTAAAATGTACCCACAAGTCTTTGAAACTATGCAGTTGTAGCTGTACATATTTTCCTTGTGGCACAATATGGGCCACAAGAACTAATAATCTTTCATTTCTAAAATAGAAATATACTGATGCATAAATATATCATTGGTACTAAAGCAGTCTGCAGGGTATCATTTTTCTCATAATAGGAAATGGCAGACGTAGGCAATGATATTTTCCCAGTATGAAACGGAATGGAATGATCTTTTGCAATTACAATGCATAGACTCTACTGGTCCTGGTGCAGGAAGCATAACAATTTACATATTTTAATTTAGAGGTTAGAGACCCCTGTCAAAGCAACAGCTTGGACCAGGTCAGCAAGGAGAAATCGAGAAGAGAGAAATAATTGAAAAGGCAGTTCCCAACAAAATGAAATTTGTCTCGTTGTCACTTAAGGTTGTCTTCTTGTCTTTCTGTGGGAGCAAGGTCATCTTAAAAATGAAGGGAGGGTAGAGCATGGTAGATCGCTAAGGACCAAAGGATAATTTTTCTTTAATAACAGTGGCAATTGCAATATATATTTATGAGGGGGAGAGGAAAAAATGCATATAGCTTCCCAGTTAAGAGCTGGCAGGTGACCTTTGAGGGGAAAGCTTGCAGGCATATTCAGGCAGATCTAAAGTTTGTCTTCAAAGACAAACAGGTTACATAGGCGATGAAGTACTTAATGAAATAATTCAGTGTGACATATTGATATTGAAGGCTGCAAGGCAGAAAAGGATTTGTGACAAAATTAAGAAATGTCTCTCTTGAATCAGTTCCCCCATTTCCTTTCTCTGGGGCCTGAAATAAGGCTGGCACAAACAATGGGCTCTGTTTTATTTCTCTTCCTGAGGTTTTTCCAAAGTGTAGATGCTAATGTGAAGCTCAACACCTGTAGCCAAAGGAAAGTCTCACTAGAATATAGTCCAGAGAGAATTGAGGTATGAAATGTTTATTTGGCTATGTTTGGAAAGGGTGTAATCTCTCCGAATGTCATGTGTTTTCATTTAGACTATATACTAGTGAAATATCCCCGGTGCAATAGGGAAGCTGGGAATTAGGTCTGCTCAATGTTGGTCTGAGATAGAGACTTTGGAGGACAGCTCCAAACTATTATCATGGCATAAGCAGGACAGCCAAACTTCAACTCTGAAGATAAACTTTGTCATAGTATCTGGGACTATTAAAAATCCTTTCCTTGAGAAAATGAAGATAAGTGTTTCCTGTTCGTGAAAATGATGTCATCTTCTACAGGAGAAGGAAAGAAAAATAACCCGAAAAACATCTCTATTCAGTGGTTAGAAATTTAATTTCTGTCCTAACACATTTCTGTAGGAATCCACTTTCTGTGTCAGTGATTCTCAGCTGGTGGGAAGTCAGCCAAGTTTCCAGAAAGTCATATAGGGAAAATGAAATGTGTACAAGTGACTCCCATCCTCCAACATTTTGGACCAAGGTGACATCTTAAATCACCAGGTCCATTGGATATGTTTGGATATGATGTGTTCTTCAAAGTTCATGTACTTATGGTTTGGTCAGCAGGGTAGGTAGCAATGTGACAAGTGACAGAATCTGTAAGAGTTGAGGCAAGAGACTTGATTGACAACAGCAACAGTCCTCAATTCTCACAAGTTTGGTCAGTTGACACTGAAGTTTCTGGGCAGGCTGAGGTAATAGGATCCCCAGCTCTTCAAGCCGTCATGGCGTTCTGCAACTCTTCCAGCTGCCAGGGCTGAGAATTCTGGCTCTTTACAGCTTCTGTCCATCTTCAGCCCCAGCTCTCCATCCACTCAAAGTCCATGGACCACTTTTGTTTTTACCCTGACTGCTCTCTTAAATGATTCAGCTGCTTTTTCCTGCAGCTGACTACCTTGCTGCTTTTGTAGCATGGCCTGGTGACCGACCGCTCAGCCATGGCTGCTGTGCCCACACTGCCTTTGTCTTTTTTGCTTCTTTCTTTTTGTTAGCATCTCAGCCCACTCTGCTAAAATTAGGCAAAAGAAATCACTCAAGAGAAACCATTTAAAAAATACTTTCATTAATTCTTTGAGAATTAATTACATGAACATATTCACCCCTCTCCAATTCCACCCAAATCCAGCCTCAAGTGGATACCCATCCAACTCTGAGTCCTCTCATTTCTTTTACCCTTTGTGGTCAGTTTGTGTTGCATTGCACCACTCTTAGTCCTGGACTGTGGTTGACTTACCTCAGGTCACCTCTTAGTGAAAATTGACTCTGTCTTTCTCCCATCAACTATCAAATGCCAATAGCCCCTCACCTAGAGGTGGAGTTTTGTGCATACATCCTTTCCCGCCGAGTGGGCTTTCGTCTGGCTTGATTTGCATGGGTGTGTCCATGCTCTCTTGGTTGCTGCAAGTTTTTATGCACAACTGCCCTGTTGTGTCTAGTAAACACTGTTTCCTTGAAGTCATCTTCCACTTCTGTTCTTGCAATATTCTTACTCTTCTTCCACAAAGATGTCTGAACCATTAGTGGAAGAGTGTGATTAAGTGCATCCTACTTAGGACTGAAAATGCCCCAGTACCTAATACTCAACGTAGTGGCCAGTTAAGGGTCTGTGTATTAATTGCCATCTACTGTAAGAAGAAGCGTTCTCACTAGAGTTTTGAGAGATGCACTGATTTATCAGTAGGACAGTAATTGTCCAATTAGCAGAATAATACAGTAGTAATAAGTTTCTCCCCTAGGGCTTATGACCAATTTAGCTACACGTTCTTTGTCCTGTTAACAGTGTCAGGTACAGGTACCATCTCATGGAGCAGGCCTTAGATGCACTCAGAAAGTGGTTTCTTGTTTTCATAACACTCACATCACTGTGGAAACAGTGGCATATCTAACCAGGCCAGTCATTATTGTAGCTCACAGGGTTCACAAATGGATGAGATTGTGGTTAATATTTTCTCTTCCAGTATTGTGCACAGCATTATAAATCTAGCAAGTAGGAATGAAGCTTTCAGGTGAGTGCCAGTTTAATTTGAGATGTTATTAGGGTCTAATGTTGCAATACCAGGAAAGACAGGCACAGGAGGGGTTCTTGCAACAGACACCTTACTCCTAGCCAGAGGAGAGATGCTTGGTCACAGCACACATTCCATTCACAGCAGATTGTGTCTGTGCCAATCATACCACCACTTCACCACCAGAGGAGGTAACCCCTCTTCAGCTCAGATGGGAACAGCTTCGAGATAATCTAGAATTCAATCCAGGCTCATTATCTCAAAAGGTGCAGTACAAACTGCTTGAAAGTCCTGGCTGAGAACATGAATTCAGCAGAGGTAATCAGCTGAGAACTTTGTGTAGATAGAGTTTTCCTGCCTGGCCCACAGTCAGGACAAATCTCCATCACCCGCCAGTCCCACAGCTGCTCAGACCCAACCAAGTAAATACAGAGACTTATATTGCTTACAAACTGTATGGCCGTGGCAGGCTTCTTGCTAACTGTTCTTATAGCTTAAACTAATCCATTTCTATAAATCTATACCTTGCCACATGGCTCGTGGCTTACTGGCATCTTCACATTCTGCTTGTCCTGGTGGTGGCTGGCAGTGACTCCTGCCTTCCTGTTCTTTCTTTTCTCCTCTCTGTTAGTCCTGCCTATACTTGCTGCCTAGCCACTGGCCAATCAGTATTTTATTTATTGACCAATCAGAGCAACACATTTGCCATACAGAACATCCTACAGCAACTTTGGGTATTTTTTTTTCTTTTTTTGTTTTTTTTTGGGGGCATCTGTAGCCTGAATACTAATTGGTCTTAATAATAAAAACCTGGAGCTCGATATCAGGTAAATGCTGAAAGATCAGAGAGACAAAGGAGCAAGCCACAGCCACCTCTTACCTCTCTAACTCCTTAGCCTGAAAAGGGGGGCTAAGCTCCTGTCTCTGTCTGCATTATATTCCACACTCTGATCTCTAGGCAAGCTTTATTTGTTAGAGCACAAACAAAATAACACCACATCTCCCCCTTTTTGTCTAAAATAAAAAAGGTTATAGCTAATATAAAAATATACAATAAGTATAATAACTATATACAACATATACAGATAATAAATGCATCAACAATGTCTAATCAATTAAAAATTGACAAATTCAGAGAAAATACTCCATATCTATCTTTTCTTGGTGAGTCCAAAAGATTGTAACTAATTCACTTTCTATTCTAATTTGCATCACCAAAAATTATCACCAAAAATTATTTTAATGTCTCTCAACCTTATACTATTTACATTTCTTTAATGAATTTCTCTTCTGAAGCTGGTAACAAGGAACACTATAACTAAAAGTCTTCAACTCCATCAAAGACCCCAGAAGGATGTAATGTTACCCGAGTAAACAGAAAGTGCATTGTAAGCAACTTCCAAAATTCTAGAAATGACAGAGACAGGTGTCTATATTAGTTACTTTTCTGCTGCTGTGATGAAATACCAAAATCAAAAACAGCTGAAGGAAGAAAGGATTTATTTAGACTTATAGTTCCAAAGAGATAGTCATGACTGGGAAGGTGTGGCAGCATGGTGACAGAATCAAGAATCTGGCTGGTTACATTCCATCTGCACACAGGAACCAGAGAGGGTGCACCAGAAGTGAGCAAGGCTATGAACTCAAAACCCACCTCTATCGACTGCTTCCTCCAGCAAGGTTCCATAATCTTCCCCAACAGTCCCTCCAACTGAGGACCTAGTGTTTGTATACATGAGCCAATGGGGGACCTTTCTCATTCAAACCACCACAATGCTCATATAGTGTTTAAAATGGCCAGTGTTGGCACAGAGATAGTTCAGGTGGCTGTTTAATTGACAGCCTATTTGTTCAAGGCAGCCAGGGCAGCAAGTTGCTAATTAGGAAATTAATTACTGTTCCAGCCCACAACGGTTTGCTTATTTACAGGAAAACCAGCATCAGAATGACTTCTTACATTAATCACTTAAAGAAATAGTTATTAACAGTAATACTGACCAAACAGCTCTTAACAATGCTCAGCACTTGCCGATGGGCAGGTAAGTCTTCTTTATCTGCCTCAGTGGGAGGTATTTTTGTTGAGTGAGAAGATTTTTCCTGGGGAGATGCAAAACAGGTCTACTTTCCCCCTATAGGGATTCCATGACAGAGTAAAGTGCAGATATCACCAAAGTCCAACTGGTGAACTAATGAGTTTTATTAAGCTTACTTAGAGAAATATGGGTGAGGGGTTACTTGTACAAGCAGAATCACTCAAAGACAGCTGCATATTCTGGAGCACACTGTATATGGCCTATACACAGCTCGACAGGTTGGAGAGTGTCTTTTTCAAGTGACTCAATTGTGTAAACCTTTTCCAGACAGCTCAGATGGTTTGCTTCTTCCAGCCAGCTGGTTTTAGATTCTTCTTTGCAGCTTGGCTTTTCTGAGACAACTTTTAGCAGTCTTTATTGTTTATTGTATGGAGAGAGGGTCCTCAGATTTAGGAACTTCATGGAGCTATTTTGAGTTGTTTTACCTTCTGTCTTAAAGAGCTTCCCATGGGATGATGTGTTTCAGTCTTGAAGGAAACTGCTACACAGCAGCTGCTCTCTTCTGCTCTCTTTAGCTCTTTATTTGGCAGTGCCATCTTCCAGTCCCAAATATACATGCTTTTGTCACGATGCCTGATGCTTCAAAGTCCTCACCAGAACCAAGTCCAATCCTCCTTCTATGACCTTGAACCTCCAGAACTCTGTGAACAACAAACCTCTTTTCTTTATAAAGTTAGCCTCCATCAGATATTTAAGTATAATAATAAAAACTACAGTAGAGAAACAAAATATTACTATTAGAATACTAGTTCCTTCAACAATTGAGCAAGTCAGTTAGTAATGTGAAATGAAGATTTCTCATTTAGAAATCTTCTCATTACATTGTTTTGCATAGCTTCATGTGAATTATCATGTGTATACATTATTTTGCAGTGTAAAGTGTGTTTTGAATTTGTACTTTTTATATTAATTCACATGTTAATTAATAGAGATGGTTTCTAGATCTTACAAATCTAGTCTTTTGAATTTTTTTTAGAGCAAAGCTTCAAACACCTACACACATCTTCTTGGCTAGCCTAATCATGCTACCATCACTTCTCTACACTCTCCTCAGAGTCTCCCAGGTGACCCTCCAATGGAACAGGCTTGCCCCCAAATACATGTTCTTCAATTTTATTATTTTTTGAAATTAATATATAATTACACTATCTTCCTGTTTCCTTTTCCTCCCCCAACCTTTCCCATGCACTCCCTTGCCCTCATTCAAATTCATGACTTCTATTTCTTTGCTTTTGAACCCCCAAACTGGTTGTCCAATACCAACTGGGGAGCCCTGAAATCATATACATACAAGTAACTTTATACATCCTGAGCAGTTTGTATGTATATATTTATGAATAGATACACATACACAGTTTTAATAGTAGGCATGAATGTTGCTCCAGCAATTGTTAAAAATTTATGTCCCCCCATGACTCCTAAACTCCTCATGGTTTTCTCCTTTGAAAAATTACTTGAGGTCATGAGAAGGTCATGTAGCTTTTGGTGAGAAGTTGCTAAGGAGTAATTGTGGAAAGTTTCTAGAACATACTTTTTGATACTGAGCCTTTCCATGAAAAGTAAAGGACCACACAACACTTGTAGAATAATATATTTTATGCAGAGAAAAAACATTCCCTCCTTTACTCTGGGGGCTATCCAAAAACTATAAAGCATTTTTGCAGGTTACTTAACCTAACCTTATACTGAGATTCAAAAAATATCCATGAAGTAATAAAATGGAAACTGTTAGTATTCTAATCAGACACATAGGAGTTGTGGTCTTGGGAAAACAGAACTGTCTGACATCTCCTAAAGTGACTCTGATGGATCCAAGAAGAGAATCCATGCTCTGACTCTGAGCATCCTGAGAGCAGCCTGTGGCTGAGGGTTGTTACTGTTAACAGGCCCTGAACATAAACCACAGTCTGCTTCTGCCGGACGATGAGATCATGATAGCAAGGCCACTATTTCCACAGGAAATATGGCAATAAAGGCTAATGAGCTAATTCATAAGCTTGACAAGTATTATATCACCAAGCTACATCAATCACTACTTCTTTTTAGTTTTTCAGTATTGAGATAGAGTCTTCCCAATTTGCTTAGGGTGGACTGAAACTCACTCTATAACCCAGGCTAGTTTTAAATTTGTGATTTTCCTGCCTCATCTTCCCAAATAGCTGGGGATTATAGGCCAATACCAGCAGGCTCAGCTAGAAGTAAAGGTGTGTGTGTGTGTGTGTGTGTGTGTGTGTGTGTGTGTGTGTGTGTGTGTTGGTGTATGCTTATGTGTTTATATCTATTTACATGAAGGATAGAGGTCAGTCTTGCATGCAATGTCTCAGGAACTTTCTACCTTTTTTGAGAGAGGGTCTCTTGATCTGGTCAGCAAGCCTTGGACTGCCTGAATACCTCTACCTCTACTGAATCACACCTGGCTTTTTGCCCCCCTAATGTATGTTCTTGGTGTCAGGATTGAAATCAAGTCTTCATGTTTGCCAGACAACACATCACTGACAGACTTATCACCTCAACCCTACAAAAGATATTGTCATGAAAGATATTTTTGCCCATAGCATTTTATTATAACATAGACCAAGTATGTAAAGCACAGATACTTTCTCTTCTACAAAACTTCTATAAAAAGACAGAAGAGATGAGAGTGTTAGTAAACAGAACTGTCTCTTCAAAGACTGACCACAGCGGCTCAGAAGACCAAATTGCCATGGCAAATATACTGGCTCAGGAGGGAAGCAACCTTCTCTGGCCTCATCTTTACAGGAGAGAATTTTATGGCTACATTGTTGGCACTCAGCCTGACTCAGCCTCTGCAGCTTCTCCGTTACAATAGGCAAAAAAAAAAAAAAAAAAAAAAAAAAAAAAAAATTCAGAAATAGGGTGCGCTTTCAACAACAATGAAAAGCAGTTGGTCAAAAAATGTCAGCCAAAAGCTGAAAGGGTGAGCCCACTAAGGAAAACAATATGGGATGGAGTGGGCACACCACAGGCATCAGTGAGATGATGGATTTCCATCTACACAGACTCAAAGAGATGTACCATTCTGCCCTCCCTCCCTCTTTCCCTCCCTCCCTCCCTTCCTTGTTTTTCCCCACCCCTTTCCCTCCTCTCTTCTCTGTTCTTTGGAGATACGGTGTAACTGTATAGCATAGCATGATTGGTTTGGAACTGGCTGTGTAGATCGAGCAGGCCTTGAACTCACAGAGATCTGTCTTAGTTCATGGATTAGAAGGTGTAACACAGCATTCTCTTGCTTTTTCATCCCCCCTCCAGACTTGGTCTTCTTTATAAATTTGTACTTTAAACTTTTAAAGAAAATTCCTAAATTCCATCCAGGCAACGAATCAATGGGGGAGATAAAATCCCAACAGTTAACAGAAAACAAAGTTGTTTCATGATTTTCTTTTTTTTTTTTTTTTTTTTTGGTTTTTCGAGACAGGGTTTCTCTGTGTAGCTTTGCGCCTTTCCTGGAGCTCACTTGGTAGCCCAGGCTGGCCTCGAACTCACAGAGATCCGCCTGCCTCTGCCTCCCGAGTGCTGGGATTAAAGGCGTGCGCCACCACCGCCCGGCTTTGTTTCATGATTTTCTTAAATGGACAGAATTTTAAAACACGGTTGAACAATATGGAGTCCCACAACTCAAATTGCCACCAGCAGTAAGTGGCACGTGAGAAATGGCGTGCTAAATTTGATGCTAAACTGGGGAATTGCGTGTCAGTTACAGACAAAAGTCGCACCTGGACTCTGGTCATGAACTGTTATGTGGAAGTGTGGTTCGGGTGTAGCCAACTGCGCATCATTTTAGGGAAGCTATAACTATGGATTTTGTGTAAAATCTTCAGATTTTTGAATGGCATAAATACACTGACATTTTCTGCTAATACTCTATTGGCCAATAAAACACATTAGCAGTCAATGTGGTTTACCAAGAATGCCCTGATCAACAGTTTATATTCAATGCAACTGTAACCTAAATTAAAGATAGCCACATCTCACCAAATTTTGTTTATTCATGTGTAAATATATATATATATATATGCATTTAGAACTCAATATGAATTTTATCTATAAAACCTATTTTCAATAACAAAAAATTCTGTACTGTATGTAAAAAGTAAATTAATCTTCTCCTTAAACATCCCAAGATTTCTCATTAAATTCACACAACTATACCAAAATCTGAAAGAAAAAAATCCAAAAATGTAAATATTCCCGGTCTCAAATGTTTTCAATAAGAAATATTCAGTCTATAATGCAATACCTTTCCCCCAACAGGAGGGAGTGTTTCTATGGTTTACAGTTGTTGGCTTGATTTATATTGACTAGAATACTTATATCCTCTAAGAGCTCCATGCCAAAATATGGTGTCCATTTCAGTAAAAATTTTATGAGCTTTCAGTTGTGGATTAAAAATAATTATTACAAGTACTTACCTCTATTGTGTTTTATGTGTATGCACACTGGCCCCTGAAAATCCACCATGGTGCACATGTGAAAGTCAAAGCACAATTTGTTAAGACTTTCTTCTCCCCTTCTACCATGGTGCTACTGGGGAATGAACTTGGCTGTCAGTCTTGGTGGCATCTCATCAAGGCTAAATCATCTCATTGCCCTTCCTTCCTTCCTTCCTTCCTTCCTTCCTTCCTTCCTTCCTTCCTTCCTTCCTTCCTTCCTCCCTCTCCTCCCTTCCTTCCTCCCCTCCTTCCTTCCTCCCTCTCCTCCCTTCCTTCTTTCCTCCCTCCCTCCCCTCCTTCCTTCCTTCCTCCCTCCCCTCCTTGCTTCCCTTGTGCTTCCTTCCTTGTCTCCACTTCATTCTTTCTTCTCAGCATGTAGCTCAGATTCCAGTAAAACTTATGTCAATCCTTCTGCCCAAGCCTCACAAATACTAAGGTTACAGGCATGAGCCAGAGCCACATTCTCTGCCTTAAATTTGTGTTTGTAAAGATGAAAGCAAATAGAGTTTGATCTGAGAGGTTTTATGTTTCTGGATTTCTAGTAGGCTGGAGTACTCTGCTGGTACTTCAAACTGGCACTAGCAGATCAGTGTGAGTTACATTTTGCCTCCTTCCACCTGCAACTTAGTAAAATTTCAAAATTAGGTTTCAAAGTGCAAAACCACATTAAAATGCAGAAATTGCTTCTATCATGAAGCCTGTGCAATTTTAATTCTATAAACACTCCTAAAATCTCTTTAATATATATATACATATATCTACATGTTTATATATATGTATATATTATGAAGGAAAGTGGAATGGAATGGATAATTTGGATTAAAATAAAGCCTTGATAACACCTCTAACACACACACACACACACACACACACACACACACATACACACACACACACACACATCAATTTACCTAAGAATAAAAAAGATTCACACTGAGAAAATGGGACTAAGGACTATTTGATAAATTACTACAGACTACTTGAATATTCCATTAGCAAAATAATACCTCGTTATGAATCTCAGAAGAATGTACTATAATTACAATGGTACTATCCTCCCTTGGGGGCTGGGAAGAATGCAAATTAAAAAAATGATAGCTATTTGTACAATGTGAGGAAAAAAATGCCTCAAAACAAACTGAGAGGTTATGATTTCTGGATTCCAATGAGATTTTTTTTTTTTGTAGTTTCCACCAGCCTTAATTAGCTTGATGTGTTTACACAAAGTAAGGGCTAATCACATTCTTTGACTCACATAGAAATAAACTTCCCATTGAATTGAATTGAGATGAGGGAACTGCCCTAGCCTCTGTTAAATTTTTCCACAAAGAAAATTTGTGGAATATGGGAGAGCTTGAAGGAAAGGGAGGGGTAAATGATGTAATTAGATTTCGACTTCAAAAAATAATAAAGAGAAAAAATAAATGCATTTATCCTGAAAACAAATTTCCAAGACATATACCTAGAATTATCTGAGAAGCAAGTATACTTACATTCACACTGGGTGAGAATCTTCTGAGAAACTGAATGTGTGGGCTAAGGTATATTAAAAGAGGGATATGGTAAAAAGCAGGAAGAGAAAGGTATTAAACAATGGAAGAAAAACAGACTAATAAAACAAGCCTATTACATTTGCTCAAGCTTATAAACCACACCTAAAATACGGTGCAGTAACAATAGGATTGGATTGAGTTTGGAACCAGCCAGGGCTTCATAGTGAGTTCTAGACAAGCTGGAGCTAGAGTGAGAAGCCTAGGATACTAGCTACTTTTCTTGTTGCTATGGCAAAGCATCTGCCAGGAATCAACTTAAGGAAGAATAGGTTTGTTTTCAGTTGTAATTTTAGGCTACAATCCAAAGAACTAGAAAGATGGTCCATCAAGAATATGAGCAAGAAGCAGCTGGTCAGGTTGCTTTCTCCTTCTCACTCAATCCAAGACTCCATCGATAGGATGGTGCCATCCACATGGGTGAGTCTTCCACCCTCAGTTACAATTTTCTGGAAGTACTTTTATAGATACATTCTGAAGTGTGCTTCCATGATGGTTCTAAATCCAGTCCAGGCGGATGAAGATGAATCAGTATTAACTAGATACTAACTGCATCCACCATCACAGAGCAGGAGTAAATTGTACCCACACAAATGAACTGAAAACTACGTGGTCCAAATAGACCAAAATGATATATAAATGGATAAATTAAATGAATTTCTCTTTAACAACCAAGTTTTATTTTTCAGATATGATGTTAATTGTTGCATTCAAAAAACCACCTGGGAAAATCCAAACTGTGCTAATCATGCGATTCAAGCTCCTAAAGTTAAAACGTTGCTTTAGAAGATAAAAGGTATAATTATTAACTTCAAACAGCAGAATCCAAATCAGCATTAAAAAGAAGACTGCATTTAACATGTTGCTTTCAGCCTTTTTGTAAATCTGGCATAGTTGCTCATACTTGGGAAATTTGCAAAATGTTTCTAAGCAAAACATTCACAGTGAGCATCATGCTCAATTAGCTAGGGTTTTCATATTTAATTCATATTGCTATGTTAAAGTCACTTAGTTGATGTCTTAGTTAGGATTTCTATTGCTGTGATAAAACACCAAGCAACTTGGAGCAAGAAAGACAACTTGGAGAGGAAAGGATTTCTTTCACCTTATATGGTATGAATCCATTGTCCCAGGGAGTCAGGACAGGAACGTGGATGCATAAACTGAAGCAAAGGCCAAGGAGAAGCACTGCTTACTTGCTTGCTTCCCATGGCTTGCTCAGTCTGCTCTTTTATGCCACCGAGGGCCACCCACCCAGGGGCTATACCATTCCCAGTGGTATGGGCCCACCCTATCAATCACCAATCAGCAAAATGCACCACAGGCTTGCCCACAGGCCAGTCTGAAATGGGAATTTTTCTCAATGGAGGTTTCCTTTTCCAAAATGACTCTAGATTATGACAAGTTGATGTAAAAACTAGCAAGCATGAAAGCAAAAAACCTAGAGCATGAAGTTTGCGATGGCCCTGAACTTTCCCTTATGTTGTCCCTGTTCTTTGGCAAAGATTTGCGATAGCAAGATAAATTCCTAGAATAATTAAGGGACATAGCAATATAGATCTCTTATGCTTCTTGTGTTGCTCATATTACTCAAATATTCAAATAGGGTAGACAGAAGCTTTACCTAACTTCTGAGCTGCCATGTTTTCAAAGTTAGATCCTGAGAAACAGACAATAAACCTTTACCAAACTAATAGATAAAATAATTACAGTAAGATTATATATTTGTAATATGAAACTTCATTTCCATCATATGGGTCACTTACATCATGATTGTTCAAAATCATGACTAAATCTGGAAAATATATATACTTAGGGACACTTTCTTTGACTTTCTTTTTTTTTTTCCTTTCCTTTTCTTTTTATTAAGTAGGATTTCATATATTCTAGGTTGGCCCCAGTCTAACTATGTAGATGAGGGTGATCCCCAATGACTTGAAATTTCAGATTCTTCTACCTCCAGAGTATAGTGATTACGGTCATGGGACACATCACTGCACCTGCTTTTTTGGTTCTGAGAATGGAATGCAGAGATTAAGCTTGCTATGCAAGCCCTCTACCAACTGAGCTACATCCCTAGTCCCACATTCATTGAGTTCCTAAATGTAGATAATGGTGATTATCTTGGACACAAGTAAAATTTCTTGTGGTTTTTCTATACACATAGACAATGAGAGGAGTAAGAGTAAGTAGCAAAGTAATTAAACAAGAATTCTTTGAATGACCTGTAAACACAAAACAATGACTTATTATTTCAGTCATCTATGATGATGTTTAAAAATGCAAAAGTAACTTTTAGTATTTTGTGATTATTTTTCAAACATATATATTCTCTTAAATGTGATTGCATGAATGTTACTCCAAGAAAATGAAGATCCAGTTTGGGTGATGTGGAGTAAGGACTCATTCCTCCTTCATTGGAAGCCATTATAAAGTGTGAGCAGAGAGGATAAATCATCAAGGGACTGTAGACAAAAACCATATTCTAAAACTCATTAAAGCTCCAAAAAGCTTCCATTTTGTGCCTCTTGGTAAAAATTGTCTTGAACTTAATATGGCCAGAAATATGAGAGTGAATACTACAGGAAAGGTCTAAGAGAAACCTGAATTGAGACATTTACAAAGTGAGAAGTCCAACCTCTCAGATTTTATGCTGTACTACTAAGCTTAGGCTATCACATGGTGGCCTTAGCAGGTATAGTTATGGCAAAACACAGGAGACAAAGTAATTGAAAGCAGCTTCTCTCTGTATTCCCAGAAACTGTAACTTTAACATTGGTAAGACAATATCTGTGGCTTGTTTTCTGTTTTATCATCTGGTCCCTTCTCCTAGAATTTAGGCTAAATCTTCTGCAGAGAAGCCTACACCAAATTTGAGAAGTTTAAAGCTAATTTCGTAAATAATTTTTTTGGCACTATACATTCTTCTGGCATTCTGATAATACATGTAGACCTCTTGGTATTGCTCTTCTGGTCAGTTCCTGATGCTAATTGCTATGGGAAATGAGTAGAATTTATTCTTGTGTTTCCAACTTTCTAACTATTCCTTCAGCCCCAGTCAGTCTGCTATTAACCGTAATGCTATACTGAGCTACATTATCTTACTAATTTCCATTTACTCCTTTCTATCTTCTATTGCTATCATTCCATTCTCATCACTAAATAATTTCAAAATCTACGTCATCGTCATCTCAGTAGCAGCAATTATTCCTTCTCTTTCCCTTTTTCAAATGAGTACATTCCAACGTCTATGGAAGCAGAATTACTTGTACTCACATGTAAAGATTTTGATTGTTCCATTTGGTCTCCAAGTGTTCTAAAACTCTATAAAGAATGTTACTTGTGCTTTAGTGGTAATTGGCCGAATTGTTTCGGGTCACATATTTCCATCACACTCCTGTGGTTAAGTTGGCTTTCAGACATTTTGCAGTTTGGTTCCAATTTGTCTCACATGAGCCATATGCAGCCATGTGGGACTGGGTAATGTATGCTCTGCCCCCTAGTTCAGTTGTCAGAGCCTGTACTCACCACCCAGGTTGAGGGTGTCAGCAAGGCAGGGGGTACGCACAGCTCAAATGCAATGAAACAAATTGTTCTTCCATCTCCTATATCTTTTTTTTTTTTTTTTTTTTTTTGAGACAGGGTTTCTCTGTGTAGCTTTGCGCCTTTCCTGGGACTCACTTGGTAGCCCAGGCTGGCCTCGAACTCGCAGAGATCCGCCTGCCTCTGCCTCCCGAGTGCTGGGATTAAAGGCGTGCGCCACCACCGCCCGGCTTCCTATATCTTAACCTTCTCAATATTTCCCCCTTCCTTCAGTCTCCCTCCCTCTCCTCTTCTTATTTTTTTCCCTGTAGCCTTTTGGCCAGAATTCTGAGGCTTGATATGATATATTCTGCTCTGCTTCAGAATTTCCTTGACCATATTCACACAACAAGAAGCGTACAGTGAGGGAAAGAGGAAAAATAATACTACCACAGCCCTAGGATTGGTAGGATAAGGAGACACCAAAGTGTAGAGGAAAGATGAAGTCAGTGGATCTGTAGACTTTGAACATTTAGAAATCTGTTCAGCATTCCTTGAGCCAGAATTAAACTATTTCTCGACTCCTGTGTTCCAGCAATCCTTTCTGAGGCCATCTGGAGTTCTAGAAATGTAATTCCAATGGAAATAATGGTGAACCTACCTTCATTTGGTGAGATTTTGAATCCTGATCTTTGTCTTTCTACCCTGCCTTCTTCCTAGAGTCAAGTCACTGCTCCGTGTATTTTAATTTATGGCTACATCCACAGGCAGGTGAATAGTCTGTATTCTTATTAGACAGAATGTTCTTGCCCCACCATTGGTACTCTCTGTCTATCTCTCTATCTCTATTTCTCTCCCTCTCTCTCTGTATGTCTGTCTCCTTTTCCTTATTTTAGGTATAAATCTATCTATATATCATTGGTCATTACTTTATTGTGGCAGTCCTATTGACTGTGAAAGCTACTTTCAAGATTTCTTAGTATAAGCTATGAGAGATATGATGAGATGCTTTGGGAAATTAAGCTTAGCAAATACAATGCATTAGTGTCTAGTTGATTTTTTTCTAATCTTGCAACAAAGACACCATGAGGAAGTTATATTCAAAGTGAATTTTCTCTGTAAGATACATGATAAATAATTGCCTATTCACATTAGTCCCACTGATAGTATCTATATTGAGTGTCCATCATTCCAGATACATCTAGAGATAATTTCTAAAGAAAGCAGCCATGATTCTAGATAAATCCAGACATCCTGTTTTATTAAGGTGATCTGATTGATGATCATGAAGTTCTCTTTTAAGTCCCAATCAACATTCCTATATTTCCAATTCATGTTTTTTCCACTATTTTGCATTTCATAGAAGGATTTATAAGACCTGTTCAGTGTCTTTCATCCAAACAAGAAATTCCTCACAAAAACATTACTGATTTCTCTGAAAGCAGTTCCTGACATGGTTGATGGTCATGCTTTACTGGAATGTCTGCAGGCCAGGTGTGGAATTATTTTGAGGTTCCTGTTATAAAGCACTCCTAATCATATCTCACCTTGGATAATGAATCAGAATCTCAGACTGAAGGGTGGATCTGTGCTCTGTGCTCTTAGTGTTGGTCCATAGCTGGGCTCCTTGTAGGATTCCTAGGTCCTCTTTTAACCAATGCTTTCTGTTCCCCAAAGTGAACCCCAGTAAAGAGTACACTCTTGCGATCTATGAAGTACTTACAATGTTTCCGGAAATTGGTAAGAGAGCAGCCTGGCTGTTCCTCTGTTCTCTGCTGGCTAATGCAATGTTTAGTGGACAGGAGAGTGAGAGCCAGGGTGGTGAGAATCTAAAATACTCATGTTACAAGTGGGAGGGATCAATCCTCCCATGTATTTATTCCTAGGAGGGGAGGAGAATGGGTTGAATTCCAGGAAGAGGTGAAGCCTTTGCTATTATTTCTATTGTATTTCACCTGGGCTCTGAGCTTCTCCTTCTACCATGTGAACCACACCAATGGAACTCCACTCTTAGGCTTAAGATTAAGAGCCTTTACCTGCTGAGCATGTTGCAGGACTGCAGCTCTTTATGCCAACAAATAAATAAGAAGAAAAAGCCTAGACAGAAAGATCCTACCCTTTACTTTAAAAACGGTAGACTATTAAAATTAAAATAAAAACAGATTTTGCTTCCCAAGGTGATTTTGTTTCACTAACCTGTTAACATTAGGAGTCTCGTACCTCCATTATTCAGGCCATGAGAGAGAAGAAATATAAAAGCAATACATTTTTTTTTTCAGATAAAAACTAAATTGCAGCCTAGAGCATTGAAAAATGAACAATTACATTCACTATCCCCAGAGCATGTAATAATTGGGATTGTAGACCCAGTGTCCTTTTCTTGAAATACAGCTAATATGTTTTTCATATTTTCCACTTTTTGTATATTTATACTTGGTGGTCGTTCACTTTTGTGAAAACAAAACTATGCTATAATCAGTCCTGACCTATTTTTCTTCTTCTCCTGCAAGAGTCTCCCTTCACAGCTGCTGTGAGCTGCAGGCCAAATCAAAGCTGAGAAATGCTTTGAAGTTCCTGAAAGCTTCTCTTCTCTCCAGAAAAGAATGAAAAGTCTTGGAATGTCTGAGCCACTGCCAGCCTTGAACAGATCCTGCAAGCCCTGCCTTTTCTCTCATCATCCAAGAACTCAGCTGACTGAAGAATATCACCTGCTCCCTGTCACCTTTATCCTTGGAGCCAAGAAGACAGGAACAAAAACAAAACACCCATTTAGAAGAGAAACACCAAGGTCTCGTCATCAGTTCTGGTAAGTAACCTAGACATTTGCAGGGCAATAACACACTAGTCAATTCTGTTGCAGAGGAGAGGCATGCAGTGGCCAGTGTCATCTTTCTTTGGCTAGAGCACATGTATCTTTAGTTTACTGCCCTGTTTTATGGGTAGGCACACCCTACTCTGGGGCTGAACACTCAGGTGAGTGTCCCATCACCCTTCACAACCCCTCTTTCTGTAATAGAATGCCAACACTTCACAGGATGGCTCGTGATGGACTCTCACATGTAGTCACTACTGACCCCATAAAGATTGTATGACAATAGTCATACAAACAGGAAGAAAACTGAAGATGTGTACCCAGGTCTAAAGGAAAGTGACCAGTGCTCAGTAGTGTTGGTTGGTTTTTCTGTGACAGAAGTGACCTCCTGCCGGGCGGTGGTGGTGCACGCCTTTAATCCCAGCACTCTGGAGGCAGAGCCAGGCGGATCGCTGTGAGTTCGAGGCCAGCCTGGTCTACCAAGTGAGTTCCAGGAAAGGTGCAAAACTACGCAGAGAAACCCTGTCTCGAAAAAACCAAAAAAAAAAAAAAAAAAAAAAAAGTGACCTCCTTCCTGAACATTTTATTCAAAGGCAATTATCTTGTTTCATTTTATTTCTTTTTTATTATTATTAAGAAATTTTCACTGGGCAGTGGTGGTGCACACCTTTAATCCCAGTACTCAAGAGGCAGAGTCAGGCAGATCTCTGTGAGTTTGAGGCCAGCCTGGTCCAGTACTCAAGGCCAGAGAGAGATCAAGGACAAGCACCAAAACTACACGGAGAAACCCTGTCTTGAAAAACCAAAAAAAGAAATAATAAAAAATAAATAAATAAATTTTCTATTCATTTTACATACCAACCTCAGATCCCCCTCTCCTCCCTTCTTCCACCCCCGACCTTCCCCTCCCCAATCCATCCCCCATTCCCATTTCCTCCAAGGCAAGGAATCCCATGGAGAGTCAGAAGAGCCTGGTACATTCAGTTGAGGCAGGTCCATGACCCTCCCCACTGCACCAAAGTGTCTCACCATAGGCACTAGGCTCCAAAAACCTGCCTCATGCACCAGGGATGGATCCTGATTCCATTGTCAGGGGGCTCCCTAAATAATTCAAGCTAATCAACTGTCTTGCTATCCAGGGGGTGTAGTCCAGTCCCATGGAGGCTCCACAACTATTGGTCCACAATTTATGAGTTTTCACTAGTTTGGCCTGGCCATCTCTGCACATTTCCCCATTATGATCTTGATGTCCCTTGCTCATAGAATCCTTCCTCTCTCTCATTGATTGGATTCCTAGAGCTCGGTCTGGTGTCTGGCCATGGATCTCTACATCTGTTTCCATAAGGAGAAATAGATGAGATCTAGATGAGTAAATGGGGGATGAAGGGGGGCAATGGAGGTTAGGGGTCAGGGGATGAAAACATAAGGAAATGGGAGGTTTGAGCTGGAAAAGGGACAGAGTAGGAGAGCAAGGAAAGAGATAACATGATAAATGGAGGCATCATGGGAATAGGCTAGGGAGGTTCCCAGGACTACTAGCAATAGTTGAGAGGGTGCTTGAACTGGCCTACTCCAGTAATCATATTGGTAAGTACCTTAACTGTCATCATAGAGCCTTTATCCAGTTTCTTTTTATTTCTGTGAAGTTCTTATTATTAGTCCATTTTCTACATCTGATTCTCCATCCTTCTGCAGAGCCAACAAGCCTAATTACTTTCCCAGTAAATATTTTTCTATTAAAATGAGCCAGAGGCACTTTCAGTTGCCCACAAATAGTGATCCTACTTCATATATATGAACTGAGAATGTTAGGATCATTGGAATAGAAGGGAATCATTCTAATTCCAAACCCAGAAATACTCTTGGGGAAATTTCTTCAGTTTTGCTGTTGGTGAAATAACAATTTTGGCAGTAAACACAAAATTGGGGATAAAGTTCCAAAAATTTCCACTACAGAGGACTGCAAAAAAAAATGATAGGGTTGTGAATTTTGAGAATGAATATACTTCTTGAACTTTATCAAAATTAAGTAAATGCTCATTTTTTAAAAAGTAAAATAATGTAGAGGCAATACTGCTTTTAGGGCAGAATTGTTGCAATCTACTCACTTGTGTAATGTATGTTAGAGGCTCTCTGCTGGGAGAGTCAACATGAGAAATGCTTCCATATTTTTGTTTGTTTTGTTTTAGTATCAAGTTGACAATCTTACCTTCCCATGAGTTGAATCTGGGTCAGACACTCTGCACTATTGTCATGTTGAGGAAAAGGAGCAATAGCCACTCTATCTTTGGAATGTTTCTGCCCCTTTATCAATCACTTAGGTGACCCAGTTACAAAGGATTCCTTTCTGGGACACCTCTACTTTGAGGAACCCCAAAGGGAGGAAAAATAAAAGCATCCAGGCAAGCTTTTTGCTGTGTGCTGTAGCGAGTGAAAGGAGGGAGTCTTAGGCAGTTATCTGGTTAGGTAGAGCTAGTTAAATAAGGAGAGCCCCTGGGAATCTAACTGTTCTTTCTATAGTTTTTCTTTGTAAAGGATGAAGATAGGGTTGAGTGAAGCCAGACGCTTTTTCCTGTCAGGAGGGAATTAGAACAAAGATTTCCTTTAGAAACAGTGTGCTTAGTACTATCTGGTGACAGGCAAATCCCAAAAGACTCAGTTGTGATAGAGCCCTGATGCGTAGCTTTGGGATGGAAGCATTGAGTAACTTCCCTGAACTTTTCTCTACTTGGCCCTTTGTTCCTCTGACATCCAATTTCCTGTTTGCTCTGTTCTCTCATTCAAATCCCATCTGGCCCTTTCCTTGGAAGAATTTGTATGAAAAAAAAAATCCAAGTTGTCCCCTTTCTGAAAAGATACACTTCTGTATGACATGAACATCCATCTTTTCAACCATAAAATAAGTAGCACTGAGTTGAAATAGCTAAAAGAGTCAAAAATTTCAGCTAGCATGAGGCTTTCTGATTGGCTGTAACCTCAATCCACTCTTTTAAGATAGTGATATTTAATTCATTAAAAGAATTGTTCCAGATATTGAATTTGTGATGTTTGCTTAAAAGGGTTAGTAAGCTATTAAGAACATCAACTGCTCCCAAAATGGTGAACATAATGGACATCTGTACACCTGAGTAGAAGTCTCTCCTATCCTCCCATGCCTTCAGCTTCTCTGCAGCTGGGTGTGTTGCTCCCAGTGGTGGTGTCATTGCACCTGCTAGTGTCCACACTAAGGAAGAAGCTTGGTGGCTTCTCATGCGACTCATGTTAGATGGGAAATTTTACTCCTTGAAAATAAATTGTTTTTTACCTTACCTATTCCTCTGACACAGTACTCTATAGAGTATATTCTATTTACCTGATAGTTTTGATAATGTGGCCATTGCAAAAAGAAAATCTCTTTAAAAAATCAACGATGATGGTGGACTGATTTGATGAGCCCAGAGGAGCTGCATAGTCCTCCTTTTTTTACCATGTTGATTCTATTCTGTTCTTTCCATTTCTCCTTAGAAAATGTCTTCAAAGTATGTAGGTAAGTAAACTATGAGAAACCTTTTCTCATCATATATCCCAAGGATGGCTGTGTGTTGTTCACTCCCCAAATTTAAGAAGGACTAGTCTCATTGTAGTCATGCCTCACTCATTGTATTTGCCAGAACTGGTTCTTCTATTGAACTAAGGCAGTGCACCTGGAAAAACCTCTCTTTGGCCCCTTTCTCCACTTTCCTCAGCCTCAGAGAACCCTTATCCCCACTCTCAATTTCAATGAGGTACACTTTTTCAGATTCCATCTGTGAGTAATATCATATGGAGTTTGTCTTTTCATGCATGGCTTATTTCACTTAGCACAATATCCCCTAGATCTTCCCATGTCACCACAAATGAGATTTCATTTCCTAACTGAAGAACAATAATTAGAAAGCTAATGAATTACAGATAAATAACTTTGTTAGTCAAATAGCAAGGGTACCCCAGAAATAATAGGTAGAATTTTAGGAGCTTCTTGGATATATTGGTTGAAAATACTGTATGTTCCTTTGAGAAATCAAAATGTCACATTCCAGGTGGGTAAATGGGGAGACTCCCTGTCTGTGATGGCCATACTTCAGCCACTGTTCTGTTCCAGCAGTTCATGTAAGCTATTCTGAAGGTATGGATCTTCTGTTTCTTCTATCAACCCTACTCCTTAATTGCTTCAAATTTATTTGGTGGAACCTGACAGTTTAAGGCTGAGAGGAACTGATGATTTATTCTTCAGCCTCCATTGTGATTATTTCCACAGATATCCTCTCATCAGCCTTATATTTTGTATCAATATTGCATACGTTGATGTTATTAGGACATTAACAACTATTAGATGTTTCTTTGTTAAGTAATGAGTAACATTTAAAGACATCCTATTGAAGCTTCTGACAAGAAAGCAAACCTGAGGCCCCAGACCATTAGTCATCCCATTTTCCTGGATATATCTGATTATGAATAGGTCTTAGATGTTTAGAAGTGAAAAGCTGCTTAATGTATCGAACAACCTTAAATAGCCTTGTAGTAACATACTTTATAGGAAAAGTTCCTAAGTTAAGACAAATGGGATTCTGTCACAATGCAAGTCAGGAGGGTGACATGCTTGATCCTCTCTAACTTGCCCTCTCTCTCAGCTGAGAGATGGCTCTTTTCTATTTTTTCTACACTGTTATGACAAGTTATCACTAAACATATTTATAGTACATTGAGATGCTGTCTATTCAATTTTGAAATCCTATCTCAAGCTGTAAATTACATGATGATGTAAGTTCAGCCAGTTGTCATTTTGAATCATAAGATGGTGGGTAGAATGGACCAGGTAACTGCTGGAAGACATCAAATATATATGTCCAACTTCCACAATAATATGAGTACTTAATGACTATTAAGCATTCAGAAAAGGAGACTGATAAATTGTTTCTCTTTCTACTCTTACAAATTATTTTTATGGTTTCTTCCATGATGGCTCATAAACAAGAAAAAGTCTACTAAAATGAAAAAATTGGATCAGATGGAGGGAGGATGGAGGGAGAGAGTACTAGAAGAGACAACTGGGATCTGGGGACATGTCTGGGAGGAGCTAGAAACCTAGTGCAACAGAAACTCCCAGCAATCTATGAGGGTGACTCTAGCTAAGACTCCTAGCACTGGGAGATACAGAACCTGAACTGACCATCTCCTGTAATCAGGCAAGACTTCCAGTGGAGGAATTGAGACACCAACCCAGTCACTAAATCATCCACCTACAATTTGTCCTGCCTACAAGATATGCGGGGGTAGAGGTGACACAGAAATAGTGGGAGTGGCCAACCAATGACTAGTCCACCTGAGACCCATACCATGAGAGGGAGCTCACCCCTGTCACTGTCTGGGTCCTAGAGGGCTAGGACCCAGAGGAAGGATAGCCTAGAGACCTAAGATAGAACCAAACAAAACTGGCCAAAAAGGTCAATGAAATGACTCCCAATGACATTTTGCTATACTCATAGATTTGTGCCTGACCCAACTGTCTTAAGAGAAGCTTCATGCAGCTACTGATGGAAGCAGATGCAGAGACCCACAGCCAAACATTAGGCAGATCTTAGGGAATCCTGTGAAAGAGTGGCGGGGTGGGGGTGGGGGTGGGAAAAGATTGTAGAAGCCATTGGGGTCAAGGACACTACCAGAAAGCTCACAGAACTTACTAATCTGGGCTCATAGGGGCTCAAAGAGATTGAACGAACAACCAGGGAGCCTGTATGGGACTGACCTAGGCCTTCTGTATGTATGTTAACCATTGTGTACCTTGGTCTACTTCTGGGATTCCTAACAGTGGGAGTAGGGACTGTCTCTGATTCTGTTGCCTTCTTTGAGGACCCTCCCTCTTACCAGAATGCCTCATCCAGCTTTAATAAAAGAGGAGGTCAGTGCCTAGTGTCACTGCAACATGATATACCATGGCTAACTGATACCCCTGGGAGGCCTTCTCTTTCTGAAGAGAAATGGAGGAGGAGGAGTGGACAGGTGGTGGGAAGGGACAGGAAGGGAAGGGGAGAGACTAGGAGGAGAGGAGGGAGGGGAAACTTTACTCAGATTGTAAAAACAAACAAGAAGTAAATAAATAAACAAGCAAAAAAGGAAATGATTCAAAATGAAATGCAAGAAAATGTTTCTAAAAAGGAAACAAAGCAAAATGCAAGAATTTGTTTATTAGTCATGTACAGTACCATGATCAGAGAGCAAGGTCCACATATTATCTAGTTTGCTTTATGGCTGGCTGCTGACAAGGCAGCAGATTCATTTTGGGATTTCTTCATACATTACTCTCAAATTATTCTACACATATACACACCTATGTATGTGTTCCAATTAGGTTTCCAAAACTATTATGGGGAGAAGAAATAGTTAACTTATTGTCCTTTAATAATATGGTATGTGTAGGCAATGGGAAATCACCCACTTAGCATGCCTTTGTCACATATCTATGTCTCTTTCACCTGTCTGAAAGACAAGCTGATTGGTTCAAATTTAACATATTTGGGCTTTGTTTTGTCTCTTTTATAAAATCCTTTTATCATTATACAAATGGTTATTGAGTAAAACATGGTGGATAACCAACCCACTTATATTTGAGGGGATATTTCTCTCACAAAGGCATCCTTTATTCCCCTCTCAGTGGGCACACCAGGAAGTACTTAGATCCTTTCCTAAACTCAGTCCAGGACCACAATGTCATAAGGAGATAAATCTGCCCCCAAGTGACATACATGAACGCAATGGTATCATCTTTGCTCTGTGCTTCTCCATAGTAACATGACCCAGTTGCCTGCTTTCCTTTCTCTCAGCTCTTATACTTCAAAACACATGGAGTTGGCTCTTCATTTTGGGAGACGATGAGTATTCTGACCTCATACAAGTGCTTTCACACATTGGATTCAGCATAACTTAGACTCACCAGCTCACCTAAAGTGAAATGAGCACTTCAATCTAAGGCTATCCAAGGACTACTTCTTTCCTGTAAGCTAAGAGCTACTCAGGTGTGTTGAAGTTGTTCATTGAGAGTTACCAGCAGTTGGACAGTTGTGACAATGTGAAAAAGTTGAAGGTTTTAACTCTCTTGTGTGCACAGCTCCCTTTGGAATATAAATGTAAGCATTGCATTTTGGGACTGTTCTCTTTCTTAGGGTCATGAGTGTAACAAAGAACCTCAAATTTGATTCTCAAGTTCTTGATCATTATCTGTTTTTCAATGGAATTAGTTTAATTTTATACTTCAGATCTCTATAAAGATAAAGTAAGCATTCCATTCTTTCCTACTTCTGGCTCTATAGACAACAAGAGATATTGTGTTAATTGATGCTATTTTAATTTGGGGTCTTATGAGTATTTGTATTTATCCAGCAGTACTATAAGCCTCTTGAAAAGAAAAATGACTTATTTATAATGGTCATACCCTAACACAGTTAGTTTTGTTTAGTTAGTGCTCCAACATGTTTTCAGAATTTATTTAAAGACTGCGTGATATAGTAAATAGGGGCTACTTTTAAATATAAGGTTTTTTTTTATGTCTTCTTCAATTTGATTAGTACATAAAAATAGTATTAAAAGTTATTTATAGGCCTTGTCTTGATCATGCCATATGAATTAAAAATAAGTGTACATAGTTGGTATCATTAGTATAGAAATTATGATTGTATTACCCATTGAGAGAAAGGTTATAACATTTAATTTCATTATAAACTGTCAATCAGCTAGTATAATTTGTTAATAGTATCAATTGTATTATTGAATGATGAAATAAATGTAAACTGAATTTTTTAATTGGAGAGCCATTTTATAATTCTATTTTTATTCATTGAGAATCACAGTTTTCTATGGATTCCTATGTCACAATCTCAAAATTTCTGAATTTCAGAACTCATGCAGTTCTTGATGTGTGATTTACTTACTAAAGCGTTTCTGTATCCTCAAAGATAAAGGATGAGTTGCCCTCTACAAAGAAACAGAAATTTCCAAATTTATGTTCAAGTGGTATCCCTCACTACAAACTCCATTACACAAAGAATCATTCCCTTTTACTTTAGATAGGATATTGATGTGTTATTTTTGTGAATACTTCTAGTTTGGTGTGTGTCTGAGTTATTCTTATATCCCACTTGTGTCTGACTTAGTAGAAAGTAATATGAAGATTGTTAAGCATTAAGTAGTTCCAATGATAAAGTTGGCATGGACAACTGTAGCCAAAAAGACATTTGGAGATATTATTTAGCCTTTATCTCTTTTGTTGATTCAAAATAGAAATAGGTTTTAAAAAACAGGAGAAAGATTAACATTCTGAAGAGAAACATATACATGACTTTTCTCATTCTAGAAGAATTTCAGAAAACATTATATTCAGGACTAAGCAGTTGTTCATAGATTTTTGTGAAATTAAAGCATGGTGTTGATGGATACAATAGCATTTGACCACATATTCAGATGCAGAGTTCAGATAGACATGCCATATGAGAAGTCTGGATTTGAATCATTGGAAGTATGGGCATGCTATCTCACCAAGATGCTCTAGACTTATTAGTAAAAAAGCTTCTGATGGAGATCTACTTAGGATGAGAGCTGAGGTGCTCAGTGTGCCAGTTAATGTCTCAACAGTGTCAAAATGTGATAGGCACACTTGATCTGCAAGTGTCAACACAGACAAGCTTCAAAAAAGTAAAGTCAGAGTGTAATACTGAAGTTCACTGTTATTTTAAGATTCAAATGGTTTTCATATTTTTACTTTGTAACATTGAGGAATAGCGAAATGCACATGACTTCCTATCCCAGGTAGATATATTCTCAAGGTAGGTACATACTCACATATTAAAATTTCTTTTATTCACATTTTTATGTGCACTTTATTTTTTTCTGTTTTTCTTTGATGTGGTAGGTTTTTATTATTTTATTTTATTTTGTTATAATCCCCTAGAAGGCTGTTTGTTTTCAAATAAGAAACAGATTTAAAAAAAAAAAACAGATAAAAAATCCAGATGGCAACAGAGGTGAAGGAGAAACTGAGAGAAGAGGGAGAGGAAACCATAATCAGGATATATTATGTGAGGAAAAAATATATTTTAAATAAAAGGAAAATATTTGTCATACAATGTTAAAGACTATGCATCATATATGAAGAAGATAAAGAAGTCCATGATAGTGTTTTCATGTACGCTTTATGATATGTGACTTAAAAATATCTCTTTTTTTATTTTTAAAATTTATTTATTAAATTTAATTTTACATATCAGCCACGGATTTCCTTGTTCTCCCCCCCCTCCCCGCTTTCCCTGCAGCCCACCCCCCATTCCCAGGGCAAAGACTCCACCGAGGATTAAGTTCAGCCTGGTAGATTCAGTCCAGGCAGGTCCAGTCCCCTCCTCCCAGGCTGAGCCAAGTGTCCCTGTATAAACCCCAGGTTCCAAACTGCCAGTTCATGCACTGAGGACAGGACCCAGTCCCACTGTTTGGATGCATCCCAAGCAGATCAAGCTAATCAACTGTCTTATTTATCCAGAGGGCCTGATCCAGTTGGGGGCTCCTCAGCTATTGGTTCATAGTTCATGATAGTTCATGTGTTTCCTTTCATTTGGACTGATATCCAGAATATATAAGGAACTCAAGAAATTAGACATCAAAATGATCAACAGTCCAATTAAGAAATGGGCTATAGAACTAAACAGAGAATTCTCAACAGAGGAAACTCAAATGGCTGAAAGACATTTAAGGAATTGCTCAACATCCCTAATCATCAGGGAAATGCAAATCAAAACAACTCTGAGATACCACCTTATGCCTGTTAGAATGGCTAAGATCAAAAACACTGAAGATACTTTATGCTGGAGAGGATGTGGAACTAGGGGAACTCTCCTCCACTGCTGGTGGGAATGTAAGCTTGTACAACCACTTTGGAAATCAATATGGTGCTTTCTTAGAAAATTGGGAATCAATCTCCCCCAAGATCCAGCTATACCACTCTTGGGCATATACCCAAGAGATGCTCAATAATACCACAAGAGCACTTGCTCAGCTATGTTCATATCAGCATTGCTTGTAATAACCAAAACCTGGAAACAACCTAGATGCCTTCAACTGAAGAATGGATAAATAAATTGTGGTACATATACACAATGGAATACCACTCAGCAGAGAAAATCAATAACATCATGAGGTTTGCAGGCAGATGAATGGATCTAGAAAAAAAATCATCCTGAGTGAGGAAACCCAGACTCAGAAAAACAAACATGGTATGTACTCACTCATAGGAGGATACTAGATGTGGAACAAGGATGACTGGACTGCTTCTCACATCACCGGGGAAGCTACCTGGAAAACAGGACCCCAAGAAAGACACGAGGATCACCCAATGATGGAGAAATGGCTGCGATCTACATGAACAACCTGGACATGAGTGGGAGTAATGAAGGGCGAAGGTCGAGGGAAAGAGAGCCTGTGAGAGCAGGAGATCCCAGCTGGATCAAGAACAGAGAGGGAGAACCAGGAATAGGAGACCATGGTAAATGAAGACCACATGAGAAAAGGAAGAAACAAAGTGCTAGAGAGAACCACAGAAATCCACAAAGATACCCCCACAATAGATGGCTGGCAATGGTCGAGAGACAGCCGGAACTGACCTACTCTGCTAATGGGATGACCAAATACCCTAACCAGAAACCCCATCCAAGAACTGAGGAATCTGGAAGCAGAGATCCATGGCTAGGCCCCAGATGGAAGTCCGGGAGTCTAATTAGTGAGAAAGAGGAGGTTTTATATGAGCGAGAATTGTTGAAACCAAGTTTGGATAAAGCACAGGGACAAACAGCCAAACGAATGGAAACACATGAACTATGAATCAAAGGCTGAGGGGCCCCCAACTGGATCAGGCCCTCTGAATAGATCTCTGAATTATTCGAAGGCCACCTGGCCAAACATCCTAATTGTCATGCTAGAAACCCCATCCAATGACTGAGGGAACCAGATGCAGAGATCCATGGCCAGACCCCAGGTGGAGCTCCAGAAGTCCAATTGGCGAGAAAGAGGAGGAATTGTATGAGCAAGAATTGTTGAGACCAAGGTTGGAAAAAGCACAGGGATAAAAATATCTTTAAATTTAACTTAGGATGCAACCTTTCAATGTTTGTGTAGCAGTATCTGCTAATCAGTTTGTGTTTCAGCAACAAATTATCTGAGAAAATCAACTTAGAATGAGGAACTGGATTTAATTTTGTTCACATGCTCAGACCTTTCAGTCTATAGTCCCTAGGTCCTACTGAACTGGGCCTGTGATGCTGTGGTACCTCAATGAAGAAGTCTGCACTGGGGTGGCCTGCAGGAAAAGAAAGAGGGAGGAGGAAAGAGAAATGGAAAAGGAGAGGGAGATGGAGGTGGAGAGGGACTGGGAGAGAGGGGTGAGATGGAGAGAGAGAGGGAGAGGGAAAGATAGGAGAGAGTCAGTCTTCTACTAGACTCCAATTCCCAAAAGTTCTACCACCTCCCAGGAGTACCACCCTGGGCCTAAGTGACACATGAGCCTTTTTGGCATTAAAGATACAAGTCAGAACACCAACTGAATGAAAGTGACCCAAAGGTAACTCTTGAATTTATAACTTACTACTCTTGCTGTCTCAAACAAGTTATTTATCCTCCTTGATCCTTTTTAAAATTAACTAATAAAAAACAATTTTTGATGTATTTCAGCATAGTCATGAATGTAATGAAGCATAACATGTGGACATTATTGTAAAAATATACCATTTTCATTAATCAAATTGAGCATTAAAAGTTCAATGACAAATATTAGTTTTATCAATTGCTATTTTATTTGTATTAATGTCTATAAACTAATTAAAATCCTTGTACATCCCATATACATTTGGCACTACCTTCCAATAAATACAATTCTTAAAAAATTATGTCACCCACGTATCACCATATTTTATGATCTCCTTTTCCTTTATAACTTAACAGTATCCCATTGTATATATGTATCACATCTTCATTATCTATTTGCCAGTTAAAGAACATTTAGGTTGTTTCCATTTAGTAGCTAATGTGAATAAAATGGAATGAACATGCCTGAGCAAGTGTCTTTGGAGTGAATGTTAAGTCCTCTGGGTATATGCCAAGGAGTGATAGATATAGTTTTAGCTTTTTAAGAGGCTTCTACACTAATTTCCAGAGTTGTTGAACCAGTTTGACCACCAAAAGTACAGGAAGATTTCCTTTTCCCTACATCCTCCCCAGAATTTGTTGTCATTTGTTGTCTTGATCTTAGTCATTCTGACCAGGGATAGATGAAATATCAAAGTAGCTCTAATTTGCATTTCCCTAGTTGTTAAAAATTATGAATGCCCTTTGAGATATTTCTAGCTATTTTTGTTTCTTCCTTTAAGAACTTTCTGTTTGGATCCATAGCCCATTTTTTTTTAAATTGGGATGTTTATTTTTTCCCTCTTTGATTTTTGAGTTCTATGTGTATTCTGGACATTCCACCTTTATATACCTCACAGCTGGCCAAGGTTCTTTGCAGGCTTCCTCCTCACATGTTTGTTTCCTTTGCTGTACAGAAGCATTGTAGGTTTATCAATTCTCACTTGTCAATCACTGGCCTTAATACTTAAGAATCCTACTCAGAGAAAGTCCTTTCTTATATCTTCGACTTGTAGGGTACTGCCTTTGTTTTCTCCTAGTGGTTTTAATATTTCAGCTTTCACATTAAGGTCTTTGATCCATTTGGAGTTGATTTTATACAGGAATGTTTTGATTCTTCTACATATGACCATACAGTTTTTCCAGGATCACTTTTTGAAGATGCTATTTTATCTCCAGTTTGTAGTTTTTGGCATTTCTGTTAAATACAAAATGGCTGCAGTCAGTCATATGTATCCATGTTTGGATTGCTATTTTGATCCATTGATTTACATGTCTGTTTTTGTACCAGTAACATGCTGTTTTTACTCAATATAGTTTGTATCTGGTATTATAATCCCACCAACATTGCTATTTTTACAAGGGATTGGTTTGACTATTCAGGGTGTTTTGTGGTACCATATGAAACTTAGGACATTTTTTTCTATTTCTGTGAATAATATCATGGGGATTTTGATTGGGGTTATGTTGAATCTGTAACTCCTTTTAGTAGGATGACCATTTATTGAGTGAAATAACTCAGAACCAAAAACATAAGCACCACATGTTCTTTTTTGTTCATAGATGCTGGGTCTGAATCTTTAGGTGTGAGTATATAACCTGGAGTAACTGCAGAAACCTTGAAAGTAAAAAGGGATCAAGGCGGGGAGGAAGAGCTTTAGAGGGTCATATCAGGACACAGGTGCTATGAAGAAGAAAATGAGAAAAAACATGGGGGTGGGCTTTATTTGAGGAGGGGGGTGTCATAGAAAGGGAGAGGATAGGAGGAAGAATAAAGAACACTAAGATTGATTGAAAAGGGGAAATGTATTGTCTTATGATATTGAAAAATACATATTATATGCATGTGAGTATCTGTGTATATAGTTGTATAATTTGGATAAAGTAAAAATGCTTGGTGTGATAATGCTCTCCAAAATTATCATAGACTATCTAACAGAAAACCCAGTTTCAAGCATGGGCAACCTCTCTTTGAACTATTAATCAATGGAGTCTAAGAGATTCCCTAAACACTATAGGCTATTGCTGTTACCCTTAGTTGCCTTCCACAATTTGAAGATAAAGCTCTATTGAAAAGTCAACATATGATTTAAACATATAACTTTGAAGAATCAAGGTGACTTGGAAGCCTCCTCCCTGATGACTAGCTACCATACTATGTGAAAGTGCTATACGAGCTACCAAAGGCAATTAATAGTCCAAATATGGTATAAAATAGGAACCACAACAATGCCTGTCATGACAAGACATAAAATTGGGTATAATAATGATACTTATTTTTTGGTGTAACCAAAAGTCATTTAATCAGATATATGACCCACTCAGTAGGAGAGAAATTTTTGCCTGGTACTGTAAGTTTAGCCAACTCCCATGAATGGTAAGGAAATGGTCCCCAGAACGGTACCTATTCCTGCCACTTTCCTAAACCAGTATAATTTCTAACTGTATTCTAAATACTTATTCATATACTCATAGAGAAGTATAGTTATCAAAAATCCTTTTTGTTGGTTTCCAGTGTCCAGTGGAGACCATCACTGAAACTCACAACTGCTCAAAATGGAGAAGAAACTGACTGTAGGGTTCTCAGTGCCAATTGATACACTTATAACACAACCTTTTCACCTAAGGTGAACATTAAGGAAAGGGGTGGAAAGATCGTAAGAATCAAAAGACCAGGATGCCTTCTGTGAGATAGTATCTTCTATATACTACAGGGAAACTGTACTCATGAAATCCCAATGATATGCTCATCTAACAACACCTGAACAATGACGACTCCAATTGGCATGCCAACATAGGTGAGGGAAATCTTGCAAGGCTGTACCACGAAATCAAGAACTATAGCAAATTAATGGTGGCCACAAGAAAGAAAATTAGTCTTCCTCCTTAAATAAGATCCCTGTAGATTGTCCAACCAAGTGGTCAACACATACATACTTACATACAAGTTGCACCAAATAGACTCAATGGGACTCTCTCTCTCTCTCTCTCTCTCTCTCTCTCTCTCTCTCTCTCTCTCTCTCTCTCTCTCTCTCTCTCTCTCCCTCTGTGTGTGTGTGTGTGTGTGTGTGTGTTTGTGTGTATGAATAATTAAAAAAGAAAATTCCATGAGTTTGAGAGGGAGTAGGGAACAAAATGAGATGAGTTGAATGGAGAGGAGTGAAAATTATATAAATAGAATACTCAAGCATGAAATATTCAAAAATAAATGTAGAAAGCAATTATGTCTCAACTATGAGTGCTTGACAGTAGACACAAATCCTTTACTTTGGAACTATCATAAGTATTGTAACAAAATACAAACAATGTTAGCTATGATGAGTTTATGAAGCATTTAAGGAGTTGAATTAACTTTATTTATTTGGGAACCTTTTGCTGTTTCTTCAGAACAATAATAGTAATTAGTGAAATTTTCCTTCTGAGGCAGCAGGAATAGAGATTTGGGTTTGAGGAACATCTTTTCATGGGCATGATCTTCACTGCTCTTTTTCTTCTGTGCCGAGCATTTGAAGGGCTGAGCACTTAGAACTGTTTCTTGAGTCTCTCCAGGGTGTCATAGTGTGATGTCATCATGATATACACTAAAAGGGCATTTCCAATGAGCCCAGACTTCTCTGTCTCAGTGCAGAGGACACAGATTGCTGATTTTAAGGAGCATCTTCCTTTTCCTCAGCTGGCTCAGTCTGGAAATCATTGCCTGTAGCGACTTGTTTCTCCACACTTGATTCACAAGTCCAGAGCTGCAAATGCTTCTTTATCAGAGGAATTCCACTCTGGTTTGAAAATGAGAGAAAATTCTGCATCTTTTCCGAGTTAATCCATATCTGTGTTCTTACCATCAAGTGCTTTGCCATTTATTACAATGTTTTTGTTACAAATTCTTTTATATCCGGATACCTTTTCCTTTAATTTTCTCATTGCTGGTAGTTTATACAGCTGCATCCTTCTCATAAATTGTTTTCTTTTCATTCTTGCTCATTTTTGATCAAGCCTCTTTTCTAATCTGTTGGTAAATGAAAAGAAAATGCAGAAAAAATACAGGTTATTTTTGTCTGTCTTTAAGGTTAAGGGTAATGGAAAATTCTTCACTTCGAGATGTCATTTTGAAATGACTTTTCCTATCCTAACAGTAGGATCTCCTTCCCTGTAGATTGTAGCAGAACACATCATTGGCATTGCTTAAATTTTGTGGTTATAAAGCCATATCAGAAAATTATTTCAGTTGGGTAAATGGGCTAGGGATAAGATAAAACAGAGGCCATGCTGGCCACATACAGAAACCATGGTTTGAGCTGCTTCTCCTTACAACACCCTTTTGTCACAACATAAATGACTGTGTGCTCTCTTGCCCTATATATCACAGCTCATCACTATATAACCTCAAACTGAGTACTCTGGTCTAATATGACTTGAGTGTAAAATAGCTATAGAATTAAGTCTTTGAATACTAGGTTCTCAGTTAGTACTAATACTAGTAATTTTTGGAGGTTATGGAACTTTTAGAAGGTGGGTTCATGCTGGAAGAAAGAGGTCGCCATTGAGTTTTGCAGCCTGACATCACTTCCTACTCAGTCTCTACTTCTTGTTCCTTTAAGATGTGAGCCAGCAGTCATTATAGCTATAGCCATTTCTGTCACTTCCATATTTTCCATCATGGTTCATTTTGTCTCCTTAGACATTGAGTCAGAGTAAATTTGTGTTCCTTTACTTAGATTCTTATTAGATATTTGGTCATAGCAATGCAAGAAGTAGCTAATAGGGGCCCTTTGCTAATGGGGTAAATGAACATAAGAGAGTTTCTTTACTTGGAACCCATTTACTTCATATCCATGGGGAAAGGACACATGAAGGGGTTAAGAAGCCATGTCAAGGAACTGGAGATGTGGCATGTGGGCTGGCTCACAATAGCCTGAAACACCACAACTAGAGATTTGGTGCCTGCCATCTTATGGTCTCTGAGTGTGCATGTACTCACATGCCCATACCCACACACCAATACATGCACATAATTAAAAGATAAAATAATTTTGTTTTTATAAAAGAGAATTAATTTAAAGTGCTTTGGATTCTGAATCACAAGGCTTGCATATATATGAATATGTGTGTATATGTATGTGTGTATGTATGTAGGATAGGTTCACTTGTGGGACTAGAAGACAGGTCTATGTGTACTTGCCCAACTCAGCTGCTATCTGGGCCCAGATCCAGCACTTTGAGTAATTTCACCATAACATCTACTCCATCTAAGAGCTGCTGGAGTAAGTGGAGAAGCCAGTCCTGCAAAACCAGATGTCATTACTGAATAGGGTCAGTCCTAGGCCTACCAGCTGGCCTCCAGCATGGAGCTGCTATGGCTGCCCTGCTAAGAGACAGAGAATATGGGGCAGTGGTGCTGCCTGCAATCTACAAGCACAAAAGTCAAGCCTGGCTTGCTGTGGGATGTTCTGTATGTCCTGTGGGAGCCCTTCTTGGGTTCTTTGTGGCGTTACCCAGCAGGTCCGCATAGAGGATGATTAGGACCATGGGCCTGAGTGCAGGTGTCTGAGATGGTCTGCACTTGGCTGTGCTGGGGGGATGGTCTGTATGTCAAGTTGTTCTGATTGATCAATAAATAAAACCTGATCGGCTGTGGCTAGGCAGGAAGGATAGGCGGGACTAACAGAGAGGAGAAATAAAAGGACAGGAAGGCAGAAGGACTGACTGCCAGCAGCCGCCGCCATGACCAGCAGCATGTGAAGATGCCGGTAAGCCACCAGCCATGTGGCAAGGTATAGATTTATGGAAATGGACTAATTTAAGCTATAAGCACAGTTAGCAAGAAGCCTGCCACGGCCATACAGTTTGTAAGCAATATAAGTCTCTGTGTTTACTTGGTTGGGTCTGAGCGGCTGTGGGACTGGCGGGTGACAAAGATTTGTCCTGACTGGGGGCAAGGCGGAAAACTCTAGCAACACTGGTTAGCCTCAAAGTTACCAACATAGAGGGCAGGGAGGTGAGTGGCAACCTGGAGCTCGCACGGAACCTGCCCCAAGATGCCCTGCCAAACCACAAGATCATAAGAGCAGGATATCTGAGATGAGTCTCTTTGATTGTCCAGTATTTATGGCATGTCAGAAACCAGAAACCTTGAACGGACCAAAAACTCCTTGCAGTGAATATTTGCATATATATATATATATATATATATATATATATATATATATATATATATATATTATGTGACACACTGCAATTTCCAATGCCACTATGATGAATGAGTATGATACCAAGGTGGGAAAGATGGAGGAACAGGGCAGTGAGTGAGAGGTGGATCTGGAGATGCTATGGCAGTGATAGGTGTGTGAGAAAGGGCTGCAGTGGATGGAAGAGCATGTCATTGCCAAGTGGGGATGACAGAATGGTATGCAGCAGCCAGCCCCCCAAAACACTGTCCAGCCCTACAACCATCCTGATTCAGAGCAATGACAGGATTCCCAAGATGAAGAATGTTTCATTTTTTTTGCATTAGACCTCCTTGATGTGTGCTGCTGCTGGAGGCCACTCTAGTATCTGTGGTCCACTGCTGTAGGTTGTGTTGAAGCCAGGAGCTCATGTAGATATCCATGGTCCTACAGCAGCCAGGAGCCATGTTGATGGCCCTGGCTAAGCTACCACCAAAGATCATACAGATGTCTTTGGTCTGGGCTGCCACATGAAGCCATAATATTAATCATGGGCCATATGTCTAGGGCCATGTTGATGTGAGAGGTCTGTGCTGCCACCTATGGCCATGTCTGGGTCCATGTTCCTACTGCAGACAAGGTCAATATTGATGTCCCCAGGCCATTCTGCCACTGAGGGCTATATTGATGTGGATGGTCTGCACTGCCACCTGGGGCCATGGTGATGTCCAGGTCCTTGCTGCCACCTGAGGGCCACGTCTGGGTTCATGGTCCTACTCCAGCAGGGAGTCTATTGATGTCTTTGGCCAGTTTTACCACCTAAGGCAATGTGATGTCCACAGTCTGTTCTGCAGCCTGAAGTCATGATGATGTCTGGGGCCAGTGCAACCACCAGGGGTCATATTAATGTGACTGGCCTTGACTGCCACCTGAGGCCATGCTGATGTCCAGATCCATGCTGCCACTGACAGTAAAGGGCAAGGAAGCTACTTTTGTCATGGTATCAATAACTATAGACTCGTAGTTGAGAAAGAGAGAGATAGAAGGCTTTTGTGACAACCCCTTTGTGTCTCCAAAGTAACAGCCTAGACAGAAAGCTATCATTGAGAACTCCTAAAAATTGTGATAAAGATGCTGAAGTGTAGCTCTTCACAACTGATGGCTTCTGGCTGGGGTGTAGATGGGGAAGGACTCAGTTTTCTTTAAGGGACTGGTTTCCTGGAGTTCGACTATGCTCCAGTGAGTATATGAACAAAATAGACCTTTTTTTCCCTTTTATTTTTCTTCATCATTTTTTGGGGGATGGGGGAGTTCCCAAGGGTGGGAGGCCTGACATGGGAGGACTAGGAATTGAGAGTGCTCAGGGTTCATCATGTAAAATTCCCCCAAAATCAGTAAAAATATTATGGAAAAATATGTACTTCAAAATTTGAATTTCTCTTTTCTTCAAAGTTTAACTTTTACTATTCTACAAAACTGCTCCTCGATAAAAGTGATTCATTCTTATCAACAACCTTGATATGAACAGTCATTGAGTTACAAAGGCTGCTCTTGCTTGAGTCTTCTGTGACATGAGCTATATCTTTCCTTTTACTATGGACAAGAGGCCTCTCCATTTCATTGCAGAATGTGTTTTTGGGAAAATCTGCCAGGCATAGCTCTGCCATCCATTGCAAGAGAAACTTGCCCTTCCTGGTATTTTCAGTTATGCCCATTTGTTTTGCTTGCTTGTTTTTTTTTTTTTTTTTTTTTTTTTTTTTTTTTTTTTTTTTTTTTTTTTTTTTTTTTTTTGCTTGCTCACAACCTGCTGGTCTTATTTCTCATGGGTCAAATATAAACAGATGAGCAATTGGAGCTTGGTTTCCTCTTAATACACCATTTCATCTAATTGTCGGAATTCAGGTAAGTTTCAAGCAAAAGTACAAAACAAAATGAATGGGAAGTTATGTGGTGCTGTTTGTCCCAAATAAGCTTGGGGACTACCATATCTGGTTTCTTGACAAGCCCAGACTGTCCTTTCTATATTGCATCCTCATTTTGGAATTTGGTGCCTGGCAAGTAGAGTGGGAACTTTATCTCTTTGGAAAATATGAGTCAAAAAATTAAGCCATGTGAAATTTCAGAAAAGGATGGGGAAAAGGTTTTTCTTAACTTTTGGCTAGATAACCTTGCACAATGCTGCTTTCACTCTTTGAAGACACCTTTAAAGAGTTGCTAGTATTGTAGGAAAATGACAATATTAATAATAATTTAAACTTTATGTTTGCTTTTTTATGACTTAAAAATAAACGCAGGTTACTTGTAGGGCTTGACTCAACTTCCTGCCTTTGTAAATGTTAACTATTGTCATTATAAGAGCTGAATGTGTTCAAGTTTCTCTATAGTATTCTCAAGCTTTGGGGGTCTTCATTCTGAGCTGAGTATTATAGCCTTTCTCTTATGTTTGTGTCTATGTTTTTAATTGCTAATCTTAACATTAGCAGTGGGAATAAAGATAGAACTAGAATTCAGGGTTGCAGATATAGCTATTACAGATAGGTTCACCATAGAACAACCCTGTAAAATTGATTTAAATTATACCTATCAATGGCCTTGTTTGAAACAGGAGTTGATAAACAGGTTTTTTTAAATATAATTTTCCCCCAAGACATGGTTTCCATGAGTAGCCCTAGCTGTCCTGGAACTCACTCTGTAGACCAGACTGTACTTAACCTCACAGAGATCCACCTACCTCTGCCTCCTGAATGTTGGGATTAAAAGTGTGTACCACCTTCACCAAGCATGATTTTTTTTATACAGCATTTATGACAAACTTGTCTAAGTTTTCAGTTTTGGGAAGTAACAGAAAGATGGTTCAGTAAATGTTTATCACACAAACATTAGAATTTGAGTTCAGATGCCAACACCATACAACCATCTGGTACAGAGATACACATCTGTAATCCCAGCAGGAGTAGGAGATAGGCAGATCCCTGCAGGTCAGTAAATAGCTGGCCAATCCATCTGATTTTGTGAACCCCAAGTTCAGTGAAACACCTTGTTTGAAGAGAGAGAGAGTTGAGAGGGGGGACATATATATAGTCAACATATATGACAACAAGGTCAAAGATGCTATTTTCTTTCTAGTTTTTAACTAAATACATCTTAATTTTCAGAGAGTTAAAGAACTTCAACATGTTTTCACACAGGAAAAAAATCACAGGGCCATAGATCTCTGTTGGTGTTGCTCTAGAGGGTGACCCACTGACCACTTTAATGGTACCAACCAGAAAGATTATAATCACAAGAAAGGAAAAGAGGAAAAGATGAATAGTAAACAAACTCCAGTGAGGGAATAGTCTTACTTGAAATTGAGTCATAAAGTATTTTTTGAATTTAGAATACATACCAATCAACTTGTCTCCTAATTGGATGAAATGCTACATTCTGTGGATATCACCCTGTATAAATAAAAGGCTGATTGGCCAGTAGCCAGGCAGGAAGTATAGGCAGGACAAGCAGAGGAGAGAATTCTGGGAACAGGAAGGCTGAGTGGGGAGACGCTGCCAGCCAGCGCCATGAGTACCAACATGTAAGATACTGGTAAGTCACGAGCCATGTGGCAAGGTATAGATTTATAGAAATGGGTTAATTTAAGATATAAGAACAGTTAACAAGAAGTCTGCCCCAGCCATACTTATAAGTAATATAAGTCTCTGTGTGTTTACTTGGTTGGCTCTGAGCTGCTACAGGACTGGCGGGTGAGAGAGATTTGTCCTGACCATGAGCCAGGCAGAAAAACTCTAGCTACAGTTACAACCTTGGTAAAGATGATCATACAGAAATGAAATAACTAAAATTATACTTCGAAGAACTGTATCTAAAGTTGTTTTTTAATTATATTTTGCTGATTAATGACAAGTTCAACAAATATATATGGATGTTAACAGCCAATGTGGTGACACACACCTGTAATGCCAGCTCTTGGGAGTTGCTGACAGGAGGTTCTGGAATTAAAAGTCATCCTGGTCTACAAAATGAGAATCTATTTTGAGTTACAGTACAAGCTGTATCAAACAAAATAGAACAAATTGAAAAAGAAAAGAGAAACAAGCAAGCAAACAAACAAAAACATGGATCCAGTTTTCCCAAACAACCAAAGAGTAATTTGGGAGATGATATTCCAACAACTGCTCCTCTAACTTTAATTTGAGAATCTTTAGAAATCAAAGCTTGAGAAATGAATGGAGATTTCAGTGCTCTGAAACAGTATTATCAAATATTTGGGTCTCAGAACTGCCTAATGAACTTTAACGGTTTTGAAACCACTCTAAACTTGTATTGATATGGGTTCTGTCAATATTTATATTAGAAATACAATGGAGACATTTAAAAATATTTATCTACTAGTCAATTTAAATATAGCAATTCTAAGTCTGCTGTGATGGCATAAGTATTTAATTACAACACTCAGGTGGCAGAGGCAGGTGGATCTCTGTAAGTTTGCAGCCAGCCTGATCTATGTAGTAAGTTCCAGGCCAACCACAACTATGACAGAATCAGACCCCTCTAACAATAAAAACAAAATAACATCCTGTTAACAGCCAGAAAGATGGTTAACTGGGTTAAGACACTTGCTGCCAAGACTAAGGACCTGTGTTTGATCAATTCTGGGACCAACATAAGAGAAAGAGGGAGCCGACTCCCAAAAATTGTTCCTCTATCACCAAAAGGGCACACATGCACACACACACACACACACACACACACACACACACACAAACACACACTCACACAAATAAAGAAATGTAATAAAAATAAAATAACAATTACATGTTGACATAAATAGCATACTTTAGGAAGATTATTTTTCAAAAGAGAAATCAAATGTCTTTGTTGCAAAGTTTTACAAATTTCTAATTATCTATTATAATACAAGACAGCTAGATTGTTTGATTTTTCTTCTTTATTCATTCTATTATGACCTTACACACCATAAATCTCCTGTGAAACTGTATTGGAAATTTATGGAGAAAATTAACATCTTGTTTCATTATAAGGATTCCTTTGATCAAATTGACCCTTTTAAAAGTCTAAAAAAGTGAAGTTTCCCTGACCACATTTTCAGAACCATTGCTGCAGAATGAATCTAGGGCCAAGTTGACATTTTGTTATGCAATGTGTGTTAGCCTGTTTCTATTTGACATTATCTGTATTTGTATTTTAGAAATTAAATATATCCCTTAACTACGATTTCAAAATACCGTATTGAAATTAATTTCTGTTGCTCATGGCTTCCTCCACAATGTTGGTTTACAAATGTTATCTTCCTCTTCTGAACCAATTACTTTTCTTTAAATTAAATTAAAATATTTACTGACAATGGACTATTTGAAAGACTTGGGCACTATAAAGCAAAGGGAATTACTTCAAAGCATTGGCTTTCTTTGAGTATTAAAAATAAGATTAAGCACATGAATTTGAGAGGGGAAGGAGAAGGGCTAATGAAGAAATTGGAGTAGAGGAAATGAGGAGTGGATTTGATCACAACATATTATTATACACGTGTATTAACACTGAATCACATATTTTAAAATATACTAAATGTTTGTAAATGGAAAACATTCTTTAAATGAGAAATGTCAGTTTTAATTATGTGTCACATAAGAAGCTACCCTACTGTGTGTAGTATACCCAAGGGGATAGGAACACTAGATAAACTGACACACACAGATGAACAGACAGACTGAGAAAATTAATATATATAGCACTATTTTTTGGTGTCTACGAAAAATAATAGCTTAGTAATGTTGTGCTATTTACATTATCTATCTAGACTTCTTAATGTACAGGCATGAAGTTACTGATTAAATCTGTGGCTATAATACTACTCCTGTACAATTGAATGTAAAGAAATGTAGGTTGAAATAGCCAGTATAATATTAGATATTTGTAATTCTTTCAATATTTTTAAATTCATTAGGTAGTTACTAGTAAATTGTCTGATGTGATGGTTAATACAGGTTGTCAATTTGATAGATTTGAGAAATACTAGGGGCATTAGTGAAGTTCATGTCAGTTCTATAATTGAGCATGTTTCCAGAGAGGATTAATTAAAATGGAGGGAGTAATTCCATGAATGTAGTCAAAAACATTCTGCCATCCTGGAAGTAAGCTGAACACCAAAGTATACTTCTCTCTGATTCCAGGTGTGCGAAGCTGTGAGTAAACAGCAGCTCCACATTCCCCACCATTTCCAGCCCCATGTGATGAATTGCATGCCCCCAAGCCCAAATACACCTCTTCTTTAAGTTGCTTCTTATCTACATTCTATACTAAGTCCTATGTGTTATGTCTCCGCATATGGACAACATAGAATATAGTTTGAAAAAAGTTTTCCTACTGAAATTTGTGAGTTAGACTTCTAACTAAACCAATGGTTCTCAATGTGTGGGTTTCAACCCCTTTGGGGAGTTGAACAACCCTTTTACAGGGGCCACATATCAGATATCCTGCATTTCAGATGTTTATATTATGATTCATTACAGTAGCAAAATTGCAGTTATAAAGTAAAATGAAAATAATTTTATGGATCACTGAAACATGAGGAACCGTGTTAAAGGGTCACAACATTAGGAAGGTTGAGAACCACTGCTCTAAACATGTCATCACAGAAGGTATCTCTGAAAGCTAATAGGTGAAATGCCTTCTCTTTGAGATCCAGAACTAATAAGAAGTAGTAAAGTAACATTTTGTTATGTTATGTCTCAGATATACACAGATATAATGTTTAAAAACAAAGTAAACCCTCAATGTGACTATTATTCACTCTCAGCAGCACAATGACAATATCCTCAAAGCCTTCAAAGACCATCGAAGTGGATAGTTCACACTGAAGCAAAACTGAGCTATTTAGTGTTTAGAAGGCAGCAGGCTGACCAATAAAAGAGGGGTCTGTCCAAAAATGTCCATTTCTTTTATCACTACTTGCTCCACTACTTACTTTATCTTGTCACTTATTATCAGTTCATTGCTGTCAGGTAAGATTTTAAGAATTCACTCTCAAGTGTTTCAGGTCCCTCAAATAAATTATGCCAAGATCCAGAGCATGTTGTTTTGTTTTGAATACTTAAGATTCATTTTTTTTTCAGTTAAAGGGGAAGAGTTCCAGGAAAGAGTAGTTCATCAAAAGCAGGGACCAGAAGCTTAAATATGGCAACTTTTGAGTGTGGCTCAAAAGGACTCTGGTGCCGGGTGTTGGTGGCACATGCCTTTAATCCCAGCACTTGAAAGGCAGAGGCAGGCGGATCTCTGTGAGTTCGAGGCCAGCCTGGGCTACCAAGTGAGCTCCAGGAAAGGCACAAAGCTACACAGAGAAACCCTGTCTCGAAACACCAAAAAAAAAAAAAAAAAAAAAAAAGGACTCTGGCTTCAGGGACTGGAGAACTTCAAGGACTGGAGAAAAACTCTGAGTCCTGCATAACTCTTGGGAAGAATAAACATTCAGATGTCATATCTGAAAAGGAGCCATTGTTTCCCAGATGCATAGGTGCATAGGTGCAGCACTGGCATCCATGACCAGTAGAGAACGTGTGGAAATGGGCTTTATGTTGTCACACATATACAAATACATGGCTAGAATTCCTAAAATGCCAGATAAACCCTCATCATGCACTAAAACTTCCATCTTCTTGAACCAGCACTGTGTACAGAGTCCTGTGAGAAAGGACTTCACTAAAACATCCCATACAATAATCCCTTGCAGTGAGAGAAAGGGAACGTTTCTATCCACTTTGAATACATTCTTTGTGTTATTAACTGTAAGGACATGACTAGCTTGAACAATTGGTTCTTTCTTCTAACAAAATCGTTTTTGCTTTCATTGGTTCTATTGTTTGAGAGAATTAAAAACCAATTTCCATGTTACTTAACATTCTTGGTGTTTTATGTAATGCAGTGGAATAACTTGCTGAAGTCCTCCAGGGTGGCCTTGCTCTGTCCCTTACTTGCCCTCCTAAGTTACAAATGGGATGACTTGGCTCCTTAATAAACAATTTTTCTTTAGTGTCAAGTTTTCCTGTTGCAGCAAACCATATTTCTGAAACCTGACTCTGAAGAGAAGGGGCTTGGAGATGAAAGCCAATGGAGATGCCCATTTTAGCCCTGTGATATTTTAACCTTCTTAACTTGAGGGTTTATAAGTATAGAATATGAGAGGAGCTTTGTTCATGGCTTTCTCTACACAGATTTCTAATGGGCATTAACCCCTAGAAATCACCTCAAATCGGAGAAACTGTGCTTTGAGCTAGGTGCACAGGGATATTTGCTGGCATGGTTCAGCTGGCTGGCAGCCAGCAATGTGGTGAATGTGGGTCCAGGGATTAGGGAGACTTGAGCTCAAAGCTTCCTGTTCTACTTAACAACAGCTGATGTTAGCTTTATATATTCTCTGAGTCCCAGACACTTAACTCTAACATTTAGCACAATAATGTCTACTTCATAGAACTGCTAAGAATACTAATTAAGATAAAATTTGTAAAGTACATGACACAAAGTATTCAATAAATATTAATATATGTAATTAGACAAAGAACCCTGCTAGGTCTTTAGACTTGCTGTTTATTTATTAATTTTCCTCCTCTGATTGCATCTGTTTTATAATTATGCATATTTTTCTTTTTTTAACATTTTATTAATATTTATTAAAATTTTTCTTAAATGGAAAACATTTTTTTCTTTTCTCCAAACATTTTTATTACTTTTGAGAATTTTGCACAGTATACTTTGATCATTTTTGGTCCCTAAGCCTCCCCCAACTCCTCCCAGACAAACTACTACCTGTCCTACTAACTACCCAGCCTGGACAACTCTGTGTTCTTGTTGGTGTATGTGTGTGTGTGTGTGTGTGTGTGTGTGTGTATGTGTTTATGGACGTATGTATGTACATATGTATTCATGTATATATATATATATATGTGTGTGTGTGTATGTATGCACACATGGGTGTATGTGTTTATATGTGTATGTATGTATATATTATATGCATATATATATATATATATATATATATATATATAGTCCAATTTGTGCTGACCATATACTCCTAGGTGTGGGGCCAGCCACTGGAGCATGATGGACATACTAAGGGCCACACCCTTAAAGAAAATGTTCTTTCTCTTCCCCCCAAACCATCAACTATCCACAGTTTCTCAGTTAAGGATGGTGGGTCTTTAGGCTTCTCTCCATTCCATGCATGTTGGCTGACTTGATCCTATACAGACACCCACAGCTACTATAAGTTCATGAGGAAAGGGGTTCTTCCATGTCCAGAAGATACTATTTTGCTCTAGTCCTCCCTGACTTCTGGCTCTTAACAATCTTTCTGTCCCTTTTCTCACAATGGTCTCCAAACCTTGGAGATACGTTGTAGAACATTATTTTAAGATGTTACATTTGTTTGTGCTGTGGAACATTTGTTTTAAAGATGCAAAGGTATATTGCATTCTTTTATGTTGCATTTGTTTAACTCTGTGAAGTTGTATTACTATGCCTGTCTAAAACACCTGATGGTCTAATAAAGAACTGAGCAGCCAATAGCAACTCAAGAGAAAGGACAGGCAAGGTTGGCAGGCAGAGAGAATAAATAAAAGGGGAAATCTGGGAGGAGCAAGAGGGAAGAAGAGAAAGAGCAAGAAAATAAGGAGAAGAGGATGCTGGGGCCAGCCATCCTGCCACACAGTCAGCCACCGTGTCAGAGTGAAAGTAAGATATACAAAAGTAAGAAAAGGAAAAAGCCCAGGGGCAAAAGGTAAATGGGATAATTTAAAGTTAAAGAAAGCTGGCAAGAAACAAACCAAGCTAAAGCCATGCATTTAAAATTAAGAATAAGCCTCTATGTGTGATTTATTTGGGAGTTGGGTGGCAGGCCCCCCAAAAGAGCAAAAACCACCAGCAACATTTTGGTGTTCTAACATGGGGCTAGAGTAAAAGAAAATCGAGCAATAGAGATGATATATATGTCCCATTGGGAGATTAGTCCCCCATTGACACTTATTCTCTTAACTTTGAGCAGTTGTGACCAGTTTTTTATATAAAGTAGAACATACTAAAGGGAAGTATTAAATAACCAAACAATATGAACTGGATTTTTTACATGTTATTCTCTAATTTTCCTCCTTCACCGCCTCCCTGCCCTTTTTATTCCTTCCTCTCCATTTTTGTCATTGTTATTGCTTGCTTTCAGTGCTGAAATTGCACTTAGGATAATATTATGAGAAAGTAGTCTACCACTAAGTTACACTCCAGCCTTCCTGAAATATTTTCATTCAGAACCAGATGGCTTCTTTGATCTTCCAAAGCCAATGGTCTTTTAGCTTTGGCAGAAGTAAATCCATGCAAATCTCATGATGACATAAATTCAGCATTTCCATATAATCAAAATTTAAATATTCAACACATGAGGTATTTCAGCTCATGCAAAGAAGGGAATTCATGTGATACTATGCCTAAGAGTCCATCTATTCTAATTCTTCAGAATTCAACAATAAAATCTGTCTTAAAGGCCCTGCAAGGAGGCAGAAAAGAATCTTTTAACCAACTGGAAGTTTTATTTTTATTAATCCACATTGGATGATAGGCCTGAGATCACATGCCAGCTACAGGTCAGTGGGATGAATATATTAGTTGCTGTAGTACAGTGCCTGACTTCTGTTATCTGAGACCATGAACACACATTCCACAGCCAGGCTTGGTGACACCCACCTCTCATCTCAGAAGACAAAAGGCTGATTCAGGCTAGCTTCAGAAAAATTAGTGAGCCCCTACTTTAAGAGATACTTAAATAAATTAAATAAAATTGCCCTTGTCCAAGAAGGCAAGTCTGTTCTTCATCCTTACTTATCCCTTCTCCATCATATCATACTAAGGAAGCTGAAACAGTTAAAATGTTTAGATTGGCAAAGTCCTAGGATTAAGAACATATATTCATCTTAGTTTATCTATTTTTAAAACAACCAAAGCCATATTCTTACTGGTTTGAGACTTAAAGATATGACTTAGGTAATAATATGATTGCTATGCAAGCATGAAGCCACCAGTTTGGATCTCCAGCATGAAAACAAAAAGCCAAGAATGATGGTATATTCCTTTCATTCAAGCATTGGGGAATCAGGGAAGGGAGGTTTGCTGGCTAGCTAGTCCAGAAGAATTGCTATCTAGATTCAGTGAAGCTGCCCCCTTCTGCATAAAACAAGGTGGAGAGGGATGAAGAAGATGCTTGATGTCACCCTCTGGTCTATAGGAAGAATAAAAGACAACACACACACACACACACACACACACACACACACACACACACACACACACTAATGCAATCCTGTTTTGCATTAATCCATATTTCTCATTTTGTAACTTACTTAGAAGAAGTAAACCATAGCCTTCCATGACAGAGATTCTCAACAGACATTTAACAGAGAAGACCATTGGCCCTTGTTCTCTGGAAACACAGATCAAGCTTAAGTCAATTTCTCAGTATGAAGATGAATGTTGAACTATGAGGGCTCCTTAAGAAAAATAAAAACTGTCACAATTAATTAATCATGCCCATAGGTACGTATAAACAGACAACAAAGTGATTCTGGCTCATTTCATGGTTCAGGCATTAAAAGAAAAAGTCAAAAATTTTCTTGCAGTAAAACAAAGTCATATTTATGGAAGGCTTGTATCTATTAGTTTCCTCATAAATTGAGAAAAATGTTACTAGTTCTTTAATCAGATATGTAAGAGAATCATTGAAGAATAGATAAGAAATAATGAGGAATGGATAGATGTGTTTCATGTTTCCCATTTTCTATGCTAAACCAGAGAAGAATGATGTTGATTATTAAAAATGTTCAATCTGTTTCTGATAATATTTATGATCTGTTGTACACACTAAAAGCTTTGTTAATAATCTACCAAAGATATGTGATGTCAGCTATTTAGTTCTTTGGTCTAAAACCTGACTAAGATTATGTTTTTGCTTGTTTTATTGGATACTTGGAAATTATCATGTTAAAAGCACTGACAAAGATGATTTGTTGCTCTAAATATGTGAGTTGAATGGGAATTTTCTGGGCTTTGTGATCATAAACCTTGCACACAGAGAAGCCAGTGAGTCCTGCCAAAATGTCAGTGGGGTGGAGTGGGGTGCCAACACCAAGGGCAGAGAGCCCACTTGGGTACACTAGGAGTATATTATGTGCATGGCTTTATCTTTTCCTGGAAACCAGACAGCTCTGGTAGTGTGCTCTTCTGCATAAAACAGTAAATTAGTCACCCAGTGCTACCAAGGTGCTTCATTAACTCTAAGTGACAGCCTCTCTGTACTTTCACATGGCTGAGAATCAAGTAGTTGCACATCAAATTGTGACTTTTTCCCTTGCTTCTCATTTGGCACAGGCCCTTTATCTGTCATTATTTATGTCCTCAAAGGCCTCAGCAAAGCTGCCATCCTTGAGGAACAAAAGGTGCTGCTCAGAGAGGCTCAGACCCCGGCTTGTTGCGGCAGATGCTGCTTTATGTTTTGCCAGAGAATGGTCCCTTTTATTTCTGTCTCCAATGCAGCTTTCTTTCCATTCCTAAAGGTTTTCAAGCATTTAATCTAATCCTTATCTATCCCCTATGGATGATAGCCCGTGACTCTCCCATCAGAAACTGAAGAACCTTCACTGTGCAGATAGAGATATGCAAATAAGTAAAGCTCTGTGGTCTTTACCTCACTGCTCCTGCTCACTTTACTTACTTCTTGTGATGAGAGCAAAGACTGCAGTCTTTAAGAAGATGAGATTGTCTGTCCATAGGTCAGAGGAGTGTCCTAAAATCCAGGGTATGCCAGGGAAAAAGTGACAGCTTGGGGCCATATGTATCAATGGTTCTTTCTCAAAGAAAGCTTCTTTTTTGTTTGTTTGTTTATTTTTTTTTTATTTTACAATACTATTCAGTTCTACATAATAGCCACAGATTCCCTTGTTCTCTCCCTTCCTGCCCCCCTCCCCTTCCCCCCAGCACACCCCCCATTCCCACCTCCTCCAGATCAAGGTCTCCCCCGAGGGATGGGATCGACCTGATAGACTCAGTCCAGACAGTCCAGTCCCCTCCTCCCAGATTGAGCAAAGCATCCAGGTTTCAAACAGCTAACTCATGCAATGAGCCCAGGACCTGGAACCACTGCCTAGATGCCTCCCAAACAGATCAAGCCAATCGACTGTCTCACCTATTCAGAGGGCCTGATCCAGTTGGGGGCCCCTCAGCCTTTGGTTCATAGTTCATGTGTTTCCATTCATTTGGCTATTTGTCCCTGTGCTTTATCCAACCTTGGTTTCAACAATTCTCGCTCATATAGACCCTCCTCTTTCTCACTAATTAGACTCTCAGCGCTCCACCAGGGGCATAGCCATGGATGTCTGCATCCATTCCTCAGTCCTTGGATGGGGTTTATGGCACAACTATTAGGGTGTTTGGCCATCCCATCACCAGAGTAGGTGAGGTTTGCAGACAAATGGATGGATCTAGAAAAAATCATCCTGAGTGAGGTAACCAAGACTCAGAAAGACAAATATGGTATGTACTCACTCATAGGAAGATGCTAGATATGGAACAAGGATGACTAGACTGTTACTCACATCACCAGTGAGGCTACCTGGAAAACGGGACCCCAAGAAAGACTCTAAGAAATGGATGAGATCTACACGAACAGCCTGGACATGAGTGGAAGCAATGAAGGGCAAGGGTCGAGGGAAAGAGAGTGGGAGATCCTAGCTGGATCAAGAAAAGAGAGGGAGAACAAGGAATAGGAGACCATGGTAAATGAAGACCACATGAGAAGAGGAAGAAACAAAGAGCTAAAGAGGCCCACAGAAATCCACAAAGATACCTCCACAAAAGACTGCTGGCAATGGTCGAGAGATAGCCGGGACTGATCAAAGAAAGCTTCTTATAAGAGTTGTCCATGGGAATTGCTTTGATGCTATTTGGAGAGTAGTTCTTAACACAAGTTGGACTGTTTGAAGGCATTGCCCTAGTGACTTGATTTTCCTCAATATTGTTGGTAATTTCTTACATTGGAATAGGCAAAGGGCAAGGTAAGAAATATGAACTAGGCCAACAAGACGTGTCTGCAAATAAAAGCAGTTGCCACACAGGCATAAGAACCTAAGTATGATCCATAGAACACACAAAAAGTTGGATGTGACAGTACACATCTGTAACTCTAGTACTTCTAGGGCAAGATGTGGGGTGGAACCATGAGACTTGCTGGAAACTCATAGCCAATCTAGCCTAGACAATGTAGCATAGCAGAAACAATGGACTCTCTTCAACAAAGTGGAAGAAGAAAGTTGACTCTTGAAATTTATTCTCTGACTTCCATGTGATCATCAGCTTTCACATGCATCATATACAACATACATACACATTAAAACAAGAATAAGAAATTCAAATTTACAAATATATGAGTCTTCCACTGTGTTCCTTCATAGAACTTGAAGTTTGTTGGCTTGCTGGTCTATTGTTCCATGGGAACTACTGTTCACCTAGTCAATATTCCTCTTTTTTAAGAGCAAAGACACTGTTCTGAGTGTCTAGGGGGCTTTATCAAGAGTAAAACATGCTTAGGAATGTTCAGAGTTGGAGTGGATACTCTACCACAGGAATAACAGCAAGGGAAGGGAGGATGTGGTAACAGGTCTAAGAGACAAGTATTATAGAGATGATTACTACTCATTGTATTCAACTTCCTTCTTTCTAGTTCCCATGGATTATTAAGAGCCATCATCTCTGTGTATATTCTGCAAGGATGAGGGAATCTGTGGAGAAACTGCAGAGCCACCAGTCTGTATGGAAAGAAATGCTTTCAACCCATGCTGTGTTACTATTTTTGACCCATGATTAGAAATAATCATCTGGGCAATCAAAGTCCTGCATTAACATGTGTTCCTGGCCAAGTCCACAGGCAGCTGCTCAGTACCATTTAATTTGGGTGCTGAGATAGAAGTAGGCACTGACAGGCAGTAGTTACTGAACATTCATCCATTGCATCCATGTCAGTGATAATAATACTGTAATTGTATCCAAAATATGGTCCTTTCCTATGTTTTGACAGGTATGTTGTTACTCCAACAGTCTGTATTATTGGAAATACACAGACTAGACATGGACATACATACATGCATAAATTTGTACTTTGATGTAGACGAATTTCTAAATTGTCTTATTAAATAAAAGTCACGGAGCCAAATATAAAGGTGAAAGCCTTAAATTAGGGAAATAGGGAAAGTCACCAGCTAACTTTACCTCACCACCTCTGCAGCTTCCAAATTAGAGTTACTTCCTGTCTACCCATGCCTTTATTGCCTTGCTGTTCTGACCTCTCATTGGCTATCTTAGCCCAGCTACCTCACTTCCTTTCCCTACACAGCTCTGTCACTTTCAGTCTGTCTGTACAGACCTCCAGGTCTCTAAGGTTGGTACTGGGATTAAAAGCATGTGTCACCCACCATACGTGGCTCAGTTCCCTAGTGTTCCTTAGTGTGACCCTGCCTGCTAAGTGATAGGATTAAGGGCATGTGCTATCACTGCCTGACTTCTTTGTTTACTTAAAATGACTTGCTATTTTCTCTGATCTCCAGGCAAACTTCATTAAAGCACAAATAAAATATCACCACATTTCAGCACAAATAAAATATCACCACACTTTAATGGTTATATGTATTTGTAGAAGAACTCAGCAGAGTCAGTTATCCATATTTGCCAACTGTGTACACTAAGGAAAATAGTAATATAGAAAAGAATAAAAAAGTTGGAAGAGCACTCTAAGTGAGATTCTTGTGTTTTCAACAGCCTGATTTTGTGTTTATTTTGGATGACTATAAGGGCCAGAAAATGTCTAACATAAATTCTAGATCCTTAATCTAGCATTCCAATATTCTCATCAAATAAGTGTACTGTTACAGACACATGGCCTGGGTTAATGCTTACAAACAAAGCTTTGGGGTAAAGTTTACTTTGAGTGCAACTATAGCTTCTGCTATTTAAATATTCTACAGCCTAGAAGAGTTGTTAAGTCACTTTGGGCTCCATTATCCTGATCACAAAATTGAAATAGTGATTTATTTTCTAGGGTTACTAAGGCACATAGGATATTTGATAAAAACCACAATAAAAAGAATTATTGTAAAATGTTGGCTGCTATGGCTATGCTTATGTGAGTAGTAAAAACTGAGAAGCAGTTGGTAAAGCCTGACTCCTTTGTACTGACTGTTTAATGTGAGAGTTGGCAGCTGGATAGGTTTCTCCCATCCTGAGAAAAAGTAATGATGTACATTTTTTTGTTCAGTTATAAAGTTTTGTGTGTCTGTGTGTGTGTGTGCGTGTGTGTGTGTGTGTGTATGTGTGTGTGTGTATGTGTGTTTGTATGTGTGTGTGTGTGTGTGTGTGTGTGTGTGTGTGTGTAGTAATTTAAATGTATTTGGCTCCCATAAGCTCATAGGGAGTATCACTTATTAGGAGATGTGCCTCTGTTGGAGTGGATATGGCCTTATTGGAAGAAATGTGTCACTGTGGGGGCAGGCTTTGAGGTTTCCTATGCTGAAGATACTGCCCAGTGCTAGAGTCCATTTCCTGTTGCCTTCTGACCAAGATGTATACATCTCTATGTCTGCCTGGATGCTGCCATGATTCCCACCATGATGATAATGGATTGAACCTCTAAAACTGTAAGTCAGTTTAATGTTTTCCTTATAAGAGTTACCATGGTAATGGTGTGTCTTCACAGCAATCAAAACCCTAATTAAGACAGAAGTTGGTACTAGGAACTGGGGTATTGTTGTGATGGGCCTGAGCATGCTTTTGTTTGAAGGAGTATGAACCATGGGACTATGGATTAGAAAAGCAGTTGAATGCTTTAAGCACTGGTTAATGGGCCATACTAGTCACAGGATGGAAGACAGTGGTGCTAAGTATGATCTGATGAACTGTGGGGGCTGCCTCAAGAGGTTTCAGAGAAGAATTTTAGTATGTTGCCTAGAGATCGTTCTTATAATATTTTGGTGAAGAATATGGCTGTTTTTTGCCCTTGTCTGAAGAATCTACCTGAGGCTTACGTGGAGAGTTTCAGATTAATTCTGCTGACAGAGGAAATCTCAAAACAGCATAGTATGGACTCTGTTGTGTGGTTATCAGTGCTAACTCTGATGAAGATTTATAATGAAAAGGAGCAAGCTGAGAAATAAGAATATAAAATATACAGATTTTAAAAAGGGAGCACCAGGAAGTGGAATAGAGATCAATCCCATATTCAAGGAGATAAACAGATTAAGAAATTGAACAAAGGGAGTGGTGAACTCAGGGCAAGATCCCTCCCAGATAAATTTCCAACTTGTGAAAAGGAATAAAAGAAAAACTTAGAGCCTGGTGTGGTGGTATACATGTTTAATCCCAGCACCCAGAAGGCAGAGGCTGGAAGATCTCTGAGTTTGAGGTCATCCTGGTCTACAGAGTAAGTTTCCAGAGAGCCAAGTTTAGGCAGTGAAAGACATAAGATGAAGGTGGTGAAGATATAATTGAATTAGTGGTCTATTTTTCAGCCCCAGAAAGCAGCAGAATTTGGTGGCTTCAGCCACATGATTCTGGCCTTTAAGTATAGAAAAAAGCAGGTTATGGAATAGGCCTCTGTGCCTAAGGAAAGCCCCTGAAGCCAGGCATATGTCAGGGATGTTCATGAATGGAGGTCCAGAGAGGCCATTGTGTGAAGCTGTGAAGTTGAAACTTGGATTGCCTTGGAGACCCCAAGATGTTAGAGATACCAGAGTCATGGGATATCTGCAGAGGAAAGTTGCTAACAGGGAGTGGAACCAGCCCAAGAGAAAAAAGTGTGTTGCAGTCAGCAGAACTGAACAGAGCTGGAGATCTGAAGAGCATTTTGACATCAGATGTAGAGTTCAGAGTTTTCTGAGCTGGTTTTTGTTCTTGCTTTGGTCCAATATATCATTACTAGGCTTCCTTACCTGTGTTTTAGAATGGTAATGTCTATCTTGTATCATTATATGTTGGAAGTATGTGGTCTTTTTTATTTTTATTTTTACAGGGGATGACAGTTAAGAGATGGCATGATACTCAGAAGACACTTTGTAATTTCAACTTTTAAATATTGTTGAGACTGTGATAAACTATGGGGACTTTTAAAGTTGGACTGAATGCATTTTTGCATTATGATATTGTGAAAAGCTTATTTTGGCTGGGGAATGGGATGCAATAGTTTAAATGTCATTTGCCTCCATAAGCCCATAGTGAGTGTCACTATTAGGATGTTTGGCTTTGTTGGAGTAGGTATGGTCTTGTTGGAGGAAGTGTTTCATTGTGGGGATGGGCTTTGACGTTTCCTATGTTTAAGATACTGCCCAGTATAGAAGTCTTCCTATTGCCTTCTGATCAAGAAGTAGCCAGCACCATATCTGCCTGCATGCTGCTATGATCCCCACCATAATAATAATGGACTGTACCTCTGAATCTATTAGTGATCTACCCCAATTAAATGTTTTCTTTATAAGAGTTGCTTTGGTCATGGTATCTCTTCTCAGCAATAGAAAACCTAACTAAGGCAGTGCTAAATTACTGAATTTCTATTATTTATTTGTTATGCATATGTGTGCCAGTGTGTGTTTGTGTGTATCATGTTCATGCAGGTACATATGGAAGCCAGAAAGGGACACTGGAGTTACAGGTATCCATCACTATCTGTGCCTGTGTTATAAACCACACCCTGGTCTTTTGCAATAGCAGCAAATGCTTATAAGCACTGTTCAACCTCCCTAGCTCTGGAATTTTTATTGGTTTTGAAATTTTTAACAAATGGATACAGGCTTTTGATGATGTAAACACATGCATTTATTGAATCAGATTGTTAATGAAGAAGTTATGCTGTGTGTATGCATGTGTGTGTATTATGATTGTGTGTGTGTGTGTGTGTGTAAGAGAGAGAGAGAGAGAGAGAGAGAGAGAGAGAGAGAGAGAGAGAGAGAGAGAGAGAGAGAGAGAGAGATATTTCTTGGTATTCCTGTGTCCACATGAAAGATTCAGGCTCTAATAATAATTTTCAGTCTCATTACAGTTGAGTTACTTAATATGCATTGACTTACTTTGTAAAATTAAGTGTTTAACTGCTAAACTGTGTTGCTTTTGACACTATCCTTTGTAAAAAATGATTCAATGAAGACTAAGGAGGTAAGTCAGTGGATAAAAGCTTTTCCCATGCCAGCACAGAGACTTGAATTTGAATCTCCATAACTTACTGAGCAAGACTCAATAGAACCCACAATCATGGTAAGCCTAAGAAGATAAGTTGAGAAGAACCAGGAGAACTTTTGGAAGCTTGTAGGCCAACTAGCTTGACCCATGAAGCACCTAACAATTTTGAACGTTGTAGTGATTTAATAGAGAAATGTCCCATGGATACATGTATTTGAAAACTTTGTTCATTGTTGGTCGCCCTATTTGGGGAAGAGGTAGGATTTTTTGGGAGAAATATGTCAATCGTGTTGGGCTTTGAGAGTTCATGGCCCTGACCCATTACCAGTTTGTTCTCTGTGGTTCACTTTTTGTGGTTAAAGATATGATCTCCCAGCTTCCATGCCTGCCACTTGCCATCATGCCTGCAACATGTAACAATGGATTCCTAACACCCTGGAGCTATAAGTAAACAAAATTCATCTGTGATTTGTCTTGGTCATAGTGTTATTTTCCTAGCAACAGAAAAGTAATTACTATAGACTTTGGTACCCGAGAGAAGCCTGTTGCTTTGAATAAACTGACTGTAATATGTATATGTATATATACATATACATTATACATATGTATAATGTGTGTGTGTGTGTGTGTGTGTGTGTGTGTGTGTGTGTGTAATAATTGGGTATTTCAGGCTAGAAAAACAATTGAATCCTATTAGGCAAAAGATAAAGAGTAGTTCTAATATAAGACTGGAAGACAATAAATCTGAGAGCAATACATAATGTGGAGGCACAGCTCAAGAGGTCTTATGGAGAACAATATTTGCATTTGGTCTACAGGCTGTTTATTGTCAAAGAATCTGGCTGTCTTCTGCTCTTGCCCTAATACCCTGACTGAGAATAAATTAAAAAGTAATGTACAAATTAGTTTGAAGAGAGAAATTTTAAGACAGAATAACCTTGAATCTGTAGCATGTTTGCATACTTACACACATCTACAATGAAAAACAGCAAGTTGGGCAGAAAGAAATATAAAATGTACAGTTTAGAGAGAAAGGGGGCACTAGGAAGCTTAATGTTGCAACTAAGTCACATGCTAAAAGAGTCTGTAACAATTAAGAGATTAATGTCATTGAAGAGTGGCCTGATGCACACGAGAATAATGAGGAAGGTGCCTGCAAGGCAATATTCTGCCCAGATAAGCCTCCAACTTGTGAAAGAGAGCCCAAGTAGTTTTCTGTTCTTGGAAAACAACTAGATAAAATCTCTGCTGCTAATGTGAATCAAGGAGGCCAGGGTCCATCTAAGTATTCCAAACTGGCAGTTGAACTTGGCAGTGTTGTGTATGTGGTGCTGGCTTTAGAGGCATGAAGGATATAAGAGTGAAAGAATCATGAATTTTTTCCCTCTAAGAACTCCTTCATAAAGGCCCTTAGAGGGCAAAAGACTTTGAGAGTCTATATTGTCAAGCTATGCAAGCAAAGCCTTCATTGCAGTAGAGAACACAAGATGTCTGTAATGCCAGAATGTTGGTATATCTGCCACAGAGAGTTATATACAGAGTGGAAACAAACTGAGAGAGACAGATATGTTGCAGGAAGCAAAGTTGGAGGGCAGAACCATCTAAGCCCTTTGAAATGAAAGTCCCAGAAATCAGACATTGAATTACAGGATTTGGTACTTGTTCCATGGGGCTTCAGTGGTGCTTTGATCCACTATTTCCTTACTATGCTCCTATCCCTTTCATTTGGAATGGGAATGCATGCCCCTTAATGTTGTCTGTTAGAAATATGAAATTTGCTTATTGATTTTATAGAGGATTGTAGTTAAGAGACTGCCTTGAATCTCAGAATAGACATTGGACTTTAAAACAATGTTGAGACTCTAAAAGGCTATGGGGACTTTTAAAGTCTAAGTAAACACATTTTACATTATGACATGGCCATGTACCAATGAGGGCCATGAAACAGAATGTAGTGATTTAAATGAGAATTGTTCCCATAGGTTCAAGTGTTCAAACGTTTGGTCCTCAATTGGTGGTACTGTGTGAGATGTTAGTATGGCTTTGATGAAAGAAGTATATCACTAGGGGATGTCTTTGAGTGTTCATAGTCTTTTCCCCCCTTTCCAGTTTGCTGTTTGTGCTTATTGTTTGCAGATAAAGATGTGATCTCTCAGCTTCCTTCTTCTGATACCATGCCTGCCACTCACTGCCCTATCTCCCTGCCATGATGAATATTTTCTTCTGGTACCATATGCCAAAATGAACTCTTTCTTCCTTGATTGTGGCATTTTTTTCTCAGCAACAGAAAAGTGACTAATGCAAACATGGAAGGTGAAACGAATACCCCAATTATCTTCTGACCTCTACATATGCAAGGTCCATGATCCCCCCCCCACACACCATTAATGTAACATTAAATAATAATTCTATGAATGTTAGAAAATGTAAGTTAACTAGCCCAAACCTTATTTTATTATTTGAAAATAAAAATCTCATTTTATTTATTTACTTTGTGTGCTTCTAAGAGTAGGGACATATGCCATGCTATTTGTGCAGAGGTTAGAGGAAAACTAGTATAAACTGGTTCTCTCCTTTCTCCGTGTGGGTTCTGGTGAGCAAACTCAGATCTTCAAGTTTACACAGGAAGCCATTTTACCCAATGAGCCATCTCTCTGACCCTCTTCATTTCTTTCTATTCTGGTGTTTCCCAAATTAGAATGAGAAATCTCAAGAGTTCTGACAATGTGAACTCAATCTGCAATCACATGCCCTCTTAGCTAAAAGGTTTTCCTGCTCAGAGGTCCCATCTACCAACCCAGCAAAAATTCTACAGATAGTCACTGGGAACTGTATATCAAGGACTGCACTTGATGTTGGAAAGCCAAGATAGCAACTTAATTTTCCAAATGAGTAAGGCATATTATGTTTTCATTGTTTTAAATGCTGGAAAAATACCTAAAAAACCTATTAAGCATTACTGGTGAGTACCAGTATATTTATACACAGATGTGTATAAATATTTAGAAATATGTTAACAGGGATGAAAAAGAATTGATCTCATGAATGAGATGACGAATGACTAACAGATGCTCAGGGCCAAAAGGAAAATAGCATGTGTAAAGATCTTAGTTTCCCTAGCTTTGAATCTTGTAAATTTCTTAGGAGTTTCAAGATCACTGTGAAATTCCCTGTTCTTTATAGGAGGGAATGTTTCACTTTGGAGGAAACAGATATTCAACATTATTTCATGCTGTAAGCTGTGTAAAATAATTAATAAGCTTTTCTGTAGACTGACTTTTTCTAAGTGTAAATCTCAATGTATGTTAAATTTGACATAGCTCAAGCCACATTTCAAGTACCCCATGGCCATGTATGGGCCAGGAACATTCACATAGCAAAGTGATGTTCTAAATCATGTTAGTGAAGAAAGTTTTACACTTAGCAATTATTAGTTGGAAAATCCCAGGAACTGTGATTGTAGCTGAAAATTCAGTGGTGAGCAACAATATCTCCTTCCTTAAGATTAGGCAAAATGACTTCTGCCAGTATTTACTTTTTTCTTCCTGCAAATCATATAAATGTGCTGCTGCTATGTGAAGCTTTCCTATCCCTGGGGGACAATATTTAGTCCTTTTTTATCCCCTCTGTCCTGAATGTTTGTATAATACAAAGTATCAGTGTCAAAATGAGGACCAGGAATATAGTAGAATCTTTTCCATGTAAATAAAAGAAAATGGACTGAAAAGTACTATAATAGAGCAAGTTTATACAAATGGACTTGGTTTTTCCAAAAGTCAGAAAAATTCCTGAAATTATGACCAAGCTGAGAACTGAAAAGTGGCTAGAAATAAAACATATAGGGAAGGCAGTGTATATTTTAGGCAGAGTGGAATCTCACTGAAAATACTACATCATTTATGTCACCATAAGCTACACACGTAAAAATGGTTTATATTAGGATGAAAAAGGAGGAGTACACAAGGTTGGGGGGAGTAGAGGATCTGCAGCGTGAGTTTAAGGGGAGGGACAATGAGATAGAGCCCTGTGTACTAATGATATCAGTTGTAGCTGGTGAGGGGTCCAGAGGGAGCAGTCAGAAATTCAGGGTAAATACTAGAAATGAATACAACCATATAAGGTTACAGATGAGAGAGAGAAAAAAAAAAAACTACAGGGGAGGCTAAGGATGTGTCAAGTACAGCAGGATGTCAGTGGGAAACACACGGCTAAAAAGGCTGAAAAACAACTGTAGCATGTGTTAATGAAGAAAGCATGAGGAGCTGGGTTAGGCCAGTGGTGAGCAAAGGGATGGAAACCCAGTTATGGTAGAAGAGTAAATGGAGTATGGAGAAGAGAGGTTGTTTTATAGTAAGCTGACTGCTGGGGAATGCAGGCAATATCCACATAGGAAGAAACTTGTTATGTGGGAGCTGTTTGCTTTTGAATTTTGTTTTTAATCATGCAAACTGTTCCATGTCTACAGCATACATTTCATTACTCTGTCTCCAGTGTTTTACACCAAAGAGAGATAATCTTCAGAAAATAAATAGAATTAGTATTTCCAAAGTGGACAAATCAGTGACATATAGATTAGTGGTAACATGCATGTCTAGCCTGTGAAGACCCTGGGTTCAATCCATACTACTGGAAAAAAAAAAGAGAAGACATTATGGTAGTTTGAATGAGAATGATATCCCCATAGGTGCATACATTTGAATACTTGGTCACCAGGGAGTGGCACTATTTGAAAGGATTAGGAAGTATGGCCTTATTGGAGGAAGTGTATTACTGTGGGGTGAGTTTTGAGGTTTCAAAAGGCCCATTTCAAGCCCAGAGTTTCTTCCTGAGGCCTGCAGATCAGATGTAGAACTCTCAGCTACTTCTCTAGCACTATATCTGCCTGCATGCTGCCATGTTCCCCATCATAAAGACAATGGACTAAACATCTAAAACTGTAGGCAAGCTTCAGTGAAGTGCTGTCCTTTGTAAGTGTTGCTGTGGTCATGATGCCTCTTCACAGCTATAGAACACTGGCTAAGACAGAAGTTAGTATTGGGGGGCAGGACATTGCTGTGACAGGAATGACCATGCTGCTTGTTGGTGGAATGTGTACTTTTGGATTGGGAAAGCATTTGAATGCTTTAAGCAGGACTTACTGGGCCTTACTAGTAGGGGCATGGAAGACAGTGGTGCTGAGGGTGATGTGAAATGCAGGAGCCTAGCTCAAAAGGTTTCAAAGAAAAAGAATCTTAACAAGCAGCCTAGAGCCATTTTTGTGATATTTTGTTGAATAAAATATTTGGCTGATTTCCACCCTTATCCAAAAAAATCTTCCTGAGGCTTGAATTGAACAGTTTCATATTAATAGCATTGGCAGAGGGGATTTCAAGATAGCTAATATTGATTTTGATTCTGTCCTGTGGTTATTAGTGGTGATTCTTGGGCAGATCTATAATGAAAGGAGCAAGATAAAAAAGGAAAAATATAAAATGTACAATTTGAGGAGAAAAGGAGCACTATCAAGTATAATGGTGCTAAGTCCAGTACTCAAGGAGATAAAATGTTTTTCAAAAGCCTGAGCTAAATGGAATAAAGGGAGAAGTGATATCAGGGCAAGACCCCACCCAGCTAAGCCTCCAACTTGTGAAAAGGAAATAAAGAAAAGCTTAAGCAGGGGAAAGAAACCATCAAAAATAGAAATTCGATTCAGATATAATTGAATGAGAGGACCATGTTCCAGCCCCATCAAACAGCAGAACTTGGCAGCTTTGCCCACATAGTGTAGGCTTTAGAGTCAAGGGTACAAGAAAAAGTTTGAGGACTCTCCCTCTATGGCTAAAGAAAGTTATTGAGGCCAGTCATGTGTCAGATGTTTCCCTGTATGGAGGCCTAGAATGGCTATTGAGTGAAGTTGTGTAGATGATACATGAATTGTGTTGGAGACCTGTCTTAGTTAGAGTTTCTATTGTTGCAATGAAACACCATGACCAAAAAGCAAGTTGTGGAGGAAAAGACCTTTTTGGCTTATACTTCCCTATTTCTTTTCATCATTGAAGGAAGTCAGGATAGGAATTAAAAGAGGGCAGGAATCTGGAGGCAGGAGTTAATGCAGAAACCATGGAGAAGAGCCACTTACTGTTTGCTTCCCCTGGCTTGCTCAGACTGCTTTCATATAGAACCCAGGACCACCAATCCAAGGATAGAATAACCTATCATTGGCTGGGCCCTCCCCCATCAATTACTAATTTTTAAAGTGCCTTAGAGATAGATCTTATGAAGGCATCTTCTCAATTGAGGTTCCACCCTTTCAGATAACTCAAGTTTGTGTGTCAATTTGACATTAGACTAGCCAGCACAGACCTCAAGATGTTAGAGATGTCAGTGTTTGTGGATGCCTGCCAAGGAAAGTTGAAGGTTAGTTGTAGAACTCTTAGCCCAAAGAGAGAAGTGTGTAACAATCAACCAAGTTGAAAGGAGTTGAAGATCTGGAAAGTGTTTTAACATTAGACATGGAGATGAAGAATCTGGAGTTTGCTTATTTTCCATCTTGCTTAGTCCAGTATTTCCTCACTATGCTTCCTTTCCTCCCTTTGGAATGGTAATGTACATTCAGTGCCATTGTATGTTGGAAGTATGTGATCTGCTTTTTTCATTCTAATTTTACAGGAGCTTACAGTTAAGAGAGTGCCATGAATCTTAGTAGAGACTTTGAACATTGAACTTTTGAGCACTGTTGAGACTGTGATAGACTATGAGGATTTCTGAAGCTAGAGGAAATGCATTTTGCATTATGATGTGGCTACAAGCCTATGGGGGCCAGGGAGTGAAATGTGTTGGTTTGAATGAGAATGTCCTCATAAGCTTGTAGATTTGAATACTTAGCCACCAAGGAGTGGCACTATTTGAAAAGATTAGAAGGCTTTGTTGGAGAAACTGTCACTGTGGGGTGGGCTTTGAGGTTTCAAAATCCCATTCCATTTCATCCCCAGAGTCACTCTTCCTGGTGTCTGAAGGTCAGATGTTGAACTTTCAGCAACTTCTCCAGCACTGTGTCTGCCCGCATGCTCTACACCATAATGAAAATGGACTAAACTTCTGAAACTGTAAGCAAGCCTAAGTTAAGTGCTTTATTTTGTTAGAGTTGCCATGGTTATAGTGGTTCTTCATAGCCATAGAACACTAAGACAGACAGACTGACTGATAGATACACACACACACATACAGAGAGGGGGGAAGGGAGGGAGGGAGGGAGGGAGGGAGGAAGGGAGGAAGGGAGAGAGAGAGAGAGAGAGAGAGAGAGAGAGAGAGAGAGAGAGAGAGAGAGAGAGAGGAGATGCAATTGATTATTTCTTTTTAAACTTCCTGTCAAGTTTCTGGGGGTTTATGGAATGGGTATTGTATCTTGATACATGGAATTAAATCGCTATAAGAAGGCCTTAGCATCTACTCTCTCATCTCACTTTCTTTTCCAGCTCAGATATGAAAAAAATCATTGGTTTCCTTTTCTTTTTGGTGTTTTTGAGACAGAGTCTTACTCTGTATCCCAGGCTATCCTTAAAATTTCTGTGTAACCCAGACAGGTTTCCCAGTCAGATTTTCATCAATCCTTCTGTTTTATTCTCCAAGTGTTGGGATTACAGATATGTGCCCCACAACCTGGCTAAGCTGTCAATTTTTAACTGACCACCCCTTTTATGACAGACCTAAGTGACAACAGCTGGGCAAACAATGGGTTTAATGCATATTTGCTATTTTCTCACAGACTTCTCATTTTGTTGATGGGTATTGTTCTATTCTCTGGAAAATCAGTATACCCAGTTACTTTGCCTATTGACCAATATGAAAAGTTGAGGGCAGTCATCTTTGGTGACTAGAGTGGTTTGCCATGAGTGTCAGGCTTCCTGGATCTGAACCATGTGAATCGCCACCATGCCACCAGCTTAGAAGACATGATGGGAGCACATAACAGATTCATCACTTCATTTGGTAACCTTGGTCAGAGTGTGCCCTCTGAAATCTTCCCAAGTTCACTCTCAGAACCATGGAGCACTGGAGATTCTTATCAAGAAGAGTTCTTCCAGAAGCTTATATTGTTCTCATTAAATGCTGCAACACACTGGTTCTCCTTCATTTTCATGTAGCTCTTCCATCTGCTTATCATCCTTGGTTTCATGCCAGTCAGACAGAAGACTCTTTCAAAATTATAAAATTTCCTAATATTTTGTGTCCTTTCGTCATTGTTATGGGAAGGGCACAGGAGGCAGCTGTGTCCCTTGGTACAGACCAACTCTCCAAATCGTATCTCCTGCATGTTCTGTGGCCTTGACAGTTTAATTCAATGTGGAATTGTTGGGCCTTTGCCAAGTAAGATTTCCAACTGCTGCCACTGCTGCCATAGACACCTCTGTTCTAAAGAGCCCATCAAAGTGTAAAAGTGCATGTGAATAAGGTGCCCCTGAGAAGTACCTAGGCAAAGATACCTAAGGTGTCAAGAAGGTTATCCAGAGTGCAAAGCACTGTCCTCCTCAGTGACCTTTGCTCTGTGCCCAGTATTTTCACTTTTTTGGTAGGTGCTGGTTCATTCTTTCTATAATAGAGACTCACAGCAAGTCAGCCCCACTTCTGGCCCTTTCAGCAAGTTAACTCTTCACCATCTAAATACCCAAACAATTACAAACCACATTAAGAATGTGTGCACACATCTCCAGAGAGGCTAGCTAACAGGGAAAGATCCTAGGAGGGACACATGGATGACCCTGTGAAGGAGAAGTGGAAGAGATCTACATGAGCAGACGGTGTGTGTGGGGGTGGAGGGTGAGGAGTAGGGGATGAGAACATAGGGAAATGAGAGGGTCGAGCTGGAACAGGGACAGAGTGGGAGGGCAGGGAGGGAGATACCATGATAGATGAGGACATCATGGGAATAGGAAGAGGCAGGGTGCTGGGGAGGCTCTCAGGAATCCACAAGGATGACCCCACCTTGAACTGCTTGCAGTGATCCAGAGGGTGCCTGGACTGGTCTACTCTGGTGAACGGTCTAGCAAATAACCTAACTGTCATCATAGACTCTTTGTCCAGTGACTGATGGAGGCAGATGCAGAGATCCATGGCCAAACACCAGGCTGAGCTCTGGAGATCCAATTGATGAGAGACAGGAGGGATTCATTAGGCGGGGGACCTCAAGATCATGATGGGAAGACATGCAGAGATGACTGGCTACACTAGTGAAAGCCCATGAACTGTAGACAAGTGGCTGTGGAGCCCCCATGGGACTGGACTAGGCCCTCTGGATACTGAAGATGGTTGTTTGGCTAGAATTTTTTTTGGGGGGGGGCACCCAGACAGGGGGCTTGAGGAATCTGTCCCTGGTGCATGGGCAGGCTTTTAAGAGCCCAGTGCTGGTGGTGTGACGCCTTGTGCAGCCTTGGTGCAGTGGGGAGGGGCTTGGACCTGCCTATGCTCAGTGTGCCAGGCTCTGCTGAGTGCCCATGGGAGACCTTGATTTGGGGGATGTGGGGATGTGGAGTGGCTTGGGAGAGAGGGCTGCGGGGTGGGATGAGGGAGGAGGTGGGATCTGTGGGTGGTATGTAGAGTGAGTAGAAAATTTCTTTTTTTAAAAAAATTTTTTTAAAGAAAATTTCTTAATAAAGAAAAATGAAAAAAAAAGAGTGTATGTACATGGATATGTGGTGGTACTTCCTTGACATTTTCCTTCCTTGAATTGCAACTTGCAATCACTGCACAAAGACACTAGGTTTACCTTGGGTCTTGGTCATTGACAGGACTTCTGCTTCCCTGGATCAGAGGTCTGTCTGACTCACAAAGGAAAATGGAAGGACAAACCTAACAGATGCTTAGAAACCTAGGAGAAGCATACTACTGGGATTCTAGTAGGTCTGCACAGCCTTCTACACAAACAAACATGGTTAATCCACATAGGACTCAATAAGCAGCAAGAAAGCAGAAATTAACAGTGAGGACAAAGGGAAAACAATATTGATCTAAATCCATCATAGCATCAACAAAAATGTATTTCAATCATGTAGAACACAGTGGAATATTCCAGAAAACCTCCTGATAACAACTGCCTACAATGACCTTATCTGATTATTCCAACTTTTCCCCCTTTCTCACACCCATCTCTCTCCCATACCTTTTAGATGTCAGCATTCCATCTAGGTGATGGATCATAACTCTGTGTTTCAGACAAAGAGCAAATCCTTCATGTTATTTTTATTCAATTAAATATGAAACACAGTTTTAGAAACCAAAGCTCCATTTATGTTTTGCTACTCTTCACCTGTTGGACCACTTAGGCATTTCATTATCAGAACCTTCACCATCTCTACCCTTTACTTTTCTTTCTGGAAGGGCTGTTTCTTTATTCAACTCCTCATTTCATGCAACAGTTATGACTGCTTGCTCTTGCACAACTAGGAACTCGTTTGCTGTGGAGGCACTTGCAGGGGTATCCACAATACAACACATAAAAATAACATTTCTGGGTAAGAAAACCTTTCTACATTATCTACTAACTAACTGAACTGGAGTCTCCTAAAGACAGGCATATATAGAGGGAGAACTGAGGATAAAGGAAGGAAGAAGAAATCTAAGGCCTATATGGTAGAATCCAAACCAATATGGAAATTGAGATTCACAGACACTTCTTTCAAATATAAATTTTGACTATTAATTAGAATCTAAGGCCCTTACTAAAAAGTCACGTCTCTTTTTTTCTCCATATAGAGACACTGACTTAATACACTTCTTTGAGGGAACAGTGACATTAAACACAATCACCTCTGTAATTTCCAGGTGTGATAAACCAGTGAGACTTATCATCACTTCCTTAGAAACTGAGAGAGAAAGGTAAACCACATAAATGAGAGCTGGTGGGTTTCAGGACCAGCACATAGACACTTCATCCCACGTGAAGAGGACATTTCTATGATTTTCACTAGTCAAACTCTTGCCACAATGATCATGAGCCTGACCTTTGTGTGATTGCCTGCATAAAGGAGAAATTGCTTCAGTGACCAAAGATGGAAGTTGTTATATTTGCTTTAGGAAAATGAGAAGTGAGTACACACATTTCAGCTTGAAAGCTGCATTCAATAAAAGGCCCTGACAATGCACTAAGAGTCATAAATAGAGCAAGAAATGATTTCCAGGCCTCTCTCTCTCCAAAGAGAATGCATGAAAGAGGCTGGAAAATCATCCATTGTAGAGCTAAACAAAGATGCCTCATCCCACATCCCTTCCTATTAAGTGAGAAAATAAAGTGTGCCAACCAAAGAAATCAACAATTTCCCTCCTCAGCAAGCTTAAGGAACGTTTTCTGCAGCTCAGGTCACTGATATTAAACGAGAGGAAATTTCAAGAATTCCACCCAAGCACATGATGTTGTCCACAGCAAGTGAGGACACAGAGCATGCAGCTGAAAGAAAGCCCACTCAGAATAAGCTTGTCAACGTCAATTGAAAACTACTCCATCACACTGCTAGCAAACACCTCATTATAAAAAGAGACTCTGCTTTCAGGTGGTTGCTATAAACAAGCACAATGCTTTATCTTTGTGGATTAATGCCTACTTGATAGTTTGTTCAATACTCAAAGTTAAGGCTTTGTTCGGGATGTGGAAGTGTAGAAACCAAGAAATACATGAGTTTGTGCAATGGAGATGTATGAAATATAAATTTAAAATAATAAGCTAAGCACTAAGTTTTATTATATTTTTGTGCCCGAATTATCCATTTTGGGTATTTACATATACTAAAGTCTGTCTCCCACATCACATTTTGTGCTATATAAATCTGGTGCAAGAGGGACCCAGGGCATTAATAATATTATTTATACATTTATTTGCAAGGTTTATCCAGCACAGTTTGCAGCTAGCTAACTGCCTTGTGTCTGGCACATCACCCTTGCAATATTTTACATTAAGCCCTTGGAAATAAGCAAGTCAATGGGGAATTGTTTATGCTTCCTCTCACCCCTCATATCTTGCCTGTGTAGAGAGACAAAAGGACATGAGTTCAATTTAATTAATTTCAATTAGGAAATAAAAGATTAAAGGATAACATCATTCAGATATTTCCCATGTATATTCTAAAGGGTGATAATTCCTGTTTGTCAAGTACGTAATATGATGTTAATATTGAATTTAAAAGCCTGCTAGGGCACTGTCCTCTACTGGAACTGATGCTAATTTTATGGTCAGAAAATAAAATATTTAGAGTCTAAACTACAGCAATAGCAAAAAAAAATCCTGGTTATAGTTTATTTTATTCATATTTCTATGATAAGGGGAACATACAATACTTGTGCTTGACTCTATAAGAGTGTCGATTTCAATTGCCTGGTGCATCAACTCCCATCTCTGGATGATTTTTCAGTAAATACTAAGCTTACTCACAGTACTGTAGTCCCAGTAGTGCATTTCAGAACAGGGTCATGGAGTGGCTTTGGGATGGAAGTGGTGAGTCTTAGGAATATGCCACAGTAGTGTGGCTGATGTCACATATTCAGCATTCAAGGCTATTTCAGAGAGGCTCCCACAGCAAAAGCTTCTTATGGTCAGCAGCACTGAATAATTTTGGTCTGACACAGGGCTTGTTCTAACTGTGGGATCGTGTTCAAATGTCCTGTTGAAGCAGAAGGGATATACTCCCCTTTAGATCACTTATCCCCATATCATACATGAGCCTATTTTCCAAAATGGCAGAGACATGAGCTTGTCCAGTGAAACCAGTTTTGTGGGTTAGCCTTCTGAGACTGTGAAAAATTACAATAGCAAAGTGTGCTTAAAGGAAGAAATATTTACTTTGGCTCATAGTCTCACAGTCTCAGACCATGGCTGTTTGACATCATTTTGTTGGGTCAGAAAGATGGTTGAACTTTATGGAAGGCAATGTGTAGTAGCTCAAAGGTCTTCATTGTGTCTGAGAATGAGGGATGGAGGAAGAGGAGGGGGGAGGAGATAGGGAAGCCAAAAATGAACAAGTTACGGGCATAATACATACTTGTAGTGCATGTCCTTGGTGACCTTACTCGTTATTATTATAGCCCACTCAGTTAAGAACTCATCAGTGAGTGGGTCCACATATGTGTTTACCAAACTCATCCTCCAATTGCCTTTCAATAATGCCTTTACTGGAAGCAAGGCTTCAATATATGAAACTTCTGGGGGACATTTCATATCCAAACTATAACAAGAGAAGGAATGAATTCTGCCAAGGGAAGATAATTTCCCTTCCTGGGAATTTCTTGTCAAGAAACACATGCCACAGGGTTTTGCTGCCATGTTACAGGAGGCTGGGAGTTTTGGCCTTATCCTCGAAGAACAAAGTACTTTGCCTCTTTCCATCCAGTAACTAAAAATCCTGCAGACTCTGTACTGCTCAATTCATCATTTTCTCCACCCACAACCTGTGCGCATAGCTCTTCAGAAACTGGCAATACCACATCTTTTCAGCAATGGCCCTAGTTTGCATGGCTTTTAGTGACCAATGCCAAATGATCTGGTGCAAATTTTTGTTCAATACCTGAATTCACTCTTCACTGGTAAACTTCAAACTGTGTGGTTGCCTGTATGTGTACCCTGTGTGTTACACAGGGATGTCACAAAGTAAGCAGAGTCCTTTTTCAGTTATGCTCCATTTGAAAGTATTGCATGGAATCCTGACTAGCTTCAGGCTTGCCTCTCTGTCCACCTCTTCCCTGGAAACTGCTCTCCAGTGGCTCCACCAAAGTCACTTGGAGGAAAACTTGCTCCACTGGCTTCCTTTTTATTGAGTTCAGGAACTCAGTCCAAGTAATGGTGTCACCCACAGTTACAGTGGCTTTTCCCTCCTCATTTAAGCTTCTCTGAACACACCCTTATCAGCATACCCAGAATTGTACCCCCTGGATGAATCATAATTCCACCAAGTTGGCAATCAAGACCCACCCTCACTAATGCAAATCATTGACTCCATAATTAACTCCTTGTTTGTTCTTAGACAGCTCTTTAAAATCTTGAACTTCATATTTCTTAAGTAATGATCCATACAGTGTCCTCTGTAGCAAAGAAGCAATAAAGCTGAGAAAGTTTGATAGCATTTTTGAGGCAGAATAGTACAGGAACAGCATTTTGTAGCATTTATTTTAAAAGGCAGAATTTGAAAAGCTTATCAGAAAGAAGGACACATTCAATTTCACTTGACAAAAAAATTTAACTACCTTAAGTAATTTCAAAATAAAGTGTGGTATAAACTGTCCCTCCTTAAATGGCTATCATTAGGAACATAAAAACTGGTCAAGATGAAATTTCTGAGTGTTCACATCCCTTTAGCTCATAGGTTACCTCTATTATTTTTGTTTTTAAGACCACCATATATTTTAGATATTTTAAAGATAAAACTACTATATGGGAATTAATGTCAAAATAAAAGTAGAGTAATTATTAGTAGGAGATTTTCAAGAGGAAACATGTTAATTGTTGCCTTGTTACTTATGAAGGTGTGTAACTATTATTAAATTTGTCCAATCTTGACTTCTATGTTATTTGATTTTATTAACAATATTTTATTAATTTAGCAATAAAGATGCTCTGAATTCATAGTGTAAATTCAAAAACCATAGCTCTCATCTTAAAGGTAATGAAAGATAGTTTATCCTAGAGCCATTTCGAGTGACCATAGCTCCAGAGCACAGGTTTAGGATACCCCAAATTTAGCTTACCCCCAAATGTTTCAATGTGGAAGCAGTTTCATGAAGTTTTATAATTTTACAGGACAAAGAAAGTCATTAATCAAGACAAAATCATTGATAGGTACATAGAGAGGTGGTTACAGCCAGATCGGGGAAGCTTTCCTATAGACCCAAGAGGCTATCTGATAACATTCTTACTTTTTGAGATGGTAGAAGCTAGTAGTTTCTTAAGTTAATAGATTCCAAAAGATTTTTTTTTATTGTGTTAGTTCAGACACAGAGGTGGATAAGGAATGGCTTATCCAGAAGGATAAGCCTAAGATAAGCTAATCAGTCCTAATACCTGAAACATTCCAACCTCTCCACAGTACTGCAGTCTAATCTTTCAGTCTCTGCAGACACAATTTCTTTCCAAGAATTCTATTTCACAGTAGGACTGGGTTTTCCTTCTTCCTTTCTGCCCCATTTCACCCATCTTCTTCTTTTGTTATTTAAGTAATACAAGTAAGCTTGTATGTTTTTCTTTTCTATTTTCCATGTAATCTTTGGCAGCAATTTTGTCAAGACTTCAGAAATCATTTCAAGTTTCTCTGGCTTGTGTTTTGGATACAGTTTCAGACCAAGGGAATTAATTTCGTGACCTCTTCTGACTCTTAATAACCAACAGACCTCCATGACCTCACATTGATCCATTACCAATTCCTCATGATCTTTAAAAATTAGTTGAAAATACATAAAAATATTTGACTTTCATTTGTACAGTAATAGCAATCTAGGTTCATTCACTTTCTGGCATTTTATTTTTTTTCCAGCTCAAATGAAGAAATTCATTTTCTTATTCTCCAAGACACCAGCAGAGACATTGTCACAGATTTTCTACTCTATACCAAGTGGTGGTACACAATAATCACTCATTTGAGATCAGCCCACACATAGCTAGAAGATTCAGTCAAGCAATTAGGAGTTACATTGAACTTAAGACTTTTACTTTTTAATAACAAGCACTTTTAGCATACTCTTTCTCACTGAAACTATGCTTAGTTCTCTGCAATTTATGTTTTAGCCTCTATAATGTTAGCAAGATATGAATATATGCATGAAGAGTTTCAGTGAATGTAATTACAGTGGCAGAGTGATAAACATGTAGCTATTTTGCCTGATAATATTATGTATTTAACAGGTTTATTTGTTCAACAGTTTGAACTTTAATTATATTTTGCCATTTGGGAGTTTTAGACATGTAACAATCATAGCTCTTCTCTGGTTATTAGTTTAAGAAGATTGCATTCATCATAAAAATAATCCAGATTTATTTATTAAAATTTTTTCTCCTTAATGCCTTACAAGTGAGCTAAGATCTGATCACTTTCTTTGCTGCTGGTGTTATGTGACTCATTTATATGCTGAACAAATCACTTCCCAATCTACATGCAACAGTGAAAGATGCTAAAGATGGCTGGAGCCCGAGGCAGCGCAGTCAGGTGCTGTCATACAGACCTGGAGCTCTTCCCCAAACTCTGCTGACATATTCCTTTGTGGATCTCAAACACATTGAGAAGCTAGCAAATGAAGTAAAAGTGAACATAGAGGAAGTGGACCTGGGAAACAAAGAAATAGGGAAGGAAGGAAGAGGGGGGAGAAGGATGGAAGAAAATGCACAGTGAAGCCAATAAAAAGAGGCAGGGCCGGTCTTCTTATCCACCCAGCCCATTTGCTTCCTGTCTCACCACAGCACAACAATCCCTTGGAAATTATTCCTTGTCAATGAGGAAAGGCATGATTTGGGTAAATGTCAAAGAGGTTTAAAAGGGCTGGTATAGTTCATATTAAATAGGTGAAGTTTGGAGAAGATGCATTGATGATTCTTTGTTAGTTGGCCATTCTGTTCAGTGTTTATTATTTGGGTATTTGGGCAGGATGCAGTTCAGTCTTCAACACCAAAGAAGCCTGTCCCTGCTTCCTACATCAGAAATCTGCCTATACAAGGCACATTTGGTTAGTCAAATGATTTCTACAGTATATTCTTTTAAAAAATGTATTTTTTCCAAAATCTGTCTTAAACATGTTTTGTTTAGCTTACAACATATTGTTGTTGAAGATGTAACTCACATTGAGTCAAATGCACAGATCTTAAGTGTTCAGCTTGATGAATTATATGCATGTGTACATTAATGTAATGACTTTTCACCTCCTAGAAGGCAGTATCTCATCTCCCTCCAATACTACTCCCATTTTCCAAGGCAGCTTAAGTAGAACTAGTTTTCATTTTACCAAATCATATTTGAAGTCAAAAGGATGGTGATAAATTTGTGATAAAATGTGATTACCAATTTTAGTATTTGGACATCAAAGTGTTTAAGTATATCTGTTTGATTCTGATAAATAAAACTATAAAGTGTGTTTTAATGGGAGAGGCAACTCATTCATTAATTAAACAATCATTCTTTGTAATACATGAAAATCATATTGGATAGTGGAAATGAAAGTTAAAATAAAAGTAGGTACTGCAGATCCTGTTCTAAAGGGGTTTAGAATTCATGTTCTTTGTACTGGTATTTATACCTATCATTCTGAATTGATGAATGTGGGGTGCATGCATAGGCAGCTTTTATTTATCTAATTTTTTTGTACATGAAACTTAAACTATGATCAGCTCATGTTTACATCACATTCAATAAATCAGTTCTGTGGCTTCAATGCTATCCAGGCTACTCTGAAGTGAGGTTAAAAACAATTCAGGTAAGCCACACTTGTTCTGGACTTGATGCATATACTGTGGTCTCTGTTTTGTTTCCTGCAGTCTTATAACTAACTTGTGACTTCAGTCTGCCCTTTTTAAATGATGCTGTCTTAGAACTAACTGTCTAGTTCTTGGTGCCATTTTCTTGTATGCTGTGTCTCCACTGGCTCCAGTACCTCTGGTTTCCATGGGCAACCGCACTCATGTGTGTGTATTCATACATATTTAAAAATAAAAACAAAATATTTCTAAAAGAGATGGTAAAACATTATTCATCTCTCTTTAACACACATATGTCTTTGTTGGTATGTAAATATAAACATTCAGACAAATTGTATATATATATACATAATATATATGTATCTATACATATATCATATATTAATACAGAAAACTGCATTCCAAATTATTTAATCTGCCATCACTTTATTATTGTTTTTTATGTTTATGACAGTTTTAATGAAATATTTGGTTCTATCTTTTGTAGAAATCTGCAATTATAGGGTATTTATTTATAGACTAGAGGAAACTGAAGCTTAATGTATATTCATATGTATAGTCATATGTAAATATATACATATTACACATATTCAAACATAAAGAGTTGCCTCATAGAAATATTTATTCTTTTTGTCCTTATGCTTTCTCTGAAGTCTTAGTAAATTATTATTTTTGCCTGTGATGAAGAATTGAGAATTTTTGTCATTTTGTAAAGGAAACTGTAATTGATCCTACATGCTTTTGATGATTTTCCTAGAGCTGCTCCTACCTTGGTCACTTCTGACATCAGAACACATCCCTGCTACATTGTGATGTGTGTGAAATATGTTGAAATTTTTGAAAAACACCACCTTGTTACTGGCACAACACACTGTTCATGGAGTACAATGAAGAGTTGCCCACTCAAACCTATGCATTTTTAATCAATGGGCTTTGAACACGGAGCCAAGAATATACCATGGAGAAACACAAATCTCCACTGTGAATAGAACTAGAATTCTCTATTCATACTGAGCCAAAGTATAAAATGATATTGGTGCTTCAGCTTACACCACATTAAAAAAAGTTTTTACAATGTATTAAAGACCTAAACATAACCAATTTAATTGTGAAGTTTTAGTGACTAGGAAAATAAAAACAGGAATAGGAGGTGCTACATAACATTTACAACGTACAGAATTCTTAGAAAAGGCACCAAAATATAGGGTACAGAAAAGAAACTAGACACTGGGATTGCATCAAACCAAAAACTTCATAGCACAGTCAACAGAAAATAGCATGAAGAGACAAAGAAGATGATGGGAAGAATTTTTTGAAAACAATACACTAGAAGCAGGTACATAATAAATATGTGAGGAACTCAACCAACTCATTAGCAAACCCAATAAAATGATAGAAAATTTTTCAAACTCAAATTACCCAAACAAACAAGCAAGCAAGAGGCATAAATAGCCTCCTCTCAAGAAAAAAAGACACACAAATGGCCAGCAGGTATCTGATGAATTGTTCAACAAAAGTTGTCAAGAAAATAAAAATGAAAATTGCTATGAAAAGTCACTTCATATCTGTGTGAATGACTATTTGCCAATATACAGAAGGTAAGTACTGCAAAGATGTAGAAAAACCCTAGAGCGCTGTGGGTGGGAATGTAACCTAATAAGGCTACTGTGGAAAGGAAAACATAGATATTATCATATGACTAAGAAATCTTATGCCCAATTTGATTATCAAGCAACAATGCATAAAGAAAGTACATTACCCATACCCAGTGGAACCCTATTTAGCAGTATAAGAAGATAAATTCTTATCATTTGGAAAACCTTAGGAAAGTAAACACATAAACAAAGAGAGCCCCGTGTGGCTATGTAGATCTATAATCTTGACACTTGGGAGTTAAAAGCAGGAAGAGGACTAGCTCAAGGCTAGCCTGGGCTAAATATAGATACCATATTCAAAACAAAGACAAATACAACAACAAATGAAAGAAAAAAATACTGTGATAATCATGTAAATTAAGCTTGTTTTGGAGAGTAGATGTTCTGTGAGAGATCAAATATAGTTTAAAACAGTAGAATAATTCAAAATAGATCTTGTGAAAAAAAAAAGCTTGGTGTGAAAAAAAACACATTATTGCTTAAATATGTAGTTTCTGATGCTCTTCTGGTACTAGGAATTTTATTTTTCAAAGACAAACAGAATATTAAATATTGTCTTTATATATTCTCATCGTCCTTTAGATACTGAATATCTCTACAGATATATTTTAAATCTTATTATTGCAAATTGCTGCTGGGTCCACAATAACTTGATTTTTGACAGTGGCTTCTAATGTAATTTTGTTGTTTCAGCTGCTATTTCTCATTTGTTTTACAAATGAGTGGCTTCTTTATACTCTTCATTTTTGTAGGCTTTTAGTATGTCAAGCTTTATTATCTGGCAACAAGGTGATGTTTTCCCATGGCATTTGCCACAACAAAGTAAGCGAGTTCTTCATGTGTGCTTAGATTCTTCACTATGTTGAGAACTCCCTAAAAAATTTAACCAAAAAATTATTTGTAAGCATCCATGACACTAACATATAAGAATAAAATCATTTTGAACTTCATTTTAATGCATGTGTAGCAATTTAAAATGATAAACCTTGATGACTAGCATATTTCTTCAAAAGCAAAAATTTCAAAAATGTGCATGAGTAACACCAGAAAGGAAATAAACAAAACCACAATAACTACTTAAGTTATCCCTTGGTCCTATTGGAGCAATTTTTAAAGAAATGTATTTATTTTGTTTTCACTACCTGTGTGTGAGGGGAAGGGAGGGGCAGGGGAGAGGGGGCGGTACAGGTGTAGCATGATTGTGTTATAGGAACGTGTATTAAGATCAGAGAACAACTTATAGAAGTCAGCTCTCTCTACCATATGGGTCCAGAAGTTAATTCCTGTTGTCATGTTTGAGAAAAGATACTTTTACCTGCTGTGCTAGTTCATTGGTCTATTGTTTTAGAGATTTAAAAGAAACATTTTTATTTATATGTATGTGTACGTACACATACATGCACACACACACACACACACACACACACACACACACACACACACACACACACTTATGCATACATGGACACAGGTGACTGCAGAGTCCAGAAGAGAGTGTCAGATCTACAGAGGTGTAGATGGAGTTACAGATAGGTATGAGCCTTCTGACATGGGTGCTGGGGTGCAGAGGCAGGTCCTCTGCAAGAATGGCAAGCATTCCTAAGTGTTATTCTTTTACTCTGGTCTACCTGTCACATCTGATAGTGTATGATCTATCACTGAAGCTAGTGTCAGTCTTCTGTTTAGTCTTAGAGGCAAAGGTCTGTGTAGCTATATCATCACTGGCCAGAGTATTGAAGAGAAGCTAGGCAGAAGAAGACCATGAGCAGTCTCCTAATTCCTCATGCTTCAAGAGTGTTCTACATTCAGAGGAAGGAACCTTCCCCTGCCATATGCACTGTGTGTGAATGTTGAAACTTAAAACTGAGGAAAGGACCATCAGCAAACCTTCAAGAGTCATTATTTTTCTGTTTTGCTTAGGCTAACATTTACTATAAGTATATTTCTGAGAAAAACAAGCATACATATTCCATAAAAGGTTTCAGAGCATGTGAAATCCATGCCTAAAATGATCAAAGAACATTTTTAGTTTTGTGCCCAGACAATTTTTAGCATTTTAACTCAATGCAGCTTAGCTTACACTAAATAATTTTGTTTGCCTTGTTAAAACCAGAAATAGAATGAAAATGAGTTGACTTCATTCCCCCTTGTTACTATCAGGATAACTTGTTTTCACTGAAAACCACATGACAGCAGATGCACAAAACATATTTATATTCCTCAGAAATGTGAAGGAAAGGGGGTTGTTTGGTCTAAGCAGGACAAGACTGTTTTATCAAAATGAAGTATCCAAGTTATGGCTGATGAATGGCATGCTTGTTTTGGCTCATTGCTGCATAGATCTTACACAAACCAGTAATGAGAAACAGATCTTAGTAATATAATTATTATCTAGTTGGTAAATGTTTTTTATTCATTTACATATAGTATCTAGAATTCCATTCACTGTTTGAGGTGTGTGAGTATTCAGTCTACCTCAATTGTCAGTCTAGTTACCAGTGTCAGGAAGTACATAGTGTACTTAAGGCCAAGTAGGAGATGAGAAGGATAGACTGTCTGGAAATCAGGATGGTGAAGCACTGTCTTTAAAACCTTGATTTTGTATAGTCCTGGCTATTGTCATGACCTCGACACAGGCAGATTGACATGGATTCTGAAAACAGGTATCTAAGTTTTAGTCCTATTTCCTTATGCCATACTTTCCCATATAGGTTCTGCAACATTGGACACAATACTTGGCTACTCTGAACCCTATTAAAATAGGAATAGAAATAGCCTGACTCTTAGAGTCACTGTAATAATGAGACAGAGCTATATTTGTAAGTGCTTATGTTAGTGTCTTTTGTAGACTAATAGTAGCTATCACATTCAAATATCTAATATATTTTTGTGCATGGATTATGCATCTATCTATATAATGCTTATGTAGACAATTGTGCTCCCAAGATTGATCTTGGCTATATTACTATATTACTAAGATCTACTGTTTCTCATCACTGGTTTGTGCATGATCTACACAGCAATGAGCAGATAGAAACATGTCATTCATCAGCTGTAACTTGGATACTTCATTTTGATGAAATGGTCTTCTCCTGCTCAGACCAAACAACCCCTTTTCCTTCACTTGTTTGGAAATATAAATATGTTTTGTTTTTCTGCTATCAGGTGGTTTTCAGTGAAAGCAAGTTATCCTAATAGTTATATGATTTTCTGTGATTATTAGATGACAGTATATTTATTATGAAAAGGCAAGCCACAAATAATATTTATTTAAGCTTTGAGAAAAGTCACTTAAGGCTGAACTGTAGGGACATATACCTAGCATTGTACTAACCACTAGATACATGGCATCAATCAGGAAGTGTTAAAAATTAAGGGATGATGCTGGTGCTAGATTTTTAGTATAATTTTGGTACAATAAATTGTAGAGGGCTTCCAACAGAGGATGACTGAGTGAGTGTTACACACCAGGTATGAGAGTTCTTGTGAATCATTTATGAGCAACAAAATCTAAAAGAAAAGGGATTAAGAAATTCAAATTATCTTCAGTTTTTATGAAAACAACATGTTATCTGATGGACACAATGTTCCTGAATGTTAGGCCCAGGTGAGTTTTTAATGAGGTCAACTGATCTTGATGATGGCCTTCTTGAATGAGATATTTAAAGATCACATTGGGATCTTTATGATATTATCTATAATTTCAGAGAAAGTGACAACTTACAATTCTCTAGTTTTCTCTCATAGTTTGGAAACATCAAACTTGATTTTTAAGAAAACAGTCATCTAGACTGTGTAAATGCTACCAGTGAGAGGATAAAAGAACTAAAGTATTCACATAAATCAATAACATAAATCTTTGCCCAAATGCAAAATAAGTTTTGAAGCATTGTATCAATATCAATAGGCCTTTGATATAAAATGGAATTCACTGGTATTTATAACCCACAACATAAACTTCTTCAAATTCCACATTGTATTTGGTTTACCTGTTTGGTTCCCAAAACTGCTTATTGAGGCAGCTTCTGGCTATAACTAAAATTGAAAACACACAAGTTCTCAAATAGGACCACATGCTATTTTCACCAAACACAGAGTAGGAAATGTTGGCAAGATTTTAAGAATCATCTTGGATGGTTTCCCACTGGTTTCCAAAGAAAATGGAATAAGCAATATACAGATGCCCAAACATTTGGATTTTCATCATCACAAAACCCATATACAAACTTTGGAAATATTGTCCATGACTCAGTCTCTACACAATATATTTGGAAACAATAAAGAAAAATCAAGGATGCATAGAGTTGGTTGGAAATGGAAGCTGGATTCAATGGCTGACTATGAATAACTGTGCTGTTGAAACTTGGCTGGGAGAGGAAAGCTGGAGGGAGTAGACAGCTTGTGCTGCCTATTGTGTTTGTATGAATGGCAGGGCTCAAGTTTGTGGAGGCGACTCCCCAGCAACAGGTCAAAATGCATCATGACCCTAGTCATCTGAGCTGATAAAATAGCTGCTACAAGTGTGAATGATGTCATATTCTAAGATTCATTCTACGTATTTCATAGTATGTGAAAAGCAAGTTAGCTGCCAAAATATCCTAAAGAAGAAGTGATTCTATAAGTTTATTGTGTTTCACTCAAATACAGTGGATGACACCAGTTCCAGGCTGAAAGAGACTTCTATGTGTACAAATCTATGCATTTCAGACAACTCTTTAATTGGACATACAATAGTGTCTAAACATATAGATTTAAGCTATGTCACTAACAGTGTTTTCAGATCACTGCTTAAATACATTGCCTATCTATATTTGTTAAAAATGATAGGATCATATGCCAATATGAATTACAATGCTGTTAATGTTCATAAGGTTTGAGTTTATAGAATGAGTGCTGGCATGATTGATTGTTATTGATTTAACTGTGAAAAAATAGCTTGTTTATTATATCCCACAGTTTCTCTAAACTCTACTATAGTTACCATATATTCCTGATGATAATACCTTTTGGGATGTGGTTTTCAGCTGACTAAATGCCGGTCATATTAGAGTGGAATGCACACATGTTACTCAGTTAAATGAAAAATATTTAATTATACTAATAAATTAAAACATGCACATTATATTTCTTAGGAATTGGAATCACATTCATAGATTTCTGATTTCATACAGATTACTAGAAAATAGTGTATTCCTGCTTTTAAGCATACAGAATTATTTTATTTGTTCATTTAGTAACTGTTTATTGAGAAAATATAAATGCCATATTATACAGAGAAGATACATGGACTTGTGGAGATTGTATCTGGTAAAAGGAAAGAAAATAAGTGTGCCAACAGAGATATTAATTACAAGACCAGTTAAGATCCAGGAAATGATGAATACAAAATAATACACATGTGACTATGGATGATATGGAAAGCATGCACAAAGTTAATAAGAGAGAAGGCTCCTGAGTCATTCTGTTACCAATGTTACTAAATACCTGATAACAACCATTTAAAGGAGGAAAGTTTTGTTTTGCCCAAGATTTCAGAGCTTTCTATTCATAATCAGCTGAACTCACTAGCTCTGGGGCTGTGATGAGGAAAGAAGTGTAAAAACCAAAAGTGCTTAAGCATCTTCCCAATAGCATTAGTCCCTTTGTGAAGCATACTGACACTGGCCCCATATATCTTTCACCAAATTTAGACCTTTTGGAGTCCTAGCTGATCGATGTCTACTCTAGTATCCAGATAAGACCACTTGAACCCCTTGTCTTGGTACAGTCCTTGTTCCTTTTATGTTACCCCTGTGGTACAGAGTGTGGAGGTAAATATCAAACCTCTCTGTACTTCCTGAGTAGATTGCATTTCCCAACTTCCTCTGTAGTCAGGCACTGCTTTGTAACTAATGCATAGCCAAAAGGATGTGAATGGTAGTCCTATGGAATGGACAAGATACTTGTTTATGCGCAGCCCTGTTTTTTTTTTTTTAATCATCTCATGGATGTATGGAGTTCCAGCATACAATCCATCTTCATTCTCTACCATTTAGACCTGATGAGTTCCTTTACACAGTTCTTCCTATTTACCCATCTCTTACATATGATCGGTTCTTATGCACAGTCCTTATACTTTCCCCATAGATTAGACATAATAAGTGCTTACACTCAGTCTTTCTTCATTCTCTATCTGTCCACAGAATTCAGAGATACTTCAAGGACTAAAAAGACATTGGGTCCTTGAGATAGAAAATGCCTGGTTCCCTGCATAGCCCAGTGTAGAAGTAAGCACTGTGGACTATACATTATTAAACATTGGGCTGTTTCTTGTTAGGTTAGAGACTTGGAGATTTATCCATGCAATAGACAATGTCACAGGCACCAAATTAGCATGCACTGTTTTTCTTCTCTGTGTATACTCTAGGAACACTCATTTTCTATATTTTCACTTCTGCTGTTAGTGGATTTTCTATAATATGCTAGCTAAAGTACATCCTATTTATTAAATCTCTATGCATCCCTAATTTAAAATCAATGAGTGACCAGAAGCATAATATTTTCAGATCTAGAAGGTATTGGACAGTGCTTGTTCCTAAGTTAGGAGAAAAGAGCAGATGTCATGATTTAAGCTGTAACACTTTGTCCTTCATAGAGTTAAAGATAGTTTAAGACATCATCTAGCAAAATTTCTGAATCCAAGCACCTGGTTCATCTTTTTTTTTCTATTTAGGGACCTAGTTGTATCCTATCAGAATTTTGGGATTGGGAAAATTCAAGTATACCTTACAATCGCAACCATATTAATATAAAGGCTGAATCATCTTATTGATTTTCTTGAGGTACTGGGAACCAAATCCAAGGACCTGTTCATGTTTGGTGAGCACTAAGCTACACTCCCAGCCCTCTGAATTATTTTTCTTTTAAAATATGTACTCTCGGGCTGGAGAGATGGCTCAGAAGTTAAGAGCACTGACTGTTCTTCCAGAGGTCCTGAGTTCAATTCCCAGCAACCACATGGTGGCTCACAACCATCTGTAATGAGATCTGATGCCCTCTTCTGGGCATCATACATGCTATATACATAATAAATAAATAAATCTTTAAAAAAATATGTACTCTCTGATAATGGGGTGGCATAGCTGCTGTAGTGCTTGCTGTAGCATCAGGAGGATCTGAATATAGATCCCCAGCATAAATGTGAAAGCTGGATGTCCTGGTGTTCATCTGTAACCATATTACTAGGGAGTTAAGACAGGTAGTGTGTTGGACCTCATTAGCCCTATAGTCTAGTCCAATAAATGAGCTTCAGGTTCAGTGAGAGACCCTTTCTCAAAATAAAATAAAGTAAATTAAATAAGAGAATAAAATATTGCTTTTTTCCCACTAAAGCTTACAGAGCTTCTTCAGGTATTATGAGAACTAATCCTAAAGGAGGAGGTTTGAAGGTCAATTCCAGCTGGATTCCTCTAAGTCTTCTACTCACATATGAAAACTAGCTCCCATAGTTCCAGAATTCAAAGGAGAAAAATATAGGAGTTCCACCCAGCTATAATGCCTGCAAACAGCAATTACTAGAATAACAAGATATCCTGAAAAGTGCAATAATGACACTTATATTTTGTGAATAACCAACATCCATCTAATTTGACTTAAAGCTCACTAAATTGGATGGAGTTTATGTCTGGAACTATAGTCCTACTGCATCATCTCTGTCTGGTGAGGCCATGGACCCTAATAGTACCTAGGACTGCCATTTCCTTTAACCAGTATAATTTCTAACTGCATTATGAATACTTATCATTAGTTTTCACCCCTTTATTAAAGAATCTTATTTTTGCAACAGTCAGAGATCATTACAGAAAGCCACAACAGGTTGAAATGCAAAGAACAATGGACCTTGGGGTGCCCATCCCCAATTGATATACCTATGGGAACCCCTACACCTGAAGCACAAGGCACATTATGTATGGAAGATGGAACTGAAATATTGCAAGATCTAGAAGACCAGCATGTCTGTTGCAAGACAGTGTCTCCCATAAACAATAGGAAACTACACCCGTGAAAATTTAACAATATTGTTGCCTAAACAAGACTTGAGAAATGACAACATCAATTGACATATCAACATAGATGGAAGAAGTCTCACAAGGCCACACCACTAGATGAAGAGCTACAGGCCATTGATGATTGCTGAGAGAAGGCTAATCAATATTCTTCAGAGGCAAGCCCTCTGATGGGTTATACCATTCCAAGCAATCAGCCAGAAGCATCTATCCATCTGAGCAACACAATGTGAACTCACCAAGTTATATTTATAATATTTATAAGTATATGCTTATGTGTAACGATAATAATTAAAGAATAAGAGTGTGAATTTGAAGAGTTTCAGGGGCACAGAAGATACAGGAAGAAGGAGGGGATGGAAGGAACTAATGTGAATATATCCATATATGAACTTATCAAAAAATAAGGCAGAGAAATAGTTGAAGGAGACTTTACTGTCAACTTAAGTCTTTTATATTCATGTGCATGTGTGCATGATCACCTTTGTGCACAGCAGTATGCACATACAATATAATATGCATGCTATATTACAATTAAACCTTCTTTGATATGTGGCCAATCCTCTTCTCCTTTTCCTTTTTGTCTGTCTGTATGTCTGCTGTTTCTTGGTATCCTGTCATTAGATAAATGCAAGTTAAACCCACAGTAGACATCATTATGGTTGAAATAGATAAAAGTACTGAAAATAGCAAGCATTGGAATTAGATGTAGAAGCAGTGGGGTTCTCATGCCTTGCTGACTGCGGTGTAAAATGGGTAATAGTTCCAAAAACGGGCATGAAAATTCTTGCAAAATCATATCTGTAACTACTATGGGACATAACAATTGCACCTCTGGGTGATTTCACCCGAATTGGTGAAACATTTGTTGATAAAAACCCTGTCTATGACTGCTAATAGTGACTTTATTACCAGTAGCTCCAAAATGGAAACAACAGTTTTGTGCTGCACTGGGTAAATGGTTGAATAAAAGGCACTACACCCTTGCTTTGGAATAGTAGTTGCAATAAAAAGTGAAGTATCAATCCACACAATAGTGTACATGCATCATGAGGTAGTGAAATTAGGGTGAGTGGAAAAAAATACAAAGATAATCATACGCCTATAACAGTCACAAAATGACAAAATCATATAACAATAAAATAGTGGTTAGTGGGACCAGTTATAATAAAAGTTAGTAAGTACAACAGTGTTGTAGGATGTATAGGATTTGGGTGACAGCAGGATGGCTCTGCATCTTCACTGAAGTGGTGCTTCCTTGGTTCTGGGTGTGCTGGAGTTGCACAATATATTTAAAATGAGTATACAAGAAACTGGTAAAATGTGACTAAGTGTTTTAAACATTGATTTATTTATTAGTGGTAGGTGTTACATTTCCATGTGGAAGTTGAGGCAACTTGTAGGAATTGATTCTTTCATTCTACCATATGAGTTCTGGGACTTGAACTCAGATCATCAGGCTGGGCAGAAAGTTCCTTTACCTACTGTTTCACCTTTCAGGCCCTGGCTATAGTCATTAGACTGAACCAATGTCATTTTCCTGGTTGGCTAAATAATGCTCTAGATATGAAAAAAAATATTACTGTTACAGAAATGGGTATATGTCATATCTTCACATTTACTCTAAAGCTATTACAAAACAAGTAAGTATGATTTTAATTAGAACAAATTAGATGTTTATATAATCAGGTCTATAACAAAAAAACTTTACTCTCAGAGAAACAGGGCAAGACTAAAAAACATGGCAATGTATGATTTGTGAAGTGATGAAGGCTCCATGTCATCATAAGTTCGGCAATTTTTCCATAACTCAGCTAGCCTTAAATTCTACCACTTCTATTAGGTTTCTAGTCTGCACTTTGACAGAAAACTTAAGGAGAAAAACATCAAGAGTTGCTAAAAAGATACCCTAGTTACAATCATCAGTCATGGACAGAAAGTATGCTAGTAAGATTTAAAAAAAAAAAAAAAAAAAAAAAAAAAGCAGTTGGAAATAGGACGAGTACTCTCCAGTGGGTTGTTCACTCCTAGAAGTCAGTAGCTGATTCTACAAGTGGAATGAAGTTGATAAGTTTCCCATGTGGGAAAAAAATCAGATAAAATTTCTCTCTCACAGCATCTAAAAATATAAGAATAAAGAGCAAAATTATAAAACTTGTTATAAAGTCCATTTTAAAAACCAACAAAATCAGCCTAGCATAGTGTTCATGCCTGTAATGACAGCATGTCAGCATAGAGAGGCAGAGGCAATACTCCAAGTTTAAGACTTATCTAGATGACACAGAAATCTTCTGTCTCAAAGAAACCAATGTCAATTAAAAAAAAAAAAAGGCCAGCAAACGAAACCTCAACAAAATCCACTGTTGTGTTTGTTCTCACATATGAGGAGAGAAATCTTTTCCTGAAGAAAATATAAGTGGCACAACTTCTAACAGGAAGTTTGATGTGCTTGATGACAGTAAAACTCAAAGTTTCTGTTTGGCAAACCATATACAAGAAAATACAAATAACAGTGAATATTTCAATGCATATAAACAAATCACAGGAGATTTCTACCCTGACACAGTACAGGGATTCTACAATTAAAAAGGAAGAAAATACAATAGAAAAAAAAATGGCCTTTTGTGTAGAATGTAAAAATTACCAAATAAACAAAGGGAGGTAGCCATCCTCATTGCTATTTAGGGAATAAGAGCCAGAGGATGGGGAAAACTGTCACACATTGTTTGTGGACCTTACATGGTCACTGACCTCTTGAATTTACAGCAGCTGTGGCTACCTGTACTATTCTTGCAAAGATTTGAACCCACGGGCATTTCATTGCAGATGAAGGAAGGCCTGCAAGGTCCCACCCCTCTCTAAAAGATTAGTGGATGTTCATACTGCCTGAGGGTAGGGAAGGATCATTTTCTTCAATTATGTAGCAATTGTTAAGTTGTCCATGTTCCTATAAATGCTCACCAAATTAAAATTATTGGATCACCAAAAGAAGAGCCATGAGAGCAGGAGAGGAACGTGTTTGAAAGAAGAACATCAGCATGAGAAGGATGGAGATAAGAGAGGTTAAGAGGGGATTGAAAAATGATGAGAATGCTTTGTATATATGTACAAAATTGTCAATGAATAATAGAAGAAATAACATTATAAATTGGTCAAACATACTAACTATGGCATGATAGATTTACATCACCTTTACAGGTAATCACTGATCACATGCAGAAATACTAGCAGTTGCAAGTGTGTACCACATGACAGCCCTTTCTACCAATCCCCTGCAGTGGAGGAAACCAATCCATGGCACCATTTTGAATATCTGTATGTAGAAAGTATACATGGCAGATTTCTCACCCTTTCTACCACCAGGTAACCTTGCAGTGAATATGCTAACTTTCGTTCACAAAGGTTCTCTAATGGCAGTTATTGCAACAGAAAACAGATAAAACAAAGATGATTGATATAGACCTAAAAATGTCAGTCATCAAGTACAAATACAAAAAGCATGAAGCCGAATTAACAAAGTTAACTACAAAAAAAGTACAAATTTTAAAAAGGTGCAACGTGTATGACAACAAGCACTCAGATCATGTGTCCAGACAAACTGTTGATGAATGGATAGATGGATGGATGGATGGATGGATGGATGGATGGATGGATGGTTGGATGGATGGATGGTTGGATGGTTGGATGGATGGATGGATAGACTGACAGTCTGAGCACAGATATCTAAGTTATTTGAAATGGTGATTCCTTTAGATAATATGGAGAACAAATGTTTGGAGTAAGGCTTTAGCTGATGCTTCATTGTTTTATAGCTTTGAAAAAAGCTAAGGCAAATAAGGCACACCATGCTAACATCTGCTAAATTTCAACAATAGTGTCAACATTATCTGCTCCCATAATTTTTATGTTTGAAAATGCTTAATAATTTGAGAGGAAATTTCCAAGCAATAAGGAAAGCAATAGACAATGGACAGATAACAACGTTGCTAGTCTTAAAACTGTGGGTTTCTTGTGGCAGTTTTATTTTATCCTTCCATCTCCTAAAATAGTAATAATCTGGAGAATGAAATGTTCTCCTGCAAGCGGGGGGAGGGGGGGGCCGCAAAGGGGTGGGGTGGGGCTTAATGTTGTAGGGTAAAAGTCTTCCCAGTGATAGTTTGAAGTGGGGATGACATCCTACAAATAGCCACCTTCAATGAGTGTGTGCCCTAGGGTCAGAATAGCAGGGGAATGCCAGGATTTTGAGGAGAATTGTCTTGGCATACTGCAGGGGCAGATCCCTCCAGTTGGTAAACACATCCAGCAGCATTCACACCTGCCTGCTCAAGTCTTTTCCTTTTGGGCACTTGAAGGTCAGCAGGACCTATGTATAGTACAGTGCATCTCCACATATCTGGCAGCTGGGGAAAACATAAGTCTGGCTGTCTTCAACATTTTCTTTATAGCACAGAGGTATTGAGAAGAGTCCTCAGTGATTACTTTTTGGGGAAAATATAAAAAATAATTAAGTGCCTCAATAATTTCCAGACGTTTATGAACTTGCACTCTGGTGATCTTTTAAATTTTTATTTTCTTTCCAAACTGTTCTTATTCTATTGTCCACTCCAGTGTGATTCCCAAGCATTGAGATAAAATATTCTTGATCAAAAGAAAAAATTCCTTCTTAAATAGAAGGAGGATTTTAAAGTCTGCAGCTACTTCTCTTAAGTTTGAAAGAATTCATTGTCCCACACCTAGAATACACTAAAATCCATTTGCAAATGGATTAGAAGTACAGATATTGTCAATAAAGATGAGACAACCTCACTGTTACTATGTGTGGGTTCCAGTTTCCTTTCAGTTGGTATGATAAACATTCTGCCTAAAAGCAACTTAGAGAAAGAAAGGTTTTATTTCGCTTACAACTCCAGGTCATGGCTAAATATTTAGGGAAGTTATGGTGGAAATTGAAGCAAAAACTACATGAAGGAACATTGTAGGAACAATTGCTAGTTTTCCCATAAGCTGATTCTTATCTAGCTTCTTTATGGCCTTAGGACTACCTGCTCATGGAATCATGCCTCCCATGTTCAGAGTAGGTCTTCTTATATTAACTAGCAGTTAAAAAAATAGACCCACAAAGATATCCAGAGTGTAATCTGACTTAGGCAGTATCTCCCTATCTCCCTCTAGGCTTTCTTCTCTGATGACACTAGTAAAGGAGGGTCAATGGAACTTGAGCCCTCTGGAAAGCTATAAATGGCCCCATCAAGCTTCTCCTTGCTTCTGGGGTTGTGTCCTCTGTCACCTTCTGAGGACATTTCAACTTTTACACATGTCACTCATTAAAAGCTGTGAATTGTTAATGTCTGGCTGGTAGGACCAACCAGGGAAAGAACAGAATGTCTGGAAGGGGGCACTCAGGAACCTATACAAAGGCTGACAAGAGCTCCTGTGAAGACTCCCACATCTGGAACTCCTCCAATCCCCTCGATGGGAGCTGTTTGATCTAATGAAGTTTGTCACTTTTCTTCTTTATTCTCTCTGGGCTCATGTTTCTCTGTTCCCAGTTCTCACTATCTGTAACTGTTACTTTCACTCTCTGGCAGAGGCCCTTTTGAGTTCTCTGAGCCTTTAACCACATGAATGCCAACTATCTCTTCCAGCAGACCATCTCCCTGCGGTTGTCACTATACCTTCCTGTCGCTTTTGCTTCCTCCTCATGTGTTCTTTTCCCAGGTCATGCAATTCTTTGACTCTCCTATGGAATGAAATCAGTAGTACCCCTAGATGACCACCCTGCACTCAAAGACCCTGTGACCCTGGTGTAGTCAGAAGTTATCCTGTGTCCCACCCAGGCCCACCTCAGCCCATTTCCATTAATCTTTGCATTGCCACATAGCTTTGTGGCTTACTGGTACTTTCACATCTTACTTCTCCTGGCAGTGGCTCACAGCATCTGCCCCACTCCCCTTTCTTCTCCTCTTTCTCCAGTTCAAATGCACCACTTAACCCTATTCTGCCTCATCATTGGTCAGACAGCTTTATTTATCAACCAGTCAGAACAACACATATTCACAGCATCCATAAAGACATTCCACAGCACTTCCCCTTTTCTGTCTAATCAAAAAGGAAGGTTTTAACTTAATCATAGAACAATTGTATATAACAAAAGAGTTATCAAGCAAGAATTACAGTTACAATATATAGTCTATTTGTATTTGGCAAATCACCACCGCCTGTGTAGTGGGTAGCCATTCCAGCTTTGACCTGGAAGTTCCAACCCTCATTGAGGCTTCAGTAATGGTCACGCCTATAAGGCAGGGCTGAGAGAGGACGCCGAAGACTTGGGTTCCGGGTTCTGGATGCAGGGGCTCTCTTGGTTCCTGGACCCTGGACGCTGGAGGTAGACTGGGCAGAGTTCTCCAGAGAACACCGCCAGACTGTGATACACCTTTCCCAGACCCTGCAACCTACCTTTCCCTTCACTTGTAAGTTACACCACTAAATTAACCTCCCTTTTAACTACATGGAGTGGCTTTAATAATTTCACCAATATGCCTTTCTGACAATTATTTCATTTCTTAAGTATGTGCTTCTAGAGTTCTTGTTAAGTACATGATATTGTAGTTACATGTAACCATGTTTGGGTTTTGCATTTTGTTCCATTGGTCTATGTGTCTGTTGTTGTTTGTTTGCTTGCTTTCCAGTATTATGCTGTTTTCATTCCAATGGTGCTGTTATATGTCTTGAGGTCTGGAATGGTAATTCCTCCAGCATTGTTTATGTTCTTTGTTATTATTGTTTGCAGTTACTTTGGCTATCTGGGATGTTTTGTGGTTCCATATGAATTTTGGGATTGGTTTCTCTATTTCTGTGAAGAATGAGATGGGTGCTTTGATTGGTATTGAATTGAATCTATGAGTGGCTTCTGGTAGAATTGCAATTTTCACAATATTAAATATATAAAGTCCTCACTACATTGTCTATTTTTGATGTTCTATCATTGCTAAGTCACAGTGTCCAGTCATTCAACCAAATACGCATCTAAGTTCTGATGTGGTGGTTGATACTGTGTCCTACTACATTGCCGAAAATATGGATAGTTTCTAGAAGTTTGCTGTAGTGAGGATTTATGTATTTACTAACTTAAACCTTATTAGCACTTCTGAAGCAAATGAGGCCTGGGATAGGAAGATAAACTGAACCTGCACTCTTGTCCTTTGGTCTAGTTTCAGAGACTAGGCATGCCTCAACCATAACACCAGTGATTCAAAAGTTGCTACACAAGCTTGTAAGGGAGGGAAACAACCAATAGTCCTACCAAGCTGTGACACCTATGGACTACAATAGCAAGCAGCATGGAGCAAGAACCTTAAGGGTACGATGATGCTATACATATCTTTGCAGGAACGGACTCCTCCCTAATTGGACTTATGACCTGCTCAGCAAGAGGGAAATCATGCCTGGTGCTGGAAACCTAGCCAACTATCCAGGGCTAATGTAGTCATGGATCTTGGAGGAGAACCTTCAATAACTACTTTATTAAAACAGCATAATTCTCAACTCCATTCTGAACATTTGCTCTTAAACTCACAGATAAGTGAGGACAGAATGAGTGTAAGAGCCAGAGGAACATAGGTCTGCTATGAAATTGTGTCTTCTAGAAATTATACCCATGAAGTCTCAACAATATGACTGCCTAAACAAGATGTGAATAAGGATGATACTAACATGGAAGGGGGGAATCTCACAGGCCTCCAATCTTGGACAAATTACTAATGATAACTAAAAAATACAGAGAGAGGGAGAAATAGTCTTCCCTAGGAAAGGGTTCTCCAATTAGTTAGTTGCCTGATACAAAATAGTCAGCCCTGAAGTCAGGTTCTTTAGTCATCACATATATTGAGAAGATTGTATTTATTTATTTATAAAATGGCAATTAAAGAAAAAAGGAGGCCAGAGGCCATGAATTTGAGCAAGAGGAAGGAGGAGTATATCGCTGGCGTTTGAATGGGGAAAGGGAAAACGAAAACTGATGTAATTATATTTTAATTTCAAACAATAAAAAAATTGGTGTGAGCCATATGACTTCTTTAGGGGACAAGGCCTGAGAACAGCACTAATAAGCTTTCCTTGTGGCAAGTCCCTGGAGCGACCCTGAGCCATTTGCCAAAGCCTGCAGACAGTTCACTGCGTAATTCTGGGCGTGACCCCGGGAGCATGTGTGCTACCTGCTCTCCTTGCTTTCGCTGTGCTAGCCACATTGCTGGCTGCCTCTAGTTATCTGAGCTACAGATAAAATAGCTCTTAGAAAAGGAGAACTTCCCCCTGATGACCCTCCTCTGAGTGAACCAGAAGGAATGTTGTTAAAAATATACAGTGGACCTGATTCAGCCCCAAAGCCTTTGATGTTTCAGGTGTGACCATGAATTCAGGCTTCTTAAGAACAAGATGCTGCCTTTCCAATGCGTCTTGTGACTAGTCTGAAAGAGTCACAGTAGTTCATGAAGCTTAATATTACATATTTGCATAGTTGTCTGGAGAGACTGGCTTTAACCACAAGAGTCTTGGAGAAATGCTGCTAGTAAACAGATGATATCAGGAGTTAATGGGAACAGTCTAGAGACAGGGAATGAAGCAGAATCATAGAAACCCACAATGCCCTCAATTCTAATTTCTGTGCAAATGCACCCAAGAAATTAAGAGAGAAGGACATAAGAACAAGGAATAAATAGTGCCAAGTTATATTGCTATAGGAAACCTGGTATATCCCCTGAGGAGAGAGAGTAGTGCAGAATGTAGAATGAATTGATCCATCTTTGGCTGGTGAGTTGATTGTGAGAACTCAGCCCCTACCAAACGTAAATATTAACTACTAGAGATGAAACTGTCCCTCACTCTGTATGACACTGTAAAACTGCAAATACTGCCAACTGGGCACACTGTCCTACCTACAGATATGCCTAGTTAGAGAACTTCCTTTGTGGCTTGCAACACTGCTTATGCTTCTAACAGTAGAGCTATGGATCAAGTAGATAATGGTTACCCTTGGGAAACCTGGGGGACAGACGGGAAAGAAGCAAAGGAACAAAGTGGCAATTATTGTAACCATTTTTAGAAACTTAAGGAAACAAAATTGATTGTAGAACTGTTCATGCAAACCATTGAAATCATATAAATAAAAACAAGCCAGGCTACTGCCAACTTCACATATCAGTCCCAGGTCATTGGACCTGCCTGGAGATAGGCTTCGAGCAAAAAATTAAAGACAAAAACATCAGGTAATGAATTTGTTAATTAAATTGATCTAATTACCTCACATTGTAAGCATATATCAAAACATCAAACTGTGCCCATTAAGTGGGTGCATGCATTATTTCCTAATTCAAAATGAAATTAAGACACAGATTCTTTAAAAGCTTTAATGATGATTTGATATATATATATATGTATATATCAAATATATACATATATATATATGTATATATATTTCAGACCTATTGAGCCAGAATCCCACCGTCACATAGGCTAATTACTGAGCACACATCTCTTACCATGCTGTTCCTTTTGTTGTACCCTGGCTAACACAGGCACAGTAGTGTAAAATAGACACCTAGAAACTGTGCTTGTTTCAGACAAGAGTTCTCCCTGTGTTGCAGAGGAGCAGGGAAAGCCTGTTTTAGCTTAGCATAGGAAGGAGCACACAAACAAGTCTTGATGCTATACATACAGATCACACTCTCAACCCTCATTAGAGATGCTTTTCATTGCAATAAGTGACAACTACCACAGAGATCACAACTAATCAATGTGCAGTGAGTAGAAGATTGTAGAGTGCTCAACCTTAAATTGGATATTTATATCACATCTTTCTCCCCAATGCTCGGGAATCATTGCAGAAGATAGGACAGAAAATTAAGGTTTGGGATGATGAATAACTTCAAGAAAACTGTTTCTCAGACACAACAGGAAAGATGCACATATGGACTTAGTGATTGTGAGAGCATGCACAAGACCCATGGAAGTGCCAGCCAGACCAAATCCCAGCAAAGAGGTGGAGAGATCAACATGTAGACCTACAAATACCAAAGGAAGCCTCAGCCCCAAGATTAGCTTGGCAACACAAGTTGGACTCGGCGGGAAAGGAGGAGGGAAGTAATTCAAAGTTGGATGAGAAGGAATGGGAACCCAAGGGTAATAAGGGGAGAAGTTGAGGGGGATCGAGTAGATTCAAAATCCATTATATGAAATTCATAATTAATAAAACTAATTTTAAAAGAATAAGAATCAAATATTAAAATTTTATGTTCATGTGCTTGCTCTATGGAGCTATGTTGAAGATTTGAAATGATCGCTTACTTTAAAGTTCATTATAAGTTGTAAGCTTCCTGATGACAGACATATTTTTGCTTCTATAAAGACACAGCTGCTCCTTCCTTGTTCCCTTCTGTTTCCAGTCCAAAGCATGCTCTAGAAACAAGTTGATACATTCCTTCTGTGTCAAGATATATTCCCACATTTCAATCAAGTAATTCATTTAATCAACTGAAGAAATAAGGTAAGTAGGAGTCTCATGAGCAGACAGATTTTTCAGAGAAAGGGATGGAAGCAGAGCAGGATCTGGAACTTGTACACACAGCTGTAAGATGTGGTCCAGAAAGAACCCAGCTACACTCACTGGCTTGAGAACAAAGCCTTAGAACTCTGCTCTGCCACAGTGGGACTGAATCCTTTATAAGGAGTGTGCACTCCTCCATTTAGGGTAGTTCTACTCTACTGTAGAAAATAAAAACAAGTTAGGCCTGGTAGTACAGATATGCAATCCCCTCTTTAGGTTCAATATCTGGTACTTTGGAAAGGAAAAAAAAAGAGCATGAGAGAGAGGGAGAGCAAGAAGAAAGGAAGAAAGTTACGTGTGGTCACTAATCACAAGCCTCACTAAGACTACCATCATGGACACCATGCCTACCTTCAAGTCCTTGTTAAATCTGCCCTGCCACCTTTTCAGCTGTGCATACAAATCAGGTGTGTTTGAAGGAGAAGGAGTCAAGAGATAGAGGAAAGAAAGAACAGGAAATGGGTGCCCCCCTCAGTTTTTTCTTATATTATTTAATATGTCTCAAAATTTCTTTTAAATTTTATTTAAAATGATTTTTAAATATGTTTTTATTTTATATGTATATGTGTGTGCCTGAGTGTATGAATGTGTATGTCACACGTGTAAGAACCTACAGAGGTCAGAAGAGGGTGTTGGGTAGTCTGGAACTGAACTTAGTGACTTTTGTGAGCCATCCTGTGAGTACTGGGAACTGAACCCCTGTCCTCTGCAAGAGAGTAAATGCTCTTAACTGCTGCACCATTTTATCAGCCCCTGAAGTAATTTCATATGAATAGGAACCTTTTCCCATAGTACTATCTGAGATTAACGCTACACACAGTACTTCAACTTAATGCCTTACATGTTAATATTTCTGGGTTATCACCTATATATTCTTATACTAGACCCTTATAGAAAGTGAAAAATCCTCAAGTTACACCCGGGGTCTGGGAATGCTCTCTGAAACTTAAGGTTATTTAGTATCCTGGTTCCTCTTTTCTGACTCACCAACATTCTGCCTGAAGTATACATGATAGCCCTATTATTCTCTTTATTGTTTGATCAAATGTCATTAAAACATAAGGCTTGAATAGAATTCCAATAGCACATGAGAGTGAAAATAAAAATTGAAAGGCCTCTTCTATTGCCTCTCATGTTTTCCTGTGTGTTTACTGCTGTCAGGTCAGGGTTCAGTATGTGAAGTGTGCCTCCTTTGAAGTCATGCTTTCCAAGAGCTACTGTAAATATATTTTCTTTCTAGGTCCTCAAATGGGTGGTTCTATTGTTTTTGAGTGATCTGGTAGGCACAAATCTGTCATAGATGCTTTCTTGCTGTCAGAGCAGTCCAGTGGATACTGCTGGTGCAAAGATCAGTGTGGATATGAGAACAGGGGCTCAGAAGATGGAACCTTACTTCTTTGAAGACTGCTTTTTGCAAGATACTCCTTTCAGCATTGTGTAGAGTAGAATAGTAGAGGGAATGGTGGGAGAAAAGTAAATTCTTTAGTAGACACTTAATGTAATTCAACAAAAAAGTAAGAGGTGACTAAGGATACTTGTTGCAAATACAGGGGAAAAGGAGTTTGTCCTGGAAAATGAAAGCAAGGCAATCAGGACTTACTGTGTCTTTACTTTCAAATAACTGTCTTCAAGTTTATAGAGGACAGTGTTTCAGAAGGGAACAAAACGTCCACTTAAATTTGAATTTCAAATAAGCAGCAAAAATGTTTAATTATGTCTCATGCAGTATTTTTCCCTAAATATAACCTTAGTAGAGGGTTAATTATCATTTTAAACTTCCAGCTTGTCTAAGGCAGAGAAGTAACAACTCCCCCGAAAGATACTCCTTGTCATATGAAATGTTATGAGGCTCAGCTTCTTGGGAACAGGTATGTCAAATGACCTGCACTCGACTTTGCCAGATGTAGGATTAAACAGGGGGCTAAAAATCCTGTGAACATCCGTGACTGTTTGCTATGAAAGGACTTGACAGAGCCAAGCTGCTAATTTGCAAACAGGAGCCTCCTCACTGTCAGCATCTTATTCTTCTATTGGTGAGCTACAGAATGGCTTGCCACAGGGAAAGGAAAGCCTGTAATTTTTCTCTATTCAGTGAACTCTGGGAGCTAAATCAGTACACATTTTTTGGTAGGAACACTATGCTGCAGGGCAGGCCTTATCCTCAAGAGTACCTGACCAACACAAACTAGACTTTTAGGTTTTTTTTAAAAAGAGAAAGCTGACAAATAGTTGTGTGGGTAGGAAAGAGGTATAGATCTGAGAGAAGCTGGGAAAACCTGGTGAATATGTCCAAAATACAATGTATGAAATTGTCAAAGAATTAAATATTTTCTAAAAGTTACATGAGTAGTGTGCATATTTACATATTCTCACATATTCTTGTGGCTGAAAGATTACTGGGAAAATGATACACACACTCAACAATCTTATTATATGTTTATTGGATTTAAGAAAAAACCTCTAATTTAGATATTTTAATTTATATATAATTTATTCAAGTCACATTGATTATCTAAATTACAAATCTTAAAATTATGCTGAATTCAATTTGAATATATTTTCAGTAACAGTATTTATACAAATAAAAAATTTCACAAATGTGTTGCTCCACACAAATTGATAGTAGGATCTTATTGCTGAAGACAAGGCCTACAGAAACTCACTGAACACAGAGAAGTTGAGCTTGTGCCTACCTAGATCCTTCACTCCTACTGACTAGAGTTTATGGTACTGGGAGCTACACCACGTGCTACCAGAGGTGAAAGGTAAACACCAATCCAGCTATAAAATCTTCGATCGACAATGGTGCTCTGCCTGTATGTTACATGGGTGCAGTAGTGGCACAAAAGTTGTGGAAATTACCAACCACTACCTGAGTGGAGTTAAGGCCAACTCCATGAGATGGATCCCAAGTGTAATGCTACTCAGGTGGCCAAGAATCTCAGTCTAGATAGGTCATGGATCTAGAGGAAAATCAAATACCACTGTTCTGCTAAGGGACTGTAGCAATAAAATGACTCCTACTGACATTTAGCTATATTCAGAGATCACTGTCTCACTCAGTCATCATCAGAGAAGCTTCCTCCAGGCAGTAGATGGGAACAAATACAGGCACCCATAACTGGACAATCGGCAGAGAGTGAGAACTTTGGAACTTTGGAACATTCGGTCATAAATGGGATGTCTCCACCAAATCCCTCCCCTTAGGGCTCAGGGAACTTTTGTGGAAGAGGAAGTGGGAAGATTGTAAGAGCCAGACAGGGTGGATGACACCAAGGAAACAGTGTCTTCCAGACACAACAGGACTGACACACATGTGGACTCAAGGAGACCGTGGCAACATGCACAAACTGCACGAGTTCAAACCAGATGGGTTTCGGTGCTGAAACAAGGGAGAGGACATGGGCCCCACTCTTGATGAAGTGTCTATCTCCAATTGCCATCTATTTGCAAAGGAAAAACTTAGATTTCTCTAATGGAGCCTCAATGGGTATATTAATCACACTTATGGGTAACCCCTTGCCAAGCAGTAGGTGGCCAAGACAAAATAAACATAAGGGCATTTTTTTAAAACATTTATTTTGTCTCATATTGCTTTTTTTTCAGTAGTTTTTGTCTTATTGGTCTTTTGCTTTTGTATTATGGCTTCCAATTGGTGTTTTCATGCTTTTTCTTTGGCTCCTTTTTTATTCTTTTTTTAAAATGTGTTTTGTCTTATTCTGGTTCTTTTTTTTTTTATTTTTTTGCCTGCATGTTTGTAATAAGAGAGAAGAAGAAAGAGTATAGATTTGGATGGGTGGGGAGATGAGGAGCATCTTAGAAGAGCTGAAAGAGGGGAACCATGATCAAAATATATTGTATGAAAAATATATTTTCTATGAAATGCAAAATTATTAAAAATAAAAATAAAAATTATTTTTCAACCTCTTCCAAGATTTTTCTAAATTAATGAAACCATTAAAATGTAAGAATTTTAAACCTCTAAATACAACATTTGAAATAAGTAACAGCATTGCCACCATATACTGCTCCAGGAAGCCATTAGAAAAAGTGTTGAGTCAGTGGACTGAAAGTCCAGATGAAGGTGGTTCCTGGGAGCCTGGGAGCCCTTGTGAGTCCATGTGAACTAGCCCTGGCAGGACACACCAGCAAAACAAGCCACAGAGCCCTAAGAGAGCACAGGCAAGATGAAAGTAAGGACAAACTAGTCAACATATAGAATTCAAATTGATAGCAATATGATATTAGAATCTGAGGTAACAATATTCCCACTTACAGAGGGAAGGACTTGCTCAGTACAGCACAATCACTCTAGGCAGGCACTATGATTTAAGCTGTCTCCATCACGCTTTTTCCTCCAGTTATTACTTAAGAAACCACAGAGGTTTTCAGGAAATTAAGAAAAACTATAGCTTAATCTGGATTAACCTTTGTACTCAAAGATTTTATCTGTCAGGTAAAATTAATCTCATTTTTATATTCTCTGTCACACAGCTGTGGAAATTAAATGCAAGTTTGTATGTGGCATTGAGTGTGGGAGTGAATCTGTGTCAAATTAACTAAATAAGGTGACATAAAGAAGTATTTAGCACAATGCCTGAAAACATCGTATTATTTCACTTTCTAGCTGACCATATAAAGACTTGATTAAAAATTAGAACTCATTATATTTGGTGAAATCATTTGTATCTGGCTTCTGAAACTTACTACCCAGGGCATAATTAATCGAGCATATCAAATTAGCACGTGGATGTTTTCTGAGCTTGTGCAGCACACGAGGCTCTGAGTTAGATGTTAAATGACATCATCTACTTGGAAACCTCAATGTAGATGAGGAAGATGGTGAAGTGCTTTGTTAATCAAATTGCAACTGGAGATGTATGTTATTGTTTGTGCTTGAGGGTAGATAACTACTGACCATTGGTATATTGAATCAAACCTATCCCTGGTATACATATTATACCAAAACATGTATGGATAATAATGTTTTTCACCAATTTCAAATAGAAGTTAAAATAGGGAGCCAACTTTTTAATGTTGCACTCTAGTTATTGCAATATTCTTTATTCTGTACATCTATTACCTTTATTTTAAAAATCTAATTTTAAAGATGGTATGTTCACAGAAGCTAAGGTACTATGATAGTTAATATCACTTGTCAACTTGACAGGACCTATAATCACCCAGAAGACAAACCTCTGAATGTGTCTGTGAGAGAGTTTCTAAATTGAGTTACTTGATGTGGGAAGACCCACTTTAGATATCGGTGGCAATATCACATGAGCAGGGTTCTACACTAGATAAAAAGGGAAAAGTGGCATGGGTGGCTTTCATCTCTCTCTGCTTCCTGGTTGTACATACAATGCAATCAACTTCCTTACCTTCAGAACCCTTGTGATAAAATGAATCCCCTTGAATTATAAGCCAAAATAAACCCTGCCTCCATTAAGTTATTTCCTCAGGTATTTAATCACAAAAACAATAAAAGTAACTCATATGGATAATAAGAGAAAATGTGTGAACTTTAAAAACATTGTTTTACTGGCTAATGATTACATTAAATACCATGCATATTCTGAATTAGTTTGCTAAGGTTTTCCTAACAAAATATTTAAGAGATGGCTTCACCAACAGACAGTTCTTTCTCACAGTTCCTGAGACTCAAATTCCAAGATCAATGAATTGGCAGGTTTGATTTTTCACAAGGCCTCCGTCTTTGGCTTGAGGATGGCCACCTTCTCTGTGAATCTACCTTTGGTCTTGCTGCTATGTACCAGCATAACTAAGGTATCTCTATGTATCTAACTTTTCTGTTTGTAAGTGACACCACCTGGATTGGACTGTGGCCCACCCTAACAACCTTGCTTATCACCAACCACCTATCCAAATGCCCTGCCCTCAAATCCAGCAACATTCGGAGACTTTAGAGTCAAGACTTTAATACAAGAGTTTGGCAACAGGAGTAGCACACAACTCAGACCATAAAATTTTTATTATATTTATTTTTTGCAGCTGAACAATAGATAAACTCCTTTACACCATCATTAAAAACACATTATATATCCTTCTATAAATCTTTAAATATTTTATACTCATCAGTTTGATTATAGTGATCACTGTTCTTTAATATTTATGTACTAATTGCTGCCTGCCTGCTGTGGCACTCAATACTTTATATGAATTAAAGCATCTAAAGATGTGGCAATCATGTGAACTAGCTACTGCTAGTTCCTGTGCTGCTGAGGGAAGAGATTAAGGTTTGTTCATTGGCTTGCAAAGTGACATATTTGATGGGTTGGTGGAGGAAGCCGTGGTATAGTCCAAGCTCTTGGTTTACTTAACAGCCCCCTGGACTCTCATCATATGTGCTACAAATTGTGCTAGGAATGGAAGAAGTCATCTTGTTTCTGCCGTGATTGCTTTGGTTCCAGCAGAGATTTGCAAGGCACTTTTAACAAATGGATGACATGAAGCGTCTCCATTTTCATTGTTATTTTTTTGTTTGGAAAAAATAAGGAGATATTAGACAAATAATTTTGTGATATGTTTATTAAACAGCAGTCCAGAGTAGTTAGAGGAAGCACTTAACCTACCAGTAACAGTTTTCTTGAACTTGAAAGCAGGATGCTTTAGACATGTTTGAATCAAACTGAATTAAGACAGTGAACTCAGTGCTCAAAGTTACCTGATTAACTGATGAAAAAATTAAAAATAAAAAGAGAAACTAGAAATATATTCTGTTTCTGGTCTAGTTACTTTTATATATAACTGCTTCACTTTGGAGTTAAATGACCCACAGGAGTTTATTAGCTAGATAAACATGGTATTGCATATTCCTTTTAAAATGTTTCTCACGGTTTCCTCCAAAAGAGAACCATGACACACAACTTTTCTTTTCTGGTAGTCAGATGTTTATTCAAAAACAGCCAGTTTAAGAGCAATCAAGATAACCTAAGAAAGGCCTCAGCAGGGTGTTTAACGTATAAGAAGTGGAGTATAAGCTGCTGTCTTGCTATCATCTGCCCAGGTGTTGTAGGAGAAAAAACACTGTGCATGGTCCTCCTAGCACTCACTCCTACATTATGACTACTTTCAGATTTAGCTCTCAATGGAAAGCCCTGGGGGAAACTGTAGGTTTCCCATTACAGTCCAGTCCAGCCTGTCTTTGTGTTCTTCCATGAGCCACCTGGGTGCCACTGTGCGTAAATGGGTTCCTCAGTGCTTTTTCAAAGCACTGACAGAAGGAATCTTGAGAATCTCAGTCTCTGGTTTTGCCCCTTAAAAATCAGATGCAGCCTAGTCAATCTTTTTGCTCCTTCTTTATTACAGCTGTGTTACATGTTGTGTTAACAGTCTTTCCTTCCATTTTTTAAAACAATAGGTAAGAGATTTTTTATGATGATTTTTAGATACTTTTCATATGATAATAGCTGAAGAGATCTCACCCCTAATTCTCAGTAGGTATTTTCAAAATTGATATGGCATTAGATTTATTCTTTTACTTCCTATTAATTTTTTCTATGTGTAATATTGTGTCTGTTACTCTATGCATCATTACACATACATTAATATGTATTTCATTGTATTATCGACAACATAGAGACAGTAATTCTGAATTATTTCAATGGTTGCCTAGAAAACACATTACTTTGGAGAGAAGTTTGAGGCTTTCTGCTGAAGGATTTTATAACTGATATTATTTTTGTTTCCAGCAGCAGAATACCAAAAGAAAATTATTTTTAAAGAGCAGTGTGCTCTACTCCTCAAGTATAATTGTGTTTCCAGGAAGTGCCTCTAGTTCACTTGTATGTGTGGAAGAATCTACAAACAACAGAGCTGCTCTTGTCTAAGGTCAAAATAACCAATTATGAGCATCTTTTCAGCTTTGAAATTGGGTAATGTGAAAACCCTGGAGAGATATTATGTGTTGGCAAACTGGCTGATGGAATGTACATATGCTCAATGGGTCCCTGAGGGCAAGGTGTGCAGCTAGAAGCCAGGGCAGCATACTCTCTATACTTAGGAAAGCTGCTGCTCTCCATTATGGCTCATGCTTTGCAATCTGAATAGTTAGGATAATATATGGTTCATCATTGTGGTAAAGGATGGAGAGCTTTCAACATTTTTATCAGAGAACATCAAAGGAATATCATTTTAAAATTTCATATTTCTCTAATAATAAAGTCCAGGGAAATGTCCATTGCTACTCTGTGCTACCATTTCATTCAGGCAAAACCTCCTCTTGTCCAGTCTGAATAGGCAATAGATTTTGCACTATCAGTGGGTACCTTTGTAGAGATAATTAGATAATAAATACTTGCCACCCTAAAGCAAGGCATTGAACAACATCTCTTAATTATTGGGAAATTTCCCTGCAAATAAATTGGTTCCTAAACTGCCGTATTCTTCTTAGCAGAGTGTTGCAGCAATAGCTGTGGCCCCTGCCCTTTGTCACAAAACTAAATGACTACTAAGGGATATTCCTGCTCAAAATTGTCTAACTATGTAGAATGGCTTCGTAGACTATGTAAGTAGACTATGTAGAATGACTATATAGAATGACTAGATGGCATTTATGTGTATTAAAGATACTTCCAATAGATATTTTTCAGAAGAAAGTACTTTCTATAAGAACCAAACTCAGCAAGTGAAGTGGAAAGTTGACTAGAATTAAAGAGCTCTAAGATATGTCTCATTGTTATTATTATTATTATTGTGCCACTGAGGATTGATCCCATGTTTTGTACATGCTAGGTATATGCTCTCACTTAACTGTGTCCTCAGTCCTAAAACTTTTTAACTATGAAGAAAAATATCAAGAAATGAGAGTGAATTTCAGCAATTATTTATGGTGCTTGAGTGTGTGTGTGTGTGTGTGCAAATGTGTGCCTCTGTGTGCATGTGTGTATATAGTCTTTCCTACTTCCAAAGCCTATTTCAATATGTGCAATACACACTGACACTTAAAGTGGGGTAGATATTTTAAATTCATAGGCCAAGCCCCAAGACATCCACACTTAAAGATGTTATCTGCATTATGTAGTTCACCTTCCCTCTGGCAAAATCAGCATAATTATTTCATTTGTCTCAACACCCAAATCTCTCTGCTGTCTGGTAGTCAGACCCATGAAGGCATAATTACTAACTGGGACAGTCACAGTCCTGATACAGTTGTCCAGTTAGGAAGCGGTAAACTGCCCTGCAAACTGCTGCTCAGCACTGACTCCCACACAGTCCCTTTGCAGAAAAGAAAAAAGAAAATCAGGAATATTTCCTCATTCTTTGACCTGTCAAATACATTGGTTGAAAACTATTTTTCTTGGGAATGAATGCTCTCTCATTTTGCACATTACTTTTTCCAAGTATTATCTCTCTGCATCTCTAAAAACCAGTTCCCAATAAAAAGACTAGCAACCATTTATAAGGATTGGGGCCTACTTTATTAAGTCTGATGTAGGAACACTTAAAGCATGTTGACAGAAAAATGAATACCAGTGCATTGAAATTATTTTTTAATTACAAAAAACAGTTTCCTTTCAAATCGTTCAAATTGGCAAATAATTTATTTATGTAATTAAACTTCAGAGTTGAGCATGGAAATTAAAAAAAATAAATTAAGCGACAGCAATCAATCTCCACAGAAGGATTTGAGCTTTGACCCCTGCTGCAGAGCTCCCTGGAGTTCAAAAGTCTGCTTTCCACTCAAGTTGTGTTCTGGTCCCTCAGTCAAGGCTCTGCCCTTCTATCCCTGTCTGATGTCGAGCACTAAGAAAGGAAAGGAGGGAACACCAAACAAACTGCTCCCACAAGGACTGAGTTTTTTAGTGCTTTTAGCCATGTGACCTTGGGTATTGATTTACAGTCCACTGTAGTACCCCAGAGCAAAAGGGAACACTGGCAATTAAGTCACTAGCTGCGCACCCTAAAATAGTGCTGACCGCCTACAAAGGAGGTCCCTTTCTTTTTCCTCTGTCTCTGTGCAAATGCAGATGCAGACACTGACCTCTGACCTCCCTCCACATTTGCTAGCTGCAGCTGTTATTTTTCTTTCTCTGGGCCTTTAGCTGCTGATAGACTGATAAGATTCATTAAATTGTGTGTATAACTTTCTTTTAAACAAACATGAAATGATTTATACCCTAAGCCTTACTTATAAAAGTTTTTACTGAGGCCAGAATGAAAGGGAATGCTCTCATTAGGGCCTTCCCAGTAAGGACCTAGGCCAATTGACCACACTAATAAGGCAAAGCCATGGTATTGAAGGATTTTATATTTAAATGTAGAATTTTCCATTGCATAGCTCTCAAGATTATAAGCAAATTGAGTCAGAAATCTCCTCTTTGTATTCCATTAGAGTCATTACTGAAATAGGGCCACAAAAGGTAATAGCAATAAAACCAAATACCTTGAGGAGTGTATGCAAATTCTATGCTAATATATGGTAATCCAAGTACTATGTTCAGTGGCCATAAAAATACTAAATACAGCTAATTAAGGGTAGGTAAGTTGCTGTGCTTTCTACTTCAGAGATATATGTGAGAGGTAGTATATTACTATAATTACAGCAGTCCTGCCTTTGGCAGCACATCCAACATTTTAACAGAATTTCTCAGTCTGTCATTATTTGTCCATTTCACCACATATAATCACTTCTCCTCTTCTCTACCTCAGGCCTTGGGTCCATGAAGTTACTGAGAAACTAAAAGACAAATTAAATCCTTAGCCTCCAGGAAAACAAACACTTTCCTCTCTAGAAACCTTAGACATGCCATGCCCACTTAAAATTCCTCTTAGGATAAGTGCCCCCCATTGGGAGAACTGGGCTCAGCAATCAGCCACTTTGAAAACCACATTGGTAAAGGAGCCAGGAATAACCTTCAAGACGCACTGGCTTCTCCCTGAAAAGCAGCTCAATGCAGAGGTTCACTGTTTGAGTGTAACAACATTTGCACATGAACACTGTAGAAGTCTACCTGACTAAAAAAAATGTATTTGGTATTCCTTGTCTAAGTAAAGTTTGATGTATATAGTCACTATTGGAACAGTACTTTATTGTATATACTTTTTAACCATAATAATATATGCATTCCTTATGAAGCTTGAAAGTTAACCAAGTTCAGCTAAAAGTCCTCCTAAAGGCACTCTGTATTTTATTCTTGAAGTTGATATACTAGCTTGAGTCGCTTTCTGTGGCAGCTGTAACAAATTACCATAAAGTCAGTGGCTTCAAATAGCATAGATTTCTTGTCTCATAGCTCCAAGGGTCAGAAGTACAGCATAGGCCTCCCTGGCAAGAGTGAGCACTTCACGGAACTGCCTTCCCCTTAGAGCTCCTCAAAGGGAGCCTGTCTGATTTCCACTTCTCTAGTTCTAGACCCCACCTATGGTCCTGGTCTTCTGGTGCCTTCATCCATGTTCTAAGTCAGCAAGCAAAAGCTCAGGCCTTTCTTTATGGCAGCACTTTGACCTTATTTTCTGCCCACCTCTTCGGTGAACGACATTAGGATTATACTAGGTACACCATAATGCTACACCATTTTCCCTTCCTTACAATCATGTAATGAACAACTTTATTCTCATCAGCATCCTTAACTACGTTTGCTTGAAGCATAACACAGCCATATGTTGTATGTAGCGTTAGAAGAGGGGACCATTGACCTGCCTATTTTTCTGGCACAAGTATGGGGAGAACAGATTTAGATATGAACAAACCATAGGCATACCTTTAATTATTTTCTAGCTTGTCCCAGGAGATGAATACTTGTCATAGTGTTTAATAAGTGGTGAAATAAAAAACATCTTCATGAACCATTTATAGCCCAAAGGGAGGAGAACCATTTCTAACAATGAACAATCACTAAAACATTCTAAAGCAAACAAGAATGTATTAGAATGTTAAAGAGTAAGGATATTCCTGCAAGGGTAGTAGGCAAATGAGAATTAAAGGTAATTTCAAAATATAGGGTAAAGGAAAGGATATTGAGGGTACAGAGAGCTTTGAGAGTCTAAAGTTGAGCAGAAGTAAGGTCAAACAGACTCTGATAAGAACAATGAACATATCAGGAGTTCAGTGGGAAGCTCTCTGTAGATTTTGAGCAGTGTGAAGAGTCCTGTGTATATGGACACTAGTAGATTAGGAAACTATAATGTGGAAGAGAGTTTAAGATGGAAGCATCAAGAATTGGCCAGGACATTTAGGAGATAACAACAGTTCTCAAAGGCAGAGAATGCTATAAATTTGAACTAATCTTGGCAATGAGGGTAAAGTGGAAGAGATGGAACTAAGGGCTGTGGTGAAATACAGTTGAAAGGATTTGACTAAATGCAGAGTCTCAGGTGAAAATGAGTCAAAAGTCCTTCTGGGTTTCTGCTTTGGAAAAGTGGTTCAACTGTGGTGCCATTAACCAGAATAAATGTTACAGAGAAGTAAGTACTTGTGGCTAAAGTAGAACATTGTTTCTGTCCTCACTATGCTGGCTTTAAGTGCTTAGGAAAGGATATCGAGGATACTTTCCATGGAATTCAAATTGAAAAAAAAAGATGTAGCTCTACCTACATTGTAATATTAGCTTCATTACGTGGGCAGTTTCCTCTCAGGAGGGAGGCATGAACAGAAGAATCCATTGCTATAGACAAATGGTGGACCTGGGCACAATGGCACAGGACAGGCTGATCCATGTCTAGAAGGAAAAAGCTGAGGAATGCACTAAATATCAAGGGCAAATAAAAGTTGCCCATGTTGTGGAGGTGCCAAGGATGTGCACCAGAGTATTACAAATGACTCTGAAAGGACAGAGTTTGTAGATATTTCCCCATTTCTTCATAACATATGGTCTTTCAGACTGAAAGTGGTCATTACAAGACTACAAACAAGGTAAAAATTTAGGGCCAGAAAGCTAGCTCAAGTGGTTAAAGTATTTGCCACTAAGCCTGACAACCTGAGTTGGATCCCCTTTTCTCACATGGTGGAAGGAGATAACACATTCCCTTAGGTTGTCCTCTGACTTCTCTACACATGTCAGGTGTAGTATGCTTCACTATGTGTGGACACACACACACACACACACACACACACACACACACACACACACGAGGGAGAGAGAGAGAGAGAGAGAGAGAGAGAGAGAGAGAGAGAGAGAGAGAGAGAGATGAAAATGGAGTCTGTGTAAAAGACCAGTGAGAGAGCTGTTTGAAAACTCCTTACTTTAAATGAGATCTACCTTTTCAAGACAATATTAATTTCCAGGTCTCATCATTAGAACTATTTGTCTCCAAGGAGTGAGGAAGACCTGGAGAAGTATTGGAAGAATGGCATCTAAATGCCAACAATGTGAGGGCCAAAGATAACAGTCTCATTACCCTTGGTTTGATTCCTGACAAATTCAAGAATGTGTTACTAAGATCATTTGGCAATATAATATCAAGAAAATAGTTCAGGAAAATTAATAAAAATATTTATAGGAAGTAATTTCATTTATTTTTTAATTTCAGGGAGCAGATGACTGAGTGAAAGATAATAAATTGGAACTGGACTAGAATGGAATGAATGGTTCAGTTTCGAAATAGTAGACAAGATAAACTGTACAGAGGGCAATGTCAACTCCTACACTGAGGTTCACAACACTCAGAGAGGAAGGAATTGAATGACCAACTTAACTGAAAAGTTCCAAGATTGACTCTCTGTTTCAATACAAGGTACCAGCTACTCATTTTCATACAGGATACCTATCACCTCAAGCCAGGAATAAAAATCTTGACTTGTGCTTGCAGAAGTCCTATTTTGAGGATGCAAATGAACTCTTAAAATGGCAGAGCATCAGTAACCCTGGAGCTATGAGTAGGTGGATCCCCAAGACTCACTAGCCAGCCACTCTAGCTGACCCAACTTCAGGTTCAGAGATCATGCCCCCATTGTATGTGTGTGTGTATAATATGTGTGTGTGCATGTATATATGTGTGTGTGCAATATATATATATATATATATATATATATATATATAGTGTGTGTGTGGGCAGGTATATTATGTATCATGTATATATATGTATATGTATGATGGAAAGCAATAGAGAAATGTACCTGAAATACATATATATATGTACACAGGCAGGAACATCTACACAGATCAATATTCACACACACAAATAAGCATGAACACACACACACACACACACACACACACACAGAGAAAGAGAAAGATGGAGATACATAGAGAGAGATGGGGGAGATATTGACAATCTTTTGATGTGGGCAGTATTTGAAATTACTGGGGTTGACATTAAAATGGACAAGCAGTGGGCAAGCAAAGCCACCCAAGTTAAGAGCCTGGCCCAAGTTAACAGTCTGGTGCAGGCCTTCATACCTCTGCACGTGAAAAAGAACAAGCTGTAGCTATAGCATTTGAAGTGAATCTTCTTCCTTTCCTTCTGATGTTTTGCATCTATCCTGGCTTGGAGTTAAGGAGATGGAGAGAGACACAGATGAACCTGATGACCTCTGCAATTCACTGATATTACTCCCAGAGTAAAAGGACAGTACTGTGGTTGTTTGCATAAAACAGGCCCGCATAGGCTCATAGGGAGTGGAGTAATACTGTTATGAGGTGTGGCTTTGTTGGAGTAGGCATGGCTTTGTTGGAGGAAATGTGTCACTAAGGGGAGGGCTTTGAGTTCTCAGATGCTGAAGCCAGGCCAGTGGCTCACAGTTTCACTTCCTGCTGCCTGAATATCAAGTTGTAGAATTCTCAACTCCTTCTTCACACCATGTTTGTCTGCATGCCACCTTGCTTCCCTCCATGATAAAATGGACTACCCCTCTGAACTGTAAGCCAGCTCCAATTAATTGTTTTCCTTTATAAGAGTTGCCATGATCTTGGTGTCTCTTCACTGTAATAAAACCCTAAGACAGAAGTTGTTAACCAGGGACTGATAGGCCTGACCATGCTTTTGTTTAGAGAAATGTGGACTTTGAGAAAAGCAGTTGACCACTTTAAATGGGGTTTAATGGGTCATCCTAGTAGGAACAAACATGAAAGATAGTGGTGCTGAAGGTGATTTGAACTTTGTGGGCCTGACCTAAGACATTTCATGGGATAAGAATGTTAGTACATGGCCTGGAGATTGTTTGTGTGATATTTTGGTGAAGAATGTGGCTGTTTTCTACTCTTGTCCAAAAAAAATATGCCTGAGGCTAAATTGAGGAGTTATGAATTACTTGCATTGGTAGAGGAAATTTCAAAACAGCCTAGTATTGATTCTGTCATGTGGTTATTAGTGTTTATTTTTATGAATATTTATAATGAAAAGGAGGAAGCTGAGCAAGGAAAAATACCAAATGTAAAGTTTAAGAAGAAAGGGGTGCCAGGAAATGAAATGGAGTGAAAAATTTTGTTCAAAGAGATAAACAGATTAACAAATAGCCTAATATTAAGTGAAATGAAGGGAGTGGTGACCTCAGGGCAAGATCCCCTCAACTAAGCTTCCATAGTATGAAAGAGAATTAAAGAAAAGCTCAGAGCAGAGAATAGTGGCCCACACTTTTAATCGCAGCACTCCAGAGTCAGAGGCATGCATATATCTGAGTTAATGGCCAGCCTGGTCTAGAAACAAGTTCCTGGACAGCCAAGCTCAGGCATTGAAGGAAATGATCAAAACCAGAAAGCTAGTGGAGATGTAATTAAAGAGGCAGCCATGTTCCAGGCCCAGCAAGCAATAGAACTTGGCACCTTCAACTGTCTGGTTCTGGCTGTAGAGTCAAGGATAGAAGAAAGGGGTTAAGGAATCTCTTCTAACTAAGGAAAGCTGCTGAGACCAGTCATGGGTCAGGGGTGTTGTGAATTATTGCATGTGGGTGTGGGTCCCAAAAGGTATCCAGCAGTGCAGGATACAGGATACATGCTGGCATGCTGGGCAGATGCATGCAATAAGGGCATGGCAGTGGTGGCAGCAGCCAGTAATTCACAACCAAGACACTGCATTCATGTGAAGGGTTTATTACAATAGAGAGATGAAGAGAAAGATAGGAAAGAGAGAGACAGAGAGAAAGAGAGAGAGGAAGAGAAAGAGAGAGAGAGGTCAAGGGCGAACAACTCATGGGAGGAAAAGTGGAAAGAGAGAGAGGAAGAGAAGTTTTTCCTTAGAATGAGGCTTTTACATCAGGACCCAGGGTGGAGTCAAGGGGTGGGATTTCAAGGGGCAGATCAGAATATTAACAAGGGGTTTCCCTGCATGGAAGCCTAGAGAGGCCATTGTGTGAAGCTGTGAAGGTGAAGCCTGAATTGCCTTGGAGACCCCAAAATGTTAGAGATGCCAGAGCCAAGGAATACCTGCCAAGAAGAGCTGCTAACAGGGATTGGAAGCAGCCCAAGAGAAAGAAGTGTTTTGCAGTTAACAAAGCTGAAAGGAGCTGGCAATATAAAGAGTGCTTTGACATCAGATGTGGAGGTGTAGAGCTTGGAGTTTGCTCAGCTGGTTTTCCATCTTGCTTTGGTCCAGTATTTTCTCACTATGCTCCCTTTCCTTCCTGTTGGAATGGTAATGTGTATTCTGTGCCATTATATGTTGGAAGTATGTGATCTGCTTTTTCATTTTGATTTTACAAGGAATTACAGTTAAGAGATTGCATGAGTCTCAGAAGAGACTTTGAACATTGGACTTTTAAACAAGTTTGAGATTGTTATAGACTATGGGGACATTTGAAGTTGGACTAAATGCCTTTTGCATTATAATATGGCTACAAGCCTGTGGGGGCCACAGAGTGGAATGTGGTGATTTGAATAAAAATGGTCCCCATAGGCTCATAGGTAGTGGTGTTATTAGGAGGTGTGGCCTTATTGGATTCAGTATGGATTTGCTGGAGAAGGTGTTTCACTAGGAGCTGAGCTTTGCGATCTTAGATACTCAAGCCAGTACAGTTGTTTTCAGTTTCACTTACTGCTGACTGCACATCAAGAGGTAGATGTCTCAGCTCCTTCTCTTGCACCTGTCTGCCTGCATGCTACCATGCTTCCCACCATGATGATAGTGGACTAAACCTCTGAACTGTAAGTTAGCCCCAGTTAAATCTTTTCTTTTATAAGAATTGCTGTGGTCCAAGGACATAGGCCCAACTGTGTTCATAGCAGCATTATTTGTAATAGCTAGAAGCTGGAAACAACCTAGATGCCCCTCAACTAAAGAGGGGATAAAGAAAGTGTGGTACATTTACACAATGGAGTATTACACAGTGGTTAAAACAGCAACAACAAAATGTCACCATGAAATTTGTAGGCAAATGGAACAACAACAACAACAAAAACATCCTGAGTGAGGTAACCCAGACCCAGAAAGACAAACATGGTATGTACTCATTTGTAAGTGGATATTAGATGCAAAGCAAAGGATAATCAGGCTGCAATCCATAACCCCAGAGAAACTAGGTAAAGAGGAGGACCCTAAGAGGGACACACATGGAGGGACCCAGGGAGGAAAAAGGGTTAAGATGTCCTCGGTAAACTGGGAGCAGGAAGTGAGGGGAGAGGATGGGAAGTGGGAACACCAGGGTTTGTGATGGCCGAGTTGGGAGAGGGACAGAGAGGAAGAGCAATGAAAGAGATATCTTGACAGAGTGAAGGGGTTAGTGGCTAGAAATAAATCTGGAGCTAGAGAAATCCCCAGGAACTCACAAGGATGTCCCCAACTAAGACTCATAGCAATGGTGCACAGGGTGCTTGAACTGGCCTTCTCCTGTACTCAGATTGGTGCCTACCCTAATTGTCATCGTAGAACCTGCATCCAGGGACTGATGGAAGCAGATGCAGAGAATCACAGGCAAGCACTTGGTCAAGCTCCTGGAGTTCAGCTGAAGAGAGAGAGAGAAGGGATTATAGGAGCAAGGGGGGTCAGGAACATGATGGGAAATAACACAGAGATAACTGATCCAAGCTAGCAGGAGCTCCTGGACTCTGGACTGACAGCTGTGGACCCTGCATGGAACTTCACTAGGCCCTCTGAATGTGGGTGACAGTTGTGTGGCTTGGTGTGTTTGTGGGTCCCTTGGCAATAGGACCAGGACTTATCCCAAGTACATGAACTGGCTTTTTAGAGCCCATTCCCTATAGTGTGATGCCTTACTCAGCTGTGATGCGGGGAGAGGGGTTTGGTCCTGCCCCAACTTGGTATGGCAGTCTATGTTGACTACCCAAGGAAAAGGCCTTATTCCCTATGGGGAGGGGATGTGGTGGGATGGTGGGGAGGTGAGGGGGGAGCAGGAGAAGGGGAGTGAGGAGTGGGGGGGAACAGAAGTTGGTATGTAAAATGAAAAAATTAATAAATAAATCTTTAAAAAAAAAAGAATTGTCATGCTCATGGTGTCTCTTCATAGTAATAAAACCCTAACTAAGGCACCAGATGAAAGATACGGTTCTAAATCCTTACTAATTTCCCTTACCAAATACTGCACTGCAGCAGAACAGAAATCATGGGGTTCTGTAGTTTACACCAACATTGCAAGGCAGTGAAAAGGAACATTTTGATTAAGCTCCTGGGATTCTCCAATGTCCAGGTTTTTTGTTCCCCATAGAAACAATTCACATCAAGTTGTCTGGAAATAAAAGCAAGGAACTCACTGGTCATCACTGCATAGATTGTGACCCATTGTTTTCTACCAATCTAGTCATATTTCTAGCTGCTTGATGCTTTATGCTTTTACATTCCGCCTGAGCAAGGTCTGCACAACAGTTTTGCATTCATCTGTGCCCAAGCCTCTCCCCAACAGTGTTCCTCCCATGTCCTTCTGACATGTCATGTCCTCCCTTCTCTCTAAACTCTTTATCTGCAAAGGTAAATCCCTCTCTCTTGTTCAGTAGAAATGGCCTCTTCATCCTTCATTTTGCCAGTGTGCCTTGATCACGGCATTCATATGGTTGTAATGATCCTTGTGTCTATTATTGTGTTTCTGGATCTTCTAGACTCAATGGAGTATAAGAAAGATCAGTGGGAAAGGTTGACACTGAGCTCTGTATGGGTGATGCCTGTAATATGATAGAACATGTGAATGATTTCATCCCGGATTTTGAACTTTTGTCTGTTTGAATATCTTAAGATAGGTAATACCCACATAATATCTATAAAAAAAAACTGTTCCTGTAGGAAAACTAGCTGTGTGTGCACATTCCATACAAAACATATCGGTGTGCTTCTAACTATATATGCATGTATAATATGCACACATATGATTTATATGTATAAAAGAGACATACATGATTTAATAATGAAGATTTGTATGTTAAGATGGTCGAGCATACTTGCATGAACCTAGATGGTACAACATATAGTCCACTCTTGAACAATGTGGTATGCACTTTTGTATACCCATATAGAGATTAAATGTCTCTTCTCTCCTATCTTCCCTCCTTTCTCCTCCTCACCTCTCTCTTTATTACTCCCACCATCTCATGTATGTATGTTATATCTTCTTGTTCCTGGAACTGTGATAAATCAAACATGAATTTAAATGAAATAGAAGAGAAAATGATGTGATCAGGAGACAAGATTAAGTGCTGGTGACGTAGCTTTGTGGTAAAAGTGACTGCCCCACAATCATGAGGACATGAGTTTGGATATCCATCACCTACATAATAAAGGCGCTTAGAGATGTGTGTATAAAATTTTAGGGTTGCAAGGCAGACAGAAGGATCCCTGAGATTCTCTGCCTGGGCTGTGAGCTCTAGATTCATCAAGAGACCCTAAAATAAAATAAGAGAAAGTGATTGAGGAAGATATCTAATGTATACCAGACCATATACATACATGAGTATGTACTTGCATACACACACACACACACACACACACACACACACACACGAGAAAGACAGTATAACCATGCTGCTGTCATAAAACAGCATAGAGAATTCTATTCTGCAATAAGTATTTTTTAATAATTCGAAAGTGTCCACTCTAAAGAAACAATAATGTGGTGGTGATGTATTGTGTACCCTAATGAAATTTTCCTGAAGATCAGAGAACAGAACAAGCTACGAGATTAAACATAGAGGCCAGACAGTGGTGGTACACACCTTTAATTGTAGCACTCACAAGGCAGAGATCCATCTGGATCTCTGTGAGTTCCAAGCCACCCTGGACTACATGAGATTGACTTAGTCTAGGAGAGAAACAGAGCCAGGCAGTAGTGGCACACAGCTTTAATCCCAGTACTTGGGAAGCACACATGCCTTTAATGGCAGGGCAGAGAAAGGTATATAAGGTATGAGGATACAGGAACTAAAGCCTTTTCAGCTGAGGAAAGCTTTTCAGACTGAGGAGTACTAGAGGTAAGAAGTGACTTGTCCCTTTGTCTCTCTGATCTTTCAACATTTACCCCAATATTCTGGCTCTAGGTTTTTTATTAAAAGACCTTTTTAGAATTTGTGTTACATCTTCTACAGTAAACATGCAATAACATCATTATTTATCACCAGTATCAGTTATCACATTTTGCACATAACTGTGAGTGCTATACTTGGATTCAGCTAATAATACAGTGCATTTACTTCCATCAGCATACCAGAAACACAGGAGTAACATGTCATACTACTATGTTCCAAATTGGATGGTAGGAACTTTTCAATTCCATTGTGATCTTATGAATCATTGTGCCTTCTTGATTGAAGTGCCATTGAGCTGCATACACACACACACACACACACACACACACACACACACACACGCACACACGCACACACACGGGAAAGGGGGAGAGGGGTGTGTGTGTGTGTGTGTGTGTGTGTGTGTGTGTGTGTGTAGGGAGATAGAGTTACAATATGGATTTTTAATTCCAGGCATAACATGATTATCCCATTTCCATTTGGAGTAGAGATAACTGAGTAGCTATGTACCTAGATAAGGACAAGCCCAATGACAGCTCACTGTATTTTGATAGTGATGAAGCTGTTAACAATCTCCAGTAGGATCAGGGAAGGAAATAGGAACTATATAGGACTTTCAATCATGATTTTAATCATTACTATTCCCTGTCCGCTATAACAGTCAGTGATCTTGGAAGATGTGCATTTGTATGCTCGTGTGTGTGTGTGTGTGTGTGTGTGTGTGTGTGTGTGTGTATGCTCGAGTGTGAGCGTGCATACCCATGTTCATGTGTATGTGTAAAATGGAAGGTTAGCTGAAACTGAGACAGTTTCTATGAAGTCATCATTCATGAAGGGGTTAGACTTTGCCCAAACACAGATAATTTGAAGTCACCCATACTCCTGTGAGTAATTCCTCATCCATGCTTTGAAAATTCAATAAACTCATTACTTCCCCAAGTCAGACATGGGTGGAACTCTTACTTCGATCTGTCTTCGTGCTTTATTTCTGATAAATATATATCTGTCCATGTCTCCCTAGGAAAAGTTAGACCACACACACACACACACACACACACACACACACACACACACACACGGAGAGAGATAGGCACACTTATTTCCTGTCAAATACCATTCTCCCCAGCCACAAGACCCTGGCTGTTTAAGTAAGGATTATTAGAAAATACAGGAAGAGAAACTTTACCAGGACACTGCAACTCATCAGGAGGTCTGCAAATAATAGCTTAGGAGTTTTATCCTTTACAAGTGACCTTTGCTTCCAAGGTCTCCTTCAAACAACAGGCAGGTATCATCCTACACAGCCTTCCATTTATCTACCTGGACTGAGCTGACCCCACTGGAAATCGAACGTTGCTGCAGATATTGATCCAGACACATAGACACTGGTAAGGCTCTCTTTGTGTGGAATTTATGGAAGAGCCTGTTAGATGGAGCTCTGAAGTACAGATATATCCATGAAGCTACTGTTTTCCTCAGTGGGGTGGTAGGAAAAAATCTTGGGTCACTTGTGTTCAGGCAAAGGAACAGTACCACTGTGATGCCTCAGAAAGCATTGCACTGGGCATAGCTCTGCGATGCTCAGCCCCCCGTCTTGCTCTGACCTTCCATAAAATGTGACCAGTTATTCATGACCTTCACATACTGTGCTGGGGCTCTGTTCTCCCTCTGCTCCATCTCTTTGGCCTTAAGCTATAGTGAACTCACTAAGCACGGGACTCCACTTTAGAAAAAAAAAATCGAACTGAATGGACTGTTGTTTGCTTTCTGGCCTTCAAACACCGAGGCACTGTTGTGCTCTTTAAAATTGTAAATTATGTCTGTTTAAGAAAATGTCAGTGTTTTTTAAAACAGAATAACAGAGCTGGAAAAGACTGGGCTGAGCTATTTGTTGCCAAAGTTTCATGCAGGAAAAATGATGTATTCATCATGATGGGCACAAGTGAGAGTTCTAGAAACTTTGGGCACAATCCCTCCTCAGTTCTTTTACAGAGTGTGGTGTTCTGTTTTTGTTTTTGTTTTTCATCCTAACCAAATTATCTGAGTGATATAAAAGCTCATAAACTTTGAACCATGGAGATTTCATCACCAACAATTAAAACCTAAGTCATATCTCCTAGAATTCAGCTGATATCCTTTTCCCACCGGAAATAAGCTTACTTCAGGTAATGGTTGCACTGATGGTCTAAAATTATATTTCTTGGGGTGAAGAGGGAGGAAGTCTGTTGTGAATGTTCAGAAGCCAAGTGTCCTCAAGATTTAACTCATAAAAAGGCTGACTGGATGATTTTGAGGAGAGGAGAGTAAATATTTGTGGATGACATGTTAAGTTGAAGAGGTGTCACTGTACTGGTAGACATGCCATTCGGACACCTAGAATTTCATCTATTCAGGAAGGCCTAGAAGATGTGGGAAGGATGAAGGCACTTGCTGAGAGCCAGCCTCTGATTTTCATGGTTTTCCTGGCTTGTCAGGAACCTTGATTAAGTCATGTATTCTTGGTAAGATGCAATAAAAAAATCATAACATTTTTATTCCAAGAGAAAAGTGAAGTCTGTACAATGAGAGTTTTCACTTTTAACACTAACAAGTATCTTGCAAGAATACATTGAAAGAACATCTTTTCCCAGGAAAGCATACAGTGTGCATGTCCTCTGGATAACCATTCTAAGTGGGAATATTTGAAGTCCCTTTCCTTGGACTCTGTTCACACTAAGCAGCTGTTGGCATGAGTACTAAGAAACATGCCTGACTTTCTAGTAACGACCTTGATATTTTCTCCTCTGAGAGTTTGAGGGCATTATTTCATGAATTCTGCTTTATCATTCCCAGAAGTAGGAATGGACAATTTTTTCCATTTAAACATTACTAGTTTTAGTGGGCTTGAGATATTAAGAGAAATGCTAGTCATGGAGAACTTTGAAAAGTACAAATAAAAAAGGAAGAAAGAAAGCAGACTTTTGCTTTTATTTTTCCTTACTGTTTTCAAAGGTAGAAATACTCTGAGCTTGCCAGATTCTATGTCAGTGGGTAGAACATATTTGCTGTGAGACATGATGGAATGCTTATTGAATATTTTCAAGGGGAAAAATAATTCTCCTCTCTAATCTGATTCTCAATCACAGTAGTAAGTCTTTTGAACATCAGGTCTCTGTGAGTTGTGGGCAAACTTACTTTCCATAGGAATACAGACTCCAGACTGTGCCCAGCTGCTCTCATTCTGCTAGGCAAAACCATGGGCAGGTCTACTCCACCTTCTCTTACAAGCACAGGGGTTGGGGAGGAGGTTCTACCTGTTTCACTTCATGTCTAGGGAAACGTAAAAGCACAGGGGAAATAGTACCCTAATAGAGAGTTAGCTTGTCCATTTGAAGTGTGTGTGTGTGTGTGTGTGTGTGTGTGTGTCTGTGTGTGTGTGTCACTGCATGTGATCCCACCTTGCGTTTTCATCTCTGCCATCACTGACCTTAGGTGGGCAAAAGAGGATGATCACAGAAATTGAACTCTGAGGACCAGGGGGTGATTAGTGCTTTAGCAAGTTCCCCATTTTCTTTTACTCTCCATGCTCTCTAAGACAAAATTGTTAACAGAAGACAGCAATTAGTCTAGGTGAGATGACTACTGTGACAGTGGAGAGTCAAGGAAAGGGTTGTGAGCCAATGCAGAAAAGTCATTGCAGTGACCACATCAGATGTAGGGAAGCTGAGGTCAATGGATATGTTTTGTTCTAGATTTTCTGTAATTTTTCCTACACATATGCTTGCAACAGCTGCAACATCAACAAAGGGACTCTGAGCAAGGCTTAGTATTAGCTTTACTCTCAGTATAAAGCAACAATCCTTCATAAAAACAAAAAGAAATGCAAAATATGCATGTATTCATATATGTACACACCCTTTCTATTATAGATTACTTTGAAATTCTAATAAAGTAAAGGTACTTAATGTCTTGTAATCTGCTTCATAGGTAACATCTTCTTCAGTGTTGACAGTGAATCTGGCAGTTACCTTATTCTTTTGCAGATGCACTTTGCACTCCCATAGTTACTGTGTGAGCTAGTTACTAGTGCCCCTGCTTTATCGTGGAAAAGAAACAGAGAATTCAAGTAAACTGGAACTGAGTCTGAGACTGGGTTGTTAGCTCTTGTGATCAGGTCTTATGTAATTCAGGTTGCTTTCAGGCTTTTGATACAGTCAAAGCTGGCTTTGAACTCCTGATCTTTTTGCCTCTGTTTCAGTTATGCTGGAGTTACAGGTCTGAACCACGGTGGCTGGACTGACATGAAATTTTCAGTTTCACATGAACTTAGTAGTTATGCCACATCACCATCTGAAAAATGTGGTTTACAGACACACATAAGTGCATATGCACATACACATTGTTTGTGTGTGTATATTTTACTGTTATATATACATATATATGATATATAATCATATATATGATATATATCATAGTAAAATTCCAGCTGAACTTTTACTTTTCCAATATTAGCTTTGTTACACAATGCATTTTGTTGTCTAATACCAAGCCAAGGCAACTGAAGTCTTGATTACAGAGTTGTAACAAACTTTTAAAACAAGTGTAAGGTAGTAGTGGCTTCAAGGAAGTATTCTGATATTTTCCAACATTCCCAATAACTGGGACAATGTTTTGAATGCGAAATTTGAATTTATTCAGTCTACCCAAGCTTTATTTTGGAAATATGACGAAACATGTTCCCCAATTCAGTACAACTATTTTCTCTTAAAATTCAATATAAACATTTCAGGTCCTTTCAATTGCTTTCATTGACAGGAAACATAGTATAAAAATTCATCACACTTCTTAATTAATTAAGGATAACTTTAATTATTGAATGAATCTTGTAAAACACATGGAATATAGAACATTTTAATTAAATTGTTTTTGTAGGATTTTTCTCTTCAAAACTGACTGAGGATCCATAGTTTATTGTGACTGATTAAGCTGCATTCATTTAGATTTTTGACCAAATTAGCTAAACTTGTTTATTCTTCTCTATATTCAACCAAAAGCTTGTTAATAATAGCATGAACTAGCCTTCTGGGACATTAATGAAATTGTATTAGGACTAAATTGAAAAGCAGCATCTTGTAGCCTGTCAATGCCTGAACAGGAAAACCCTTCAAACAGAAGAGTACAAACATACACAAAGAAAAACTAGAGAATTTGCAAAATAAAGAGGTATAAACACAATATAATGTACCAAAATGTCAAACTTAGGGTACTTAAGTTTCTGGCCAAGTTTTGGAAATTGTCCTGTAATCATTTCCTGAGGAGACTTGAACAAATGCCTTCCTACCCCAGACAGGGGCCAGAGAAAGCCAAAAAATATTTCCCCTATAATATAGCTTGCTGAAATACGGACTTTAATAGGAATTACTTTTAGCATCATGGCAATCTACTGGAAACTAAACCTAAGGAAATGCTCTCTCGCAGCACCCATTTCAGGGGTGATAGAGCCTCATGAACTCCTCCCAGCTAGTAACCATAAACAGCCTGTATAGCATGAGCCCTCCTCCACTGCATGACAGAAAGGTCCTACTGCTGTTCAGGTCACCATCAGGGAATCACAGCTGTTGAGTGCTCAAGGGGGCAATGGCCTTGTCATGACCAGAGAACAGGATTCCACAAGCAAGATTCCTGTGTGGATTTAGGGAAAATTTTCCCCTAGGGGTGTAGTGTCCCTTACTCATCTGGGATTTATCAGGCCAAGGCAATAGATTTTTTTTTATCAGCTTTGTAGTTATCAGAGCTGTCCTGTCCTAGGAGCAGATTGGTTCCCAGGCTCCCCTTAGATACCTGTATCCCTGGAGGTTCAGCCTCCTTTTAGAAAGTGATATAATATTTGAACTGTGAATATCTTAAGTCATCTATAGATTATTTGTAATATCTAGTATAAAGCAAATGCTATATACATAGTAACTACATTGCATTACCTTCATGCCAAGAAAAGCTAAGATTTGTAGGAGCTAAGTATTAATGCAGTGTTTGCTCCTAATATGTTTGACCCACTGTTACTGGACACCATAGGGCAGCAGTGGATAAGGAAGGACAAGTTTCTAACAGTTATAACTTCATACTTTGAAAGGATTGAAGGTCTACTTTTATGTTTCTATGCTTCTCTTTCATATGCAGTTGAGTTTGGAGTTAGGGGAGAAGTCTTTTCCACTTAAACATTATCTTAGTTTATTTTCCTGTTGCTGTGATAAAACACTGGCAAAAGGGAGAGAGAGACTATTTTATCTCACACATCAAAGTACAGTGGGGAAGTCAGAGCAGGAAGACCCTGAAGCAGCTGGTCACTCTACAACTAAATCCATGCATGCTTTCTGATGCTCCCCTGGCTTTCTTCATTTCATGTAATCCAGAGTCTTCTGCCAAGGCAATGGTCGTACCCACAGTCAAGATGGTACTTTCCACACCAATTAATGAAAGCAAGAATATCCTTAGCATGCATTCCAAGAGAGCCATCCCCTAGGTAATGCTAGATTCTGTCAAGTTGATAATAGTAACCATCATAACCCATCTCCACCACAGGCAGGCACACGCGCACACACACGCACACACACGCACACACACACACACACACACACACACACACACACACACACACACACACTAGTACACCTTAAAAATTAAAGTTTGAGCCTATGACCTGATTTCTGATAAGCAAACACACTACCACAGTTACATCCCCAATCCCACCTTGGAAGCTAATTCCTTACCACTCACTTTTTGCCCTGATAGCTCTCTAAACATGCTTGAACAATATGATAATTCTGACTATTCTATCAGACTAATACATGTTTGATATTTTGATGATTTTAGATTTTAATGTCCCAGGAACTCTCTTCCAGAAAACTTTATCTCAACTTAATTTTATTGTATTGTTCTACTCTTCAAATATTATTCCTTATTTCAGCATAGAGAACTCTCACCTCTTTTATAATATAAATGAGAGGGAAGTAGTCCACTTTTCTATGAATAACTTAGGTGGCTAGAGAACTGAGGCATGATGGGATAAGATTATGCAGTGAGCAATTATTATGAAAGGAAGAAAAAAGGCAAAATAGATTGGCAAGTGATGCTATCAAAAGGGAAGATGGGCACAGTTCATCTGCAGAATAGGTCCCCTGATCATCAAAGGAATTTAAATTTGTATCTCCAGGAAGCTCTGAAAACACTGAGAAATTAAATGGGTAAAAGTGTACCTCTTCTGTGGTCATTCAGGACTGGCCAGGTCACACTTAAAACAGGCAGATCTCAGAGCATCATTATAATTCAAAGCTTCATAATCCTCTCTGTGAGATGATTTGTGTACCCATGGCAACCTGAATATCTAAACAGCAAGGATGATGCTGAACCAACATCCTTCTCACTCTTCAGATTTATGAAAGAAAACATAATGGAATTTTTTAAAATATTTTAAATATTTCTATTCTGTTTTTATACAGTGGAATAATCCACAGCAGAATGATGCTTTGTCAATCAGCTAGTAACAGTGTATTATTCACTGCTTCCAAGAATCTAAGAAACTAAGTGAACATTAAGGCAATAATAATAGCAACAGGAGTGACTTGGCTGGTTATCCTCATGATTGCCACTTCTGCAAACTTTTTATTTGCTTGGTTTCAGAAAAAAATCAGTTTTCACACACCCATTCAAATATGGATGCAGAAATAAATGAATTTATCAGGGTAAATAATTCAATTTTCACAGTATATAAACACACTTGTACAATAAATACATATACATATACACAGCATATACACATATATATTCTTTTTGAGAAATACATTTTTCTATTATTTGAAGTGTGGAAATTTTTATACACTACTATGTAGAGGAAGCTTAACTGTAGCCCCTTTGCACATTTTTTTTCTGCAGAAAAAGCATACATATTTTCAAGATAATTGTCTTTGCTCCTAGAAATACAAATAAAAAATTACATGTGAATATTTCACATCAATCCTCCAAAGTGGACTATGAGACCTCTTCTTATACTTCATCTTGTCACTGTGTTTATTCTAAAATACACACAACAAGTGGCAAAGAGGTGTGACAATTAGGGCTTTTCAAGAACATTCAGCTTCCCTTCATGTTAGGAAATATTAAAAACAGATTATACTTTTCCTCTTTGTTTCAGTTTTCACCATTAATAAGACATTTCCGTGTTTGAATTGCAGTGTTCCAGGTACCAAATATTCTGGTAGTGTTCCAGATATCAAGATTATCACATTTTATCCTGAATAGAAAATGGCCCAAACTGGTGGGAGCACGTGGACTCTAGCCTCTCACCCGAGGAACATGCATGAGACTGAACTAGACCCTCTACATGTGGGTGATAGTTATGTGGCTAGATATGTTTGGGGAGCCCCTCATAGTGGTACCAGGACTTTACCAGGTGCATGAAATGGCTTTTTGGAACACATTCCCTAGGTTGGGATACCTTGCTCAGCCTTGACACCGTGGGGGAAGGGCTTGGTTCTGCCTCAACTTAGTATGCCAAACTTTGTTGACTCCCAAAGAGAAGCCTTACCAGCTCTGAGGAGTGGATTGAGAGTGGGATGGGGGAGGTGGCAGTGGGGGGAGAAGGGGAGGGAGGGGGAACTGGGATTGGTACGTAAAATGAAAAAAAAAAAAGCTTAAAAAAAAAATCACACTAACCCCGGCGGTGGTGGCGCACGCCTTTAATCCCAGCACTCGGGAGGCAGAGCCAGGCGGATATTTGTGAGTTCGAGACCAGCCTGGGCTACCAAGTGAGTGCCAGGAAAGGCGCAAAGCTACACAGAGAAACCCTGTCTCGAAAAACCAAAAAAAAAAAAAAAAAAAAAAAAAAAAAAACACACTAAAAAGAAAGAAAATGAAATAGACCTGAGAGGGTTTAGCTCTGGCCGCCCTTTGCTGGAAACATCAAAATGATACCAAGTACACAGTTACTATGTTAGGATGGCTCTATCGCTGCTGTTTTTAGAGAAGGACCCTTCATGCGTGATGTCTTCAAAATTATTCAGGCCATATAGAAGTTGTTAAGTTCAAAAACCATCTCTCAGGACTAAGATATTTTCAAAATTCCAAAGTAAAATTCTGCTCTGGAAAACAGAGATGAAAATAGGAGTTTCACAGTGCCAATTCTCCTGTTATTTTGATCTATATAATCTGAACATCCCTGCTGTTCTACCCCACACAGTCAACACAGTGAAATCCACCCCCCCTCCCCGGTTGAGTAGGAAACTGCTTAAGGTAACACGCAAGTTGCAGGTGTTTTCAAATATCCCTGCGAAATAAATGCAATCCTCTGATTTTAACATATGCATCCACTGCAACTTGCCTTCATCTCTTTTCTCAGGGCAACTTGATACTGTATTTTGTTTTACTGAGTCAGAGTTTCACTGTTTATCCCTGTCTGTCTTGGAACTCATTATACAGATCAAGTTAGCCTCAAATTCTGGGAGGTTCACCTGCCTCTTCCTCCTAGGACAATGATTAGAGACATTCATCACCATGCTCAGCTAGACCCACTATATTTTTTTTAAGTATAAAAATCTCATTTTTCCTCATTTTGATTTATTCAAAGCCTTATAATATTAAGCATGGAGCCATGATGAATATGATAAGTAAAGGTTAATAAGAGGGAACTGTGAGAACTGAAGATTCCTTTTGGAATTAGTGAGGCAAAATGACATTCCCCAAAAGAATTATAATGTGATGTGTAGGATCTGCTTGAAACAATGGATAGTTCTGATATTATTTTTTAACTTTTTATTTTTGTTATATCTAGCAAAACCAACTTTTAATTTTTTAAAATTTAAACCATGCTTCATTGTATGTGTGGCAATATGATTTACATGACAATTGTCAGTATAATGGAAAATTTTGATACAGTTTTAAACAGAAGAAAGGGGGAATTTCAGATTTCAAAATGTTCTCCCAACACCACCACCCAACTCACAAGCCTAAAAAGAAATCACTTTTTCTAAGTAAGTTATGTGGTCACATTGTAAACACACTGTGACATGTGTTCAGTGACTTCTTGTGCCTGATTTTTATTGACAGTAGCAATGGGATTAAGCAAACCTGACTTTTACAACCATCACTTCGAAGGAACAACACATGGTAGATTCTTTTGGAATGCAAACATGTTTCTTGCTACTTTAGTACACAGAAAATAGGATTCATATATTCACTACAAAATGCAGAGACACTGACAAGAAAAGAAATTAGCTGTATATCCTCTTATATAACCCATGCGTTCTCCCCAGATGTGGATCCTAGCACATACTGTGTTCATGTATATATGTAAGTATGGGTATAGCCCTTAGGTCATGGGACAGGATGGAACCTAGACAATAGTTCTGGATTCCAAATATTATGGTGAAGATAAGTATGTGGGATAATGTCATATTATATAATTATAATGTTCCGTTTTAAGCACAACTTTATTTTTGTGTTCTAGTTTAACCCTGGGACTTTGGGCTTTGATTAAGATACGCCATTAGTTTCCATTTTGAAACACCTTAAGTAGGAAGACTGGGCTGAAATCACACTGACAACGCCTATGTGACCTGACCTATTCTTCAGCTATAATAAATTGGTCTTTAATAACTGAGAATTTTCCAGAAAAGAATAAAGTTAAGTCAGTTGTTATGCAATGACTTACATATCAATGATACCTTTGGTAAGAGATGTAAAGACAGATGTGATAGTCCCCTGGACACCTCTTTGTTCCAGGTTAGCAAATGATGGTTTTAGAGCCTGTACATACTATTTTGTTTGGCCTCTTATCTCAGGGTGATTGACAGTTGGAAGGGTTTTAAATATACGGGGAATTTACTCCTGACACAGTGACTATCATTTGGGTTCTGAGTAGAAGTGATAATCAGTGTGTTTTGCTCAACTTTTTTTCAGATACTCAAGAAAGCAAACTCTAAATAAAGGAAAAATTCACATTTTCAAAATGCCCATGTGTTTTTATGTGTGCCTAATGTGCTTTCAAATATAAAATAAATAAGGGCTGTTATCATGGACAGTTGTGAGTCTATTACCTGTTGCCTGTTTCCTTCTTATAGTACATTGAAGAGAGAGGAAAAGATAGGAGAGAGAAAGAAAGAAGAAAGAAGAGAGAGACAAGGAAGAGAGAATTTTTGAGGAGGTCCCTTCTGAAAGTTACCCAAGTATGTGTATAAAAGCAAAATGGAAATCCAGATTGACTCACATTTACATAAATTAGCATAGTGCCCTTTGTCCATTCGGTAGTTCTGGCACAAACTCTGCCAGGCATGCACTAAGAGCTGGACAAGTGACAGAAATGACTCCTGCCTTACAAAGCAATGGTTTAAAACCCACAGAGAGCCGCTACCCTGAATACTTAATACTCAAAAAATGAGCACCACTAAGTGCCATCCAATTCCCATTATCCATACAGCTGTCTTGATGTTTCCTTCTGCATTTAGCAGTTATAAATTGGCTAAATGTCCCAGGCTTTGGACTATACAGTAGAAGATGGGTCAAAGCATGAAAGAGGGTACTCAGACTTGGAGAGAAAAAAAGCAAAGAAAAGGCCTCAACAGAGCTGTCGTTATTTCCTATCGCCAACTGGCTCTCAGAAACTACTGACATCCTTAGTCAGATGCTGAGCATGTGATGTGGAATAGCCAAGGCTGGCACCCTTCACAGAGACTAGCTTCGTGGGCCTCCACTGTGCAGGTGCTCCTGTTCCCAAGGCTCTCTTCCAAGCAGCAAGCTCCTCTCTGAAGGGATTACGCATAGTTGCCTCTTGGTTTAAATGGGACACTTATGGAGACACAGGATGCCTTGTTGCTAAGCTTAGTAGCTCTTGTTACTGCCCATCATTGCCTGGTTTGCAAATGAGAGAAGCAGATGCAAGTGATACAGGCTTTTCAATTCTTGTTTTTCTACTTATTTCAATTAGTGTCCACACTTTGGACATTGCGAGGACACAGCTCTCACATGATATATGACACAAAGTGAAAAAAAAATGTCATTCTGAATGCCCAGATCACAGATATTGTAGACATGAATTATAGAGCAAATGGTACCAAATCTCCTCCCAAGATAAATGACTACTGTCCGGTCACACCATCAAACCAAGCAAGGAGTTCAGTGTTTACAGGCTTGGTTCACTGACATCATGTACTTGGACTACTCTTAAATCTGACCCTTTCTTACAAATGTCTTCTACCTGTTTTCTTGTCTACTACTCATCTTTTCGATGTCTGGTTTTTGTTTTGCCATGTGCCCTTTCCAATTCAAAGCTCTTATTTGTTCAAATCCTTTTCTACTATTCGACTCTAACTTTCCTTGTGCTTAGTATTTTCTTAGGAAGCAAGTATAAGGAATGATGCATGTTTATCAAATTCAATTATTTATTAGAAATAGAGATAAAGCAGGAGGCAGAAACAGGAAGCAATGCCTACCAAAGTGCTGGTTCATATTCTTTAACAAAGCAAAGCTGTACTATGCTCCCACAGCTATGAATCTTAACTAGTTGTCTTCTAGGTGACACTTGGGAAGGATCACAGTCCTAACATGACAGCTTGTAAAACAGGATTCATGACTCCTTCTACATCTCTGGCTCAATTCTGCCTTCCTAAACTTTGAATGGCGGCGGGGGCGGCGGCGGCGGCGGCGGCCGGGGGGGAGGGGGGTGTTTTGATTTTCACAGTGATGAAGTTGGGATGATTTCTCTTTAGTGATGTCTATGAATCAAATAAATGGGATGAAATGTGATTAAGGTCTTTAAACATGAAGCAACAGTGCATAGTCTTCTAAGTGGCCATGGCTTCAGTTTTGTTTGGATAAACTATATAAAGCATGTATTTTCAATTCCTTTAGACTTCATCCTATTGGCATACATTCAGAATTTCAAACTGAGAATCTAAAACCCTGCTCAAGGATTTATACCTTGTTGTTTGAGCAGGGATTTCACATACAGTTGTTCTTAATCTTCATCCTGATTTTGCATTTTTATTTTCTATCTACATTTGTAAAAAATGGCCATGAATACTGTTTTGACCATAAGGTTGATCTGAGGAGTCTGTGACTCATCATTGGTGCCTATTATAGTTGCGTATACCTTGAGATTTTACTAAATGTGAGAACCTTTTAAAAAATTGAAAGTAAGATAAAATGTAACCTGCCCAAGGCTTCCACTCATACAATGATCCTCATTAATATTCTAATTGGGTATCCTAGGTTTTAAATAGCATTTGGTCTTAGAACTCTTGCCTGACAATCTGTAATGCGTGTTTCTTACAGTTCTAATATGACTGGAATATTTTCTATTTTTACCTTCTTGTTCCTAGCAAACCACTCCCCATGATTCATTTTTATTGGCAATCAAATAAGTGCTGTACTAATGGCATGTAGAATTTAATCAATTAATGGAGTTCAATAGGCCATTTCCACTTGCAATATCTTGAGAGGTTAATTTTGCAAACACTTGACTACTCTGAGAGAATCCACAGCCAGATCAACTGAAATTCCAGCATATCCTTAACCTCAGTGGACTGAACAAGAAACAATTGATGGATATGTAATCTTTACTTCACCCGATATGAGTGGACACATTGCTGATTCTCTACTGACTTGGAATCTTTATCTTAGATTTACATTCCCAGGGGGATTCAAACAATTTGCTGCTGAAAAAACGTGTTCATGTTCTGACACTATTTATCATATATACCTTCTCCTTTTATGTCTCCTATTATGCCTACTGTCTCTCTTATATCACAGATGGTAAATGACTTTTGACAAAATTTATCCAAATGTAAAATAATATTAGCGCAACTATAAAAATAACAAAAAGGAAAATGAGGAAAGGAAGTGCCTCTCTAAACTGTCACTTAGTCTGTCTTTCTGTCTTTCTCAATGTCTCTCTGTCTCCCTCTTGTGTGTGTGTGTGTGTGTGTGTGTGTGTGTGTGTGTGTAGTGTGTAGTGTGTAGTGTGTATTTGAAATGGGGGAGAGATAACTGTCAATTAATTCTCAGTGATTTCTCATTTAAGTTTTTAGATTGCTGATTAACTTGTCCTGATAAATTTACATGCAACTTCTGTTATAGGGGATGGTTTATACTAATAGACTAATAGTCACAGGAACATTGTTAGCAAAAGTGACCTTAGATGAGTGTGAACTGCTCATTCATAGCAAAAGTCAGCTAAATAGTTCACTTTACCATTCTCCATATGTGGTGTTAATTCAATTTAATACATTTCATTTTCATTGGATTCCCAAACTTCCCCATGCATCTGAAACACCTGGAAGGTTTGATAAACTAGGCCTATCCCTCAAGTTTCCTATTCAGTAAGTCTGGGATGCAGTCCAAGAACTTGTATTTATGGAAAGTTTCATGGTGGTGCTGATGCTGTAGCCTAGGGACTTAAGAATGACTATTATTCTATGGCATAATGGGGGATGAAGAGGTCTTAGCAGAGGGAGAAAACAAAGTAATGAAATGTATAAGACAGAAAAACAAAACAGGACTACTATGGAAGAGAATGGGAACTATCAAGAGAGGAGGAGGGGAACAAGGGAGGTATGAGAACAAAGTCTGATGATAAATACATGTGAAGCCCTCTTATTTTGAAGGATAACTTAAAAAATAATTAGAATACAAAAGAACCATTGATATAGAGTTTCCTTTGTAACAATGATAACAGATTTTATTGTCATAATTTGTAAACTCATTTGGCCTTATGAATATTATTTGTTGGGGATTTAAAGGACATATCATGGTACCAAGGCACTTTACCTAAATAACAGCTGGTCTTTTGCCTTGATTTAACTTACAGAATGTCACAGAAGTCATTATCTGGTATTTTAGACTAAACATGGCTTGATAATTTTACGGCCTTTTGCTAAAGCAGCTACTATTGTTAAGTTAACCACCTGGAGACCTTTGTGTACAAGTTCAAAGTCTCCTATGGAGAGGCAACATGCAAGAAAACTAAGAAACTCGGCTACTAGGGAGAGTTCAGTTCTAGCCAACATCTGCAGCAGGGCTCCTCCTAGCCCTTCAGTATGAAACTGTTTGATGTCTGATCCAACAGTTGACTCCAGATGTGAACTCATGAAGGTAAGAAGCACACTTTTTAAGCCAATAAGTTGTGCAGTGGTTAAGACTGCAACCGAAAATAAAATTAAGAATTGGAACCTTCAAGTAGAGATAGAAAACAAGAAGATACCAAAGAATGTGTAATAATTGACTTAGGGGTTGGTGACAGGTGGAACTGTTCAGATTCTGCCGCTTTTCCAGATACATGACTGCACATGTGCAGTTCAGTAGCCAAGTAAGGGGCCTTATGTCTTATGTCATCCATGTGCTCTGTGGTCATGAAATCTGTGCATGCATGGCATAGCTCTGTGGAGGGAAATCCTTAAAAGCCAGTCACAGACTCCTCCTCTCTCTTCTGTTCTCTCCTCCTCGCCCACCTCTCCCTGTAGTTGTCTTTCACAGGCCTGGTCACTCTCTTCTGTCCCCACCCCCTCCTCCCAATAAAGCTCTGGTATGGGTTTTGTCATGCCTCATGATCTTTCCTCACAGAGTAAAAGCGCCCCATTTAAAACCAACAAGAAACTTTTACCACATGCTAAGAAAGTATGGAGGAAATTGCCATTGGTGGCTGCAGAAATTGATCCTGTCAGGAAAACAAATGAGACCTCCATCTCTAGGACTGGGAATAAAAAAAAGAATACTCAGTGTTGGTGCACCTCCTGATGAAGATTTCCCAGCAGAGACATGGGTGAAGTCTATGCATTTTTTTCTTTGCCTATTTATAACAAAGTTGGGATGAATTATCTCCTTGAAGAAGGAAATCTTAGTTTGCAGTCAATATGAAGCACCAGCATAAAGAAGCCAGGGGTATATATGTCCATATGCAAATCTGTTTCTGCTTCATGGAGTTTGCAACTGTTACTTAATGTAAGGAATGCCCTGTAGAAAAACACCAAATCAGGCCATGGACTTGAAATATAGCACCTTAATTAATGTCAGGTTTCAAAACCTTTTGAACATTCCTTCAAGATATTTTGGCTGATACTTCTAGACATCTCCTGAATCATAACATTTTTAATAATCTAAAGAATATGCTTACTTAAGCTTCCCAACTAGTAAAAGGGACTTCTAAGACCCTTAAGACTTGTTTCTAATACATTTGGTGGAGGTTTTGTCTACTTCATTTTAACAAAACAGAATATCAAAAGAGTCATTGGGAAATGACAAAGCTTTTAAAGTAATTACATTATTGAAACACTTTCTGTTTGGATAAAAGTGGACATAGTTAAAAATGAATGAAATTATTTAGACCCTAAGACTTCTACTGATCCGAAAGAGGCTGTTACAGCTAAGCATTGATGAATGTAGGTTAGTTGTTATAGAATAGCCAGGAGAGCTCAGAGTGGAACTCAGAAGCAGTGCAAGGCACATCTAGGCAGCAAGGCTGAGCTCTAATATAGGAACTGTTTCCATGTATTTCGAATCATTCAGTAATTGCATTGGACCAATGATTACTACATGCCTCTTATACTGTCTCTTTTAAAAATAAATTATACTCATTTAGTTGTGTGTGTCTGTGTGTGTGTGTGTGTGTGTGTGTGTGTGTGTGTGTGTTCATGTGTGCTTGTACATGTGCACATTGAATAATATTTGTTGGGGATCTAAAGGACAGATAACTTGTCTCACTCACTCACAGTTCTTTGGACCAAGAAGAATTACATCTTAGGAGACTCATTGGCACTGGAAAGAAACCTAGGGAATGCACTGGCTATTTTTCTCATTATTGGGATCAACTATTTGACAGGAGACAACTCAAGTGAAGAAGGAGTTAAAGAAGTTTATAGTTTGAGGGAATGAAGCCTTCATGACATGGAAGGCCTAATCCATAGCTACAGGAGCACATAAGAATCCTCCCTTCTCACATCTTGGTTGGATGGGAAGTAGAAAGGTGACTGGAAGTGGGATCATTGTATTATTAGCTTCAAAGCCCATCCCCAGGGACCCACTTCCTCCAGCCAAGATCTGCCTCCTAAAGGTTCCACAGTCTCCAAAAATAGTGCTATCAGCTAGGAGTCATGTGTTCAAACACTCTAACATGTGGGGGAACATTTCACCTTCAAATCACAACAGGTACTTTGAACAAACAAACCCTCAACTATGCTCAAAGAAGAAGAGATTTTTATGATGATAGGAAGAAAGAAGTCTGGATGGATTAGCCTCCCTACAGGAAAGGGTCATGTGGTGGAGGTCCTGGGCTCTAGTTGGCAACCACTGAACTTTTGCTTACAACTGACATGACATCAACATGTCCGTCAAGTTGAAGGAGTCATTACCACAGTAGAAACTCCAGCACTAGCTGGGACACCCAAATGATGCCACACAAAAGCCAAGTTCAGCTCAGATTGTATTCTTATGAACAAACAAGCTGTTCTTCTTTAACCTACTAAGTTTCAGGCTAGCCTGTTATGCAGCAGGAGAAATAAATATTTTTATCATAAAGACAGATTATCCTCCATCCTCCAAACTACCATACCCATTTATGTGGCAGATAAAGTTACCCTTTCAGATTTCTAATATTTTTTCCATATATGTGTTTTTCCTAGGTTATGGTGCTCAAATTTTCTTTCTATATTTTCCGTATTTTTCTGGTTTTCTGTTTTTCATTGACGACATTAATTTGTAAATACAATTGTAGCCATTAATTCTTTTTCTGCCTTTTTTACACCGTTTCTAGCATTTTGTTTTCATAATCTTCTCCTCATAGACATCATTAAATGGCTCTTACTAAAAAAAAATGTTAGACTCATCCTGATAGGACTGAGGCTGAGCAAGCATCCCAGTCTCTGAGGTCTCTGTGCCTAGTTTTCTCATCTCAAAGACAGCTAGAGTAGTGCCAAGGGGTGATTACAGCTCTGTATAACCCTGCACAGTAGACGTTCCTCTGGAATCTGCCCAACTCCTACCTCAGACAACTGGGGGCTTATTTTGCTCTTATTGCTTTATTTTTAAAGCCAACTAAAACTTCCAGTTCTTCTTTTAGATCAAGTGGCTATATCATTATCGTGTTATTTTAGGGTACTGAATTCAACACTGAGGCAAGATTTATTTTTCAATAAATTATAAGCTGCTCATGGGCACAAGAGAAAGTCTTCACCTTTAAAATATTCCAGACTAAGTAAGAATTCTTCTGGCCTTGTCTTCATGACCTGGCTCTGTTTTATCTTCTAATGATAATCCTGAGTAAATCATCTAAAGTGTACTGCAACAAGGAAACTTTCTGTGCTCTTGAGTTCTGCATCATTTATTCATACATCCATATATTAACTTGCATAACCATTCATTCATTAACTTTTATGTTCCTTCCTTCTAAATAGCTCTATAGTAAATGCTGGGATAAATAAAAAATAGAGAACAATGTTCCAACAATCTTGAACTTTTGAAAATTGAAATGACTGCAAGAATCTCAAAGAAGATAGATGCCTTTGAACTTAATTGCCTTAAATTTGAAGAGTAATATGTTACAATAAACAAAGTGCAAATTTTAAGAAGTATCTAAGTATTAATAAATGAGACAAACAAATGAAATGGCATGTGGAAGGATGCTGAGTCTGAGCCCAAGAAGATCACAGGACTCCAGGGAATTCTGTGTTCTGCACTGGGATATGTTTTGCTGAGTTCAAGTATATTTTTACTTATTTCCTTTTATTAAACATATATTCTTTTCTCATACAATATAATCTAAATACAGTTCCACTTCCCTCTACTCCTCCATGTTCTTCTCCACCTCTTCTCCCATCCATATCCATTCCCTTTCTCCCTCTCTTTAGAAAACCACAGGCTTCTAAGAGATTACACCAAAATACAACAACATAAAATATAATAAGAGAGAACAAAAACCTTCATATCGAAGTTGGACAAGCCAAGCCAACAGAAAAATAAAGTCCTTCTGCTTCCTCTCCCTCACAGTTCCCTGAGCTCTGAAGAAATGGATTTGCTGGAGACATCTTTTTCAGAACTGTGTGTTCCAAGGTCTCATGCTCTGTGTAATGTCTGGCCTCTGTATTGGATCCCATTTGCTGCACGAAAAAGCTTCTCTGATGATGGCTGAATAAGGCTCTGATCTATGAGTATAGCAGAATATCACCAGGAGTCATTTTATTGTTACTTTCTTGTTGTTTTTAGGCCAGTAGTATTTGGGTTTTTCCTTAGGCCTCTGGGTTATCTAGTCTCTGGTTCTTCGTCACCCATGCAAGGTCAGGGATTAGTTCCATCTTGTAGAGTGGGTCTTAAGTCAAATCAGACATCAGTTTGTTACTGGCTCAAGGCTTGTGCCACTATCATTACCCTAGCATGTTTTGCAAGCAGGACAAATTGTAGATCAAAGCTCTTGTGGTTGTGTTGGTGTTTATATTTCTCATTTGGTAGCCTGCAGAGTACTTTCCTGCGCCAAAGACACTAGAACATGGAGGTCAAGGTTCTATATAGGCACCAGATCTATCTCTCCATGTTCAATGAGTTGTTTGGATGTTGTCTTGAGTAATGGGGCCTTGCTGCCAATTTGTGGAGAACAAGCTATTGTTTTGGCAATAGCCTGGGTTATTTGGGGCCAACAACAATTCAGTAGGATGAAACCGAGTCCTGGTACTGGAAGCTTCATTTGGTGACAAGAGATGGTCAATTAAGACTCCATCTCCCTCATAATTTGGAGACTTTATTCCGGAAGACAGAACAAACACTAGGCCTGCTGGACCAAAGCAACACTTCGGTGTACTGATGCTTGTGAAAAATAACAACAAACAAACAAACAAAAAACAAATCCTACTTGATTCCCAAGTAAAGGCTATCAGGGAAATACAAGTGTTTTGACTTTGTGTGACTATGTAGTAATTGACAGGAAAATAAAGGTTTTAAATTATCGTTCTTATTTTGAGATTATAATATAATTACATTTCTCTCTTCCCATTTCTCCTTCTAAACCATGCCATATGCCATTCCCCACATGCCTTTAAATTCATGGTCTCTTTTTTCACTAATTGTTATTGCATGCGCGCGCGCGCGCGCGCGCGCGCGCACACACACACACGTAATTAGTATTATTATTAAAGATAACCTACTTGATCCATTTAATGTTGCTTGTATGTATGTTTTCAGGGCTGACTGTTTAGCAGTGGACAACAGCTTGACCTGTTCGTCCATGGGAAAGACAATCTCTCCTGCTCACAGTTGCCTATAGTTCTTTGTGTAGGGTTGCGGCCTCTTGCACTTAATCCTCATCCACTTTGGCATGTTCACTGATGTCTTCCATGTTTAGTTCATGTTTGAAACCATCATTCTTTTGTTTTTTTTTTTTTTTGTGATGTTACCAGGGGAATCTCCTGGGGTTAGCTAGTCCACTGGGTGTTTTGTTTTCCTGCCTTAGATATGGTTGTAGCTGACAGTGAATACAGGGTGGTTTGATGTTTAATTTTAATTGTCAGTTTGTTGAATTCTAGAATCACCTGGAAGATGGACCTCTGGCCATGGTTGTAGGAGATTATCTTTGTTAGGTCCATTGCGATGGGAAGACTGGTCCACTGTGAGGGATGGACTATGTAAAAAGCAGAAGGTTCTGTCACCATTCTCTCCTTTCAGAGTTCATTTGCAATGTGACAAAACACCTTCCTGCTACTGACTCCATGCAACAAGAAAGTAACTAAGACAGGTGACAAGTCTGGGACCCCCATGCTGTCTCTTAGTTGGCCTTGTAGGTTTTCCTACAGTTAGCGGTTTCTGGAATTCATTTTTTCTATGTGGTTATTTCCAGATGGCCACAACACACCATTTCCCAGCTGAGTTGCTATATATCTTATGTGGAAGTCGGGCATCATACAAATGTAAAAGCAGAAGCCACTGGCACTTCTTAGAGCTTAGTTGTGAGGTTGAGACAGCAACAATTTCACCACATTCTATTAATCAAAACAACTTTCAGGCTAACCCTTATTTATGGAGAAGACTATACAAAGGGTGCAATATTGAAGTCATTCCCCGTGGTGGAACAGAACACTAGAATGCAATGTAACATTTAGGCTTCTTAACCATAGTCCCTAGTTTAAAAGAAAAGTTGTGAAACTCAGTTATCTCCTGCAAATTATACCTATGCCGAAGCAAGGATAACCATGGAGTGATCAAAGCTAGGTCTCCCAAGGACAGACTAAGTGGAAACAAAATTGCCCTCGAGGAGAGAAGGCTCTTTCTGCTGTCATTTTGAACACTATTTGTTTTTATTGACGTCACTCTTTTTGGGCATTAGAGAAGAAAACAAATTTTCTATGCTGCTGTCAATTACATTCTATAGGAAGGCAGACTCTATATCTAAAGAATGTGATTTCCTGCAAAAATCTTGTTATTCATCTTGGTTTTATCAAATAAAAGCAAGTAAAGAAGTGCAGTCCTATCAGAATCCTATGTTCTTTATCAGTGCTGCTCAGCCTTACACAAGAAGACAGGTCAGAAGCAATCTCCTGCATCAGAACTCCACCATTTACCCCTTTAGTTCTGCTTCCTAGATAATGCAATGTGCTCATAGAAAATGAGGGAAAAGACCACACTCATGTTGACATCTTAGTAAGCTTTAGGGTACAGCTTTGAGGATGTGAAAACTTTGTTTTCAATAAGGCATGTGTAATAATTGCCTTACCTGGTCAATTTACATTGTCCCATTGTGTGATTAGAAAAGAAAATCAGAAGCACTCACCCTTCTCATACATTTTACTCTTACTGGCTCTGGGATGCACGTAGTATTTTTCACAGTATTGGTTCATGAGAAGCTAAAAACATTGTTGCAAAAAATAAAAATATAAATAAAAAAATTAAACTGCATGTGTTCTTAAGGTTTTAGTGTATGTTATATATTCCTTTAGCTTTTCAAACCCTCCACATAGCACTACTTTTAGGTTCATTCTAATTATAATCTCAATTTCTTTCTTTGTGTCACATCAAGTGTTGGGTACTCCACATGCACTGTGTGTCACAGACTGTCACAGGATGTCAGACAACACATCTGAAGGACAGAGATGCTTGTGTGTTTTCATATCAAGATATTCATTTCATGAAAACTCGATGGCCAAGATGTCTTTCAGACTCTCGGTAGTCAAGCCTCTTTTATTGTGTCTTTATTTTAATACTTGGGTATAAGAATTATAGCCATAAACACGTATATTTTGTTTTCATCCTATAAAATGACTAAGGGAGAGATAAGACAATTCAGTGTATAGAAGAATTCCTTTTCTGTTGTTATTATTCCCTGGTATGAAGAAATTAGATATAAATTAGCCCAAATTAGCATGTGTGTGTGTGTGTGTGTGTGTGTGTGTGTGTGTGTGTGTGGTGTGTGTGTGTGTGTGTGTGTGTAAATCTCTTTGCTGCTTCAGTTCATAATATTTTCAGAATAACTTACAAGGAACAACACTTCTTCTACCTTGGTACTTAACTTGGGAGAGTTATTCTGAATATGCAGCTGTGGTCTGTTTGATCACATTTCTTTATTAAAAAGGTGACTCTCCTGTTTGCCTGAAAAATCTGAGATAGGTCAAGACTGAGTTTCTCCCTTTTCTTGCTACAATTTTATTAACTGCCCTGTTAATCATCTCAAGCCTTACTCAGGTTGCAGCCAGATGGGAACAATCACGATTTCATATGGGGTGCAAATAATGCCGACTGATCCATTAGTCTTAAATCAGAGCTCTGCCCTTGATAGGTGCTGGGGATTGGACTGGCTTGCATAACTTGCACATAAGAGGAACATATAAACACTCAGAGAGAAAGAGTGTTTGGATTTCAAGCTTGAGGTAGCTCTGGACTGCTCCCAAATGAGAGAGGTCTGGTTTCAAATGAAGTAGGTCACAGGTCAGAGTGCAGTCTGAAGAACTAAGTGGACCAATGTGTTTGGCAGACCCAGACTATGAAATAAAGCAAAGAAAACAAAAATAAAGTGAGGAGGGCAACAAGCACATGTCAAAATCTCAACAACTGTTTGCTTTCATTCCTTCAAACATTCAGGAATCTTCTAATCGTCTTCAGCTAGAACTGTTTACAGCTCAGGGTGTTAGAGCAAATGGTGTCCTGACATGTGGCCCTGCTTTAACCTGACACACAGTAATGGACTGTGGAGGACAGTGCTGTCCCTTAGCAAGCCTCTGTGTCTGATGAGTGTAGTCAGAGAATAGCCAGGGTCTGTCCTGTGCTCCACATATACCCCCAACCCCTCTGTAATTCCGGACAGTGCTCATTGACTTTGCTTCTGCTGTGCATCATTTCCTAAAACTTTCACTTTATGTCAGCTGCGATTGGTCCTTCCTCCAACTAGGGATGTCTAGTTCTCATTATGAAGAGTAATAGTATTTCCATCTGCAGAGAAGGCCTTTGCTGAGTTAATGCTCACGTTCAAAACATAAAAATTAGAAGAGCAGACAGTTTCCTGTGTCTTCCTTGTCTCTGTTTATTTACTTCTACATTTCTTTCCAATGTTGATTTTGGCTCAAAGTGAGATTGCTTGAAAAATCTTTAGAATTGAATTGTTTCACTTACGGAGACAATATGAAATGATTGCATATGGTCTATAAATCATGGTCAATATTAGTGAGGTGGTCCACTGAAAAGAAAGAAAAGCATAGAGGGGCACAGTGTATTCTTCTTACACATTTTAAATTAATTTTTGAGAATTTCCTGCAATGGATTTTAATCATATTCATTTTTGGCTTCTCTGCCTAACTCCTCCAAGAACCATGCCCACTTCCCTTTATTCATCCCCTAGGCTTTTATCTTGGCTAACTATGGCTTCTTGGAAAGCATAATCCCCTATGTAAAGGAGCTGCAATTAAATTAATATATATATATATATATATATATATATATATATAAAGCTTATAAAATAATAGGTATCCATATGGCTTTCTCAGTAGTATTAGTGATCCCCCCATTGCCTCCTCTGCCCTACTCCCACCCCCTCTTGTTACTTAAACTCCACTCTTGCTTCTCTTTCCCCTTCATATCACTTGTGTTCTACTACCCACCACCCTTAAGCTATTTCTTCCTCTTCCCCCATCAATGATCTCTTTGTAGTTTCCTCGAGTCTCACAATATATTCTTCATATGTAAAAATACATGTAATACACAGAAATTTAAAGCTATTGGACATTATCTGAAGTGAAAAGTCATGCTTATATAATAATAATAATAATAACAATAATAATAATAATAATAATAATAAACAACTTCACATTGACTCTGGCCCCACTGAACACTTGTGGTTGTGATGTGGTCTAACTGGGACTGGTGGCTTGCACAACTCACTAACTGAATTTGTTTCATCTCTTTTGTCAAGGGAAAACGCCTTGACAAAAAGTAACTTCTGACAGAGATTTTATTTATAGTCCATCGTAATGGGAAAGTCCACTTGGAAAGAACTTAAAGCAGCTACATTCATTACATACTTAGTCAAGACCAGAGAGAAGTGAATGCACCCATGCTTTCTTTCTCCACTCTCACACAGCCCAGGAACCAAATCTGGAAAAGAGGGCCTCAACTGTGGACCAACTCTTCCCATATCAACGAACACAATGAAGGCAATCTCCCTTAGATACATTCACAGTCCAACCTGATCTAGACAGGCTTTCATTCAGACTCTTCCCCGGTTGATTCTATTTTTGGTTGTTAGCCTAGCCTTAAATGGCTGAGCCACCTCTCCAGCCCTCAGATGACTCTAGATTGTGTCAAATTGACAAGAAAAATAACCATCAAACTACCAGAGTGTCTTTCAATCCAGGTTGGTCCCCTGACTCTTAGTACAGTGCGCAGAATGATCCTTACTTGTCTCACCAAAGACAAACCATTGGGAAGAGATTTCTGACAAGGGTTGGGTTTGAGTTGTTCTTACCCCAGATGCTTGGGACCAGATGCATTTCAGATTCCAGAGTGCCTTTTTATTCATATCCAGTAATATTTTCTTAGACATTACCAGTTGAGTAACCTTACACCTAAATTCTGAAGTCTAAGATGCTTCAAATCTGAAACTATTTGAATATCATACTGGTTCTCAGAAGATTCAACTCACTCAAGCATTTGGTTTTCAGATGTGTGAGTTTGGGGTCTCTAATATGTAATAGCTTTCTCATGAAAATCATCTTACTTAATGAACTTTTGTAGATGAATAAGCTTACTGAAAATAAAGCAGAAGATACTAGACCTGGTCAAATACAATATAAATTCATTAAACATTGTTTTAGTGAATACCCACATGTGTATAGAACACTAATATTTTTTATTTGTTAATTCACTGACATATTTCAAGATACACAGATTGTGAAGAAAAACTTACAGAATCTTTACATATTGTGTAATCTGTTTTATACCACACATAGGTAAAGGTGTACAAGATTCTTAGCATTCCAAAAGGTTCCCTACCTGAATTCCAGGCAACAGGTACCCCCAAGCAAAGCTATTATTATACTTTACTTGTTTTCAAATTTCATATAAGTAAAGTACATAGAATGTAGTACCCTTGTGGCTCTAATTACATTTACTCGTTACATTTATCACTAATTCTTGCTCTCATATATATTAATACGTCATTCCTTTTATTGCTATATAGTTTCTGCTATAGTTCTATGCTAGAATGTGTTAATTCTATTTAATTTTGCTGAATATTTATGCTTTCTCCAATGTGAGACTACTACAAATAAAGTTGTCACAAACCCTGTTCTATGGATCCATTGGAAACCAAGGCTATCCTGTGGGATGGAGTGGTATACACCCAGTACGGCTGCTACTTAAGAGCTGGGGTCAATTTTCTTTCTCAAGTCATTGTGCCTATTAATAATGCAGCAAACAATTTTAAAAAATGTAAGTTGCCCCCACCTTTTCCCAAATACTTTGTATTCTTTAATTTTGTATTCTTCTATTTTTCAGTAAATTCCCCTTAATTTGTATTTTATAAGTAATATAGAGCATAGTTTCATATACTTACTAGTTGTGAAATGTAAGATTTGAGAGTTCAGGTTCAAAACTTCCCCCAGGAGACATGGTTATAATGTCATTTTCTTGGCAGGGGAAGCAAGGTAAGAAAAGACAACAAAGTTTACTTAGCTCTGCTATATTGGGATAATTTACATATGCTGTCATTATTAAGTCTTCTAACCACCACTGGTAGTTGGTGTTTTTCAATGACTCCAAAGTTGGCATATCTAGGAATGGTTGGTTTGATTTTGTGACTCTTCTTATTCCTTTCCTTCCCTGTGCCTTCATTCTCTTTTGCTCTTATATAACTTGGAGATTTGAATATGTCCTTGCTTATAAAGAATAGGAGAATAATAATTACTCTGAAGACTTTTTTGTCACTTTTAAAACCATTTCCTATCTAACATTCAGTGGCTTAGTCTTTGGCTTTCCTTTTGGTTTCTGAATTTTTACAATAAAATCCTCCTTATCTTTGTAATTGAAAGCGTCATGTATTTTCATTCTAAAGAATGAACAAATACTCAGCTCCTTTCTCCTAGCTAAGGGAGAAGCTAGGTCCTTGACTTTTCAGATTGCATTATGTGAAGGTAAGCAATGACCTGTTTGCTTCATGACTTACTCCAACACCCTCTCAGCTTCCAGCTCTAAATTAATGAATAGCCTTGTCCCAACTCACAGGGAATCAAATATTTACACTCTTCTTTTTTGCTTCAGCAATCCTCCCTTATCTAGGATTTTCATTTTATGAAAAAATAGTCTTATGTTTACACTTAGAGTCATTGACATGTTTAGCCTATTTAAGAATAAAGCTATTGAATGTAAAATAATTTGAGAGAAAAACCAACAGTTTTCCTAGTCTCAGAAGCATTTCATGTGGTATCTGAGAAAGGACTGACTATTTTTGTTTAGTAAAGGTTTTCCCTCACTGTGTACAGGAAAATGTTTTCTACATTTCCATTATCTGTTTCTCTTCTATACTTATGAATCCCAAATAAATCAACACACAAAGTAAAAAAAAAAGGAAGCTACATTTTGGCTGAAAATTACAGTCTTTATTATTTTTAAATATTAAAGCATACCCCCAAATAGCGATAGATCATCCACTGTAGAAGTCAAACGTGAGATGAACATAATGCAGCATAGTAAATTCATACATGGAATTACATAAGATTGAGTACTCAGTAGAGGAATAGTTTTTTTTTTCTATTTGATTCATCTATTTTTTTTTGTTGTGTGGGTATATTTAAATGTTGCTATTGTTTCAGAATGCTTGCTTACCTTGTGTCAAAACAAAAGCCTATTTATTTCAGTATGACTTCATTTTACTGCAAAACTAAAGCCACTTCCTTCCAGTGGCTTAATAATCATTTCAATGTCTGAAATGTACCAAGTCCAGACTGACCTTTCAGGTCTTCATTACAAATGAATGTATCACCCATGTGTCAGCAGAGCACAGGCAAGAACTTCTGAGCTATCTCAGATAATGTCTAACATTGGGGAGGAACTCCAGTGTTTTTATATATATATGTGTGTGTGTGTGTGTATCACATGAAATATATGTTTATATATATATATATATATATATATATATATATATATATATATATATATATGTACATATATAAATTTATTAAGGGGTACAGTGGAGAAACAGTCTCACCAATATATAACAAGGAAGACACTGCCGCTGCCAATCCTTCCGATCTTGCTGCCACTGTCCTGTCCTTCTGTCCCTAGTGGGAAGGGGACAAACTGTAAGCTGCTTCAAGCCACTGGGCTGGGTCTTGACCACCCAAGAGAGCACAAGGCGCACCCCTTCCTCAGTTTTAACTGGTCAGGTAGGTATACAGAAAGGGTCATGCCCATCGGACCAGATAGCCCAAAGGTCATTGGCTGATCGGAACAAATTCTCACAACAATACTCAGTTCCTTCTTTGGAACAACAGTGGTTCTAGAAACTCAGGTTAGTTATTCTCGATCCAATCTCATCTGAAATAACAGAACTAGATTTTTTCATTAAGACAGAACAGGACAGGCTAAGATGACTAGGGGTAGCAGTGCTTGATGAGCAAGCATGAGGACCTGAGTTTAAATCCGTAGATTCCAAGTGAAAATCTGGGCATGGCCACATGTGCTGCCTATAGCCCAGTGCCTGGTGGAGTGTCAGAGAACAGAGGGTCAATGTGGCTTGCTGGCTCCAACTAGCACCAGGCTCAATAAAAGACCTTGTCTCAAGAAATAATACGGGGACTGGTGGAGCAGAATGCCTGATTCCTCTTCTGGTCTCCTCATGCTCATCTTGCCACACAAACAAAAATAAATTAAAAAACTAAAAACAAATATGGAACTAGGGAAGGGGAAAAAAACCCAAAACCAACCAACCAAACAAAACCCACCTAAAGTAAACTAAACCCAGAGGACAGGAGATTACTCAGTGACCAAGAATCATGGTTGAGTTTATGCTCACTCTGTGGGAGATAGTTTTAGGATGTTATTTTAGACACATGTGAGTAGATTTTCTGATACCTGTGCTTTGGTGGGACAGGTTATGGTTGGGTGAGCCAAAGTTGTGGTTTCCTAGGAGAAGCAACAAAAGGAAAAAAAAATGGCCGTGCCAGAAGGTGTGAACTTCATTTAGAGAAAAGATCTTGTAATGTTTGTGGAGTTGATATCTTTGTCCACACAAAGATAAGGAATAGGAAATGTGACTTCTCTATATCTCCTGATTAACTTTCAGGTTCCTTACAGACAATGTGAAATATTAAATATTCAATCAGTAATGCAACTCTAATAGAGTCATGCTCACATGTGTAACCTCAGACTGCAGATGACATCTGGTAGGAGCAAAAGATGAAATATCAATCAAAGAAAAACACATTTGGGAGGAGAATCATCATGCTTCATTCCTCTGAAACATGATCTAAGGTTTTGAACCAATCACAGTCTATGGAATACAAGACTAGGTCAATGAAGACAAGACTAAAGCCAACGAGTAAATGACAAATAACTGATATATTGTTTCCATAAATTCACTAAAATATCATATCAGCTCATATTACAATAGTTCTAGAAGCCTATCTGGTAATACACTTCCATCCTTATTTGTTTGTTGACTCAACAATGTTTGACCACTAGTCATGTCCCAGCTCCTTCATTTAGAATATAATTCTAGAGTATAAGATATCAATAGAGTTTTCTTCTAGTTTCTATAGAAGACTGACTCCAGGATTCTGTGTGGACACCAAAATTCACATATGTTGCATTAATTTTCGAAATCTCTTTGCATATAAGCCATGCGCTTTACCCCTGATACTGTATATCATCTCCTATTCACTCACAGGACCTAACACAAAGTAAATGTGTTATACTGGAAGGCACAGCAAAAATCAATGTTTGTGCACTGTATGAGATATTTTGAAAATGTGGGAAAAGTTCAGAGAAGCTGATAGAAGAAAACTGTGGAAATATTATATCCAAGTAGGAGTCAAGCCAACGGGATGGCCAAGGAATAAAGGAAGATATTCCAGGCCACAGGGACTCACCAGAAAAGGCTAAGAATTTATGTAAAGGCATGACATGATATGCTTATCAATCAATCATCTATCTATCTATCTATCTATCTATCTATCTATCTAATCTTTCTTTCTCCCCTTTTCTTAAAAATAGATTCTTTTCTAATACAATATACCCTTATTACAGTTTTCCTACCTCTCCTCCCATCTAGATCCACTCCATTTCTGTCTCTCATTAGAAAATAAGGGGCTTCCAAAAGATAACAACCAAACATGAGCAAATAAAATATAATAAGATAAATAAAAAACTATGGACAAGGCAAACCACCAGAAGGAAAAGAACCCCAAGAGAAGGCACAAGAATCAGAGACCAACTTGCTCACACACTTAGGGTTCAATGGTTACTAATACCCCTAGGATGCATTAACATGCCTACATAGCCATTGGTGCAGCAAAGATTAATTATAAGGATACTATAGCATGAATCTTAACAGGTCTTGCTAATAAAAACAAACCCAGAGCTAGGTATTGGGGTGAATGCTGGAAGATCAGAGAAGCAGAACAAGCCACAGCTACCTCACCTTGCCAATTCCTCAGCTGATCTTGTTTCCTCAGACTGGATGCCTCTCAGCTGATGTCCTTTTGCTTTAGCTGCTGACAAACTGATAGTATTCACCTGAGGTATAAAGGTAGTGGATCTAAAACCATATATGGTAGTATACACATGTAATTCCTCCAATCAGGAATCTGGGGTAAGAGGATTACAAGTTCAAGGATAGAAATATTTGGTTTTAATATGATAATAGTTTTATAATCTACATCCAGATTGCATTTGGTCAAGAAATCTGAATTTTATACAAGTATCACAATGCATCTAATAAGATTCTGTCAGACATTCATCTTTCCATCCCTTCATCCCCTTATTATTTCCTTCTCTTCCTTCTCCTATCCATCCTTTCCTATTCTTCTTTATCTTCTTCCATTATGCCCAGCCATTGGAGTGCTACCTGGCTTATCCATCAATAATGTCCCCAGAGTCAGAAAAGCCTATCGTGGGTAAAATTTTGTCTCCCTGGTAAGGCATTTGGACAGTAAACTGCATTGGAGTGTCTGTATTAGCAAGAGTGCTCTTGAGTAAATTGTCTTTCTAAGAGTTTCCTCTCTAAGGGAGTGGGAAGTTACATATTATACTTAATGAATTTACTAAGTAATAAATGAAACTACCTTATGTCAAAAACAACTTCTCAAAAGCCTCAAAATATCTAAGGTAACAGTTCTCAGAGATCAGCACATGAAACTCACATGGCAGATTTGCTGGAGTTCAGCACCATGATTTCCTCTTGATCAGCCTGGGTTAGGGCCAGGCAGTCAACGAACCTCCAGGAGCTGGTGGTTCTGATGGAGGTGGCACATTGGAATCCTAAGCTGTTAGAAAGTGGTCTCGCTTCTCAACTATACTTGTTTCCTGTGCTTCCTTCTGTGTCCAAACTTCTGAGATGCCAATGGCAGAATTAAAGTGTACTGAGAGTGGTTGGCAAACTGTGCAGAGGTGCAGGCTTTCTGAATGCACACCGGTGGAAACACGAAGGCAGGATGCAAAGCTCACACGAGGAGAGAGGACAGTCTCCAATAAACCACATTTGAGACTTCATGTTTTCCAGGATGCTGAGTTAATTTACTTTTTTTCCAGAATTGGGAATAGTCAATATTATCTTTTCACAAGAGCCTCAAAAAAGAGCATTGAGCAGGGTCTTCCTGCATCCAGCCAGTCTTTAACACATTAAAGGGGGGGGGTAATTCTAGTTGAACAGAAGAAAGGAGCTCAAGAATCTGTAACCTTCACATATGATAGGCTGTGCTCTAAGTGGTCCCATCTAACACACACTGGGAAGACTAAGCTAGAAAATGTGAATATGAGTGAAAAAGATTTCAAGACTCTTTGCCATGCAGTTAACATCACCCTGGCTTCTGGAGAGCTCACAGAAGCAGATTAAAGATGGAAACAAGCCTGTTCCAAATTGTCTACAGGAAGTGTGAATTGTAGGGACAAATTTTGAGGTGTCTAGTAAAACTCTGCTTGCTTACCATGAGAGAGTGACGTGGGGAGGTAGATAAACTGGGTGCCTATAAATTTGTGTGAGGATTTGGCTTCTACAGATTTGTTTATGGGTATGTATATGAAACTGACTACAAGTCAGAAAAACCAGGCCTTAGAAGTAATATTCACCCACCAAGCTGGTCTCTCCCAAACAGTTATGTATATTCTTAAGTAAAAATAAGAGATGGGTCAGCTTCAAGCCATTCCCATGGCTTGAATCAACCAAAACTCACAACAGGAAATCTCTGCTAACTTTTCTTGAAGGTACAAGCATATGTCTGGCAGGCTACATGGCTCTTGGTTGCCCTCTGCAGGGACAAACATCGGAAGCCTTGTTTGAGAAAGACTCCAGAGACTTGCAGACCTTGGAAAGACGTATAGGCATGTGGCAATAAATTTCAAAGCCTGCCTGCCTCTTTAAGGGCCTATCCATTGCGGGTGATTTAACTAGCAGGCAATATTTCCAGGAACCAACTTTAGTGCTTCAGATGTGCAGGGGAGTTGCTGACTTGGGAAAATGGAGTAATTCAGGCCTGGGACCCACAGAAGGATGATCATTATTTTTCCCTTCCCCCTCTTCGGAAGGCTACAGCTTTTGGGGTGGGATCCTATGATAAATCACCTTGAAACAAAATAGCACATGTAAGCACACATACACAAACACCTCTCGTTTTTATACATTTATTACTTATGCCGGTAGAACTAATGAAAAGCAGATTGGTCAAAGAAACCTAGAAAATCAATTTGCAAGTGCTTTCCCACTCAGGTCTTTGACAATACATAGCTCTTCTCCATGATGTGAGGGCCTCACAGTAATTTTTCAAATGAGTTTTTCTTTATGGAGGAAATGAAGACACTTTTTGTGGGTCATACACAATAATGAAAAGTGGCCTATTTCTTCAAATCAATGCTCTCCCTGGCTTCCAGTCTCAAGGCCAATGTGAAAGAACTTTTATAGTTCTCTTCCATGAGGCTTTTGCTGGGAAATTGAAATGGTCAGCTGAAAAAAGAGGTATGTTCCTTAGAGTGTATTCATAAATTAATATTGATCAACTCTTAAGGTATTTTATAACTTCATGGTGACCTCACACTTTGTCATTTCCTCCCGTATTACTATAGCTGGAACCTGGGAAGCTTGCTATATAAACAGACATTCAAAGACAGGACAAAGATGGATCTGGGGAGCTGGCTCAGTCACTGGAGTGCTTGTAAGTCCTTCTGAGAGCCTGAGTTCAATCTCCAGATGCCACATTTAAAAATGTTATGGAACACCCATGTAATCTCAGTATTAGAGACATGAAAACAAGTGAATTCCTAGGGCTCTCTGGACAGCAAGACTAGCCCACTTGGTAGGAAACTCTGTCCCAAAAAGAAGTAGATGATCATTCATAGCCATTAATAACAAGTATGCAAAAAATGCTTTCTACAGTATTATTCAAAGATTTTACAAAGTTTATGCAAAAAAGACATGTCTCCCTCAAGCTGTTCTCTTAAATGTAAAACATTTAAAAAATATTTAAAATAAAAAGAAGTAGATGGCCCTGAGGAACTATAGCCAAGGTTTCTCTTTGACTTCCATGTTCATGTGTACACATACAAACATGTACACATAGAAAGGGAGATTGAACAAAGATTATGATCTGATGAATGCACATTTTGTATACCACATTCACAGGAGCAAGTATAGAAAGAATACAGGCAGGAGACATCTCAGACATAAATGCAAATCTACACTTGTGCTTGTTGAATACATATGAGAGCATGATCAGTCAGTTGAGCAGGATTGTTATGATATTTGTGAGGCAAAGATAGCATTCACATATGGGCCAATATGACGTATTGTTGGTTTCATTCACTGCAAGCATGAGGAAAACTGACAGATAACTATCCACTTTGGGGCTCAATTTCTCTGTGAATAAAGAATTTGAGTGATGTTAGCATTTCAAATTGTATTCTATAGAAAGACAAATCCTATTGGCTGTATATGCTGAGCCCTCAAAAGAGTTTTGCCATGAAACCATTGTGACAAAAAACTATGCAAGCGACTTGAACCTCTTTATCATCACCAAATTTTTCAGGCTTCTATAAACCAAGGAAGAATGGGAGTTTCCAAGAGGTGGTGTAATAAACCATTTCCCTGTGACACACCATCTTCTTACAAACACTAAATATGATTATTGTTCAAGCTTTTTACAGCTCTAAATTCTAGGAATGTCAGCTGATGTGATGGGCTGCTGGGTGATTGTGGAATGGAAACAGGCAGTTAACCATGTAGTGTGGACCACAATACTTTTGGTTTTCCATTTCAAGATATCATAGAAAATTATTGCTATATTCATTTGTAATGTTCCTAAAGAAACAAAAAGAGGAAGATGACATCATTATTAAAATGAGAAATGCCCAGATATTTGTAAGACACTGCAAGAGAATCTGATGTTAAATGAGTAGGATTTGATGGCTGAATCAGCAGCACTCTAATCTTTAGTAAAAGACAATGTATTACCTAACGAGAAAATTTAACTTGTCCCTATTTTTAACTTCCCACACTACTGAACATCAAAACATGCCAAGTTAGGCAGATCTAAAGCACAGAGCATGGCATTCACTTTGGTTCTTCACAGCTAATGGAGAAAAGATGCAGGATAGAGAAGGTGAGCCAGAGAATACAAGTGCTAAAGCGCAATGCAGGAAAGCTAAATGAAAAAGAATGTATCTTTAAGTCCTGGGAAGAGTAAGTAGAGGTTGGGGTTCCCAGTGATGTCTTCAAGTGAAGCATTATTAATTTGCAGAAGGGGACCAGATGGTTGCCATGGTCATTGAGTCACTGAGAATTTTTTTGGGATGGGGTGGGATTTTGTTTTGTTTTGGTTTCATCTTTGCCATGATTTCAGTTGCTTACTGTAATGGTCAGTGGCAATTGTCGATTTGACAGAATCTAGAATTACTTGAGGATGGGCCTCGAAGCATGCCTGTGGGGAATTCTTGATCATATTCCTTGAGGTGGGAAAACCTGAATGGGAACCTGGTGTGTATAACTGAAGAAATATACTTTAATTTTCAATTTGTGCTCATGAAAATAAAATTTATAAGCATTAACCATAATTAACATTTAATAATTTTTAAAACTAGGATTGACTGATTTCAAAAAGCTGTATACTGTAGGTGGTAACACTCCCAGTCCTGGATTGTACCAGAAAGCACACTGAGCAAATCATCTGGAGCAATCCAGTAAACAATGCTCCTCCATGGCCTCTGCTTCAGTTTCTGTCTTCATGTTCTTACCTTGAGTTCCTGCCGTGGCTTCTCTCTATAATGGAGTACAACTGTTAGTCAAGTGAACCCCCACAAGTTGCTTTTGGTTTCAGTGTTTATCACAGCAAGAGAAACCTAATTATTATACACAGTCATTTACCAACACAATATATAGACTTAAGTTTAATAGTATGTTGACAGATTATGCAGTATTTGAAGTGTACATACATGTATAAATTCACAAAAATTATAAATTTTAATTACAAATTATCACACACAAATACACATATTGTTATATTACATATAATATACATATATTTATATATATGTAAAAATACAATTTCTCCCCTGTTTTTTCAATAGCATTTTTTTTCTTCTTTCCAACTACTGACAGCAATCCTACATCATATTAGAGATGTGCTACCTCTGGTGAAAGAATCCTTTTCTGGTATCAGGGTCAAGATAATCCAGAGTCTGTTTTCTGTGTTTCAGACTATTCTACACTAATCAACAGGAATCATATTTCTTCTCAGTGTAAAAGCTAACATGAAAAATGGAGTGTTCTCATTCTTTATGTTTAAAAGCTTTGAAATTCAAATTTGTAAAATATGCCTTCAATACCTTTTCATATTTTCTTTTTCAAATTACAGATTTTTCAGAAATTGAAAAATCCTTAAAATCTGACCCTGCTTGAGTTTCTGATGGGCAGCTGACAAATGCTTCCAGTAGTCTTTTTGCTGTTTCCTTCAGTGTTTTCTATATTCTTGGGATTTTTCCCCTGAATGTTGTGTTGCTGTAGAGCCTTGAAGTTTTGCTTTCATGGAAACATCACAGGAGTAATTATGCATTTCTGTGTGCAATCATCTTTAATCTCTCTTTCTAGAATTAGGTTGTCAGTTCTAAGAGCATCTGTTTTGTTTATTCCTTTGTCCCCTTAGGCTCACACCAAACCTGCCACATAGTAGATTTAATAAATATTTATTGACAAATGTCTGAGACTACTTTTCAGAGTTGATTTTTTTTCTCACATGGATGTTTTTTGTTTTTCTCCTCTCAGGATCTCACTTTGTTCGGACAAGATGTTTAGGAACATCCAGGGGAAAAATGCATGCTTAGTGTAAAAACTCTGTTTCCTCTCCTTCCATTCTGCCAGATCTCATCTGACACAGGACAGGCACAGAACTGAAGCATGTGTGGGGTGCTAAATACAAAGAACATGCAACTATGAAAATCAGAATCACGTTGTTGTGGGTAGCTTTTTTATGGCTGTGATTTATACCCCTGCTGCTAGAGCTGGGTGTCTGGGGGAGTGTTGTACTTGTAATTAGAAAGTGAAACAGATGTGAGGCTGTCATTATAAATGATGTTTCTATTATAATGCTCCTCATTGCTCACTGATCATTTCCATTTCACCTATTGAAATTCTCACTGGAAAGATCTGGCCGTCAGGTAGTATTCACCATAAGGGGGGATGCACTGAAGTACAGTCCTGAAATAATACTTGCTTCGGGACACTTTTAAAACAAGACCCTGAAAGAGATCACATGGAAGGGAAGCCTGGGAGAAAGAGACATTAATTTCAACATTCTTTATTTCTTCTCTTTTGAAACCAAGTGTTGGATGTATAATCTCACTGACATGCTCCATTCTTTTCTCTTAAGTTTTATAGAATTTACTCAGCTTGTCATTTTAACCCAAGTCTACATTCTCCAGTTGCTCAAAGCAGAGAAAAAGGAGACCTTCATTCTAAATAAATCTAACCTGGTTCAAAGACAAATGGTGCTAGACTAATCAAGCACACACCTGTGCACTAAGTTTTGCATTATATAAAGCACTCTTCAACATCCCCCAGAGCATTATTCATGCAAGCTGTGCTGATAGACACTGACAGGCTTTGGTTTACTTATATTTTGCTGATGCAAACACCTGCACAGTAGGAAGGATGGGACGGCTGTGGTTTTAATAGCATATACACACAAGCATAGATAGATAGATAGATAGATAGATAGATAGATAGATAGATAGATAGATAAGTGGTACTAAGTACCGAACTATCTAGACCCTACAAGTTAGAAGTAGCTGATTCTGGAATCTTTGCCCTAGAGAAAGACATGCTGCCTAGGAAAGGTCAGACTTGGACCCCTTTGCCCAGCCCAGACTTAGCAGGACACTGGTGGGGTCCAGAGTGATGGATAATCTTCTCTGCTGGAGAATGTTGGTCAAGAAAGTTGATGAAAAGTCAGAGGGAAAAGGATCAAATGCCTCACGCTTTGAGCACCCTCCTTACACAGGTGTCGTGCTGACCTCTGTATCCTTCCAATTTTATTGCAAATACTGCTGACACCAGCACAGTAGTTAGGACTAGTGAGAGGAAGATATTGCTGAAGAGCAAAGCATGGGAAAATAGGGCATATTAAAACCAGCTTCAGCCCATTTGATCTCTTCCTCTGTGCCCTTTGTCCTGGCTCTATTCTCATATTGAGCAATGCAGCAGCATAGACATGAGGGGGTGAAATTAAAATTTCATTGAGTCTTGGTACTTATGTCTAAATAGAGTTGTCTGAGAGCAAATGGATGTCTTTCATACACCCAGTATTTACCAGGAGGGCAGAGACTGAGCCCATACTGTGTCTGTCCTCAGAGCTACCCCAGTGTGTGGTTCATGCTAGCAAGCAGCACTTCATTACTATTAAATCATCTAACATGTGAGTGATGTTACTCAACACTTCAAAGTTCACTGATGTTTTTAAGCACCAAATCAGTTTGATGCAGACTATGGCTCAGAAAAATCTTTAAAAGTACTAGACCTTCTCTTGGCTGCAAGGTGAGACTTGTTTGTTTCTCTGACCTCGAGGAAGTAACACTTCTCTGTCTGATTTCAGTGCCACCAGTGGAAATAATTGTCAGTATCCAAAGACAATGGTCTGTTCCTTCTTTGAGTAGAATGCTGCTTTTAAAAGAGAAAAAGAAAATCCCTCAGTGAACAAATGAAACCATAATGAAAGAGGAAATTCAGGAAATGAATTACAGAGATGTACCAGACAAACTAGCTTTGATGTGCCTTTGGAGAGCTAGTGTCAATAAGATGATGGCCAAACTCATTTGATAAGACACACAGAAAGACAAATTTAAACTTCTAGTTTAAAAGCCTGCATAAATGCATGTCCTCATACACATGCCTCTTTGATCAGTTAATGGAATTCCCCAGTAAAACACATTTTCATCTCCAAATGGTTGTTAGTCAAGTTTTTCACCTTTTACTTCACGTTCCTTCATAATGGCCTTTTGAGTTCATGGAATCACTCTCCACTCTACTTCAAAGACAGATGTGTGTTTATTATCCCTATTAAGCCCAGAAGAAAGAAAAGCTTTCAAAAAGAGCCTTGCAAATTTACACAGAATACGTAGCATTGTACAGAAGAATGACCATGTACAAGATCAGACCTGTAAAATCACATTCATTGAGAGAGAGAGAGAGAGAGAGAGAGAGAGAGAGAGAGAGAGAGAGAGAGAGATGATCTCCATTATAGGCACCTCCAACCCTGCTCTGTCCATTAGGGGCAAGTGTCATCCTCTGATGGGCAGCCATTCATCCCATGAAGTTTAATTACTAGCAGATAGTGAGGCTTCCTTAGACTTCTGTACATACACATAAAGAACAATTCTCTAGTCCCTAAGTAATTCAACACTACACACAAAGCTGCATGAAGCCAAGCTCCTAACATCTGCAAATTGCTCATAGTGGAGCTCAGCCCCACACTTCTCCAAAGCTGTATTTTAGTTGTAGTGTGGCAATAACAAAAGAAAGGAAAGGTTGTGTTACAAGAGTGCTGGAAGGAACACAGGCATGGCAACTCACACTTGTGTGACACTGCTTGGTAGGCTAAGCTGGGATTGCTATAAGTCTGAGGCCAGCCTAGAGTATATAGACAGCAAAACCAAAAACAACAGTACAGTACCCCATAATGGTATAATGACTGAGAAGGAATGAGAAGGCTTAATTCCTGGTTTCAAAACCCTTCTTTGAGACAATATAGCTCAAAGGAGGAGAAACATTACTTGTTCTTGGAGTCTTGAGGAAAAGTTTATTTAAATATGTGTCACCTAAGAATGAAAGCACAGTTGAGAGCAGCTGATTATTCAGAGATGCGTTTTTGTCTCCTATTTCCATTTTCTTGAATAGCCCTGAAGATCAGTGTCATTTTTGAAAGAGACAACATGGTGTCTGTCTAGCTTGCTCCACCCAGTAGGTCACCATGCTGCCATCAAAACTGTACTGATGTGCTGGGCAGCAAAGATCAGCACAGGTACAACCACACCAAAGATCAGCACAGGTACAACTACCAATGAGGGCTTTCAGATGTTGCTCCACAGACAACGCCACAAGTCAGTGGGGACTTCAGAGCTTTCTTACAGAGCAAGCCTCAAAGGAAGCAAAGCTAACCTCTGAGAGTTTTGATCACACATTGTCCCACACAGAAAAAGTATGCTCTACTGCAGAAAAATATTTCACATGCATCAAATTTCCACTTGTCCCCAAGCCAAAAGTTTAAAAAAAAGAAAAGAAAAACAGAAATAACTAAAACCCCTCCCCAAGCCAAAAACCAAAACAATTAACAAACAAACAAACAAACAAACAAACAAAAAAACCAGACCAAACAAACAAAAATCAGACTCTAAAGTGTGTGTTTGAGGGAAAAGAAAACCTACTTCCTGAAAGCTGTCTTCACAGGATAGGTTAACAGGGCCTGGCTAAGTCAAGGACCCTTTGTGTCTTACCAGTTTCTATTCTGTACCTTCATGATTATTTGTCCTCAGTGGCAACAAATTTCCTCAATCCCAAATTCAAGCCATCCGGATTATTAACAACTTGATCAGTCCTAGCTAATAAATCTACTACCCAATGTTCTTGACAACACAACTTCAGTAGTGTGTTGAAATAATGTCCTATGTGACAGTGTTTTCCATCTAGAAAACCTCTTAACTCTGTGCCCTTCAGCCAGCTAGGAAATTTTCATCTTCAAAAATCTTTATAATTTTGAAGTTATAGTCATTAGTAGAGTTGTTAATATGTGTGAATGTTGTGGGATTTTTAAAGCCACTCTCCATAAAAGGATCCCTCAGCTTTTTCTCTATCACAGAAGACATTGTGATCAAAACACCATCTCTCTATCCATCCATATCCACATGATAAAAGAGGAATGGAAAACTAACAACATGGCAGCTAGTTAACAATGCAAATTGGCTTTTTATAATGCATAGGGAAATATAGGCTGGGCAGGGCTTATTTCACATGCAGTTCTGTTTCTCGAGGTTATATTTTACAAATGAGATACTCTGTCCTTGGCTATGAGAATCTATAGCTGCTTGCAAATATTAAGTCATTAATATTCTTGATCTCCTTAGGGTGAATGAGTACAGAGCATTTTGTTTTAAAAAATCCAGAAGAAACATAGAAAAACTGTCTGCTACTCCACAGGATGGCTTCCATGATAAAGTATCTCATACAGCATTGCATTGAGTTACTAACTCATTAATCTTCTCGGTTATTTTTCACCAGATAACTTTTCTTTAGCATATACCAAATTTATGTACTGAAAATAATATTCGGAGATTTTCAATACAGGAAGTGATATTATGTGCTTAACTTATGTAAAGCCCTTGGGAGACGTGTGGATTAACCCTTATCAGTAAAAGAAAATGCATGAAATATTTAGAAGATAGTATAATTAGGTACCTGTAAGCTATCACTGGACACATAATATTGCAGATAGTTAAAGAATTTTTAGACAAACTCTGTCTGTTCCTTGCCACAGGGACAGTTATATGATCAATTAGGCTGCACAGTTTTGCTGTATCTAGAAAAAAAAAATTATTCAAGAAATGTTGAAAGACCAACTAGTGTGTAAAATGTTGAAATAACCAATTATTTAGACAGAAGATTTTGAAATGAAAGCACAGTTTAGTGGTAGACCTGAAAGGAGCTGAGTCATTACGCAGGAGTGGTGAGTACACACTATAATAATAGAAGTCATATTACGCATTGTCTAGCTGCACACAGACACTTAGGCTGTCAACATGTGCAGCCATTTGGCCAAACAAGAGTGCCAAAATTTCATGTATCACATAGACATATTTTTATTGAGTGACAAATTGCCTAACTTTTAAAATACCTTCAAAGAATGTTTCTCAGAATAGCCCTGCCTTATTCTTCCAGCATCCTTCACTACATGTCAATCAATAGATCATTCAATCAATCATCAATCAATCAATCAGAATGAGGCTATAAAAACATGTCAGAGCATTTCTATTTCACCAGCTTGTGAAATTCAAAAGTAAAGGAGGTGGGGGAAAAGAGTATGCATGTATAGTTGATAGTATTTTATTTTCCAAACAAGAATTACAGATATTTTACAAAAATGTATGTGTATCTGTGTGTTCCTGTATAAATTTGTGTATACCGTGTGCACACAGGTGCCCAAAAGGCCAGAGTAGGAATCAGAGCATTTGGAAATAAACCAGTCTTCTGCTTGACCAGGAAGTATTCTTAAGTTTACCTGCTGAGCCATCTCTCCAACTCCTAACACAAATTAACATAATAGGAACTGTCAATACCAAGTGCTGTCACTAGTGCATAATAAAAGACATTTAAAATCATTGAGAAGGAGAGCTATATTTTATTCTAACATATATTACTTTTCAAAAACCGGGATTTACTGATATATATATGGAGGCAGAATTACAAACTTCTACACACACACACACACACACACACACACACACACACACACACACACACACAGAGCTGTCCTTTTATGTTATAGATACTAAACTACCAATTGCTCTTAGCATTTTCAAAAGTAGGTAGATTTTGGAGACACACATGAGCATGATTGCTAACTGAGCAATTTCCGGTAGTGATTCAACAAGAAGACAATGGTAGAAAAATAAACACAGGTTGATGTGTGCACCAGTTACTGGTTGCTTTTCAGCTCCCACCTTGTACCTTTTCTCTCTTCTGCATGAAATCTGGGTTCACCTATCTGCCTCTTCAAGGAGGGGCCATTTTCTCCTCATGGATCTTGACACACAATGTAGTAGATCTTTCTACTAGAATCTGGGGTGTGTTTTCTTCCAATATTTGCAGGACCAACTTTCTTTCACGCATCCAAAGATATATATTGCTGCCTCTTCAGTGGTTTGGGTCCCTAATTAGGGATGCTTCTTCTAAATTTCCAAATTTTATAATCCAATTTTGTCCCTTTGTTCTCTGGGACCAAAGAGCATAAGTTGCTTCCTGCAGTTATAACCTCCATGGCAGTGGTTCGCAACCTGTGTGTCATGACCTATTAGGGGGCAAATTATCCTTTCACAGGGGTCACTTAAGACCATCTGAAAACACAGATATTTACATTATGATCCATAACAGTAGCAAAATTACAATTGTGAAGTAGAAACAAAATAATTTTATGATTGGGGTCACTACAAAGGGAGGAACTGTATTAAAGGGTTACAGCATTAGGAAGGTTAAGAACCATTGCTCTATGATATCTTAGGAGACAATAAAAGTGATGACCAATTTGTATGTTCAGTTAGAACACACTTACATAGGGGCTCTTAAAAGCTTTTCTTTTGAGAGGACTTCTCATGAAGAAAAAATTTTTGCATGGTCCCAAGTATATATATACATGCACAAAAGTGCTATAAAAACAAACATTTTCTGATAACAAATAACAACAAAATTTATTTTATAATAATTCTTTGGGACGAAGTTACCATTTTTTAAAGTTGAAATCAGACTTGCCTATGAATGAGATGGATGTGTTTGTTTACTCTTAAAGATTTAAGTTGTGGCTGAGCAATTAAAAAGTTCCTTTGTCTTCTATAACAAACTATTATGTTTCTGTGAGAACAGAAAACCTTGTATATACAATAAAATATTGTCAGTTCATCACATACAGTGGTCTTGTATCTGAGTCAATGTAAGTCAGACAGGGCTCATTGTTGTATGGTGTAAAAATATACACAGCTCATAGTATCTATGTTTTATGCTCAGAACCAAGGATGGAATGAAGTTGCAGGATACAACACAGGTGAGTGCTGTTAGAAGTACCTTGGATGTGTGGCACATTGGCTTCTGTATTTCTGATTATTGTACATTCATAAACCTTCTACTGTCACCATATTTTTATCACTCCCCCACATTCAGTTATATGATGCATACTTGGTTTAAAAAAGCTTTGGACTAAAGGTTGCTAGGAAAATATTATTTCTGAATGTGTCTCCATTAGCATTTGAATCAATTGGCTGAATTAAGTTGATCATTCTCATTCATATATGTCAGATAACACTTGAAGTCTGAACTAAACAAAAAAGACAGGAAAAGGCAGATTATTTCTCTGAGATGGGACTTTCATCTTCTGCTGTGTCTGGGTAATATACCTGCTATGTATCTGGCTTTCAGACTCAAACCAGAGCTCCTTACAGTTCTTGGATTTGTGGACTTGGACTTTATTAAACTATGAAGTCCTGGGTTTTTCAGCTTCAACATCTATCCTGTACTTCTTGTCTTCCATAAACGTATGAACCAATTTCCACGTAAGCCATGTTTCTTTGGAGAACCCTGACTAATGTGGCAAACTCCATCATTGGGTCTAAGTCTTACAGGGTGCCTGATTTTGTAAATACAAGGTTATTAGAACATAGGCACAATATGGTTGAAACAGGAGGTAGTTGCCTTCTTGCTCCCACTGTTAAGATAAGAGTTGTGATGCTCACAGGACTTTTTCTATCTTCCCTTTGCAGAAAGTATTTGCTGACCTGTGATTTTCTGACTGAGGATTATCTTTGCCTTTTTTTTTTTTTCAGGGGTGCTGATGTTTGAAAGAGGGTCTTGTTATATACACCAGAATATTATAGAATCCTTGATTCCCCTGCCTTCAGCTCATGAGTCTGAAAAGTATAGTTCTGTACCACCACACCCAGCTTAGAGATCTCTTTTAACCTTTTGATTACTGGTCAAGAAGTTCATGTCTATTTAACTGTGCTTTCAAATGTTAAATTCATTCCAGGACCTGGTACATAAAGTCTTTTTTTTAAATAATTAAGTAAACTTTCTACTTTAAAACATTTTAAATTATCAAAAACATAGAAAATAAAAGAACTATTAAAACTGTACTAAAAGTGAAAAAGCAAAAAAAAAAAAAAAAAAAAAAAAAAGGTAGGTTAAAGGACCGCCTGAAGATGCTAACAAATAATCTGAATTTGTCAGTACATTCTTAATGTTAAAAAGGAAATAAAAGTTTTATACCAAGGAGAAATCATAAGTAGCCAAGAGAAAGAGAAATTTCTTAATTGCTCCTACTAAACCCAGAACAACCTGTAACAAGAATATTTACAAACCAGAATAATTGCCATGGAGATCAGTGCCTACATCAGATCAAAGAACAACTTGAAACCATACTGCATCTCAGAGAAGGAAGGCAACAGGTCTATAGAGTGTTTTCCTTCATTATGCTCTAATGATTCCAAGCAGATCTTATGAACATTAGAAATATGGACTCAGATTACATCTTTGTACAGCTCTGCATTCTTTTCCTTTACAAGGTACTGTTTTGGGTTACAAAGATATAAAAATAAAAACATATATAAGGATGAGAAAAAAAGTATAAAGAAAAACTCATTATTTTTATCCTATCATTTGACAGAAACCCATTAAGGACATAACTACTGGGAACAGTGCTTGGACATGACAGTCCATTAGGCAATTTATTTTTGGATGCTCATTAGGAGGCAACTTTGCCTAGTGCACTGTTTTTCCTACCCAGTACACAAGAGAGGCCTTCAAAGTCAGTTACTATAAGAATGATCATAGTTTTAACTACAATCTCTAGAGATTTCATCAGCTTCATTTCTTTCCAACAGAACTCAGTTCTGTAAGACATTAAAACTCTGTCGATATTCCTGGCTTCTGTATTCCAGAAGATTTTGTTACATATGGTTTATTCTTGCCTATGATACTCATGCACAGTTACAGCAGACTTGAGTCCTTGTAGCAGTGACTATAGGCTTTCACTTGCTAAAACATTTTCACTCTTACCATGTGCAAACACTTTGGCAAACCTTTTCTATGAGAAGTGAGAATTTCTGATTACATTGTTGGACTTCTGTTATAGTTACTTTACTTGTGGTAACCAAATGGATAGGCAAGAAGCAACCTAAGGGAGAAAGGATTTATTTTGGCTTTCAGTTCTTGAAGATGCAGCTAGCAGGAGTATGGAGTGGCTGGTCATATTGTGCTTGTAGTCAAGGAGAGACACATGAATGATGGCGCTCAGCTTGTTTTCTCCTTTTACTCAATCTGGAATCCCAGCCAATGGGATGGTACTGTTCACATTTAAGATGGATATTATCTTTTTAAAGTTTCTTGAAACATTGTCATAGACCTACTGTTGGGTGTATTTACAGGGTGCTTCTAATTTCAGATAATTTTATAATTAATAGGAAGGGCCTCCAAAACAGGGTTATCTAAACTGTTATCTGCTCTTGTCCTCAATGCAGAAATAATAATTATCTTTGACTACATGCCAAGAATATCTGGTTTTTTTTTTTTTTTTTTTTTTTTTTTTGTCTCCCTTCTTTATGTCTACAATGTTTAGACTTCACTGGTCAAGTGTTGGGAACCAAAGAATACTTGCTGAATCAATAGATGCCTTCCCAATTTAAAAATATCAAAGAAGTTATTGATGCTTATTGTTTATCTCTACCATAGCCTTTCCTCCAAGAAGTACAACATGGGAGAAAGGTGATTCATGTCCAGTAGTTGTTAGTTGGATGTTGTATCTATCCAAGCATTAAGAGACAAAGATATTTTACTCAAATAAATACATCCACAAAGAATGTAATCTTAATCCTTAGTAGAAATGTTGGTTTAGGTGTAGCAGCAGGATTTCAGAATCAGTTACAGTATATCCTTCACTGACTGAAAAGTCCCTGCCATGTTCTTCTATGCATAAAGGACAGGCTGAAAAAAGTTTCTGGAGACTCTGTTAGATTAGGTATATCCTTATGTTTGCACTCCTAAGAACAACAGATGCCAGGTGTAAGCAAAAGGCTTTTAAAAGAATAGTTTGGGAGGGAGACTAATGTAGAACAAATGCAATCTTATACCTTTGAATCTTTTATCTTTTACAAGATGAAAATAGAATGTTTAAGAAGAAAATAGCTAGTCACAAGCCAGTATCTTAAGAGGTATTTTAAAGGCACAAGTTCTGTTTCCTCATGTCATTGTTAAACAATTAATAGTGAAAATTTAAAGAAACATCAAGGACTGCAGAGATGGCTCATTTGTTGAGAACGCTTGTGGCTGAATTTGGTTCCCAGTGCCAATGTGGGGTGACTTAGAACTGTCTGTAACTGCTCCAGGATATCTGAAAAGCTCTATTGGCCTCTGTGGGCACCTGCAAACACATTAAATACCCTCATATAGACTCATACATGCATAAATAAAAATTAAACTAAAAGGAAGGAAGCAAATACAGAAACATTTGGCATATTGAAACCCCACATTCATGTCTCTTCTGAGCAGAAATTATCACTTACTTTTTCCTCATAACTTCACTGGATTTAGGTAGAGAAATATAAAAGAGGAGGTTTCCATCTTATAGTCACCTTATGCAATCAATTTTAGAAGCTTGCCATATGACCACTCAGCTTGAACAAGAATTGTGAGTTGAGAAGTTGATGTCTGGGTTTTCCAATAATGGCACAGGAAATAATTAAACTTGATCAGTAACTAAAAACATGTAAAACTGGCAATGTTAATTGGGCTATTCTGCCCTCACAAAGTTTTCCTGAAAACAGAGGGTAATGCTATTAGTGCTGAATTCACCCACCTGTGACAAAATCCTTTGGGAAGAACAAACACGAATTGTAACCACATCACAATAGGGGAAAAAGCAGTTTGGTTGATTAATGTGTGTGGTCCAGCTTGAATGTGAGTGAGTAGGAAAATTAATGATCTTTCCAGGGTTCTTTAATAGTTCTTTAATTCTGGAGAAAGAGCTGTGTTTCCTGAGCCTGGAGTACTAAAATGAGGGATAAAGAAAAGTATAACAAGGATGCTTATTATTGTAGCCAGCATTCTCTAATGGAACATAATTGATAGAAGGAATGAGTGTGTATGTGAAGATAAAATTATATACGCAATTGAATAATTCTATCATTGTATGTTTATTCTAATATATACATACATATAAATTATTTTTTATTTAATTTAATTTTACAATATAATTTAGTTCTACATATCAGCCACGGATTCCTTTGTTCTCCCCACTCCCGCCCCCCTTCTCTTCCCCCCAGCCCACCCCCCATTCCCACCTCCTCCAGGGCAAAGCCTTCCCTGAGGATTGAGATCAACCTGGTAGACTCAGTCCAGGCAGGTTCAGTCCCCTCCTCCCAGGCCTAGCCTAGCATCCCTGCATAAGCCCCAGGTTTCAAACAGCCAACTCACGCACTGAGCACAGGACCTGGTCCCACTGCCTGGATGCCTCCCAAGCAGATCAAGCCAATCAACTGTCTCACCTATTCAGAGGGCCTGACCCAGTTGGAGGCCCCTCAACCATTGGTTCATAGTTCATGTGTTTCCATTCATTTGGCTATTTGTCCCTGTGCTTTATCCAACCTTGGTCTCAACAATTCTCGCTCATATAAACCCTCCTCTTTCTTGCTAATTGGACTCCCGGAGCTCCACCTGGGGCCTAGCCATGGATCTCTGCATCCAGTTCCCTCAGTCATTGGATGGGGTTTCTAGCATGACAATTAGGGTGTTTGGCCATCTCATCACCAGAATAGGTCAGTTCGGGCTGTCTCTCGACCATTGCCAGCAGTCTATTGTGGGGGTATCTTTGTGGATTTCTGTGGGCCTCTTTAGCACTTTGCTTCTTCCTATTCTTACATACATATAAATTATTACAGTGGCTTACAGGATATAGTCCAACAATGGTTGTCTCCTAATAGAAAGGCCAAGAATTCTGTAGTTGTTCAGCCCACAAGACTCTATGTCTCAGCAGTAACAATTTGGTCCTGGAGTCCCAGAGGATTCCTGGAGAGCTACTGGTCCTCAGTTTGCATTGAAATCCAGAAGAAGTAGGTTCTAATACCAGATAATGATTGCCTCAGCAACAGGATATAAGAATTGTCCATCTGAAGTGAGAGAAAGCAGATAAACAACTTTCTTCCATTTCCTTCTAGTATGTGGATTTCCATGAGAAGATGTGCCCAAAATATAGTATGGGTCTTCATACTACAAGAAATACATCAATAAAATAGCTCACAGGCATACCCCCAGATGCTTGGGTTTTCATATTTTCCAGATGTAGTCAAGCTGGCAACCCAAATTAGCCATCATTCCTATTAAAATGTTCTTGTAGAAATGGAAAAAGAATATGATTCTCAGCGGTATGTCTGCAATGACATGAATACCTATATTTGCCTATGTATTGGTACTTGCATAGAAAATTAAGCTAAAGATAGATAAACTATAAAAATACTTTCCAAAGTCTAACAATTGGAAAACAATCAAGTAAGTGAACCTTACTTATTTAAGAAGTGTGGACATGCAGCTTGTTGAGTCTCTGACACCATTTTGACCAAGTTCTGAATAAATGGTCATTTAATCTTCCTTACAGTGCTGTGAAGCATGGGTATTGTGAACTCCACTGCTCTGCAGGCCCATAGAGATGGAGTAATCTTTTAAAAAGCCATAAGACCTACATAGTCTGCACAACTACTGAACAATGAGGCTGAGTTGAAACCTATGCTATGATGGATTTCTACAAAAAAGGAGAGAGTATTCCTGGGAATCAACATTGTGAATTGTGCTAAGTTTTGACATTAGTTTTAAAAACAATACATGAATAGGTACAGAACTTACTCTAGAGTTCCTGCCTCACTTCCTTGTTCATCATCTGCCTTTAATTCTTCTTCAAGGTGAGGACCATAAGCAGAAAAAAAATGAAGGGAAACCTAACTACAATGACTTGACAATGTTGTCATTCATGATATGATGGAGACATTGTTCTCTATGGAGATGGCTCTTGTGATTGAACTGAAAGTTGGAGTTGCTTTTATTTAGTCTTCTAGTATCACCAAAGAGTACATCGTGTGTTTGTGTGTGTGTGTGTGTGTATGTGTGTGTAGCTATCTTGCATCATCTCAATAAAGATTCTAGGAAACAACAGATAATGTTTGTCCTTAACTCCATCAGTGTATAGTTAAAATTCCCCATGGAGATCCTAACTAGTCAAGGGACTAAGGTGGAGGTCAAGCACAGCTTCCACCAGCATCAACAGGAGACAGGAGACAGAGAGGAACTTTTATGGACAGGGATGTCTGCTTAGAGAAGAGGCTGAAAATCAAATCCCGTGTGCAAGAAGAATAGATTGGTTCTGTATAACAGTTTCCTCTGAGATGAACCTCCATCTTGAGGGGAAGCTCCACAAAATACAAATATTCTAAAGGGAGGTGAAATGTTCCATTATACAGAAAATCTATTAAGGTCAGGTGGTAAACAACCCAATAGCTTCCAGAAATCACTAAAAGTGACCAGATTCACTAGTTGTCTCCTTCTCCAAGCATATTGAACCAGTAAGGAATTCTGTGAGACACTCTCAACACAATAGATCTGCATAGATGCAACAGAGACTAGCTGAGTTGCCTGGAAGAGGCTCAGACTACATGAGCTGCCTATAAGAAACATCCTCTATCATGTTGAGCTGCTTATAAGTTGTGCAGTGTGCTATAGGTTCCCAGGTTCCATGAGTCATCATCCCTCTCAGAGGTGGGAGTTGGGAAGCTGAATCATGCAGCTATCTGAGTTATTTATGCTCCTATAAGTAAATTCTCACCCATACTCCTTTACGTAACCTAAATACAACTCACTGGTTCACCTATGAAATTGGACTTTGGTGGTATATTGACTTTGGTCTGCCATTGGTTCCCTATCTGGGATAGATTGACCTTTTGTTCATATCTCCCTAGGAATAGTATCCAACAATAATGGTCATGATCAAATCACCACATATACATACAAAGAAACATCCCAGTGAAACCCATTAATCTGTGTAGCTAGCATGTGCCAAAAATGCAAATGAAGCAAAGCAAGTAACTGGCATTGACTGAGCACTTTCTGAATATAAAGCAAAGCCTATAGGATTTCACCAACATTCTTTTGGCTGCTCCCCAAACAGTCTATTCTCATTAGGATCAATATATTATTGCAAAATAAATGTTCTTGGCAATTGCAGTGTAGATACCTCCCTTCCCTGTCCTCCTGAATCTTTTCTGACATCCTGAGTGTACATTTTATGAAACTAACCCTGCTTTGACATATGGTAGAATGAAGTCCTAGATCACCGATTCTAGAGGGCAGTTGGTTCTCACTGTCTTATTATGAATGTTGATACTCATTGTCAGCTTGACTGTGACTCCCAAGCGCTAGGAGACACACTTCAGGGTGTGCTTGTGAGGCTATTTCCAGAGAGATTTAACTGTGCAGAGAAGACCCACCCTGTATTTAAATAGGACCATCACATGGGCTGGGATGACAGACTTGATGAAAGAAGGAAGAGAGTTGAACATCAGTCTGGAATCTCTCCTGCCACCATGTCTTACCCCAGTGACCATGAGCCTTTTTTTTTTTTTTGTTATAGTTGAAGTGCAAAATATAAACTGTTTTTTTAAATGTTTTTGTCTGTTTGTTTTTGTTTTTGTTGTTTGGGTTTTTGTTTGTTTTGTTTTCTTTTCTTTTTTAGAAAGATTTGTTTATTTTTATTTATTTATTTATTGTTTTTGAAGCTTTTTTATTCTCTTGTACATTACATCCTGATCATACTTTTCCCTCTGTCCACTACTTCCTCCCCCACCCTGCCTCCTTGCTCCCACTCCTCAGATCCACTCCTCCTCCTTTTCTCTTTAGAAAAGAACAGACTTCCCAGGGATTTCAACAGAACACTGCATAACAAGTTGCAATAAGACTAGACACCCTCATATCAAGGCTGGACAAGGCAATCTAGTAGGAGAAAAAGGGTCACAAGAGCAGGCAAAAGATTCAGAGACACCACCAATGCCAACTGTTAAGAGTCCCACAAGAATACCAAGCTACACATGGATGGCTACACAACCATAATGTATATGCAGAGGACCTACCTTAGACCCACATATGCTCTATGATAGTTTCCTCAGTCTCTGTGAGCTTCTATGAGCCCTGCTTAGGTGATTCTGTTGACCGTGTTCTCATGGTGTCCTTGATCCCTCTGGTTCCTACAATCCCTCCTCCCTCTCTTCTGAAGGGTTTCCTAACATCCACATAATGTTTGTGAATCTTGAGGTGGGGGCATGGAGGGAGAGAGTACTGGGAGAGATGACTGGAATTAGGGGGCATTTCAAGGGCAATGTGGAAACCTAGTGAAGTGGAAACTCTGGAATCTACAAGGGTGACCCTACTGAAGGCACCTAGTAAAAAGGGATATAGAACCTGAACAGGACATCTTCAGTAAGCAGGCAAGGCTTCCAGTGGTGGGACTGGAACATCATCCCAGGCATAAAATCTTGGAGATAATGTGTCATGCCTGCAAGATATGGTAGGGTAAAAGTGGCTCAGAGATTGTGGTAATAGCCAAACAATGACTGGTCCAATTTGAGGTCCACACCATGAAAGGGAGCTCGTGCCTGATGCTGCCTGGATGGCAAGTAACTGGAGACTGGTAGACCTGAGTCCTAGAATAGAACAAACATGGCTAGCAAAAGGCAAAATAGTCAATGAAATGGTTCTCATAGTATATTCTTCTATACTCATAGATGGAGCCTAGCCAGCTGTCTTCAGAGAGGCTCCTTTCTTCTTTTAGTTACAATAATAAAACAAAATAACTGATATACAGGTGGCTAATGTTTCTGATACATTATAGTCTGTGCTCCAGGAAACTGGACTTAGCAATGTCTGGTGTATTAATCACTTTTTGTTGCAGTGATAAAATACCAGGATCAAGGCAACTTATAGAAATAAGAGTTTATTTTGTCTTAAGGTTACAGAGGGATAGGAGGACATTATGGTTGGTAGGCATGGCAGAGTCAGTGACTGGCATGGTGGCTGGAGCAGGATGCTGAAAGCTTAAGTCTTTACCATAAGTACAAAGCAGAAAGAGCTAGCTGGGAGTAGGATGTGACCTTAATCTCAATGTCTTGCCTCCCTAACTTACCACATCTCCTAAAGCTCTGCAAACAGTGTCACCAATTGGGGTACAAATATTCCAATGCCTAAGTTGAAGAATTTTTTTACTCAAACACCAGACCTAGTGATGATGTGGTGGTGTCTTTCTTGTTTCTTGTCTCTGGAAAATCTCTTGACTTCCTTTACAAACCAGCTGGATACAACATGTTTGCAAAGTGACTAAAACAGCTTTATGCAATATGGACTCTAGCTTCCATTGCAAAATCAAGATGTATTCTGCCTTGTAGTAGACTCAGGTAAAGGGACACTTTTCTTTATGATGTCTCAGCTCAAAATGCCAGACCACATTGAGCCCTATTGGGCAGAAATGATGCAAACCAAGTACTATCAGAATACAGCAACAACTTGTAAAACATGTGTGCTTATAATCCCCTTTTAAACTTATGAACTCTGAATACAACTAAAATATTGGGTATAACTTATATGCTATGCCAAGTTTCTAGTCTATAAAAGACCTAAATGCAGATCCATCAAATGTCTGACTGATCTATAATACAAATCCTGCTTCCCAATAGGTTTTTAGTTCATAAATATATTGATCTGCTGAATAGTAAGTTAAGCCATTCCCTCTGGGTCAAAATGGTGTCCATCTTGCAGTTCTCAATGGTAACTTACTGTATTTAGAGGGTATAAAGCCACAAAGGCAGGTAGTGATTGCTGATTGCTCTATGATTTGGAAAAATGATACTATATATTCTACATTACTGATTTTATAGCTATTAAGAATTAAAATACCTGCAAATCTTTCAGATAATTAACCACATAACATTAAAAGAAAATATAACTATAATCTTTCAAATAGCTCTCTCCTCTTTCTCTTCCCCTCTTCCCCCTATACAGCATGGCAGTCACCTGCCTGCTTTATTGTTGGTCCTAGCAGGTATGGATTGCACTATCCTACTGCCAAATTCCTTGAACATATGTAAGCTGCTGTATCAAAGTGTGACTTTTGTATCTACATTTATATAGAAATAATGTATAAGCAAGGATATTGCATGGTACAGAAAACACACTTGATGCTTCTTCTCTGTTGCTCACTGCATAGAACTTATTAACTACCAGCACTTCTTCCTTCTATGGCTGCAAAGAGCAGGCAAAGCATTATATTACTAAAACTGGGGTCTGACTTAAAGCATCTGGATGCTCTGAGTTGGAAATCTGTCCTTCCCTGGGGCTAACTCAGAAGCCACAAGAACCTGAACTGAGCCACACCACACAGTCAGCTGAACCCTCTTCCACTTATTTTCTTCTATGTTTTAATGAGGGAATTGTGACATTTGTCTTCAAACATAGGGAGTTTGTCCATCTGTTATTCTGTGTACTTTTTCTTTCCTAGATTAAGTAACCTTACTTACACAAACAAGAATCTAACAAATGCTTCCTCCCCACAGAGTATAGAACTAAGTGAACCGGAACAGCATTTATTTATAACTCGACACCAATCAGAAGAACCAACTCTAAAGCACCTTTCAATTTACAAAGAACCACATAGAGCTGATTCACAGTGAGGCCAAGTTTTCAGTGTCTAAAATAATTCTTGGCTGAGTCAAAACATCTTGAAGTTTGATAAGGTAATTAATGATAAAGTAAAATCAGGCCTCTGCTCTATTACTAGGTACAAATCAATATTTGAGTGTTATCTATAAGTGTGTTGAATAAGCCACATAATTCTGTTAGTAACATGATATTAAATACTACGTGTTATGTATTATAAATCTTTTAGGTATGGCATTTTCATATCCATTCATAAGAAGTTTGAATTTTTTGTACGCATGGGTATATTATATGTATTCTAGGTTGATTTCTGTCTCTGTGATAACACTCTAACCAAAAGAAAAAAAAACCTTAGAGGAGAAAATAATTTATTTGGCTTATACTTCCAGATCACTAAGGGAAGTCAGGCCAGAACTCAAACAGGAACTTAAATACAGGCCTCTTTGCTATTCCACACATCAATATCACTAACTAGAGAAATCACTCACAGCCAAGGAAGTATAGTAGAAACCAGATACGAATGAAGATTGATAGCTTGTTTGCAGACTTATTCCTAGTTAGCCTTCTCACACAGCCCAGGACCATTCCCCGCTGAACAATGATGTAACGCACAATGGGACTGTCACCTCTATATCAATTAACAATCAGGATAGTTCTGTATAAACATGTTCACATGCCAATTTGATCTGAGAAATTCCTCAGTTGAATCTTCCTTTGTAGGTGAGTCTAGGCTATGTCAGTGGAAAGTTGAAGCTAACTAGGACAATGTCCATAAGTGTGGAGGGAGAGTGTTCACATTACTGGGTTCATATGTTTATGTGTGTACATACATGAAGGTCCAAGGTTGAGTGTCTTCCTAGATTGCTCTCCACCTTATGTATTGAGTCAGAATCTCTCGCTGAACCTGGAGTTGATAGTTTCAGGTAGTCTGACTACCTAGCTGTCTTCAGGGATTCTCTGTCTCTGCCTTCATTTGCTAGAACTACAGACAGGCTAACACTCCCATTTCACTTTTCCATGAATTCTAGTGATCTAAACTTGAGCACAGCAAAAGATTTACCATGGGGCCATCTCCTTGACTCATACTGGTATTGGGTAATAGTCATTCTGGTAGATTAGATTATCCTGTTTCAGAATATCTGCAGTAACTGATTTGCCAGTAAAATATCCATTTACATGGTGCTGCTTTGACTCAGAACAAGTTTCATCAGACTTTGAATTTCCTTGTGCTTCCTTCTTAGTACTACTGATTGTTGTCTCAAAATGTGTTTTCTAGTGGCTGCCATGTTAACTGAGTTCCTAAACTCTAAGTGAGAAAGTGGTGCTAAGATTCCAGCAACATTCCTCTTCCCTTCCTGATTCTCTTCTCCTCATCTTCCAAAGCAAAAGTCTCAATTAGAGGTTACTCAGCCATGTTACCAAATTCTCCACCTCTTGCTAGAAACATGGAACTTTAAACTCTCACTACTTTATAATCTGAAAGCAAAGGTAGGACAAAGTCAACCATCACCTTTGTCACCATCCAAGTTAACTTGCTGACGTTTACATATGTAGATAGCAGGGAATGGGCAGAATTTTCTATTTGCCCCAGAAGATCTCAAGTACCTCACTGTAACTAGTCCTTTCCTGTGTACCCTGACATGATCTGGCAATGAAAATCAGAAAACTACCAGTCGAGTTCCTAGTCCTTTATGCAGTGTCATTGCCAACGCTTGTAATCCATTCAGTGTGGTTCTGTAAGAGCTTCTCCTTTTACTTAAAATAACTATTAAAATATGTTCTATGCACTCCAAAATGTGCCTGAATCAGATGAAATTCATACATTTAGGAATAGATATTGAGAAAACAATATTTGTGGAAGTAATTGGTGACTTTCCAATGAAAAATATGTGACATTGTAAATTAAAATGAATAAATAGAAAGCATTATATTTTTTTTCCAACTAAAGAAGCTACTTGGCAGCTGATGAATACAGAGCAGTAGGCTGGCAAGAAAGCATCTGAAGAAAAAGTCCAAAGACTACAGTAGACAAAGAAATACCACCAACCTGGCTAGCAGAGAAGTAGCTTACACAGGATGGTTGTAGAACAAATGATGAAAGCACAGGACATCTATGAGATTATTTTTCTGCATAAATCTTTGTAGGTGGAAGTTTCTATCCCACTAGCAACTCCCAAATACCCAAAGCTGCTCAGAGGCTTAATATTGTTTATAAATGCTCGGCCAGTAGCTCAGGCTTATTAGTAAGTAGCTCTTAACCTTAGATTAAACCATAATTCTTATCTATGTTTAGTCACATGGCCTGGTCCCTTTTTTCAGTTCTATATTCTCATCTTACTTCCTCTGCATCTGGCTGGTCACTCCTGACTCTGTCCTTCCTCTTGCCAGCATTCTTAGTTTGGTCACCCCACCTATACCTCTTACTGGCCAATCAGCATTTTATTAAGCCAATTCAAGTGACAAGAGGATTATTCCACAGCAGATCTTGGTATACTTTATGTAACTAGAATGAAGCTCTCAAAGTATCTAACACCTTAGCAATACAGTCTCTGTTTTCAGAATTGGCATTGCTAATTAGCCCTAAGTATTTGCTGACCCTTGAAATCACTGGCTGTTACTTCCTACTAATTATCATGGAAATATATGGGAGTCCTTGTCTTTTATAAAATGTTGAGGCCTTACTGCAACCCAAAAACATATTGCTAGTTTAAGCTAGAGGTAAGATTTTGCCAAAATGCATAAACATATCTTTTCTGTTTTAATCCATATTAAGATTCTATGTAAGACAGAACTGAACACTGAATGCTGTCTTCAGAATTAGAGCTCCCCTTGAGGGGGTAAATTTGCTCATGAAATGCATTAATACTCTAGAAACACATTGGCTGTCATTTTTTTTCACTGCTTGCTGCTTAATTAAAAGGGCTGTCAGACACTTCTGAAAAGGCCCTGGTAAATTGTCAAATTCAACAAAAGAAAGAAAATGTTAGATAAAAAGCACCTTATGTAAATTATGCCTTTCCCAAGCCCAGTTCCCTTCCTTATTCTAACCGCTGTTACCATCATTTAAGGTGACTTTTGTCTGGTGTGTAAAAACGAACTGCAATTCTCTTATTCAATCCTTGGCAACATTCCCTAAAATATTCTGTTAAGTGTTTTCAATTATCTGCTGGTCCCAACAGGATCACACTAAGAGGTTTTAAAACTACATCTGGCCTGGCACATGCTGTTTTGTAGTTTCAATACAATAAATATAGACAAGCACTGCTAAAATATATCATATAACTTTAAATCGATCTTCATATTTTCATATTATTTCAGGCCTTTTCATTACAACAATTGAATTTTAGCCAAATAACTGGCAAAATATTAAAAATAAAATTATCAGTATTTCTGGATTCCTAATACTGTCAGATTGTTTTGATTGTTTGAGCTTTTATTAAATAAGAAATAAGTAGCATCTTGGTATTTAACTTATTGTAAGCAGAAATACATAAATAACAGATCTGAGACCAAAAGTCCTAACTCGGGCTCAAGAGTTTTCTGTGATATGTTTCGTTTGCAGGACATCTAAGAATTCCATCTTTTTTGGCAGGGATAATAACAAATGACTCAATTATCTTTTAGGAGTGCTGCAATATGTAAATACAAATGTGTTGTCAAGGCTGTGTGTGCTGTGATGTGCTGTTGCATGAATGAAAGTCCTGATCACCCAGATTTTCTTCCAGCTTTGCAAAAAACCATTGCTGCTCTTCAGCATGTGATGGACTTCAAACAGACTAGTATTTTCAATCTCTTTCTAATTCTGTGAGCCCAAAAGGTAAGCAAAAGTGATTGCTAAAGAGTCCAATTTGCTTAGTTGTGACATTCCTCATTAGTTGCCATGTTTTCCTGAAGATGGGTTATGTGCTTGCTTAAGACCTAGGACTCCAGGAAATCAAATGGTTGTGGGATGAAAGCAAAAGCTTGCTAACAGAAATTGAAGGTTGAGTTATGATAACCTGTAAGAAATGAATTTGAAAATGGGGGTGTTTTGTAGATTGCATGATGATTTTTAGTGATTTCCAAGGCATTTCTGGTTTTAAGGGATTGCCATGTTATTTTTTTTAGTAGAGACATACATGAGAATTTTAAATGATTTTTAGAATATTGAAATCAAGAAATTAAAAACTCTTGAAATTTGAAAAAAATAATTTATTCAAGCTAACTGACTCTTGCCAAATTCCTAATGGTAGATAAATGAGACTGGGGATACTATTACTGGGATAACAGCCTGTTTGGTTAATTTTTAAAATCTTTTATCATTTGCTATCAGGATAAATGCTGTAACAAGTCATTGTTCTCTGAGTAGCAGCTTTTCAGAAGTGTTGCTTCATTCCTATTTTGCATGTTTCATAAATTTGAATATTCCCCAAAGACAGTAGTACGCCTTCAGCATGAATAAGATGATTATAGGATGGCAGAATCTTTCTTGAAAAGCATTTTAAAAGTCATTGTATACACTTTAGCAACTTGCCTTTGGATGTCAGATGCATTAGGCTGCAAGCCTGCCAGTTATTATAAAACACAATGAAACAGTTACAGCAACTGACCAGTGACAACCTGCAAAGAGAAGTTTACATGTCATGATTGTTCAAACCTATCTTTACACCAAGGGGCTCATGACTTCAGCCTAATATCTGTTCCCATGGACATTTCAGCTCTTGCTCATGACCCCTACTGATTTTAGAGTATTGAAGATTGGGCTGCAGTAACGCAATATACACTTTTTGGACTGTGCATGTCCCAATAATCCAAGTGGAGACAATTTTCTGCCTCCAGACTGGCTGTAGTGCACACACACCTAATACTTATAATTACTGCTGTTTTATATCAACCCAGAAATCTGGTGTGAGGAACAGCTGCTCTCTGGAGGGCAGAGTTACCTAATTGATTTACATTGAGGATTCAGCAGTACGGAGACATGAACACTTTATAGCTTTGGCCAATAAAATTAGTTCATCAGATGCCATTGCATGCACTCCGTTTTTTTTTTTTTTTCAAAAGAGAAATGAAGTAGAAAGTTCTAAGCTTTTATGCCATATAGTCTAACCATCAAACATATTTGAAACTGTCAAAATGTCTTCGAGTATTGATCATTTATTTATTCTCCTATGGAAATCAAGGTACCCATTTAGATGGCTTGGGTTTAGAACTAGGTAGGATCTGGCAACATATGAAAAGATTTTAGTTACTTTATAGATACTTTTGACAGGTGACATGTACTGGGCTCTACTCTACATGCAGCTGATACTGAAGATAATGAGACAGGTAAAACTTCAAAGTCCTAGATATAGTGGGTTGTACACCCTATTGTGATGACATACCCCAAGACAACAGGAAAGAAAAACTGCCAGACCAAGATATCAGCAAGTCCAGTGCTTTGAATGCTGTGGATAAAACCGAGGAACAAAACAAAGAGACGGCTAAAAGGGACAAAGTAGAAGGTGAGAAAGCAGCTGGTGTTTATGTAATTTTTTTGTAATTGTAATTATAATTGGGAGGGGTTGAAGCTCAGGAGGCCTCAACACTAGACAAAGAACTGCAGGTAACCACAGAATGCTGAGGGTAGGAGAAATAATCTTCCCCAGGGAAGAACACACCTATTGTTTATCCAATACCAAATGTCAGCACTGTAGACACATACAGATATAAATAACATTATACAGACTGAGTAGGATGTGTTTATAAATATACACAATTAAAGTATAAGAGGCCATGAATTGGAAAGGTGGGGATATATGTAGGAGAGTTGGAAGAAAGGATTTAATTACATTATAATTTCAAAAATATTTTTAAGTTATAACTGCAAAAGAAGATTTTTAATATAATTGACAACTTATGCTGACACTGGGATATTCCCAGCATGGTATGACTGTGAAGCCTGGTAAAATGGAAACAGACACAGTATTAGCATTACTCTGCCTGATGAGCACCAGTCTGCTGGATGGCTGATGAAACTGAAGAAAAGAGAGTTCATAAGATGCACAGGACACAGATATCATGGGTATTCTGACATGAATGCTGGTTAAACTTTTTTATGGTATTTTATATGGGAAAAGAAGAAATACCTAAGAATTCTAAAATGTGATAATTTTTGTATTATTGACAAAGTAAAAATGACTGCTCTGCTCACATTTCTTACAGTTTGTTCTCTTAAATAAAGAAGCTTCTAGTTAGAGCATTATACTTCCCAAATATTCTAAGAGGGTGAATCTTTCCAAATGACTTTTAGAAGAATGATTTGACAGGTAGGCCTCAATAGTTGAAGGAACCTTTTGAAATGGTGCTGGGCAAACTGGATGGCTGCATGTAGAAGAATCCAAAAAGATCCATATCTATCACCTGCACAAAACTCAACTCCAAATGTATCAAAGACCTCAACATAAAACTAGATATATGAAATTTGATAGAAGAGAAATTGGGGAAAGTCTTGAACTCACTGAAGAACAGACTTTCTGAACAGAATGCCAAAAACAGGCACTGAGAAAAAAAAATTTGTAAGTTGGACCTTGCGAAATGAGAAGCTTCTGAATTGCAAAGGACAACATTCATTAAAGCAGCAGTTTACCTAATGGGAAAGGGTTTTTACCAACTTAACATCTGATAGAGGGCTGATATATAAAATATATAAATAACTAAAAAACTGAACATTAAGAAAACAAACTAATCAAATGATGATCTGCCTGCCAGATGTGCTAGTGCAATAGTGGCACAAAGCTCATGAGAGTAACCAAACATTATCAGATTAGATTTAAGACCCACTCCATGAGTTGGAAACCCGTTCCCAAACTGTTAGGGTATCCAAGAATCTAACACCAGATAAGGCAGGGGACCTAGGGGAAAACCAAAGACTACTGTTCTGCTAAAGGAATGTACCATAAAGTCACTCTTAAGGACATTTTGCTATACTCATAGATCAATGTCTTGATCATCCATAATCAGAGAATCTTCCTCCTGTAGTAGATGGGAGCAAATACAGAGTCCCATAGGCAGAATTACACAGAGAGTGAGAGACTTTTGGAAACTCATTTCGAAATGGAATATCTCTATCAAATATAGGACTTTCCTCAGGGCTTGGGAACCCAGTGGAAGAGGAGGTTAGAAAGTGTAAGAACCAGAGGGTTAGAAGATACCAAGGAGACAAGGCCCTCTAAGCACTGTCGGAATGTCACACATGTGAACTCACAGAAATTGTGGTAGCATGTACTAGGCCTGCAGGTGTCTGTGCCAGATTGAGTGCAAGACCTGAGAGAAGAAGTGGACACATGCACCCATTCCTTAACCCAAAAGCTATCTCCAATTGACAACCACTCACAAATGAAAAAATAGTTCTCTCCGATAGAGTCTTACTGGAGATACAAACTACGTTTAAGGGCTGGCCCCATGCCTAGCTGTAGGTGAACTCCACGCCATCTTTGGAAGTTCTTTGTCTTATAATGTTTTGTAAGGCTATTTTTTTTCTGATAGGTCCTTTGTACACATTATGGCTTCCAGTTTTGTGTTTTTATGAGATTTGTGTGTATGAACATGTGTATGTGTGCGTGTGTGTCTGCATCTATGTGTTTCTCATGCCTTCCTTCCTTCCTTCCTTCCTTCCTTCCTTCCTTCCTTCCTTCCTTCCTTCCTTCCTTCCTTCCATTTTGCTCCTTTTCTTCTATTTTTTGTTTTGTCCTATTCTGATTTCTTTGTTTTTGTTTTTATTATTATTATTATTATTATTATTATTATTATTATTTTATTTCCATGCCTGTTTGTTTTCCAAAGCAATACAGAAGATTTGGATGGAAGGGAATGTGGGTGGGATCTTGGAGGAGTTGGGGGAGGGGAAACTATAATAAGAACATATTGTGTGGAAAAAAACTATTTTCAACAAAAGAAATGAAAAAGATATTGTGTATACATTCCTGTGTATCTACCTCAAATATAAAACACTGGAAATAATTGGGTTCTGGATTTGAATGAAAGCTAGAGATATACTCCATGGGTTCAAATCCAAGCTGTACCTCTTGTTAGAATGTACCCTTTGATGATCCACCTGTCTGTGCCAACACTGCTTCATTTAAAAATAGATGTAATGTTGTATTCTGATAAACTTTGAAACCTACATCATTACCATGGTTTGAATGTGAAGTGGCCCTTTCTGTCTCATGTTTGACTACTTGGTTCCCAAATGGGATGCTCTTGGGAGGTAGTGAAATCTTTGGGACATAGGGTGGTTACTGGTGGTTACTGCACACAAGGGATGGGCTTCTGATTCCGTTCTAGAACTTGATAATTCCTGTCTGCTTTGCGTGGAGATTTGAGGAGCTGCTGCCACAAGCTCCACCCACCACAGATTAAGCCACTTCAGCAACCAAGACTTCTCTGACATGATGGATTGTTTCTTCTGAAACTGAGAACCAAAGCCTCTCCTCCTTTATGCTGCTTTTCATGAGCATTTTGTCATAGTGAGGAAAAAACCCTAACAAAATAATCCAATGCTTATTGAGGATATATTGCAATGCCTAAGATATAAAATATACCACTGAAGTAGTAATTCTCTAGGTAGAGCTTCCTGAGAAGAAAGTTTATGTAAAACCCCATAGCCTCCATCTTAATAACGACAGAACAACTGTATTAGCACTTGAGGAATGATTATTTTTTAAAGTGGCAATAGGCGAACATGTTGAGGTAATTAAAATATGAGCCTGTGCATGCTCTTTCTTCTCTGAGGACAGGCTCATTATCCTGACCTCTTTTCAGAACCACCACCGTGAACATCTTACCTTCCTTTATTATTAATTCCTTTCAGTGTCATATTAAAGATTTTGTTCCAGTAAAAATAGTAATAGCTACTTAGCCTTGAAACCTACTTCCAATAAAGAATTATCTATCATGAAAGAGAAAAAAAGTTATCATTACTTTAAATAGAATTTTAGAAATATTCTTCAGTTAAAACAATTATAGCTGAAAAAATGTTCTGGGTATTTAAGCTTCAGTAGTCTTTTCTACTAGACTCCAGTTTGGTAAGTCTTAGGTTATTGTGAAAAAAAAATGGAACACTTCCAGTCCATAATGATACTAAACTCAAATATATGAATGGCCTGAACATACCTGGGGAGATGGGGCAAATTTTCAAAGTCCAGAAGGACTCTTCCACAGAGCTAAGTGTTTTGTTTTGTTGCCTCTCTTTGCCATTTCTAAAGATGTCCAGAACCATGTTGAGTGTCATGAGAAATTATTAACTCATATGACTCATATGACTTGTCTCATCTGTGATAAAAAGGCAGGGTTCTTGCCTCATGCATACAATATCATGCAAAAAAATAAGGTAAGCTATGGTCAAGTGTCAATAGTTACCTTTCAAAATGCATTTAGGATAAAATACATCCAAACTAAGAACATCTGTGTGTGCGTGCGTGTGTGCGTGCATGTGTGCGTGCGTGCGTGCATGCGTGCATGCGTGTGTGTCTGTCTGTGTGTGTGTGTGTGTGTGTGTGTGTGTGTGTAAAAATTCAGAAAATAATTTCAACCCAAATATATGATACATTGAAGACAAGTCTGTATAAGCATTTGCATGCAGATTTGGGAATCTGATATTTATTTTCAGATTTTATCTCATGAACACTGACATTCTGCTATCTAATCATCTGCTTATAGATACATACATAAAACACAAACTACATGCCAAAGTAGCCTGATGTCTTTATATAATCAACATTTGAGCACATACCTTTCAGGGGTTCTTTTCATTTTCGTCTCTCCCATTTTCACCTCTCATCCTTTGACTGTTTTGTCTTCTAGCAAACATTAGCACCAATATGCTCCTTAAGTCAGCCACTGAGTAGTCTGAATGGCTAAGAGTTTTCCCAAATCTGTTCATTTTGTTTGGCATTGAATTAGAGCTACCAAGAGGACTCCAAACAACACTACGAAACTGGTTCAACATTAGCCTTATTCAGAGTTCTCTCCCTTATTTATGTACCCAATTCACCAAATAAATCATAGGGGACCTCAGAATTTGCCTTTGACATTCAGATAATTTCATTTTATCATTACATTTCTGGTTTGACTATTTCTAGACCTGCAGCAATTATCCAGGTATAAGTAGGGCACATAATGATTGCCTAGACTCTACCTTCACTACATAGCCTTTAAAAAGCCTGGCCAATGAGTTGATGCTAGCATGGTCTTCTTTTCAGGCACAATCATATAGTTATATCAGTATATCTGTATAACTGAAGTCAGGAAACTTCAGATTGTGTACTACTACCTCTTGAATGGATGACTAATATTGTAGTTTGGGAAAAAGAGGCAAATTTATTTTGTTTTTCTACACAAAAGGTGCAACCTTGAGAACACTCATTGTCATGTTAGGATGAAAAAGTATATGTTTGTTCCATCTCTCACCTCAAACCCAAATCATTCATTGGGCACAGGTTGACAAAGAGTCAACAGTAGTTTTCTAGGTGGTTCTCAGTCTCAAGGATCCTAAGCTTGTTCAAGAACATGCTTCAGTCCCTGTTCTTTGAATGGGTTGGTCTAGTCTGTTCCATAGGTGCCTATGCATGCCACCACCTATGTGACATAATTGAAAATGAAGTGACCAAGAATGTTCAGAGAGGGACCAAGAAACACATGGAGACCTTTTACATGCGTCAATAAAGTCTGAGCCATATGTTTTCAGAGAAAGTGAAAAGTTCTCTGTAAGTTTTCTCTGGTATGGTTAATAGACCAGACAACTGATAGCATTTGAGATATACACAGAAAGTGTTGAGATCCAAACAAAGAAATCCTCCTTCAGGAGGAAGGGTCCATGGAACAATTTTGAAAATCAATATACCATTCTTGACTCATTGCCTCCTGCATCTCTAAAAGGCAAAATGTCTTCTTTCATGTTGCTGGATGATTGGCTAGTTTCCCTTTTCTGTCAAAGAAAAATGGAGTACTTGATTCTATAGTTGGAGACATATAACATCGTCTCTTTTTATTTTGATTATGTCCAAACTTAACTCATTAGTTAGTAAAGGTTTGCTCAAATGCTTTTGAGTTCCCTACAGGGAGGCTGTCTCTTTGACAGTGTACCAATGGGAGTAGTGGAGAGTTTCTTAAGGAAAGAAAGACAGAGTGCTTCAGAAGGTAAAGGCAGCATCTTGAAAACTGAGAATAGGTTGATATGATCTCTTACTCCTAGAATCTTCTCTCAAGAAGCACCTGAAATGACTAAACTCATTATTGGAGACAGTTACACCCAATGATTAAATTGCTCCTGACTTTGGATAAGGGCCATGGTGTGACTAGGGAGTAGCTTGGAATCTTTTCTAGGCAATTTTCAAGAAAGCTAATTCATGGCTCAATAACACCAGATATAGTAGGCACTTTGACTATCAGTTGAAAGGCTTTTCTCATAAAAGCTTACAAAGGGATAAGACAGCAAAAAAATGACACAGAGTTGTGTCTTCAAAGACATGTGGCTAACTTGGTTGTTGCACCAGAACAGCAACACTGTACCCTGGAGAAGTTAATCTGTGATCAGGCACAATAAGTCTTCTTTAGAAGGGCTCAAAGAGAAGTGGTTGCTACTCTACTGGAAGTGAGAGAAACAATGACTCACTGGATTTCTTCACCTCAGTGTAAGAGCAGTGGGCCAAATTTTGCTTAGGTTGGGATGCAGAGGCCCCTTCTCCATCAGATCTAGAGCCTTTCACCCCTTACATAGTCTAGGAAGCTTTGTATACATAGCTGGTGTGATGATGGGCCCAAGCAGCAGTGCAGATAATGAAAGAGATAACAGAACAAACTGGATCTGCAATCAATAACTGGATTCCAAATAGTTGATTCAGTGCATGGGCCCTGATGAACAACAATGTTTATTTCCCTTGCAGATAGGAACCAAATTGCCTTCCACTGGAATGCATATCAAACTTAACAAACAAAACAAAAACTACCCAACCAGGAAGGTACCAAGTGCAAAACCTCAAGGGCCTATAGATGAGGCTGACTTTCCTTTCCCAGTAACTCCACTGAGGGGAAAAAAAACATCCATCAATCTCGCAGGCAAGAATCTCAAAGAGATCTTGAAGTCTGTGAAGCCTCAAGGGCATAGCTCAGTTTGTTGGCTTGATTCCCACTGGAAGGATGCTAGCTCGACAGCTCTCACAATGAGAGTTGAAACAGCATGTTCTAGTAACAGGCATATTGTTCAAAACCCCATGAGATACTGGGCCTACTTTATGGTGATGGAGGACTAAAAAGAAGGCAGCCTCATTGCTTATGGGATCAAACATGGTGAAACCAATTATGGAATACCAAGAAAACTGATGAGATGGCCCATACATTTGACAGAGGTTTTTGATAACATGGTAATAAAAGACTTCTGAGGCAGAGGCTTTGGCTTACTGCTAAGAAAATTAGATTGTTCATAGTGAATGCTTTAATGTCACAAGGTGGGAGCACTTGCTCTGCATCCTGGAAAAGCCAGTTATGAAAAATTGTATAGCAGGTGACCCCACTAGCCTTTCTCTATCTGTGCTCTTCCAATATTTACCAGACAAGGAGGTTCAAGCATAACTCAATTATTTTACATAGTGAGATGAAGAAGCAGGTTAAAACCAAATGACCATGGCACAAAATATTCATTCACAAGTCCACACTAGATTTTCAGTCCTGTTCTGAACCTTTCACATGTTGTATGACCTGATTCAATCTTCCTCCGTGGGACCAGCACACACAGTGGACTTTGATTTTGGTGTTTTATAGAAGAGATTTCTTGCCATTAAGTCTTTCTACTCCTCAAAGTTCTCTGATACCTTCAGCCAGATTCTTGCTATCATGAGTTCCTCTTGAAGCAAGGGAAACTTTGGTAGAACCCATAATGACCAAGTTCCTTAACGAGCCAAGGATAGGTGAAGGAGAGAAGTGGCCGGAGATACTGAGGCAGAGCACAATTCCACACAAAGAAGCAAGTTTACTGACTGCTTATAGCTCAGGGAAAAGAGCTCAGTAAAAGTTATGACTTCTGTCCCCTCCCACTCCCTGACTGATTGGCAATGAACCATAACTAAAAGAATCTGAGGTGTCTTTTACTTCCAATCCTAGTTCATATCACTCAGGTTCCCCACATTCACTGACCAACAGGGTGAAGGGATTCTTCCTCTTCCTGAACATTTGCTCTGGATCCAAGAGCATCCAGAGCATAGTGCATAATATGAGGGCCTGTAGATATGGGTGTGTGTGGCGGGGAGAGGGCAGGGAAGAATTCAGTGTCAGGTGTCTTTCCTGGTTGCTTTTGACTCTATTTATGAGACAGGGTTTCTCTGTGAGCCTGAAGCTCAGTGAAAGATTGGCTTCACCAGCTGACCAGTGACCTCTGAGAGTCCACCTGGCTCTGACCACTTCCCCAATGCTGAGGTTACAGATGTTAGTTACAGTGCTAAGTTATTATATGCATGAGGAGGATTTGAACTCCGCTCTTCACACTTGTACAACAGATGGATCAACTGAACTATCTCCTTAACCCAGAAGACTTTTTCCAAAGGTTTTATTTAATGTAAAGATTCATATCACTTCAAAAATTCAAGTGTAAAATACACATAATTTCTTGAAAATCAATAAACTGTGTAAGTGTAAATAATATGCAACACACTGTTGTTGTGGCACATGCCTGTAATTTTAGCACTAATGATGCAGAGGTGGGATTCCTGAGAGTTCAAAGCCAGCCTAGGCCACATAGTGAGACCATGTCTCAAATTATTTAATTATTGCCACAGGTAAGAGATCCATCATTTCTCCAAGAAGTCCTATACTTTTTATGGGAAGTCATATTTATAGGCCTCGTGTGACATTTTTAGGGGGGAAAAGGAGTGCTTAGACTGGACAATCCAGTAGGCCAATAAAATATTGGATTTTTTTTAAATACCAGACAAAGGAAGCAGGAGGTAAGAAGATGTTGGAAGAATTTCTGCTGTTCCTCAGTATCCAGTAGGTCATAATATTTACTGTCTCCATGAAATAAAAGAGATTTAAACCAAATTGCATCCATGACTTTAGATAGGAGAGGAGATCCTTATTGCTTGGCAAAGGCATACATTTATAATCTCAGGATCTTTATTACCTGAAAAATTCTAAGTACTGCTATGAAGGACCCTTTTGAGACTGGGTTTGCTTTGAGATGCTTAGAAATCCAACCATGCTTTGCCATCAGTGTGACTAGCTTAATAATGCCCCTCTTGGTTTTATGCACACAGTCTTATCTTACCTGCTTGCTCTAGCCTCTTTTATACTTGCTCCCAGGGGCAGGAGAGGTGGCCCAGTGATTAAGAGCACTGACTGATGAAGAGGACTGGGATTCAATTCCCAGCACCAACATGGTAGCTCACATTGTCTGTAACTTCAGTTCTAGGGGACCTGACACCCTCACACAGACATACAGGCAGGCAAGATACTAATGCACATAAAAGAAAAATAAACTTGCTCCCATAATTTTGTCTGTTTCTGTGGGTAGGAAACTAAGGGAAGGACCTGAAGTGAATCACCCTCTATATTTCCCAATGCTCTTGGTGACATGGACGACAAGTTCCTGCCTGGATTATGCATTCTGATGAGGCCCTGAAGACAAGCGTCATATAAGGCTCTGGCCAGCTGATGCGAAACTGGCCCCACCAGCATTTAGCACACAATGTAGTCCTCATTGTGTATAACACAGTCTTTTTGTGGATTCTGTTCAGACTAACTGGGAAAATAAATATATTTTTGGATTGTTTGAGAAAGCTGGGCACACAGGAAAAGGAGAGGAGGAATCCTTCAAACTCTCAGCCACATTTTAGCATACAGATGGTAACTTTAGGAGGTGTTAGCAGGAAAAAAAGGTTGATCAGGAGGGTTTTGCTTGAGTGAATTTTGATTGTGTTTCCAGTAGACCCCCTAGGATGGCATTGTTTATGCAAATAGATTGTCTTTTCAGAAACTGTCTGGCTTCAGCAAACCTGTCATCAGAGCATAAAAGCTATCTTGTGTAGCAGCAGTCAACAGACCTGAAAGGCCAGCTGAATGCAGCAAAGAATGAAGTGAGCAGGCAGCATACAGAGGGCTGTTCTTCTCTGGGTACCCATGGGGAGAGGAAGGACAGAAGACCCAAAGAAAGACAGAAAGGGCCTGGAGAAAAAGGGCGGCCGACACCACTACTAAAAAGAAAACCTTCAAATAACACCCACGGCCCAGAATTATATCCAAATACGAGTAGAAAAATAAAAGCATCCTTTTCTCATTACACTATAACGTTAGTAGCTATATTGTGTAAAATTGTTTTCTGCTTCGCTTTTACTCTTGGTTGGGACTTGGGGGACACAGCAGCCATGCTGCCTGCTTATAAACAATGGTGCCAGTTGGCTTCCACGTTCCCTCTCATTTCTGCCCACCAGCATTTCCTTCCTGAACGGAGCTTGAAGCTTATTAATATTGATGGCAGAGATGAGGTGGGAAATGTGTTTTTAATGTGCAATGTATATTTTTCTGGAGGGTGTGCTGGGAATAAGTTGGAAATCTTCATTTCCCTGTAGTTTTCCTGATTTATATGTGTTTATCTGCATAAGTAGAGCACTCCATATATAAATGTACATATAGCATACATAGACTGTTCTAAATATAAAATATTACCCTGAACATAATGACTTTATAAATCACCCCACAGGGAACAAAAGATCATATAAATTCTGAACCATATTTCAATTCCAATAGAAGACCATTCTTCCACTTTGTGATGAACGCAGGTATATTTTCTCATAAATTTCCTTTTTTTCTTTTTCTTTTTCTTTCTTTCTTTCTTTCTTTTTTTCAAAAGGTAAAGGAATAAAACTAACTGTGGTAAAGGGAAACCTTATCAATAGGGTGAATAAGAGTTGATTTGGTTTTTTCATTGTGTCATTTGTCATAACTTAGTTTAAAACTTTTTCCTTCCCCTACACAAATGAATGTTTTTAACTGAACACACCCCCAACGATATAATTATACTGTGAAATAAAACTGCTTGCTTATCCAGAAAAGGTTAACAGTCTAATAATGAATTTTACTTTACTTCCACAGAAGGGAAATTTTATTGTATCTATTTTAGCCATGACTGGCAGAATACTATTTTTGACTAGTATAGAAAAATAATCAAGTCTAATAAGAAATGTAATACCAAAATAAAGCCACTTCCCCCACCCCCAGGCCAATGCTACAAAGAGAGATGAGCAATGTCTATTTAATTTCAATGGTTTTTGCTGCCTTTTAAAGGGAGAAGTCCCCGTAAGTTCTGTGAGGTTATGGAGTGGCAGGCAGCAGAGGACACCAAAACAGCTTTACCTTCATGCTTTGGAAACTGTTGGTCATTGTGACCACCTCAGACACGTTTCATTATGAACTGCTCACACAAAAATAAAAAAATGAATAAATAAAAAGAATAAGAAATATGCGGTGGGACTGGCCTCCTCTCAGACACAATATCACTGTTTCTTTTCTTTGTCACACACAGAAGCAGCAGCAAATATTTTAGGGAATAAGTTGGGGGTTTTCAGGGGAGAGTCTCTTTCCATTTGTCCTCTCTTTGGCTTTGCATATCAATAAAAAATTAATAAACTCATTTCAGGCATAGATGACACAGTAAATGTGGAGGGCCTATTGTTTGGCAAGGAGAGGCATGTTCTTATCAGTGGGTTTAAACAGCTATTCGTCATTTCTAAAGGGCAATTATTTGGAATCCATTAGAGTGGAATTCATAATACCCCTGCATGCTGAATTTTAAATAGAAATCTGTATTTAGATGAAGGAATATATTAGTGTAAGTCATTAGAGCTGTGGAAATGCGGGACTTGATCATTTTTCACTTTTTTCCCCACATGATATGAAGCACCAGACATGTTGGTCCTTTAATAAAACCAAACAGAATGCTGAGGGTAATCAGGTATTCTTTCTCTCTTTTTTTTTTTATTTTTTTCACATCTTCATGTTCTGTTTTTTCTAGTTATTGTTCAGAAACAAAAGTGATTGTTCACTTGAAACATCTTCAATAATCAACAGAAAACTCCCAGTTCAAAACTAGTGACACCACTGTTTGTGTGTTCTGTCTAGCTTCCCTGGCAGCCCCATCCTGGATGCAAGTGTGCAAGGCAGCACATGAAATCTAAAGAGGGCTTGGTGTGGGCAGTCACGTTCTTCAGTATGCTAGAGTAGAATTAGACTTCATGAACAGAAATAATTTGGAGCCATTAATTTTAAATAATGTGAAAAATTTTATTGTAGACTTATTTTAATACATAGTTCAGGAATATTTATACAAATGCATGCAAACTTTCATGCATTATGAAGACAATAGAAAAGGGTTGCTTTCAACATAGTAAATGAATGCATTTTCATACTTTCAATTTGGTTAACATCCCTTTCCTCCATATAAACTTTACTAAATAAGTTATCTTCCAAACTGTGTTAGAATAAAGGACTCTAATTTGAGTGATGGCAACATATGTATGTATTAAAAGCATATCAGTTCCATTCTCCCAGCTTGCATTCCTGCCAACAGGTATATGATAGTTACTTACACTGAGTTCTTTAGTAGATATATTTGGCAAATGAAAAATTATAAATGCACACTGACTGGTGAGGAAAGATGGCTGATGATTAATCTTCATTGTTAATCTGATCACTTTAGAGTCACCTAAGAGATATAGGTCTGGACACATCTGTGAAGATGTGTCATCTCTGTGAGAAGATTAACTGTGAAGGGAAGGCCAGCGCTGAATGTTGGAAACACCATCCAAAGAACTGGATCCTGGGCTGAATAAAAAGGGGGAAGGAGAGAAAGCCAAGTGAATATCAGCACTCTCTTCTCTGCGTCCTGACCCACCCACATGTGATCAAATTCCAACTGACTGAAATGTGAGCCACTCCTGCTGACATGCCTTACCTGCCAGATGTGTTTGTTGTATGTCTTGCAGGCTAAGACAAACCAAACTCTTCATCCAGTAGTTGCTTCTTGTCAGGTATCAGGTCAGAGTAATGAGAAAGATAGAGAATGTATGTAGAGATGACCAAAAAAAGTTCATCAATCCCAACTGCTCCAAATAAGTCCTTATTAAACGTTGTCCTTCCCTAAACACACCCCACAGTTCTTCCATTCCATGAAAGTCAAATGAGACAATCTAATGGAAAAGTAAATAAAATAACGGTCCTATATTACACGTATGGTGATGTGTGCTGGCAATAAATCAGATTTCTAAATATCACAGCATATGGCCCTGTGACTTGTGGCCTGTGTAGAGAGTGTGACTACAATCTGTTCCGGCATCCACACTGTTAGCATATTGCTTGTGAGAAATCTAGCTTTTTAAGCACATGCACCTGCTTGTCTGTGCATGTATATTCAGGCAGGCACACACTGTACTGGCATGTCTTATATCAGACAAAATCGTATGGTAATAAACACGGAAACCGAGTAACATGGATTTATAGGCAATTATGAGCGCTCAAAGGACCATCAGCCAGACAGTTCCCATTTGAAGTCCTTGCTAATATATAGTCATACTAAAAATGAGTAACAATGTGTTTATGCATACAAGGGCCATAGGAAATCTAGCCAAGCCCTAAAATTTATGTGTCTAGTTGTTTTTTTTTTATATTTTCTGCATATAATTTCATCATATTTATTGGTAGGATTTTGTTTCATAGTCTGAACTTATTGTTTTAAGTCATAAAACAAAAATATTTCCACAAAGTAATTTTGTTACATTTCTTTATGAGTGTTATATGTAAATGTTCATTAGTTATTGTGTCATATCACCTATTCTACCATACATGTGTGCATATATATATATATATATATATATATACACACACACACACACACACACATATATATATATGTGTGTGTGTGTGTGTGTGTGTGTGTGTGTGTGTATTACAGTGAGCAGAAGGTATTCAGCTGCTTATAGGTTCCTATATGAGTTCTCTAGGGCTGTTGTAATAGAATTCCATCACAGAGTTCCTAAAAAAAAAATAGACATTTAGGGCTGACAAACTGACTCAGTGGATAAAGACAAGTCTTTCCATCTGAGGTTGATCCTTAGAACCTATGTGTGATGACTAATCTTGCTTGACAATTTGACTAGTTCTAGACCCAATTGAAATGAGAGCCACTGGGCACTCCTGAAGGGACTTCCTTGATCAGATCATTTGAAGTACATAAACACCCACTCAAAAGGTAGGCAGCAACTTTGGGTGGCAGTTCAAATAAAAGGACTCAGGAGAAAGAAGCTTTTGTTTTTTTTTTTCTGCTTGTCACCATACTTTGTGGCAAGTTCATCTACCCTGTGGCTACTATATTCCTTCACTGATTCTATAATCAGCTTCTTATGTCTTCCAATGTGGCCTGGAGACCAGTGGTACTCCAGGAACCCTGGAGACTTTCAGTGCCAAGTTTGCAATGCTGGCACGTGTAGCTTTGTAGACTGAACAAGTACTGCATTCTTGGCCTCTCTAGTGTGAAGCAGCCAATGATGGGCTACCTGCACCATATAGTGTAGTGTAATCAAATAAATCATCTTTTAATGAATATACTCACTCCATCAGTTCTGTTCCTTTAGAGCAGTGATCCTCAACCTGTAGGTCACCACCCTTTTGGGTGTCCAGTGACCCTTTCACAGGAGTTACCTAAGACCATCTGAAAATACAGATATTTACATTGCAATTCATAACAGTAGCAAAATTACAGTTATGAAGTAACAACAAAAATAGTTTTATGATTGAGGGTCACCACAACCTGGAAGTGTAAAAAATAAGGGTCCTGGCATTAATGAAGGTTGAGAACCACTGCTCTAGAGAACCCCCAATACAATGTGAAAAACAGAAAGAGAGAACTAACTCTTCAATGTTTCCCTCTGAACTCCACATGTACATTGTGCCACGTGAGCAGCTCCCACCACACACACACACACACACACACACACACACACACACACACACACACACACACACAAAGTAATAATGATGATAGTAAAGCATACATTTAGTATCTCACAGTTTAGGATGTACAGAATGTGAGGTGTAAGAGGTAGTAGAGGCTACTTCAGAAGACTCTATTTGAGAATATTACTTGGCAATTTTTGCTATTTCATGCTCCCTGTGTTAGTATCTATGCCCAAATCTCTCCTTTTAATACAAACAATGCCCATATTGGAATGAGATAAGAAGATACTCCTAACCTGAGGAGGTCCTCAGTATGTCCTCATCTGAACTCACTCATGTGCACTGATATTATTTCCAAATGAAGTCATCATCTGAGATTCCAGTGAGAGGACCCAGGCAAGGAAATCTGGGAAAAGACCCAATTTAAGATAGAACAGATCCTACAGAGGCATCCAAGGAGAAAAGCTGCTGTAGTTCACCTTGATGCTGCTTGAGACACTGTTTTCACTAAAAACTACCTTCAATGAAACTCCAAAAAGTAATGGCTTTGTTCCAGTGAGCAAGATGAAGTCCACCTCTATGCCCCAGATGGCTGTGCACCTCACTAGAGTTACATATTACTCAAGACCAAAAGATCACACAGGATTTTGTCCACAAAGGACTCTGGAGAAGACTGAGGGAGGCTTAAATAGACTTTTAGATATGTTAATTTTGTATAAAGACTGAAGCTCCTGATAGAGAAGAACAATCTGGGAAGCCACTGTGAAGCCCTAGTGATGGTGACTTGAAATATAATCAATCAGGCTGTCAGAGCTAGTACTTTCTTTGGTATAGCGCCAAAAAGACCATTTGTATCTATAGACACTATAAATTTTACAAATGAGATCTATATAGCTATTACATACTTAGCATTCTGAGAAATTTATGTTAACACTTCTATTGGATTTGAAAGCATATCAGTCAATAACATTTTATTACAAATAACTAGAATAGAATACCAACCTCTCAAAGGTAGCTCATTCAATGGTACTGAAGAATGAAATCTATAAACTATAACCACTTTAAACTTATGAACTATGTACCTTAAATATCTTCAACTTCAATCACCTTTAAGTATTTTATCAACTGATTTCCATTATTACAAATATAGGGGATACACTATGATTTACACACACACACACACACACACATATAAAATTGGTTTTAAATTTTTGTTCTATGTAAATTAGAAGGCAGAAATGATGACTGGCTATTTGAAATTTAAGAATTATGTAGGCACTTGGTGAAAAGTCATCAGCAGACTGAGATTGCATGAAGAAATAAAAAAAGCGTAAGAATTTAAAACATCATTAAAATGATTAAAAGAGATTGAGTCTGGAAAGAGCTTTTGCTCACTGATTATCTTAAGTGTCTCTTTTTAAAGGTGGGAAGATTGGGCTACTGTGTATAACTGGTGGAATGCAGAAAAGAAGCCTGAAATGAAATTAAAAAGGTTAAGGTTTGAAAATACATGCTATCTTGGTGTCAAAATAAAACCAAATCTTCCAGTCATCATATTGTATAAAAAGTGTCTGTTCTTCTGTAAGAATTTCAATCTTTGCATCTCTCCCTGCTAGAATTGTGTCATTATAATTTCATATAAATGTATTCTCCATAATTTGCTTAAGCTGTTAATACTACATAGAAATATCTTCATGCCAGGTGGTAGTGGTGCATGCCTTTAATCCCAGCACTCGGGAGGCAGAGCCCGGTGGATCTCTGTGAGTTCGAGGCCAGCCTGGTCTACAGAGCAAGATCCAGGACAGGCACCAAAACTACACTGAGAAATGCTGTTATGAATAAATAAATAAATAAATAAATAAATAAATAAATAAATAAATAAATATAAACAAATAGATAAATAAAGATCTTCACAATTGGTTTTGGTGCTTGGTTTTGTGATGTCATGAGACATAAGAAAAAAGTCAAGGAAGGCCTGTCTCACCATTTCAAATTAATAGGTAGGTGAGTTTCAACGGCCTCACTACACAGGATTCCTCAGCATCCCCAGATGGAGCTGGATTGTCAAGGAACATTATTTAGTTAGAAATGAGTTGATTTTGTGGGTTAACCTGTGCCTTTCCCTAAAGGATATGTGAAGCTTTAATTCCAGGTAACTGTAAAAGCAACTTAGAAATAAGGTCTCTGAAGATGTAGTTAGGATGTGATCCTTAGGGTCTTCAATTCGATTCCATTGGTCCACATGTCCGTTTTTATGCCAGTACCAAGCTGTTTTTATTACTGTAGCTCTATAGTAGAGCTTGAGGTCAGGGATCTTGATGCCTCCAGAGGTTGTTTTATTGTACAGGATTCTTTTGGCTATCCTGGGTTTTTTGTTTTTCCATATGAAGTTGAGTATTATTCTTTCCAGGTCTGTGAAGAATTGTGTTGGTATTTTGATGGGGATTGCATTGAATCTGTAGATTGCTTTTGGTAAAATTGTCATTTTTACTATGTTGGTCCTGCCTATCCATGACCATGGGAGATCTTTCCATTTTCTGACATCTTCTTCAATTTCTTTTTTCAGGGACTTAAAGTTCTTGTCATATAGGTCCTTCACTTGCTTGGTTAGTGTTACCCCAAGGTATTTTATATTATTTGTGGCTATTGTAAAGGGTGATGTATCTCTGATTTCCTTCTCAGCCTGTTTGTCCATTGTATATAGGACAGCTACTAATTTTTTTTGAGGTGATCATGTATCCTGCTTTGTTGCTTAAGGTGTTTATAAGCTGCATCAGTTCTTTGGTTGAATCTTTGGGGTCACTCAAGTACACTATCATGTCATCTGCAAATAGGGAAAGCTTGATTTCTTCCTTTCCAATTTGTATTCCCTTAATCTCCTTATGTTGTCTGAAGACCCTGACATTAATCCGCACACCTATGAACATACAATTTTTGACAAAGAAGCCAAAACTGTACAATGGAAAAAAGAAAGCATCTTCAACAAATTGTGCTGGCATAACTGGATATCAACCTGTAGAAGGCTGCAAATAGATCCATATCTGTCACTGTGCACACAACTTAAGTCCAAGTAGATTAAAGACCTCAACATAAATCCAGCTACTCTGAACCTATTAGAAGAGAAAGTAGGAAGTAGTCTTGAACACATTGGTATAGGAGATCACTTCCTAAATATAACACCACTAGTACAGACACTGAGACCCAATCAATCAATGGGACCTCTTGAAACTGAAAAACTTTTGTAGAACAAAGGATATGGTCCACAAGGCAAGGCAAAGTGACAGCCTACAGAATGGGAAAAAGTCTTCACCAATCCCACATCTGAAAGAGGACTGATATCCAGAATATATAAAGAACTCAAGAAATTAGACATCAAAATGCCCAACAGTCCAATTATGAAATGGGCTATAGAACTAAACAGAGAATTTTCAACAGAGGAACTCAAATGGCTGAAAGACATTTAAGGAATTGCTCAACATCCCTAATTATCAGGAAAATGCAAATCAAAACAACTCTGAGATACCACCTTACACCTATCAGAATGGCTAAGATCAAAAACACTGAAGACACTTTATGCTGGAGAGGATGTGGAGCTAGGGGAACTCTCCTCCACTGCTGGTGGTAATGCAAGCGTGTACAACCACTTTGGAAATCAATATGGCGCTTCCTTAGAAAATTGGGAATCAATCTCCTCCAAGATCCAGCTATACCACTCTTGGGCATATACCCAAGGAATATACAATCATACCACAAGGGCACTTGCTCAACTATGTTTATATCAGCATTGTTTGTAATAGCCAGAACCTGGAAACAACCTAGATGCCTTTCAACTGAAGAATGGATAAATAAAATATGGTACATATACACAATGGAATACTACTCAGCAGAGAAAAACAATGACATCATGAGGTTTGCAGGCAAATGGATGGATCTAGAAAAAAATCTTCCTGAGTGAGTTAACCCAGACTCAGAAAGACAAACATAGTATGTACTCACTCATAGGAGGATACTAGATGTAAAACAAAGATGACTAGACTGCTACTTACAACTCCAGGTAGGCTACCTAGAAAACAGGACCCCAAGAAAGACACAGGGATCAACCAATGATAGAGAAATGGATGAGATCTACATGAACAACATGGACATGAGTGGGGGTAATGAAGGGAAAGGGTCGAGGGAAAGAGAGCTTAGGGGAGCAGGAGATCCCAGATGGATCAAGAACAGAGAGGGAGAACAAGGAATAAAAGACCATGATAAATAAAGACCACATGAGATTAGGAAGAAGCAAAGTGCTAGAGAGGCCCACAGAAATCCACAAAGATAGCCCCACAATACACTACTGGCAATGGTCAAGAGAGAGCCCGAACTGACCTACTCTGGTGATAGGATGGACAAACGCCCTAATTGTCATGCTAGAAACCCTATCCAATGACTGAGGGAACTGCATGCAGAGATCGATGGCCAGGCCCCAAGTGGAGCTCCACGAGTCCAGTTGGCAAGAAAGAGGAGGGTTTGTATGAGCGAGAATTGTTGAGACCAAGGTTGGATAAAGCACAGGGACAAATAGCCAAATGAATGGAAACACATGAACTATGAACCAATGGTTGAGGGGCCTCCAACTGGATCAGGCCCTCTGAATAGGTAAGATAGTTGATTGGCTTGATCTGTTTGGGAGGCTTCCAGGCAGTGGGACCAGGTCCTGTGCTCATTGCACTATTCGGCTGTTTGAAACCTGGGGCTTATACAGGGACACTTGGCTCAGCCTGGGAGGAGGGGACTGGATCTGCCTGGACTGAATCTAACAGATTGAACTCAATCCTCAGGGGAGTCTTAGCCCTGGAGGAGATGGGAATGGGGAATGGGCTGGAGAGAAGGTGTGGGGGTGGGGTGGGGGAGGCAAGGGAATCCGTGGCTGATATATAAAATTAAATTAAATTATAAAACAAAAAAAAATGTTTCCCATTTTTCAATGTGGAGGAAAAAGAAGAAAGATGTGATTCTTAGGATGTGCCTTTGGTCTTGCAGTGCCTACCCAAAACTGTATCCAATATGACTAGTGTCTATATAAGGAGAGGCAAAACACCTGTGGAAGAGAAAGACAGAGACAGTCTTGTAACAACCAGGCAGAGGCTGAATTGGTGCAGTTTCACACCAATGGATATCTAGTATTGATGACACCATATACTGAAAAATAATGAAGGATTTTAGCCTGAGTCTCAAAGAGAATATGGCCATGTTGACCCTCTCATTTTGGACTTCTAGCTAAAGAGCTCAAAATATATATATATTTATTTTAAACTACCTTGTGTGTGGTATCCTTCTACAGCACCCCAATATGCTAGATTCTTGTATTTAAAATTTAACACAACTAGCCAATTCTTATTTTACAGAACTCCACAGGCATATATGGATCTCACCGCATATTCTTTGAGAGCAATATGTACTTTCTTTGACTTCAGTGCTGAGGTTTAGAAGAGGCCACAGGCTCATGAATGTGAATGTGATGTCCCCAGCTGGTCATGCTGGTTTGGAAGGCTGTGGAATTTTTCGGAGGTGAGGCCTTGCTAGAGGAAGCAGGTCATCTGGAGAGGGCCTTAAGGCTTCATGGGCTAGTTCCATTTCCTGTCTGTTCTCTTCTTTCTGTTCTATCAAGCTGTGATGAGCTGAGAAGTCCCAGTAGCACATCCCTCCTACCATGGAGCCATCTACTTCCATGTCTTCCCCACCATAGTGGACTGGACCCCTTCACACCTTAAAATCCCACCCCATCTCTTGAATTCTATCTTATCAGGTATTTGGCCAAAGCAACGAGAAAAATATTTAATATAGCCTGCTCTCTCTTTGCTCATACACGCAGTTTCATCCTTAATGTAAATTTGTCATTTCTTTGATAGCTAACAGCACACTATACAGAGAGGCAGATGCCTACTTTGGCAATATAAAAAAGTCAATGGACAAATCACAATCCTGTAGTCTAAGAGGGATACATGTTTAAAAGTAATTCGTGCTCTTTAGTATTGACAACAACTGCACACCAAAATCAGTTAGTTAAATAAACTACATGTTTACACTCCTCTTCAAGTTATTACCCATTGTTCTCTAGACCCACGTATCCACTGATCTGGATTGCTCTTCGGATTCACAAACCGCCTTGCAGTGTCAGCCCTCAACTGTCCTCCTGTAAAAGGGCTTCTTCAGACTTCCCTTTAAGGACAGAGGTCTCTGAATTGAAATGCCTGTTTCTTTAGTGAGACATAGCTGTGCAGAAGCAATTTGATTTAATTAGTTCACTTTGGAGAATTAACAGTGGATCAATTTAATTTTCTCAGGAATAGTTGCATTTTAAAATGAAAATTATTAACATAAATAAGTCTTTTATGAGTAAAAATATAGACAGCATACAAACAAAGAATTGCATGGTACAGAAAGAACTTTCGGAGGGGATCATCTTTTACAGGGCTCATTATATCCCACTGATTGTTAATGGTGTGCTGTTACATTTAACCAGGAAGCCATCCTCCCCATTCTGATTTCTTATGAATTCACAGAGAAACACAATCTCCAGTGATCATCCAGTTCAGATTAAAAGGTTCATTGAATATTTGAGAAAATACATTTTTTTTGCAGTTTATAAAAAGACAGACCAACCCACGTATAGATCTTGGATTTTTATCACTGGATTGACCTAATTCCTAAATCTCAGGTTGTCTAAACATAGTGTATTTAAAGAAATGACAGCACGTATCTACATATTATGTGGCATAGTGCCTAACCTTCATTCAATCCCACAGAGTCACTGAACATCAGCTATGTAGAAGATGCATAGTTCATCATCAATAAATGTCTTATTCTTTTTGTTTGTTGGCAGGTACAAACAGCAATGTGCAATATAACACCATAAGGACTGAGAGCCTTGCATGACTCAATGGCTGTCATTTCTATCTTATGGCACCATTGCTAGCTCTGGGTAATTGTATTAGCTTGCTTGGAATTGTTTCATTCTGATTTTTGTTTCAAATATGGAATACTATCATTTTAAATGGCTGTGAAATAAATGCATAATTTGAATTAAGAAAATAACTTTATGCATGGCTTATGAACTGGCATGATCTACTCCCCAGCTGTAAGGAACAATGAGATGCATCTGAGAACAGCTCCTCCTAATCAATTGAGGGAATATCGACAGGTCTCCCCTCCCGGTCCTCATGTGAGCAGGTTGGTGATAGAAATACCTCACTGCCTATAAAGAAGTGAGGGATAAAGGTAAAGAGTGTTTAAGGTCAGGTTTAGATTTACCCTTCAGCTTCTATCAATAATTAAGCTTGGAAAACCTTCTAGGCAGCCATCTCTTTTGTTTTCAAAGGTTAATTGCAGGGTTTTACTGTGTAGGTACAGCCTTTGAGCAAATATTCCATTAGCAAATTAGTCAGCTCGCTCAATGTATCTGATTATTTGTGTCTATTTGCTAGCTGTGAAAAAACACTCTGAAGGCCATCTGTGAGGTTTAGATATCAATACTGTGTGTATCCTTTAGCTCTGTGGTGGCTTTCAATAGGCATGGTGTGACACTATGGCTTTATCCCACGAATTCCACATCTTGTCTTCTCCTGTGTCTAACCAGCTGCCTTGCCTTCTCTCCCATTTGTTTATTAATTTAAAAATAAGATAATTAGTAGTACCAATCTGTCATTTTATTTCTGAAATCTTCTCAGTATGTTTCTATCTAAGCTAATATTAGACTGTTAGAATCTCAGCTGATAATTTCAAAGATACCTTGTTTATCAAGACACAAGACACTCCATGTTTTTTTTTTCTCATACTGCTACCAATGATTGCACTACTTGAATTATAGTGTTGGCCAATCTACTATATATTTATTAGTAGATATTAATTTCACAAAATAAGATTTAGTAACAGCATTTCTACACATGTATATAATGTACTTCACTTTTAATCTTCTTATTTTATATTAGTATGTATGTATTTGGGTGCTTTGTCTGCATGTGTCTGTGAAGCTCATGTGTAGTGCATATCTGGTGCCTGCAGGGGCCAGAAGAGGCCATGAGATTCCCTGGAAGTGGAGTTACACAGGGCTGTGAACCATCATGTGGATTGCAGAAATTGGACTTGGATCTTCTCTAAGAGCCACCGGTCTTGGTCTTCTTACCTACTGAGCCGTCTCTCCAGTTAAGCTCCCTCCCCTTTGATGATGTTTTAATATTGCCTTCCATCTCTCCCTTATCCATTCCCCTTCTACAGCCATAGCTTCTTTGTTTTCCTCTCCTTCTCCCTCTGCCCCTAGCTCCCACATACAGCATTTGTCATTCTGAGTCTGGCTCATTTCATATAACATGATCACCTAATCTATCCATTTCTTTGCAGATACCAGCATTTCATTCTTCTTTATGGATGATTAAAATCTCACTTGAAACTATTCATTTTCTTTATCCATTCATACAATGATGGACCTAAGCCAATTGCCTGGTTTGGCCATTGTGACCAGTGCTACAAAGCATGCAGGGATAGAGTTGTTTCTATGGCATGCAAACTGACTCTGATTGCTCCAGAAATGGTATGGTTTGACCCTCTAGGAGCTCTATTTTTAATTTTCTTCATCAGCCCCCACACTGATTTCTACTGTGCCTACATCAATATACATTCCCACCAGTGAGCAAAGGTTCCTTTCCTCTTGCATCTTCATCAACATTTGTCATTTTTATCTTGTGAAGTCATTCTGATTGGGGTAAGATGGAAACTCATTGTTGTTTGAATTCCATTCACTGGTTTTAGGCATGAGGGAAGAGGAACTAAAAGCAGTTCAGTTGAGATCCTTACCGATGAGGACTCAGAGGCTTTCAATCTGAGAAAACAGGATTGGCTGAGGAGTTGAAGAGGTGAGGTTGTCTGTGCCTTGCTCTACTTCTCTAATCTTTCAGCTTTCACCCCAATATCTGGCTCTGGGTTTTTTATTATAAGATCTGTAAAGATTTGAACAACAGCATACTATGTACCAACAATGACCTGAGGCTAGTTCGAGAAGGGAATGAACACCATCAGTAAAAGAGAGGCTGGCTCTTCCCTAATATCTATGTGTTTTATAATTAAAACAAACATCATTTCTGAAAGTACAAGTTGTTGAGTATACGCTTTGAAAGAGGATGCTGTCTGTAAATGTTAATCTCACATCTATATTCCTTATCAAAAACAGTTTGATTAAGTTTCAAATTGTAATCTTCTAAGCATGAATAGTTTAGCATTGCCTACACTGTCAAAATAACAGAGTTAGTAAAGGTACCATTGAGGTTTATATATACAGAGTATAATAATGAACCAGATAGTCATTATCTTTTGTCTTATGATTTTATGAGTCTTGTCATTCATTAAACTATGCTTTTTAGTAGGAGATGGCAGTCTTAGCCATCCACAACTACAGACCAGTGTTATTCTACTTTTGCTTCTTATGTCTGTGGTTTTCACTTATTGAAAACTAACAAAGGTCTATTCCAAAAAGATTTTAGTGGCTCAGGAGATGATTTGTAAGATCAATGTGATAATGGACACCTGTGCTCTGAGTAACTAGGAAAGCATGCTGATAAATGCTCATGGGGACATTAGGAGTACAAACAGATATACTACATTTTAAGAGAAACTATTCTTAGTTTCTAAAAATAAATCTATATTACTACTCAGCTGTATCACTCTTGGTTATGTACCCAAAGGACTCCAAGGCAACACTGCACATAGACACTTGCATATCTATGTTTGTCACAGCACTACTCATAATAGCCCTTTCGTGGAACCAAACTAGGTGTCTAATAACAGAGGAATGAGTAAAGAAAGTGTGGCATATGACTCAATGGAGTTTTTCAGCCTTAAAGAAGAATGAAGTTGTGTCATTTACAGGAAATATTATATTATAGGAGGTAATTAATTACATGAATGAAGCCAGTGTGAGAAAGACAAATATGTTTTAACTCATATGTAATTCATGTAATTTTTTAGAGATCTATAAAATCATGTACATATGTGCCATGAATGCAGAAGAGAAACTATCATGGAGACAAAGGTAACTAACAGAAGGTGGGAGGGGAACAGGAAGGGAAGTGTTTAGGGAAGAATGTGCACAATTTATAAATATATAATTAGTGAAGTGTTCTTTGTTACTTATCACCAAGCAACATGAATACATACAATTATTTTTAATTGTATTGAAAAGCCTGTCTTTCCTTCATTAATTTGGCGTCCTCAAGCAAAGTACAGTGATACATAAGAACTACAGAGGAAAATTAAGAAAATGATACCTAACAAAGAACCATCATCTCTATGTTGATTTTATCCTAAAGCCAAGGGAGTCACAGACAATTTCTTTTTGTTTTTACTCTAAGGCAGTTATCTCCATTAAAAGTGCTTCCTGACTATTAAGGTACAACCTCAACATAAGACTCTAAGGGGAGTGTGACACAAAATCAAGGTCACTATAGTGTCTTCTAGAGCACTACACAAAATTAAACCTCATATAGATATGTATAAATATTTACATATACATTCAATTTCTGCCAAGTATTCCAGTGTTTACACACTACAAAAGAAATTCATTATGTATTTGAAATTTCCCACTAGGCTATAAAACAATATTGTGTGGATGACAGAAAGTCATGCTAATAAATATGATTTCTTTTCCTGGTATATCAAGTGTTCTTAAAGATGTTGAAGACAATAGGTATGTCTCGGGTGAGCTTACAAAAGTATTTTTTAAATTGTAAATATATAAATAAGAAAAACTGTGTTACTCATTTAAAATATTTATTAAGATTTTATTTTATTTTAAATTATATGTGTGTATTAATACAGGAGTACGTGCATGTGAATTCAGGTGTCTATAGAAGCTAGAAGAAGGCATCAGATCCTTTGGAGCTGGAGGTACAGGCAGTTGTGAGAGATCCAATGTGGTTGCTTGAAACTGAACACGGGCCCTATACAAGTGCAACAAGCAATCCTAACTGCTGAACCATCTCTCCAGACCCTCCATTCCAAGTTTTAAGACAACAGGAAAATAATCAAAAATATTCCCCAATGGATAAATCTTTATCAACCACCATATCCCTCTCGGGACTAATTTTTTTGTTTTTCATTTTTTGTTTTTTGTTGTTGCTGTTGTCGTTGTCATTGTTTTCTCTAGCATGAGGAATTTTAACACTACGATATTCAAAAAGTCTTGTCCCAAGCAGTGTGTGTAGAGTAGGGTGGAGGCAGGGAAAAGGGCATGGCATTTTACAATTACTGTGTTTCCTTCCATGATGATGCTAAGATTCACCTATTGAAGTCAAATGGTATTTTTATATCTGCTGAAATATTTGGGGATGATATCAAGCTTATTAGCACTTGTAGCAGAAATTAAAAATGGAACAAATAGGTGATATATAATTCGTGTGTTCAAACACATGGGTCTGTGGGATATAGTCGAAGCACAACAGCCACTAACTCACTCTACAGCCAAGGTTGGCCTTGAGCTGTTCTTAATCTTTCCTCCTCTACTACACAAGTGTAGAGATTACAAGCATGTGCCACCACACTCAATTAGAAGTATCTCAAATGTCCTGTGACTTACCCAGACCATGGAAATCTCCATTTGTTTCCAGTCATCATAATAAGCAATCTCAATCACATTTGCTCCTTATTTATCTCTTAAAGTAGTTAATATCTTATTGGTAATGATTATGATATATTCTACCTTCCGTACCCCAATTTTCTGTGTTGTATTTCAAATACACACACACACACACACACACACACACACTCATACAACATCCTATAGTAAAACAGATGTGAATGTTGTGTCTTTTTGACAGAGTCATGACGAATACTAACACCTTTAGTTTGCAGTTGAGAATGCATATCCAAAGCATGGACAGTAAGATTGAAGAACATGGCTCTGACTGTAACTTCTTAATATTTTCACTACAGCTGAAAATCAGAGTGGGACACGGGGAGATAGATCAGTGTTTAAAACTGCTTGCTGCTCTTGCAGAAGACCTGGGTACAATTCCATGCATCCACACTGGCAGTCTTACAGTTAATTGCCTTTATAGGCATCTCCAGCTGCATATGATCTGATACCTTCTTCTGACCTTCAATGGCAATTGCCCACACATTCACAAACACACACTTATAACTTAAAATAAAAAAATAATTTTAAAAAAGAAAAGTAGCATGGTCATAAAAGTACATGTTCATGCCACTGTAAGGTCAAAATTAGGACAACAAATTATTTTAAATTATAGATCATCTGGATCATCTGTATAAATGCACCATTTGGTAAAATATACTTTATAGATCAATACTTGCTGGAAATGTCAATGGCCATCTCTTAAGAAATGATATATTTTTCAGGATTTTCCAGAGACAGAAAGAATAAAACACAACACAGATGCACACATAGACACACACACACACACACACACACACACACACACACACACACCACACACCTTCTATCCTAATACCTCAACCAATACACCACAATATGATGCTTCACCATTTCTCTAAGTATCATTCAAAACAGTCAAGTTGACATTCAAAATTAATCATCATCAAAGGTACTATATAACATTTAATTTAATGTAGGATAAAATTAACTAAAAATATATTGGAGATTTGTTTGTAATCCTTTGTGTGTAACATGTGCTCTACAAAATTATGAAGGTAATTTAATATTCAGAGACTATAACCTCATTTAACAGAGATAGAATATTTCCAGTATTTTGGTTGAAAGATTAGAATTTGATAGGATTTATTTTGGGAATTTCCAGTATTCAGTATAACCAAAAAAGATCTTTATTGTAGCTGAGGACTCTACAAAAGTGTTCTTGTTAACAGTGCTTTGAATTCCTACTCCTGGGAAATTCTTTTCACAACCTGATGCAGTCCCAAGAAACATTCAGTGGTATTGGAATGTTTAGCAACTAGCTTCTTTAATAATTAGTCAAGTTAATAGAGGAAATGTGTACAATTTATCACATCAAGTATTTATTGACAATTGTGTGGGTGTTAGTGTAGAGAGAGAAGTAAATGTAACCAGTGTTCTCATGACCTTGGCTCTGTGGGGACCACAGGGCAAAGATCACTCTTATAGAGTACTTTCCTGGCTGCAGCCAGGACATAGCAAACATACCTGGAACTCAAGTTTTTTTTTAAAGTATTGCCCACCCTTCCAGCCCTATGGACACAGTATCAAGGGTCTGGATTTATTCATCCCGTATTTTAATGAAATGTTCTTCTAAACTACCATGTAGAAAACATCATCTCCCTCCTTCATGATTCACTTTAGATAACTCTGCTTCTAAAACCTCTTCCCACTTAACAATACCTATGAATGTGATCCACTATGGGTTCTGAGGATGAATGCTATTCAATAGAGAAGCACACAGGCTTTTTAAATTTCAAGTTACCATAGCTGCCTATGAGGCCTTGGCATCTACTCCCATTGCCCTGGGAACTTAACCAACACCCTAGGACTCACCAAGTTCCAAAGTGTCCATCACAGTCTTTCTGTGGTTTGCTTAGGACATGCTTTCACAACAATGTTGTGAAATGGAACCAAGTTCAGCTTTGTTTAGAGCCTTCAATAGTCAAAGCACATATTGTCCTACTGCTATGTATGTTATGGAGATCCTGAAACAATACTGTCAAGTATTTTTGTTGTCTTATGGGATATCTAAAGTTATTCCTTTATAGGTTTCCTTTTCTTTTCCTTGTCATTATAGTTGTAAGACCACAGGTGCCAAGAGTGAGAATAAGCCTGGATGACAAATACTATTCCTCCTCACCTCCTCCTAAAATCTAGGACCTAGATGCTTCAAGGCATCACAGCCACTCCAGGCTTCTATTTGAGTATTCCTCCCCTTAAAATAATTTATTATTTCAGCAGGCTCCCAAATTTTGACATACTTTGATCATTAAGTAAGTTCCCTGTGTCTTTGAGACACATATCCAGATAATCTGTATTTTTAGCTACTCACAGTTGGAAAGAAAATTTTGCTTGAAGCTTGAGTTGTGTCATTTCTCATGATTTTTTTTTTTCTTACTCACTATTGGTTAAATAGTGTGATCTGTCCCAAGGAGGAAAATAAGCCTAGAAGCAGGTTATTAAAGCAGGAGGTTGTTATCAGTCTGAAGGCAAGGAAGTGGTTCTACTGAGTATGTAGGCAAAGAGATGGTAGATGTTTTCAAAGCAAGTACACTTGGAAGTAGAAAAAATAAACTTTCTCTGAGCTGAAGAAAAGGATGGTGCTTCTGGAATTTTCATACCATTATCACATAACGTAGTGGGACAAATTAAAAAAAAAATATTTTCAAAGACTAAGCATTGGGCGCTAGCTCAGATGGTAAGAGACCTTGTAATGTTGTTTCCACATCAGCCACATTAAAATAAAAAGTCTGATGTGGTAACATGTATGGCTGCCTGGGGGCCCAGTCTCCAGCAGTGCAGGTCTCAAAAGGAATCCACAGAGTCAGCACTTACTATGACTTTTTTTATCTGAGGGGGTTAGGGAAAAGACACTCACACACTCTTTGGATGACTTCATTCTTTTTCATTCTGTGTTTTATATTCTCTTTTCTTATCTCTATCCATAAACGTCCTTTCTGTCTCTTTTGATATTTTCCTTCTCCTTCTAACTCTCTTGATGCTCTCCTCCTAATTCTTGATGTTTTCCTCTAAAGAGCTGGTTTATTCTTGATGTTTCCCATCTAGTTCTTTTTAACTTTCTCATTCTTGATGTTTTCCTCCTAACTTATTTTAACTCCATCTTTATTTTTTCCCTTATAACTTATATACCCCAGAAAAATCTTTCAGGCAATATAAAAATTACAGTGTGGTTACACTCTGTTTTTCAAGTGACTGATTACAATAAATACAAGTAAAAAACAACATGCTTTCCGTATCCCTTACATGATTAAACATTTTACATATTACAGGTGAAAAACAAATTATCTCAAGAACCCACATACATTCTTACCCAAGCAACTTGTTATAGATTAACGCAAGCAAGTTTTTTTGTTTTTTGTTTTTTGTTTTTTTTTTACCGGCAGGTTGCATTTTGTGGTTACAAAAATGGACAATTCATTTTACTACTTATCTTGAAAGGTAATCTTCTAAGGAATCTTAAGGGAATCACAAACCTAAACTTTTATACATGAAAAACAATCTATCAGGTCTACTTTAAATGTTTAGGGTACATACCCACTCATTAATAGTTTTTTTTTTTTTTTAAATATCAGGAGATTGAAGGCAGAAATGGGTGTAAGGAATTAATCACCACCTTTGGTCACCAACCAGTCCTAGCAAGAAAGGCATGTCAGCTAACTATAATCGGGCTGCTTTGTTCTTGTCCCCTGACTAAAACTTTAGATTGTTTCTTGGGTTTTTCACCTCAAAGCTATTTGACAAAAACATCTTAATCTAACTTTAAATTATTTTCTAAGCTTTGTTTCAGCTATGATGCATTCCAAAACATGTAAACACATCTTACAACATTAAGATTAGAAGAATTTAATCTTTAGCTGGGCTTCTGGGACTCAACTGTTTTTCTTAATCATTAGCCTTAGCCAGTCTATACAGCTCCTCAATAGAAACTTATGTGTTCTAGCTGTATGACACTTCCTTGCTTTATTTTTTATCATCAAAACTCTATTGAAATTAACATTATTATTATCAATTAGACAGTACAGCTTAAGAAGAAATCATCTTCATAATATTTGACAGGTAAAAATTCCAAGTAGAATGGGATATTACCATGAGATAAACACACTACATTATAGGCAGTGGAGATCTCCCCACATCTATTCACACCATACCAGATACCAGAGAAAGATGGCAGCAGCAAACATGTGAAGACACAGCAAAAGCAAAAAACATTCTGGAGTGAGTCTGTGCTCTCCAGGCCTTGTTTATCCAAGATGTATCCGTCAGGGATTTGCCTCCTAGTGGGCTGATACCCTGAAGTCAACTGCCATCTGCTGCTCCTCTGACATGGCCATTAGCAAGCATGTTCTTGTGGCTGCAGTATTGGGAGGTGGAAGCAGGCAGATCCCTGGGCATGCTCTGCCATACAGCCTGTCATGATTGGTTCCAGGCCAATGAGAGATCGTGGTTAAGAGGAAGCTGAAGAGATGATTTAGTAGTTAAGAGAATGAATTGTTCTTAGAGAGAATGTAAGCTAGGATCCAAGTACCCATGTTTGGCCACTCACAACTACCTATAACTCTGGTCCCAGTGAATCCAATCTCCTCTTCTGGTTTTTAAGGATACATGCACTCACATGGGCACATGCACTTACACAGACATATATATTTAATTATTTTAAAGAGTGGGTGATATCTGAAGAACCAACTCCCCCCACAAACTATTTTAAAGATAATGAGGTATGATCAATGGTTACCAAGGTATAACTAAGGTAGCCATGCTATGCAGGGTCCAAGTTGCTGGCTTCCATTTAAAGCCTATGGGTGGTTGGGTAATTATGGAAGATTGTTCTCCAATAATTATCAAAGTTGAATATCCACATTCTCTATTAAGGAACATATACTTAAATTTAATTTTGTGTAAAAGAAACAAAGACACAAAGGTAAGATGTGAGTCGGCAAGAATAATTTAGTGAAATTGAAAGTACAACCCAGAAACCCTTCACACATAATTAGAATCTGTGACCTTATGACATTTGTATCTGGTGAGTAACAATACCTACTTACATCATTTACAAGGCAAGCTACTGCATGTCAAAGGCCAAAGTAAGTACATACGTAAGCCCTGTTCCAAGGCTGAAGGTATATTTGAGGATATGGGTGGAAACCTCAGGGAAACAAAAGTGACATTTCTTGGTCCCTAACCTTGACAGATATGAACAGTAGAAAGGAGATGGAAGCATTTCTATCTAGGGACACAGAATGCATAAAAGCAAATGGAAAGGAAAATTGGAGAATCCTGTTTTCAGGCCAGAGTACCGAGTGCAGGCAAAAAAAAACTAGAAAAGAGAACAGGAAAGTAGATCCACAAATGTAATCTGAAACACCCTGGACCTCACTGTCTTCATTTATTTTTTTATATCTCCAAATATACTTCTCACCAGGGACTATCCACTCAAGATTTAACTGATTGATGAATAAGTTATCACATGAAACTCCCTTATATACTGTCAGTCTGTGATTGGTAAGTTCTATCAATTAAAGAGTAAGCACTATGTGTGAGATGTTGCTGCACGTGACCTCCTTGTTATACTCAAGTGTCACATGCATGTATGGTGGGTATGAGGTTTCCCAAAGGCCATGAACTAAAAAAGACTGGTGCTGGTTTAAGTCAAATAGTTTTAATGTGTTATAAACCATGGGCAAAGAACCACGGGTAAATTCACGTCTGACTATCTGTACATTTCATTTTAATATTATCCTTGCCATAATGATAGTGCCACAATATCTTAGCAATTCAATAGACAGTATCTAGTTCTTGAGTAACATATGCAGGGAAACTAATTAATTAACGTGAAATAAATATACAAATAGCAATTTCTGATTTTCCTATAGCTAGTTTGAGAAAATTTTGAGAACAGGAGCTCTCTATTTAAAGATATGTCTTATTTTTAGGTAAGTCCACAAAAAGATTTAATATTCAAATAATTAAAGATTTAATTTTTCTGTCCTGAAAACAGGATTCTCCTATTTTCCTTTCCATTTGCTTTTACGCATTCTGTGTCCCTAAGTAGAAATGCTTTCATCTTTTTTCTACTGTTCATATCTGTCAAGGTTAGGAACCAAGAAATGTCACTTTTGTTTCCCTGAGGCTTCCACCCATATCCTCAAATATACCTTCAGCCTTGGAACAGGGCTTACGTATGTACTTACTTTGGCCTTTGACATGCAGTAGCTTGCCTTGTAAATGATGTAAGTAGGTGTTGTTAATCATCAGATACAAATGTCATAAGGTCACAGATTCTAATTATGTGTGAAGGGTTTCTGGGTTGTACTTTCAATTTCACTAAATTATGTATGCACTAAATGCAGGGTGCCCAAGTTATAAAATCACATAATGTTCTTCATACAGTGATAGTAGGTCACTTTAGTACCCCACTCTTGCTAATAGACAGGTAATCCAGACAAAGACTAAAAAGAAAATACTGAAACTAAATGGTATCATAAAACAAATGTACGTAAAATATATTTACATAAAATGGATTTTACACAAATACAAAAGAACCTACCTTCTTTCAACTGCTCATGAAACTCTGTCCAAAACTGATCATATATGCAAACACTAAGTTTCAACCGAAACAACCGAAACAAGAAAATAGAAATAACATGTTGCATCCTATCTGACCACCACGGATTAAAGCTGGATCTTAACAGCAACAGAAATAACACAAGGCTCACAAACTCAAGGAAACTGAATAACTCTCCTGAGTTGGGTTAAGAAAGAAATTAAGAAAATTAAGAAAAAAAAATAAACCTTTTCAGAATGGAATTGAAAACATAACACACACAAGCTTATAAGACAGGAAGAAGGATGTTCTAAGAGGCAAGTTCATAGCACTAAGCACCTATATAAAAATAATTGGATAGATCCTCTATTAATAATTTGACAGCACACCTGAAAACTCTAAAAAAACAAAACAAAACAAAACCTAACTAACATTCAAAAGGAGTATACAACAAGATTTAATCAAACTCAGGGCAGAAAGCAATAAAATAGAAACAACAAAAATAACAATACAAGCATAAATGAAACAGAGTTGATTCTTTGAGAAAATCAGAAAGATAGACAAACCTTTAGCCGAATTAACTAAAAGGTATAGAGAGAAGATCCAAGTGAACAAAATTAGAGGTAAAAGGGAAACATAAACAACAGAACCTGAGGAAATCTAGAGAATCATAAGGACATGCTTTAAAAACCTATACTTTGCCAAACTGGAAAACATAAAAGAAATGAATAACTTTCTTGCTATATACAACCTACCAAATTTAATCAAGATCAGATAAGCATTTTAAATAAATCTATAACCCCTGGTAAAAAAAAAAAAAGCAGTAATTAACCACAACCACCCAAAAAGCCTAGAGTCAGATAGGTTTGATGTAGAATTTTACTAGAAATTCAGAGAATTAACACCAATGCTTCTAAAATTAACCCCAAAATACGAACAGAAGGAACATTAACCAACACTTTTTAGGAAACCACAGTTATCCTGATACCTAACTGCATAAACACTCAAGAGAGAAAATTGCAGATCATTTTCCCTTATGAACACAGATACAAAAATTCTCAATAAAATATTTATAAACAGAATCTAAGAATACATCAAAAAGATCATCCACTGTGATCAAGTAGTCTTCATTCCAGAGATGCATGGATGGTTCAACAAACATAAATTGATAAATGCAGTCCACCATACAAACAGATGGAAAGACAAAAACCACATAATCCTGTCATTAGTTTCAAAAAAGGACTTGGACAAAAATCTAATACCCCTTCATGATAAAAGGGACATAAAAGGGATAACTCAGCATAATGAAGGTAATTACAGCAAGCCCATAGCGAACATCAACTTAAATGAATAGAAACGAAGAGCATTTCTACTAAAATCAGGAACAAGAAAAGTTTGTCCACCTTCCACATCCCTATTCAATACAGTGCTCAAAGTCCTAGGTGGGGCAATAAGACAATGAAGGAGATCATGTGGACACAAATAGGAAGGGAAGAAGTAAAAATATCTTTATTTTTCAGATGATGTGATTCTATACATAAATGATACTAGAAATTCCACTGAAAATTCCTACAGCTGTTGGGGTTTTATCTTGTGGTCACATAGTGAAGAATCCACCCCTGCAACTCAATTGCAGAGTTCAAAACTCAGATCCCATCACACTAGCAGAGAACTGTTGAATCATTAATCCTTCCCTAGTTTGTTTCCTTATCAACAAAACTTGGGTTTGCACAGCCTCACAGGATTGTTGTGAGAATAAAAGAAACTGTAACCATGAAGCACTTACAACTGTGCTGGTGTAGGCAAGCACTCGGTGAATGCCACTGTTATTACCACCAAGGCCATTTCCACGGCCTCTACAGCTATTATCTCCCCCATCATTTTTAACTCCTGTTAATCCTGTAGGACTTATTCAAAAGCTCAGCATGGAAAAACACGCTTGATGTTCCCTAAAGTCCAAGTGCTGCAGGAGAACAGTAGAAGGATACCAATATAACACACAAATCTCAGAAGCTTTCCTATATACAAATGACAAATGGAGTCAGAAAGAAATCAGGGAAACAACACCTTTTACAATAGCCTCAAAACATCAACATTAGGATGACTCTAACCAATCAAGTGAAATACTTGTCTGATAAATGTTTTAAGACATTGAAAAAAATCAATTGAAGAAGATATCAGAAGAGGAAAAGATCACCCATGCTTATGGATAATATAGTAAAATGGCCATCCTATCACAAGAAACTAATGCAATCTCATCAAAATTCCAACACAATTTTTCACAGAACTTGAAATGCCAATTTTCAGCTTCATATGAAAGCACAAAAATCTAGGATAGCTAAAACACTACTAAACGATAAAATATCACCATCCCGGTCTTAAATTGTACTACAAAGCTAAAGTAATAATAAAAAACAGCATGGTACTTGCTAAGACAGACACATGGATCAATGGAATTGAATTGAAGACCCAGACATAAATCCACACACTTATGACATCTGGTTTTGGGTAAAGAAGCCAGAAACACACACCAGAAAAAAAGACAGCATCATCCACAAATGATGCTGATTAAGCTGGATGGCTACTGGTAGAAGAATGTAAATAGACCCATACTTATCACCCAGCATAAAACTCAGCTCCAAATGGATCAAAGATATCAACATAAGGCCCTACACACTAAATTTGATAGAAGAGAAAGTAGGGAATAGTCTTTAACTCATTAGAACCAGAAAATGACATTGTATAAACAGACCACCACACTGGTAGCACAGGTGCTAAGGACAACAATTAAAAAATGAAAGCTCATGAAATTCAAAAACATTTGTAGAGCAAAGACACCATAATTTTGACCTAGTGGCAGCCTACACAATGGGAAAAGATTTCCTACCAACCGCACATCCAACAGAGGGCTAATAACCAAAGAATATAAAGAACTAAAAAACCTGAACATCAAGAAAACAAATAATCCAGGTTAAAAATGGGGTACAGATATGAAGAGAGAATTCCTAGGAACATAAATGGCTGAAAGCCACTTCAAAACATGTTCAATAGCCCTGGTACTTAGGGAAATGCAAATCAAAACTACTTTGAAATTCCATCTTACACTGGTCAGAATGGCCAAGATTAATAAAACAAATGATAGTTTTTTATACACAAGTGAAGGTGTGAAGTAAAGGGAGCACTCATCCATTGATGATGGGACTACAAACATATAAAGCCACTATGGAAATTTATGCAAAATCAGCCCCTGTGAAAAACAGTTCCTTAGGAAGATGGGAATTGATCTACCTCAAGATCCAGCTAGACCACTCCTGCTCATATATCCAAAGAACATATTGTCTTAATATACAGATACTTGTTCAGATATGTTCACTGCTGCTGTATTCATAATAGCCAGAAATTGGAAACAACCAAGATGTCCATCAACTGATAAATGGATACAATATACATGGTGCCGTTACATGATGGAATAGTACTTGGATATTAAAAAAAGTGAAATCATGAACTTCTCAGGTAAATGGATAGAGCTAGAAAAAAGTCATTCTAAGTGAGGTAACCTAAACCCAGAATGACAAATATTGTATGTGTTCACTTGTATGTGAATATTAGCTCTTAAGTCACTGATAAGCAAAATACCATCTGTATAATGCCAGAGATTAGGTACAGAGTAACGGACTAGGGAGAAGGCATACATTTCCCTGTGAAAGGAAAATAGAAAGATAGTTATTGATGTATTGGTAGATTCAAATGTGGAGGAGAATGGCAAAGGGAGGTAAAGAGGAAACACAGGGAGGGACAGCTAAAGCTAATGGCCCTTTGAGGAATCATACAGAAACCTAATAAAGTAGAAGCCTCTTAAAATATATACAAGTGTGAAGGCAATCTAGGAGAAATTACTAAATAATGGGTGAAATAGAGCCCCAACCTTATTGGCAAATGTAATTTCCAGATCAGGAATGCATTATGTTTAATCAAGTTGTTGGCTAAAAATGTCCCCATGGAAACCCCCAAACCACCTAGGCTATTGTCAAGGCTTTTGATTGCTCTCTGCAAACTGATGATAATGCCTTATTGCTGAAGACAAAACCTAGACAATCATTGAGAAGTTCAGCTGTTTCCTACCAAGATCCTCCATCCCTACAGACTAATGGTAAGAGTATTGGTAGATACTCTGCATGTGATACCAAAGGAAAAAGGTAAATCTCAATTTAGATACAAAACCTTTGATCTATAATGGTGACCTGCATGCAAGATAAGCTGATGCA